>NC_136073.1:153904575-154504575 GCF_964261635.1 Lissotriton helveticus
ACACCACAGCATCACTCAGCGCTACCACAGCATCAATCTGTGCAACCATTCAACAACACCTGGTTCAAATATGTTCTCTCAATATTTCAAGCTTTATTACAAATATCACAAAAATATGTTAATATTTCACTTCTGTTCTTGGATTTTCGTCACAATAAAATACACTGAACATAATCTTCACAAAAGTTATTAACAAAAGTTTAAGCTATTGCCATGATAAATTACAATAGCTTTTATTTAAGTATTAATTATTTAACAAAAATAAAAGCCATTGTTATTTATAATATCAATACATCTAAGTCACGTAAATACAACACATATCACATTACAAATGCTATAGGTGTCACATTTGTGAAAGGTAAAACTATTGGCATTATAAATGACAAAGCTATTAATTACGCTATTTTCAAAACCAACACATAAATAAAAAATGTGCCATTTACAATACCAGTAGCTCAAACTTTCTTATTGCGAGACCTATTGCATTGCAAATGCTTGTTTTGTCTATGATGAAGACGAAGTCGTGAGGTGGGGTGGGGGAAGTAGTGTATCGGTGCTACACAAAATTAAAATTACCTGGCTAGTGAGTCAGCTCTACTTTATTCCTGCCCCTAGTTGGTAAGATTAAAAATCAGGGGAAAGAGAAAGAAGGAAACAGATATCGATGGATCTATTCCTTTCTTATCTTGTCAAGATGTTTCGAGCCCTGCCCCTATTGACTCTTCATCAGGAGCTAAGGAAACTAGTTCCTTTCGGTACCACTCCTCCCCAAAAATTCCTCAATAAGAAAATGTCACGTTGCAAGCCATGCCAATCACACAACCTACATACGATTTTATTCATACGGTAACCTTACTGCTTTCCTGTAGAAATGAGAAATGGGGGAGAGTTTAACCCCTTAAGCGCTGCGCACGTTCAGTGGCCAACGGCACCACTACCTCCGTAGTGCTGCCGTCGGCCGTTGAACGTTCGAACTGCACCTGCGCAATGGAACGTCCAGCACTGGAGCTGGACGTTCCATAGCAGCTATGAGGTTAAAAATATCAGCCGTGGCTGATATAAATAAATGTCCAAAGGAGTGAGTATATGAAACAACCTGGTGTTATGGTGTTTCAAAAGTTGCACACAAAACTGTGGATAAATAGTAAATACTGTGAGACAACATTAAGCCCAACTGACTAACAATAAAATAACAACAAACACACAAACATACATTTTAGAAGCCGTACTCGTGCATCATAATCCCACCTGGGAGGAGGAGGCCTGTAGTCAAACCCTACAAGAACAGGAGGTAGAAAAAACCATTGAGAATTTTTTTCTGTATATTTCTACCTAATAGTAGATGGATTAAATGAGCTGTTGAATTCAATAGTGCGCTATTTTAAAAAAGGCTTTGTACCCTAAAGGCGCGAGGCATCTTGCGCACTTACTTCGTCAAGGCTGTCATCTGCTGAATACATCTGAATCTGGTGAGGACCGCGTCTTGCCTGTGCGTGTCCTGGGGTCGGTGTTATGAGCCAGCTTTTAGTGGAGCACTTCCTCCTCCGTGTCTCTAAAAAAATGACAACTCTCATGTTCCTGCTAAAAATGGTAATCGTGTTTGTATCAAAATCAGATCCATGGTCTAATCTAGTCTCCAAAATCATTGTTCCTTAGCTGATTTCGCCACCTGAGTCCAGACCAAACTATATTGGCAGTTTAGGCTGGAATCGTCCCATTGGGCACAGGGTCAAGACTGATTTGCATATGGCTGGGTCCAAACTGGAATGGCGAGCAAAAAAAGATGGATTTTGGCCCAGATCTCTATATTGGGGTGAATGTATGACTTAGGTCCATCAAATGTTCTTTTTGCAGTTGTCAACCGAGTGTGACGGGTATGCCAAGACGTGGGTCCCGTGCTCTTCATGCCAATGGAGTCAAGGTATCCTGGCTGCTGAGGGGTGAAATTCCGAAACCGGTCCTAGGATGCTTGTTTCTAGTCCAGCGAGGACTTGGCCTGGCAGTTCGGGCTGGAATGTTCCCATTGGGCACAGGGTCAAGACTGATTTGCATATGGTTTGGTCCAAACTGGAATGGCATTGTGAGCAAAAAAACGATGGACTTAGGCCCAGATCTCTGTACTGGGGTGAATGTATGACATTGTTCTACATTCTGTCCATCAATTGTTCTTTTTGCTAATGCCTCCATACAGGGCGACAGTGCTGGAAGGGGAAGGTCCTCTGTTGGTGTCTGGAGATGTGCACCAGCAGTTGTTGTTGTTGTCGATGCGCCTGGAATCCAGGGCTTGGAGGTTTGCAGCAGTGAATACGTGCGGGGTGAGATGTTTGGAGGTGGGAGCAAAAAAGGGCAGGAAAACGTGCAGGGGTGGCAGTAAACAGCAGACTCTCAGCAAGGCAAACAACAAGAGCCAATACAGACAAACATTTTATGCAATGTAGCAGCAAACTGTTAAAACAGTGAAAAGCGGGCAATTAACACAGGCAGTGATACACAGGGAGAGTTAAAAAAACTGGACCCTGGAGGCGAGCAACACACAGCAGTGCGGGAGCTGGCACTAGGACCTGCTCGTTTTCTATGTTGGTGGATTTCTCTCAATTGTTAAGAGGTATTCAAGATTTGGAATGAGTCTCACAAGACTAATGTCATATATAATATATATTGATCCTGGTTCCTGTGGGAATATAGTGTTCTCATTGTCTTTTGTTCTACTACTGAGCCTGAGCAACTGGGCCATGTACCTCTTCAGCACATGACTCTCCGTTGTGGTGTGGGCAGAGCAGTCCTAAACTTCTTGCAAGGATGATAGACATACTGGGTTGAACACTGTCTCACAAATCAAAATATGTTCAGCATCAGCAATAAAAGAGTTGTCCAGTCAAATACCAGCTTTTATGAAAAAAGGAGTATTTATATAGCAACACAAATTAAAATATGGGATTCACAAACAATACACACAGTCACATTTGGTCAGGTCTCTAGGCGGGATCCTGAGACCCACTTTCCTCTAGCTAGCAGTAGTGGTCAATCCCAATTCACTATGGTAGACAATCAGGTAAAACTACACTAGTAGACCAAGTCTCAGAAGTCCCACTTCGACTCCCATTAAGTCAAAAGTGTTCCAGCGCCAAAGCGCTATATGGCAGACGAGCCCTGGTGCCGTCTGGCCCATAAATCAGTTTTATCTACACCATCGGGATCTGCATGACCTGAGGCTTCAAGTGCACCCACTTTAAGGGGCCCTGAAGCTGAAGCATCTGTCTCTGATGAGTTTCGCACATGTAGTCGTGCAGGTGCAGCCGTCATATGTCCTCAAGTTCATCATATGTGGTCCTGCTGAGGAAGAGGACAGGGGGCTCTCAATGCTCCTCCAGTGAAGGGAAGTTTCCTGGGATCCTCCCCACGGGGTTGTGGGTGGAATTCAAAGCTCCTGGTTTTGGCCCTCAGTTGGGGCTTGAGCCTGTACAAGTCATCATAGCGGCCTCTTACTCTTGATGACGGCCCCAACCAGATCAAAAAATTAAAGAGTTTTACCAAAAAAGAAGGGAAAATAAATAAAATCCCAGCAAATGTTGGCAGAACAGTATGATCTTCAGGTTTTTACAATGAAAACCTCTTAATCCTATGTTATTTTAAGTAAACCTGACACCTTTTTCTTTAATAACAACACTTGGTTTTGCCAAACCAAGTGTTCAAAGAGGTCATACGGTTCTGCCAACATTTGCTGGGATTCTTTTTTTGTGAAACTTTAATTTTTTCTTTTTGAATTATTTTCCTACTATAATCTTTCTTTGATTTATTGTGGGATGATGGGTTAATGTTATATCAATTTCGATTGTTTTGTATAAATGTATATAGATATGATCATTTGTAAATTGTAAATATCATTATTAGGTCCCTTTTAAATTCTTTCTATTGTATCTTCAAAAGAAAAAAGATTCCAAAAAGTAGATTTAAAATACTAAATAAAAATAAAATAAAATTAATTTCTAAATAAAATGTTTTCAATCACTATGAGTGGCACGAGTGATTGGTAGTTCCGAGTGTGTAAGTTGTATCAGCATTGGCACTTTTGTGTTTTGATTATTTAGTTGGCTTAGCCTTTCTGATTTCAGGCCAGAACACTTTATTGATTTTTATAAATTCTAGCAAAGACAGTAGCCTTTTCACACTATGCGGGTAGCATTTAAGGTGCCCTATCAGGTCCAAAAAGACAGAAATCCATGAGACAGGCCTGCGTCATGGCACACACGCACAAACCATGTTTGCCCCTGACAACAAAAAACAGTATCAGGTATCCATATATCATTACAGTTGGCAACTCATAGCAGGAGTACACATCTATCACTATGCAAGGGACTTTTCCATCCCAGCAAAAGTCCCTGCCAGATCAGGATACCCCGAACCAACTGCTAACCTGGAGAGGTTGGATGGTAAGATCAGTAAAACCATCAGGAAAGTCTATCAGCATTCCTGTGGCTCAATCCAGCTCTGTGCTCCACAGAAAGTCTAACTCTCGCAAATAAATAGGCCACCTCAACAACTTGGGATTCTCTCCCTTCATAGCCATCAACCATTTCAATGGTTTATGATCCGTTTGCACTGCAAACTAAGTGCCAAACAAGTAAGGGTGGACTTTAAGCAAGGCCCATACTATGGCAAAGCACTGTTTCTCAACAACCACCCAGTTCTGTTCTCTGGATACTAACCTCCTACTAAAAAAGGCTTGCTTATGACAACAAAAATCAGCATCAAGGATCCAGAGATCCAAACATTATTTCAGTTGGGGCACTCAGGGCACAGGTAGATGTCTATCACCATGACAGGGAATTTTCTATCCCAACACCTTATTATGGCTTATCAGCCAGGTATGTCTTTCTTCTAGAGACACAGTGTGCATGGGGCCCACATCTGCACATACCCATTCTACTTAGGGAGACATACTGAAATGTTAAAAAAAAGTGATGGATGAAAAGCTTGAATTATTATCAGCTACTTTAATTACTCGGGTCATATCCTAGTCCATTGTTATTCAGCACAGCATTCCATCTAAGTTTGGAACCAGCCATATGCAAATCAGGCTTGATCCATCCCCAGTGGGAACAGTCTGGCCCCAACTGCCAGGCCATGTCAGTTCCTTCCTGAACCAGAACGCAAGCCTCGAGGACTGGTTTTGCCTTCATTAGGGTTCATCAGCTAGGTATAGCTTGGGTCCAGTGGCACAGTATGCATGGGACCCACGCCTGGGTATACCCATCCCACTTAGGGTGACACAAGGAATTGTATAAAAAAGTAATGGATGGAATTTCTTGCACAGGACCTGGCCTGGTAATTCAGTCTGGATAGTTCCTATGAGAGCACGGTAAAGACTGACTTGCATAAGGCTCGGTCCAAACTGAGATGGCATGGTGTGAAAAACAAAGATGGACTGGGATGTGTTCCAAAGTAATTACCAGGGGTTAAGGTGAATTCAAGATTCCCATCCATCACTTTTTTGTATCCTTCAACACAACACCGTATGCCCAGACATGGGTCTAATGCTCACTGCCACTGGAGTCAAGCTCTACTCGACTGATCAGTCCTAACAAGGCTGAAAACGGTCATGGGCGAAGTCTCCTCACTCCACCATCAGGACCTTTCTTACTTTTAAACTAGTGTGCCACTTCTATTGCCAGAAGCACTTCCGCTGGCCCCCAAGTGTCATGTCTTTTAGGATAGTCTCTTCATTGTATACCCCATTTTACATACATTATCCCATCCACACCACTCTACAAATTCTAAACAGGTGACCTTTTACTTAATAGCTTTCTCCTGTCTCTCCGACACCAGGCTCTCAATCTTCTATCTGAATCCCTTTACCTGACGTACATAAACATTTCCCCAGGTACGGCACATTTATTCTGTATAAGGGTCACCACTATTTTCATCCTTGGCCAACAGCCAGCTCTGCATGATCACACTTGTTTAGAAAAGCATTGGTGATTGTTTTCAAAACATTTATGATTGTTTTCAAAACATCACTGGTTGTTTTCAAAATATATCGGTTCTAGAAAAAACCCTGGAGTGACCACTTTAGTATAAAATACTCTAATTCCCCCTACAAATTAGAGGAGAATTCCTTCCAAGCTGAGATGGGGGTCTTGCATGCCAAATCTTTGACACACAGCAGTCTGATATCCCATGTGCGGGTTGTCATCCTCGATGCAGAGACGGGGTCCTTCGTTCTAAACCATCTGGTGAGGGGCTGGTTCTTCCCTAGGGGTTTCTTGGCTAGAGATACACATATCTATACTCACATACACCTACACATCCAGGTTAGGCTTGGTACATTTTAGTAAATTACTTAGGGTGCGCTTTTTAAGAATATGCAAATGCTACTGTTTTTATCAGAACTGTTTCTGTTAATCTTATTAGCACTATGGTAGCAATGTATCTACTAGTCACTATATTGGTACTAGCAATCTCTTTCATATGCTTCTGTCTCCTAATTGTTGCAGCACATATGTTTTACACAAGGCTATCCATGGACCAATAAATTCTTATTGAAACGTCCCAATCGTCATTCTGTGTATTTTCTGAGAGAAAGCAAGCATGAGTGTCTGAGCGAAACGTACTGTATTATTTTCCATGATCCCTGAGGTATCAGGGTTGTCATGTTCAGTGGTTGCCAGAAACTACCTACACCTCTGTACAAAACAGAGGGGCTGGTAGAGGCACTGTATAGCTAGCTGGTCTAACAGCTGACATATCCTGTGGGGGTGTCCGGAAGTGGTTGGGACACCAAGCCCTCTGTTCATCCAAACGCGCAGGTCCTGGGGGACTCCTAGGAACTAGACAACACTAGGAAGATTTTTTTCTGAGCCTCTGCTCCACTTCCGATTAGTGCAGACAAAAGAACCAGTGAGTGGCTTGCTCCATGCCGACCTATTTACCTCCACAATGATGTACCAGGACACACAGCCAGAGCTGCCCACTTTGTAACTGGGGAATCAGGTTTAAGTCTTGGCATCGGCTAAATATCCTGTGATTCTGGGAACATCACTTAATCTCCCTGTGCCTAAAAAACAAAAACGAATGTGTCCCTATGCAATGTAACTGGTGCTCATGTAAAGTGGTTGAGTTCGCACTATATAAAACTGGAGAAAAAAGCCATAAGCTATGTCTTCAGTGACGGTACAGCTCAGTCCCGCTGGCAATGACCAGCCACCCAGGATCTGTGGCTCTACTGTCATCGAATGATCCGGCAGACAACAGAACATGCAGTGAGAGGAAGTGAGAAGGAAGTCAAGCCTGCAGGCAGCCTGGAGCAGAGGTAAAAGGACTCTCAAGAGATTTCATCCATTTAGCAATTACAATAATAGTGAATAATATGATAATATTCACTATTGGTGAAATAAAAAAGCTTACTGGAAAAAAAGGAAAGCAGATCCCCAGCTGATGTCCATATGGACGAGGTGCCCCAAGTTCCGGCCACTGATTTTGCCATATCTGAGGCCAGGTGTCAGAAAGGAACTACCAGGGGTCACTGCTATGATCCCTGGCAACACCGAATGACGTCCATGTTCCAGAGCACAGCTGCAGGTCACCAGGTAAGATAAGATGATTATGGCCAACATCACCAGTTTAAATCCTGGCTACCCTGACTTCTTGCAGCTGACCCCGCTAACCCATTGGTGCCCCCAGTCGGGATAGGAACTGGATGTGAGGGCTCTAGACCTCACTCTCACCTCCAGTCATTATTCGAAATCCCATGAGCGGCCAGACTCCATGAGGCATTGGACAATCCCAATCAAGTCAGGCCCAATTTGCATGATGAGGAAACCCGGGCTGAGAACCCCATTTGTTTTCTAGAAAACCACTGAAATTCACCAGTTATGGTTACCAAAATACAAAACACATGACAGAAACCCCCAGCTTGCCAAGGGTACAGAAACAAAGAAAAGAGCTAAAAAGAGAACAACTTGGCTTGCAAAGCTAGTTAGGGCACGTGTGGTGTGCATTAGCACCATAACTGGTGGTTTTCCTCATAGGACCCGGATCCTCCAGCATGGTCCCCGCCTCCCCCCAAGCTGACATGCAACCCCACATTTAAATCACCAAGGGATTTGAGTGGGTTAAAAACGGCAATGTTTAATCACAACATTCCATAAATGTGACAAAAACAAATAACATGCATAATTAATATCTACACCACATTTTTAATATTGACCTTCATGATTGCACGATTATTATCCTACCCCCAGCACCAAGGGGCCCTCTGGCTCGCATCTCGCAAACTGAGCATCCCTAGAGTGGTGGGCCCCGACCTCTGATCGTTGTCTGCCATTTCCAGGGCCCACCCCCCACCACCAGGCTGCCCAGGGACCCAGGAGGCTCGTAATCTGTCGCCCCAGCCTCCCCAGCCAGTGGTCACTTTTTCCCAGCGGAGAGCTTACCATCTCCCCCCCTCAGTGCTGGCCTAGTGAGGACGCAAGGCGGACTCCCGTCCATTGTGTTAGTCAATGTTCACTGTTCGCAGGTCTCCTTTCCGCCACAAGGGTGGCCAAGGCCCTCAGGTCTGACACCCTCCCCACCTCCTTCTCCTTCCTTTTATGGCTTACCTTCTTAGGATCCATTCTTTATTTATTCCCTCGTCTAGCCGGTAGCAGCACTCACTATTTACAGGTCGCTTGTAATTGCTTTTAGTTGCCTCAACACGGCTCCTGAATACAGCCTGCCGCGTGTTTGTTGCCGATTTTACCGGTCACCTGGCAACAGAAATCAAGTAACTACCCTCACGGCTGCTCCTTCTGTCGCGCTAGTAATCGCGCGCTTTTATCCCCACAAAAATTGCCTTGCACCTATTATCTGCGCAACCCGGCTGCCCGTAACCATGTGCTCCTGCTAAACCCCCGCACCCGGTACCCGCTAATCACTGCCCAAAGTCGCCCTTGAAGGAGCCTGTACCCCCGGAGCCCCGCCGGTAGCCGCAGACCACCGGAACAGACCCGCAACTCCTGAACACCCTCAGACCCCCTCCCGCAATCCACGGCTGCAAACAGGCCCCCCCGGGCACCCGACTCCTTACCTGGCTAAATGGGCAGTTCCTCGCCTCAGCTGCGCTCGTCTTTGCCGTCTCCGCTCCAGGGATCAGCTCGGGAGCCTCGCCGCCGTGCTCCAGGTCCCCGACCTCCGCCTCAGTTCTCCCTCGACAATCCAACGGGAGTTAAAAACCAGACTCTAGGAGGGGGAGAGGGGTGAGAGAGCACGGCGCAAGTTCAGCCGGCCGGAGTGGCAGAGGGAAAAGAGACCGAGGCCACGGGGACGTGACTCTAAATAGGCCAAAGGTCTCCGCCCTCTGCCACTCCGGAAGTGCGTCATCCCGACCCGGAAGTACTTGGCGGCCGGTCGCCCATTGGGCAAGCCGGCCGCCACTGACTACGTGACTGGGGGCGGGACCGGGGGCCGGGTCCTAAAGGCGCGCTTCTTCTAGACTCGCGCTTGGCATTTGAGTTCGAACCATAACGCACTTTTAACTGTGTGTTTTTCAGTTAATATATATACTTTACATTATATTACTGATATTGGGCACACTATATTTTTAAAGTAGACATTTTTGTTTTGAATGTGTAATATTAAATGTATGCTTTCTATATTTTTGAATGTTGATATTTTATTAGTCAATATTTTGCTCATCTACATAAATTCGGTATTATTGTAGTAGATATCTTGGCATCAATATTTTGGTATATAGATGCTTTGGCTGCAGATATTTAGGACTATACAGTCTTGCACTCTGGCTGTAACAGTTGGAACATGCTTTTGTGGATTGCTCACCTGTATCTATGTGTGTTTGATGATTTATGCTTTCACATATTGCCAGGTACTAATTTCTCCTTACTGCCATACGGTGGCTTGAGTTGTTCATCTTTACCAATTTCGCTGACCTTTTCACCTAAAGGGAAGTACTAAGATCTCCTCTTTCCTCAAGATGTGAGTAGAATCTTACTCCTGATAGATGCCTGCATGTCTGCAGAAGTGTGTCGGTGGGAGAGTCCATAGGGCAATTGGAGATTATTGGGTTCCAGACGTTACAACCTCAGCATTTTACCTCTGATGTTCTGAAGCCACATTGCTATTGGTCCCAAACTAGAGCACAATGTATACCCCTTTTGCACCTGACCCTCAAGATAGTGAGGGAGAGTGGGCCAAGATGTATTTGGGGAGCTGGTGTGGGCTAGAAACTCAGAGTTCTGCAGTGAGATTAATTGTACTGGATAACACTACCACTTCAGACAGTGTCTTGACTTTAAAAAGTATATTAAAAACTACACAAGAGAATAAATATAAATGTATCACGACAAATATCTACTGGGGGGTCTAAGGGATACTTTTACAGACCTGCAGGGTGAATATCCCCTATTCACATATATACTCAATACAGAACACCCTGGGTCTACACAAGGAGAGTGAAAGAGAAGTGAGTCAGCCAAACGAAGCAAAAACTAGGGTACCAGTTTTTCCGAGTGGGAGCGAGATATCCTTCTACCAAGACCCATCAATCACCCAATGTGATGTCTCATCATCTGGGTTTAGGTACCATCCTATCAAGGAAAACCGATCTTGATATTTGATCGGAAAAAAACCTTGACTGATAGGAAGACTACGGGATGACTGATCACCCTACATAGTACTTGCTCACATCTAGAGACTCACTTGAGAAGGTGAGAGGATCAGAAGGGTATAGGTAAAGTGCAGCGCAAAATAAAGTGAAAGAGGTGGTGTTATAAAAATGACTAAGGAGTACTTATAACTTGGGGGATCAGACTGAAGCAGCTGAGCGCGGAGTGTGCAGATCACCGATTATCGGAAGCGCGAGTGAGAGGACGTCCTCGGCCCCTCCGCCTTTCAGCTGAACTGCTGAACCCTACCTGTACCCTGCCCCCCCCCCCGTGCAGTGAGGTGCGGAGCACGGGGGCGCGAGCGCCGGAGGCCGCTTGAGCCCACAGTTCACCTAGCAGCCGCGCCGGGAAAAAACGGGAGTTGCCCGGTAGCGGCCGGAGCCGCTGTGAGGCTTTTCCAGCCGGCGGCTGGGGCAGTGGGAAGCCACTAGTGAATCCACGAGAGAGAGCCAGAGAAGCATAGAGCATAGAGCAGCAGCAGCAAGCAGGACGCCAGGACGCCAGCTACCGACAGAAGCCGACAGAAGCCGGTGCCAGAGCCTCCACAGCCCGCCACGGCCCGGTGGAAATAGGGTGACCAACTGGCATTGGTGCAAATTCAGGACGGTGGCGCTGCTGAGGCAAGTCTGAGCCGAGGTCCGAGGTCCGTGGAGAGAGACGAGAGGTGAGGAGAGGAGTGTTCGCCGCCACCGAGGCACCACGAAGCCACGAATTGCGGGGGTCGTAGCGGACACTGTTGGTGTTTTATCCCCTTCTCCTCCCCCCCTCCCTCATGAAGACGCAGTGAAGACGCAGTCAAGCGGCGCCGGGACGAGCCGCGAGCCGCTACCCGGGAGCCAGCGGAGCGAGCTGCCGCCTGTGAGGAGTCGCGAGGAGAGAGCAGTCCCGTCGCGGGGAGCGGTGAGGGGGAGGTTGTGAGTGATTGCCCGGACTGCGAGTGCTGGCATCAGCTGCCGGGATACCCACCCCCACCTCCACTGCATACCCCCAAATAACACTACTCCCACAGCTTAGAACGTCTGAAGCCGGCGCCCCTGCTGCTGCTGGAGGCAGGGTGCTCTCCTCCTCCGAGCTCCATGCGCCCAGCGCCGGGCCGGGCTTCACAACCCCTTTTAAAGGAGCCGCAAAATACTTGCAACGCGGCAAAAACCCCTGGGCACGTCTGAGCGTGGCAGAGAGCTGTGGTGAGCCGCGAGTCGCCCCACAGCGTGGCGGAGAGCCGCAATCTGCCACATAGTGACACACAGTGACACAGTGAGACTCACGGGAGGCAGAGGCTTGGCCTGAATCGACCAGCTGCCTGCAAGAGCACCTGGGACACGAAGAACATACCAGCTGACCCAGGTACGTGGTTACACGACAAAGCTATCCCTGCCCTCCACGAAACTGATAAAGAACACTGCCAATTAACTGCATGGTGCTTACAAACATCTAACCGATTACATCATTTAATGAAATTAAAGAAATTACAATTTGAAGTGGCCCACACCTACTGTCATTCACCTATCAAACACTCTAAATAAATAACTTCTATTGGGAAACAGTACTTATTCTCTTGATTCACATGCAGTGGTGAAAAAGAGTTCAAGTCAAGACCTTTCTGGAGCTATGAGATCCGGAAAAGAAAGAAAGTACACTGCTCCTAAGCGAAGGAAGTCCAAGCAACTAGACGCAGCTGGGGTTCAGGGCCTCGTCAAGCACACCGCAAAACCTCAGAAACTCAAGAGCCTAACTCTACGGGATTATTTTAGAAAGACCCCATTAAAAACTACAGAACTAATACAACAACTAGAGCAATACCCGCAAGCCTTGGAGGAAACCACCTTTACAACCTCTGACCATCAAGGGGTTGACCTTAAAGTATCACCGAAAAATTGGGTTTTTAACACAATGCCAGCAAAAGAGCCGCCAGAGGTCTATCTCTTTGGGTCTACCTGCACCAACCAAAACAGGGAAAACACCCACACAGATTCTCTCAAATCGGAGAAGCCTTCCACCCCTCGGGCAGACGATAACGGGACTGCCCCGCTACTGCAAACACAGCTGGAAGACATCATGTGTTCAATAGAAGCCTCTCCCTTGCTGCTACAACTTCCACACTTTCCGATTAACCAACTCAAGGACTCCCAACAACAAACAACGACGGCCCAAATTCACGGGCTAGTCGGGCCTCTGCTACTTAATGGTAGTTGCCAACCTCCAAATTCGCTAACTTCACCAATAACAAAAACATTAACAGAACCAACAGACTTAAGTCCACCACATAAGTCATCTCCACCTTTTGGCCAAATAAGAAGTCTATGTCAAAGTCAATCGGCGCAGATGGCAGCAAATGATCAACCCATGCCGAATTTGTCACTTTTCCTCAAAACCACCTCAAATTCCCCAAACCAGAGTCTTACTCTGGATGACAATCCTAATACAGAAGAGGACACTACGACCAGCGCTTGGCCCCAACTATTGCAGACCCTCCAACAAATTGTGACCGCACTTAACTATCACTCAATCAAATTAGAGGTCCAAGTGGATCTACTAAACACCCTGGCACTCTTTACGTCAGGGATTGATGGCAAATTAGATCAATTGAATTCACTAATTTTAAGAGCGCAAGCATCTGCAAACTTTGTACAACCAACGTGCTGCTGCTCTCCAATTATTGACTCCCTCTCCCTGCTCCCAGATTGCCTTTCCACAGTTATCAGGGAAGTAAAGCAGCTGAGGGGGGGTAACGTGTCAGCCATACCGCAATCCATTAAACATCAAGAACAGGACAAACCATTGAAGGACTGTGGAAATAAAAACACAAAAACAAAGGAAGAAGAAGCGGATATCAAAGGACCCACTAACTGCCTCCCATCGATGAACGACCACCCTCATAGCGCTCTAATAAATCCAACACTGACAGTTGAAAACTGCATTCTTCCATCATCAACCGGGCCTACAAACCAGTATGTCAAACCTGTGGACAGATGAATCAACAGCCTTGATTCTCCGCCCGCTCCATCAGTCCTGGTCTCTCCTAGGCCTATTCCCCCTTGCAGCAAAAGAGAGCACAAACGTCAACGAAAAGCGAGGAATAAACTCAGAGCTAACTCCAATCTGGCCCATCAGAACCTTTTCCCCATCTTCTCGAAAGCTGAAAATAAAAAATCCTCTTCAGAGCCCAGCACAGTGGTACCGACAACAAACCTAACAACAACTTCATTCGGACCAACTGTGGACTTACCCATTCAAGAACTGGCGAGGAGCCCCCAGAGTTTAAGTACATCAACAATCGCCTCGGCAATGAAAACAGAGGGCATCGACCCTGCAACAAGCACAAGGGCGAGTCCAGCTACGTCAAGTAACCCTGAGCAAGTGACAACGGCTGGAAAATTTCAGCCTTTAATGGATTCTCCCCTTTTTGGAAATGAAACAACATCGTCAAAACCGAGTCTTACTAAAACCATCTGCAATGACATAGCTGTTCGGATCAGACACACTCCACAATCAAAACAGGCTCCCCTCCAACCACCACAGAAGCCACATAAAAATAGATCCGCTGTAACAATCGAAAAACAGATCCCCAAACCCACAACTGCACCAGAGCCGCGAAGCGACAACCAATTGTGTCATCGGATTTTATTAGCCCCCGAATACAAATCTAAGGGGCGGCACGAATTTCTCAACAGATCAAATCTACTGAAATTAGCGGAAGGCATACCGGGGCTAGTGGGCCTGGATACGAATAACATCGAATCCATTGAATTTCTTCCCCCACGAGGAAATCAACCCTCTGAGGTCACTGTCGTAACTTTCACGCAAGCAGGCTGGGCTGGGGCCTTTCTCGAACACAAGGCCACACTGCGAAATTGGGGGATCAGAGTGCACCCTTACTCAACGCCAGGGTATCCAATCACGCTGCTATCAGGAGCAACTACATCCAACAAGCCAGCCTTCATCAAAAATACAGAGTATGGGAGGCCGTTCTCTGTTTTAAAAAACGCCTCAGGGCCGGACACAGAACTTAAATGCCCTGAAACAGCGGCGAGAAACAATGAACCAGACCATGCCTGGAGTTGGCTGCCAGTAGCACTGGCCACAAAAAGCAGAAACTGACCACCTGCCACAGGCCCACCAGCAAAAACACACAATTCAATAAAACCACTCCCTCCGTCAGGGATACAACAGCACAGTGTGGCCAGTGGCAAGGGGGAGCCACTTTTCTCACCGTGCTCATGGAACATATGTGGGCTACACCATAAAATCCTAAATGAAGACACTATGTCTTTCCTGGGGGAACATATGGCAGTTGCCCTGCAGGAAACCTGGGAGCTTGAGGGTTGCCCCATTGAAGGATTCATTGAATATCGGAAGCAGGCACTGAGGGACAGGCACTGAGGGACAGCCGCTTCGGCCACCCCAAAGGCGGGCTCTCCATATACGTATCCAACAATCTAAAAGGTGAACTGAGCCAACTTAACCTGAAGGAAGACTGGCTATTGGGGGTCAAAATCAAACTACGTAACAGGCAGAGATTGCTCCTACTTATAAACGTGTATATCAATCCCAACACCCGCACAAAAAAAGACCACCTGGCCAGATTTTGCGAAACAATGAACGATATAGCCATAGAATACCCCAGCTCGGACCGCATCATCACTGGGGATTTCAATGCAAACCTCTTCCAGGGGAATATAGCAGACACAGAAGGACCCAATTTGACCAGCATTATTGAGGATGTCCCCCAATCTAGACCCCCCAAGCAAATTTCCAATACACTAGGCGAGGTCACCGTGTTGAGGCTTTACAACGCAGGGTATCTGGTGGTGAATGGAAGATCAGCAAGCGATTCCCCCCCAAATTGGACCCCGAAGAACAAAATCCTACCTGGATTTCGCTATCTGTAACTCGGAACTTCTGACCAATCTGGCCAGTTTCTCTGTCCTGCCAAGACTTGAGAGCGACCACAGGCCACTGGTCGTTTCCTTTGCTACAAATTTAGTTCTCCATAAAAAGGCACCATCTACATACAAAGGAATATATTCTGACAACCTAAAACGCCTGAAATGGAGTGAGGCTAACGGACAGTGCATCCTAAAAACCAGCAAGGATTTTATCATGTGTGCTCTAGACCAAATGGCCTCCCCAACAGCAACATGGTCGCAGTTATGCACACATCTGATCAGAATGTACCCAGCCACAAGGCAGGACCCAAACCGCACACCACCAGTAGGAGCAACAGCACTCCCCATGATAAAAACATTAAAAAGAATGAGAAATAACGCACTGAGGTTGCTTTTAAAATCTCCAGAGAACAGCAGCCTCCTCGACACATATCGTCACGCCCAAAAGGCACTTAGGAGGGCAGTCACCCAAGAGAGAAAGGACCAGGAATCTCGATTTTGGGTTAAACTAGTATGGGAAAGTAAACAACAAAACTCAAAGACATTCTGGTCTCTCATCAACAATATCGATCGAAATACAACATCCTTCGGATCAGCGAACATCCAGGAAGCAGACTGGATCTCGTACCTAACAGAGCATTTCCAGGCACAAGATAACCCTGACTGCCCTGGATTAACACGGATCTCTGACATTGGCACGAGTACAACATCGAATTCTCCATTTGATCAAATGCAGGGGCCTTCTTCATTCGCGGAACTGTCTGAAGAAAGAGTAGTCAAAGCACTGACTAAAGGGAGACAGGACGGAGCACCAGGCCCGAATGGCCTGCCACAGAGACTATTCAAGTCCGACGTCCCTTTCTGGTCTAAAGTGCTATTAAATCTTTTTAATTACAGCCTGACTCACCAAACCATCCCGGACTCCTGGAGAGGTGCTATTATCCATCCCATCTACAAAGCCGGACCACGAGGCATCCCGAACAACTACAGATTAATTGCCTTGTTGGACATAGAGGCAAAACATTTTGCAGGCCTCATTTTGGAGGATCTTAGACAATGGGCCAAGGATAAAAATCTGATCCCCCTTAATCAGACAGGGTTTGTTGCCAAATCAGGAACAATGACAAACTTACTGGCAACCTTCACCATCATTGATAAAGCCCTCACAAATTCCAGGTCGGTCTTTTGCTGCTTTGTCGACTTCAAAGCAGCATTCAACAGGGTGCCCAGGGCAGCGCTGTGGCAAAAGCTAAAGCAGTGGGGAATCCCAGACAAGATCTTGAATCCTATTATCCTGCTGTACTCCAACACATGGGTTCGAGTGAAGTTAGGGTCTGGCGCGCATCTCTCCCGGAAAATCTGGACCTCGCGGGGAGTCAAACAGGGATGCGTGCTGGCTCCCCTTCTCTTCAATCTATTTATAGCGGACCTATCAAGCACTTTAGAGGAAGTAATCAGTCATCCACCAAAAGTAGGAGGCACGGCATTATGCAATCTTTTATATGCCGATGACTTGGCACTGTTCAGTCTCACCAGAGTGGGGTTACAGAGACTTCTGGACGCCTTGATGCAATACACGGCCAACAACCAGTTAGAAATCAACATGAAAAAAACAATGGTTGTTCCGTTTGGCAAAAAACGCTACAACGGTGGAGGATGGACAATAAACAAAGAAAGCATTTCAATTGCCCAGTCGTACAAATACCTAGGGGTCCATTTGGACTCCAGGGGCAACTTCACCAAACAGAGCACCGTGATTGCAGCCAAGGCAACAGCGCTAATGATATCCCTGGCTAAGCTATCGAGGAGACTCTCAGGCCCTACGGTTCTGCCCTTACTGGAAGTGCTTAGAGCAAAGATCGGGCCCACACTTTCGTATGGCATAGAGATCTTTAAGGGAAAAATGAACAAATCCCTAAACAAACTGACAACCAAACTCTATAAGAAACTGCTTCACCTGCCGAGTACCTCCTCGCCAGCACAGGTCAGACTAGAGCTGGGCTTAACTAATTATGAATCCTCCAATGTTGGCTCATATCTTAATCTGATCCACAAACTAAGGAAGGCAGAAGCTGGCACCTTGGAACTCCTGGTCTGGAACGAAATTAGTATGAGCAATCCTGGAGGAACATACGGCCGCCTCCTAAATAACTACATCCAACAAACATCTGCTGCGGATCTCTGGGCCCTCAACCCAAGTCAGACTGCCTTCAAAAACACAATCAAAAAAGTTATAAGACTGAAATCCCTGACTATGGATAAAGCTCTCCTTGCGAAACGCAGCCATGCTTGGGCAGTAGCCAACTCCTATAAACGACTTTACCCGGCAAATTATCTTTCGATCACATTCTCCTACCATCTAAAGCGATGTCTGATCGCCCTAAGACTGGGAGACTGGCGCTTCCTACAAAATCTCCCTGTATGGCGGCAAAAAAGGGCTGATCAAACGTGTAGAGGGTGTGGGTCTGTAAGCGAAACTTTTTTGCATGTGCTTTGCATATGCCCCTTCTTCATTTCCCAACGCAGACGCCTACTCAGGCCGGAATGGAACAGGCTGGGAGTTCGAACTTGCAGACACGCCATTACTGCTGCTCTGTCCTTAGAAAACACTGCCTTAAACATAAAATTGGCCAAATTCGTTCAGTATGCCTACAGGCTTCTAGAAAAATTGGACTGCTGTGTAGCATAATGTGTACCTAACCCCATTTGCATTGTCCGGGAGTGCTATTTTTAAATTGATATGTTGCAGTAAGCACTGATAAGAAAGTCACATTTTATTCTGTTTTTATTTTCTTTATTTTTTAATCTCTTTTAAGCTGTAAGATTGTATTAACGTGCTGGAAGAATCTTTTAAAGATATGTTTTATATCTAAATAAAGAATTTATTACAACTTTATTCATCAAGTCCCCTTGCCATTGTTAAAAAGCAGGATGCTGACGCTCAAGATTTTCAAGACGTCAAACAGGGTGAAAGGTCGACATGTTTCTGCCCTCGCGGAGATCTAACTGTATCGGGGCATTCTTCAGGACCAGGCTATAAACAAATACAGCTGCTGCTACAAAAGTGTAAAGTATAATAGTGCAAAATTATAAAGTACATATACTCCACCGGTAATGTCCAACTTGAGTAGTTTACGGATACATTAACCGGAACCCATAACAATTGGGTGTCGCCCTCACCTCTACCTGGCTCATTACTCAGGGAAGGGGGCCCCGCTCTATCCGTCGGTACCCCGGGCCGTCAGGAGTAATGTCCGGAGGTCTTGAAAATCTTGAGCGTCAGCATCCTGCTTTTTAACAATGGCAAGGGGACTTGATGAATAAAGTTGTTATAAGTACTCCTTAGTCATTTTTATAACATCACCTCTTTCACTTTATTTTGCGCTGCACTTAACCTATACCCTTCTGATCCTCTCACCTTCTCAAGTGAGTCTCTAGATGTGAGCAAGTACTATGTAGGGTGATCAGTCATCCCGTAGTCTTCCTATCAGTCAAGGTTTTTTTCCGATCAAATATCAAGATCGGTTTTCCTTGATAGGATGGTACCTAAACCCAGATGATGAGACATCACATTGGGTGATTGATGGGTCTTGGTAGAAGGATATCTCGCTCCCACTCGGAAAAACTGGTACCCTAGTTTTTGCTTTGTTTGGCTGACTCACTTCTCTTTCACTCTCCTTGTGTAGACCCAGGGTGTTCTGTATTGAGAATAAATATAAATGAACACAAAGAAACACCTAGCAATGTAATGTAAGCTTACAGATTAAATAAATATCTGATGGAGGAAATCTGTCTTTTATTGTTGGTCGTCCTGTATTTTTCGCCTTTTGCTGGACCCTATATTTTTGCTGGCATTAGACCTCTGTGCACCTTAACGCTGCTAGTCAGTGGTAAAGTGCCTGTGCTCCCTCTCTAAACATGGCCAAATTGGCATATTCCTAATTGGTATATTTACCTTACCTATAGGTCCCTAATATGTACTGTGATTGATGACGTCACAGGGATGGACTGTGGCCTTGTGGGTTCAGCAGACCACCATGCATGTGATCACAATTAAATGAAGAAAACTTTCTTTTTAAATGCAAACCACTTTTTTTTAAAAGAGATGGGCTGCATTTAACTTACAACATTTTAAGATGTCGCTATGAGAAATATTGCATCGTGAACACTAAGACTTCGTACTTTCAATCACCTTGAAAAAGTCTATGTTAGACGAAACACGTGTTGGCAAAATCCTTGCTGGTGAGGAAATGTCAGCCCAGAACGCACCTGATGCCCAGGCTGCTGGCGCAGGACGCCTCTTAGTTTCCATCTTGAACAATTACCAAATCAAGAGACGGGCGCTGGCAGCAGGAAGACAAGAATAGAGTTTTATTTCTCATGAGGAGAGCCTGTCATTTCGGACACTCGCATAGTGTCTTCAGGAGGTGCTCTAACAAGTTCTCTGAGGCTTCGTCTTTTATACACATGTTTATGATGCACAAACATTCCTTATTACAATAAAGACGCTTTGAAGTAGAAAAAGGCATGCTTGGAATCCCAGCTTCAGGCCTATTCCCATACCAGTCGCTCAGATGTCATCCTCCCCTCCTGAATGTAACAAGAGAGATTGTGATCTCTCAGCCGGACATTCCTACAGTACACGAGGGCAGGAGGGGATGATCAGGTCAAAGGTTGGTCGGGTGATAAGGTCGGACACTTCGGTTGGTGTATCACGGTTTTGTTATGCTGGGCAGGGAAAAGGGGGATGTACATCCACGAGGCTTGGTCTTAGGACTTGGGACCGGGTCGAGAGGCCAAGCGCAGCCGGGGGGGGGGGTTGTCAGCTGAGGGGAAGGGTGTTCTTGGGAGGAAATTGGGGGTGTGGGTCAAGCAGGAGTGCTACTTCTAGAGCAGGGTCACGCAGAGGGAGAGGGTCTCGTGGCTAATGCATGAGCAGTGCGCACGGGGAGGGGTGCCGGGGACAGATGGGCAGAAAGGCCATGGTGTCTAAAATGGCTGTCGTGTACGTGTGTGCATGGGTCCATGCTGGCGGGATAACACAGCAAGTGTTTAGCGATATCCGTTCTGCTTACAACAAGGGGTACAGTGAACACAAATGAACGCCGCTTATGTACATATATATTGCCATTTTCAACACTGGGAGTTCCACAAGAAGAAACCAACAAGTTGAAATACAAATCTTTGGACTCTTGCGACTTTTTACATTTTGAGTCGCCGCTTTTTTTTTTACATAAGCAAGTTCAGTTCTAAACAGTCGATACGATTGGCGGAATGCGGTACATATCATTTTACATTTGTTGGGTTATTCATACAAGTCTAGAGATCGACACAATACTTAGTTGGAGTCAATCAGGAAAAATGTTCCGAAACATTATAGAATCAAGTTCAGACTTTCTCTCCGGTGACATCAACATACAGAAAAAGTGCTCTGACACCTTCGGGTCTTATCAGTGCTATAAGAAACTTTTGGAAAACTATATACGTGAGTGACCGATGAAACATTTTAGAAAGCAATACAAAAATTGTTGAGGGAGGAATTCAATTCGATACAAGCACTTAGTCAAGGGGTGGGTAGAAAGTTCAGAAAGGGGGGTTTTCGTCACAATGTCTTTTTAACCGAGTCCGTCTTCTTTTGTTGGCGCTGTTGAGCACCGGCGGTGGAGCTATAGGTCCAGCTCGTATTCATCCTTACGCGTTGCAGGGTGCGATCAGTCCTCTGCTGTTAGATCACAGTCCTGTTTCCTAACTGATCTTCTTAGGGGTGCCTCATGCTGGGCACCTGCGTGTCTTTCTTCTTTCGTGGCAAAAACCTTATTCTATAGTCAAAAGTTATGCGAAAAAGGGTGATGTCGTTGAATAATCAAGGGAAGCGAGGGCGGAGTGGGATCAGATCTTTGAGCACACCAAGGGACCACAAGGAGCAAAGGATGGCGAGCAGGCAGGCCCATCAGTCGGGCGAAGAGGGACGGGGACTTCAGGCACGAGTGGGTCAGCAAATCGAGGGCTTCAAGGCGGCCCTTCATTCCTTCATCTGCCGAGTTTGAGAATGGTGCCTCGTCCCGCGTCTCGTTGCTCTGTGGCTCCACCTTTGGCTGAGGTCACACGTGCTCCATGATCTGTGGCCAGGCTGTGCGTCACGTCCAGCTCCTCTCCTCCGGTGATTGTATCTTTGAATGGGTACAAAACAAGTTTTAGAAAAACTGGCAGGAGAAGACATTTATACATCTCAATTCCGTCCCCAATCAAAGGCAAGCCCGTCTGGGCCCGTCTGGGCCCAGACGGACCTAGGCCTAGGGACTCTGCCAAACTGCACTCATGACCGTGTGGTGTACTCTGGAGAGGCGCTCCGCGCACTCCAACCTCAGAAAGACCTTGCTTGCTACCACACGCACATTGAGGGCACACCCTTCTCCAACTGTGCGCACTGCAATCCGACCCCCCGGAGCTCAACTAAATCCGAACTAAAACTTGGACTCCTTAATTGCCGCTCCCTTCCCAAACATGCCCTTGAAACCAACCTGCTAATACAAGATCTGGATCTTGACCTACTTTTTTTAACTGAGACATGGCTATCAGATAGCTCCGATTCAGACATCGTATCGGCCCTCCCCACTGGGTACCTCTGCCAAGCCTTACATAGACCAAAAGGGAGGGGAGGGGGGGTTGCCATAATCTTCAGGGACAAATATACCTGTAGAACTTCCAACGCCTATATTGAGGACTGCGAGAGTTGTCAGTTCTCCCTCCAAACCTCCCCAGCTCACTCTATGTCAGGGCTCTTAATTTATCGCCCCCCCAGGTCCCCCCGGCAATTTCATCAACGCCGTCGTTGAGTCAGTGTCACAACTAGCATCTGCAACCTCCAACTTTCTCATGTTAGGTGACCTAAACCTCCATTTCATGGACCCTTCGGACCGGACAGCCTCCGACCTTCGGCTAGACCTGATGTCACTCGATATCCGATTGGTTAACAACGAGCCTGAGAAGGGACACCTACTGGATACCCTCTTTACAAACGTAGCAACTATCACCACTAAACCACCCATGCCCCTTCCATGGACGGACCATTTTCTGGTCCCTATCGCCTGGGAAATTCCCACCATGAACCTCCCTACCACTAAAATTCAGGTAACCGACAGACGGTGGCATAAACTTACACCGGGGGAATGGGCCACCGTCCTTGCAGAATCCACCCCCGAGCTCTCGACCGACCCTATTACAGCCGATAAGCAGCTGGAGGAGTGGATTACCGGCTCCCTAGACACACTTCTCCCTAAAACAGTGACCTTTAAACATCCCAAACGAATACCAGCGGCTCCATGGTACACCCCAGAACTTAAAGCTCTGCGCCAAGAGTGTAAGAGAACAGAACGCTCTTGGAGGAGAAATAAATCGAAGAGCGACAAAGATAGCTACTCGACCTCCCTTCTAACCTACAAAACCGCTATACGAAAAACCAAAAGCGTGTTTTTTAAGGAAAGAATAGAGAAAGCGGGATGCTCTAGTAAGGAATCTTATGTCATCCTTAAAGAGCTTTTAAAAACCCCAGAACAGGGACCAAGACAACCCACAGATCCCAAAGCTGATCAGGAAAAATGCCAACAATTGGCTAACTTCTTTCATAAAAAGGTCCAAACAATTCTTGACTCAATCCCCCTTACGAAGTCATGTGATGAAAACGATCCCCCATACCTCTCAACACCTACTTGTCTCTCCTCTTGGGGGCAAGTCACAACGGAGGAGGTAGGAAACACGTTGAATTCCATAAAGAGTGGATCTCCCAGGGACCCCGCCCCTTTCCGGATTCTTAAGGAAGTAGCTCCCACGATTAACCCCCCCCGACACACCTGATCAATGCCTCACTCCAACAGGGAGTTGTACCCCCGAGCTGGAAGAAGGCCGTCGTAAAAGCCTTACTCAAGAAACCCTCCCTCGACCCCGAAAACTTGGCCAACTACAGGCCTATTTCCCTACTCCCGGGAGTAAGTAAGATCGCTGAAAAGTTGGTCAACAGGAAACTCTCCCAGTTTTTGGAGAGTAACAACAAATTAAAGAGCTCACAGACGGGCTTTCGTCCAGGTCAGGGCACTGACATCGCCCTCCTGGCCGCGGTTGAGGAAGCCAGAACATTGCTTGACGACGGAGGATCAGTGGCAGTGATCCTCCTCGACCTCAGCGCGGCATTCGATACCGTCAACCACCAACTCCTCATCAAAAGACTCAATAGAGTAGGGGTGGAAGGCTCTGCCCTGTCTTGGATCTCATCCTTCCTAGATCAACGGACCTATCAGATCTGGGAAAAGAACGCCCGCTCCTCCGAAATTCCCCTCCAATGTGGCGTGCCTCAGGGCTCCTCCCTGAGCCCCACTCTATTTAATATCTATATGTCCACATTGGAGGAGGTTATCACCCCTTTCGGAGTGAGCGTCGTCAGCTACGCCGACGACACACAACTAGTGGTGTCTCTATCCCATCCCAGACAACAATCAGCAGACTTATTTAACTGCCTTTCACAGGTCCATCTCTGGATGAACAACTCAGCCCTAAAATTAAATGGGACAAAAACCGAAGTTTTACTCCTCGGTCCAAAAGGGCTCACACTCTCCCCGAACATCTGGCCAGCCTGTATGGGCCCCCCCCCCTGACCCGAAAGTAGAGGTAAAAAGCCTAGGGGTATGGCTCGACTCGGACCTCTCATTCACTGTGCAGGCAAACAAAGTAGCCGGGACTTGCTTTGGGCTCCTGAAATCACTAAGGAAAGTCCTGCCCCTTTTGCCCTTTAATTCCCAAAAATTGCTTATTCAAGGCTTGATAATCTCAAGGCTTGACTATAGTAATGTGATCTACCTAGGTGCCCCTGAGGCGACCCTCACCAAGCTTCAAAGAATCCAGAATACTGCGGCCCGGATTATCACAAATACCCCTGCCAGAACCTCCGCCAAACCTGCCCTCAAACTCCTCCACTGGCTTCCCATAAGGGAGCGGGTCAAATTCAAGGCCTTGTGTCTAGCCCACAAACTACTTCAAAAGAAAGGTCCCCCCGCTCTCAGTAAACTTATCACACCCTATAGACCCACGAGATCTCTCCGGTCGGACACAGAAAACCTCATCACCACCCCCAGATTTAAGAAAACCCGCTCAGGCGGAAGACGCTTTTCAGTCCAAACCGCACGTCGTTGGAACTCGCTCCCCCGCGACCTGAGACTAGAAACACGGTATCTTCACTTCAGGAAGCGGCTTAAAACTCATCTTTTTCCCCAATGATTCACGCCCACTCTAAACATTGACCCCCTGCCCCCCCCTTTCCTTTTTTAACCGTCCTGAACTGGCCCAAACCAAAGAGATAGGGTGCCTAGCGCTGGGATACCTTATGGTGACTATGCGCTCTACAAAAATAAATAATAATAATAATAATAATATGTGGGTGGGTGATAAGTTCAACGGTCACAGTCAGAAGTCATCACTTATGGAGTATGTAGGAGGGCATTACTATTGAATTCATAAACCTGTTTGGCGTTCATTCGTGACATATGTGGAGAGAAATTGGACCTTTATACACAGTGTATTATATCAAACTCAAAATCGAGTCCTTATGTAGAGACTCGCCCTTTTTCTTTTTAACCCAAGTATCGACAATCTTACATTTCCCTTCAGGGTCGGCTAACTCTTGCAAACAGGAGCGTTATCATCAGGAAGAAGGGGGAGGGGGGGCAGATGTTAAACATGCCTTTCTTGGGGAATGACCGTTAATCAAGGTCATCAATTACGCTTCGAGGGTAGCTGACATGAAGCTGGGGTTAATCGGGGAAGCGGGGACGCTTTGGACAGGGAGCTGGGGTCAATCGGGAGAATCGGGGGGCACTTTGGACATCCGCACTTAAGTGCAGAGGGGCGAGGTAATCTGTGCATTGGGAATCGTATTTCTAGCGAACTGAAAAACAGAAGGCCATTGACGTTATAGTCCCCCTATAAAAAGCCAGATTAGGGGGGCATCAGTCGTCCTACCTGTCCTTTCCTTCATTACCAACTCGGGTTCTATCGTTTTGCAGAAAGGAGAGGTAGTAATATGGCAAGTCACAATCGCTTTAGTTCCTGTTAAATTTTGCCGAACACCTTTGTGTTCGAGGAGACCCAATTACGTTGGTGCCGGGGGTGCACAACGCTACCATACAAGGGAGGAGGGACCAGGGGGGCTTAGAGAGAGAGAGAGAGAGAGAGAGTGAGAGAGAGAGAGAGAGAGAGAGAGGGAGAGAGAGAGACCGCACTCTAAATGGTCCATTTGGTACACGTATGACATGGAGAGAGAAAGAGAGAGAGAGAGATGTGTACAATAATGGGTCATTCAGTGCGCGCACAACACAGAACAACAGGGGTTAAGTAATACGGAAACACAGGCAGAGGGATGACGTAGATCCATACATTACGTACACACATACTCAGGTGAGGGAGACAGTACATGTATTATATACAAAAATCCAAGACAAGACATATAACCGTTATTGCCCATAATGATCTCTTCCTGTATGCTGCGCATCCTTAGCATCCTAAGCTCTTTTTACCCCTTTCTTCCCTTTTATTGTCGGCTGCCTTTACTGGTCTTTGTGGTTTTACACACTTACGCCTTTGGCAACTGGTCAAGAACTAACCTGGTCGGGCTAATGTGTTTCCAGGCGGAGGCAACAGTGGGTGTCAGTTGGGAGAGCAATAGGGCAGCTCTAAGTTTCCGGTTCATGAGGGTGTGGAAAGGATGTAGTAATTTTCTAAACACTGACAACATTCCTAGTCCTCCAAACGGAGGGTACTAGAGTAAACCTCACCTCAGAATATTCTTTTAAACTTTCCCTATTTAGCTAAGTGTAAAAATGCTTAATCATAAGTGCACGTCATTTTTGGTTGTATTATTCGGGGTGCCAAGCGAAGTCACATTTTGTATTTTCCGCTTCAGGCTGTCCTCTCAAGCGCTAAGTTCAGGGTATTGTTCGCTCATCGTGTGTAGGTACCATAATCGAACGCCTTTTTCCCGTCTCTTCGTCCGCTAGATCACCATTTTCTTTTTCGTATTTTAATCGACGTTTCAATGTGACCTGCAGAAAGAGGGAAAAGAAGGGAGCGGGGGCAGCATTTAAAAAACACATCAGCGCGCATAAACCCGAAAAGGCTTTTACTTACTACATACTCGGCCTATCTCCACGGAACGCAGTCCATGCCAAATCGGCATTTGAGCCCAGATGGACCTTTTAGTGTAGGAGAGATGATTATCGGAAGCCGATGGATAGCATAGGTCACCCAAGTGTGGTATTACGGATCGCATGTAGGGAGGCCAGGTGGCACTCCTTCGGGGCGACTTAGGGGTATTTTTAGCACAATATTCCTGATACAGGTAGCATATTAAGTATAGGCTGAATTCCAGAGTCTTTTAGCGGTTGCTTTAGGCTGTACAAAATGTGCAAAGTATATACAACAAAAACCTGGACCATTCATATTTGCAATATTTCTGCGTACTATACTTTTTAGGCCTTAACTCATCGAGCTGAGCCATTTCACCTGTAATTCAGTTATATCGGAAACAGTGGTCATTTATTAGAAGCTTACCAATTTACACGTGACAACTACGTACGTTTTTCTCCAAAAAATCTTTAATAAAAAATGTCGGTGCATAAATACGTGCCTACAACCCCGTGGGCCGGCCAGAACTATACATGTGGGAATACTTATTAGTGGAAAACCTAATGGTGTCGGTGGTCGTTTATTTCATACTAAAAGTGCGACAAGTGCAACAAAATCATATCGAAACTTCAGTGTGAGCAAGTATCATAAGTGTTGAAATTTGAACTTTCAATAATCATGATGCGCCAAATGTAACAACTATTTATTGTCCGAATGTTCAATCAGCACCCATCTCACTTTAATTCATTGTTTTTTTAAAAAAAACTGTATACATATTTCATGACATCAAGGCTGAGCAATCGGGGTACAACAAAGAGTTGAAAGTTTCATTTGTACCAGCGCCATTTTGGGTGCAGCCAGTCAGATCCAGGCATAGTCAAAACCTCTACCAACTCGTGGTTGGCCCAGAGCCTCTTTCGGCAGTCCAAAAAGTTCTGTTAAAGGGCAACAGAAAGGATCGGCAGTATGAACCATCAGTCAAAAGGGGGGGGGAGGCAACAATTGTATCCTACCGGGTCATACTGGGTTTTCACCGGAACTGATCCGAACTGTAGTCTGCAGGATTTTAGTCATTCAAATTGAGGCTGGCGTCAGCATGGGAGCGCCGACGTCCTGCGGCTATATTTTCATCGTTCCGCGGGCAATCATGGCAGTCATTCCCCATCGGGGGTATCTGCGGGAGTCGGGGACCCCCGCGGCTCCTATAGAATCTTCAAGGTCGAGGAGAACTTTTATGATGGTGGGACTCGTTTCTTAAATCAACAAGCAACCAGGCCATTCCTTCATGCTGGGCCCGCTCTTGCAGGGTCGACCGCCATTTTGAGAGTTCGGCAGCTACCGGCAATCGCGGGGTCAAATGAGCAGACGGGTTTCAACCTGTCGGGCGAGGCGTTGCAGCATCGCCACAGTGGACGAGACCCTGCTGGGTGAGTGGAGCGTCGCTGCACCGCAAGAGTGGACGAAC
The DNA here is from genome assembly GCF_964261635.1 of Lissotriton helveticus. Classification (NCBI taxonomy): domain Eukaryota; kingdom Metazoa; phylum Chordata; class Amphibia; order Caudata; family Salamandridae; genus Lissotriton; species Lissotriton helveticus. The sequence continues at coordinate 153,932,754 of NC_136073.1, forward strand.
GCTTTGCCGGGTGCGAGGAGCGTTGGGGGTGCAGCTGGGGAGCCTTCACCTGGGGAGGTGGGAGAGGCTCGTTCGCGCCGCCTCTCCCTCCCGGTGCACCCCACAGCGTCTCGCTTGACATTTGTTATGGCCGGACCAGGCGATGAGGACGAGGGGGGGGGTCGGAGGCATGTGCAAGACATCCCCCCCCCCAGTGTTGTCGCAGCCATTATTGAAGAAGTGGGGACGCATGGCAGGTTTCGGGCCGGGCCTACAGCCGATGGCGGCCGGACGCTTCTTCACCCCGGCCCCAGGAACGGGTCCCTTGGTTCATCCGGGGGACAGGTCTTGGCGCGTGGTGCCGCCTTCGGGCTATTCGCGTAGTGGTCCTTCCACCCCAGGCCGCCCCTGACGGTTTTTGTAGACTTTAAAATGCCCAAAAACTACTAGAAAGTAGCCCAAAGTAGCCCAACATTGCTACTTTGGGGAAGGAAGGACTGGAACGGCGTTAGGCAGACGGCGAAATGCATTGTGGGTTTTGTTTGTCGATGCAGCCGTTTGTCATGTAAATAGTTGCTTTGAATGTTTTTTTTGTTTAAAAAAATAATAAAACGTGTTCACCTGTTACTTCACTATAGTGTTGTATATTTTCTATTATTCGCCTAAGGTTTGTCGTTAATTGGGCGGGGTGGGTGGTGGAGCCAAGCTGTGTCGAAGTCATAGCGTTGAGTTCGGCTTTCCTCACCAGTTTCATATCTCCTGAGGGGTTGTTCCCTATGTTTCTATTTCAGCGAGGTTGAAAAGAGATCTAGTCAGCGGCCTACTGATTTCACTCGATTCCTTTTCTTTTCCCCAACGATTTTTATATATATATATATTTTTCTCTTATTTGCTAGCACGATACAGCGGCTAATCCGCATTTTTCTTTTTTTTTAAATTTGTCCTTTTGTATTAGGGGTGCCCTCCTGGCCGAGCCAGATGACCTACCTCTAATAAATGGTCCGGGTGGAACTGGTTTACCAATCAGTGGGGAGTAGATAGGCATGACAGATTACAACGGGGGACAAAGGTCCGCATTACCTATCCTTCATTACTTGCAAAGACTAGACAGAACATTTCTATTCCACGTTATTTGCAAACAGAGAATGTCTCAAAAGAGCTATTCCTTGAACAATAAATGTCCAGACAATCAATCAATCAGTGGGGAGAAAAACAGGCATGACGGATTACAACGGGGACAAAAGTCTGCATTACCTATCCTTCACTATCTGCAAAGGGGGTGGCAGAATATTTCTATTCCTCCCTGTTTGTAGACAGGGAATATCTCAAAGAGCAATAATCGATAAAAATCGATAACAAACAATCAATGGGGAGAAAGATAGGCATGACGGATTACAACGGGGACAAAAGCCTGCATTACCTACCCTTCACTATCTGCAAAGGGAGACAGAATATTCCTATTCTTCCCCGTTTGTAGACAGCGAATGTCTCAAAGAGCAACAGAGCAAACAATCAATCAGTGGGGAGAAAAATAGGCATGACGGATTACAACGGGGGACAAAAGTCCGCATTACCTATCCTTCACTATTTGCAAAGAGAGAGGAACGTTCCTATTCGTCGCTGTTTGCAAACAGAGAATGTCTCAAAGAGAACCAATACTTCAAGTAGTAACCGAGGCTAAATGAACCAATCAATGAACAATACCAGTATTTTAAATACTGATTCCAAAACAATCAATCAATCAATCAATCAGATGGATAAAGCCATCCTACCAATCGGATGTAAAGACGTCCTACTTAACCTTACCCGGACCGGACCATGTGGGCAATTCTTCGCCTTCCTTTTTCCAGCGCCCCATCGTTCTCTTTCTCCATGTTTTTACCGCAGCATTCCTGTGGGATTCCAGTGAGGACAGTAGGTCACTTGAGAGAGGTCCGTTCAGAATTGGTGAAGTTCATTCAATCGGCAGCCGGACGAGGGCCCTCTCAAGGCAGGTATACTCCAATCGTTTAGATGTTCACCCCATCGTCTGGACCTCTCTTACCAGACCCTATGTCGCTGATGGACCCCGCGTTGGGGCGCCAATTGAGGAAATGTCAGCCCAGAACGCACCTGATGCCCAGGCTGCTGGCGCAGGACGCCTCTTAGTTTCCATCTTGAACAATCACCAAATCAAGAGACGGGCGCTGGAAGCAGGAAGACAAGAATAGAGTTTTATTTCTCATGAGGAGAGCCTGTCATTTCGGACACTCGCATAGTGTCTTCAGGAGGTGCTCTAACAAGTTCTCTGAGGCTTCGTCTTTTATACACATGTTTATGATGCACAAACATTCCTTATTACAATAAAGACGCTTTGAAGTAGAAAAAGGCATGCTTGGAATCCCAGCTTCAGGCCTATTCCCATACCAGTCGCTCAGATGTCATCCTCCCCTCCTGAATGTAACAAGAGAGATTGTGATCTCTCAGCCGGACATTCCTACAGGACACGAGGGCAGGAGGGGATGATCAGGTCAAAGGTTGGTCGGGTGATAAGGTCGGACACTTCGGTTGGTGTATCACGGTTTTGTTATGCTGGGCAGGGAAAAGGGGGATGAACATCCACGAGGCTTGGTCTTAGGACTTGGGACCGAGTCAAGAGGCCAAGCGCAGCCGGGGGGGGGGGGGTTGTCAGCTGAGGGGAAGGGTGTTCTTGGAAGGAAATGGGGGGTGTGGGTCAAGCAGGAGTGCTACTTCTAGAGCAGGGTCCGCAGAGGGAGAGGGTCTCGTGGCTAATGCATGAGCAGTGCGCGCGGGGAGGGGTGCCGGGGACAGATGGGCAGAGAGGCCATGGTGTCTAAAATGGCTATCGTGTACGTGTGTGCATGGGTCCATGCTGGCGGGATAACACAGCAAGTGTTTAGCGATATCCGTTCTGCTTACAACAAGGGGTACAGTGAACACAAATGAACGCCGCTTATGTACATATATATTGCCATTTTCAACACTGGGAGTTCCACAAGAAGAAACCAACAAGTTGAAATACAAATCTTTGGACTCTTGCGACTTTTTACATTTTGAGAAAGGATATCATTGGCCTGTTCTGAATTTGTACTTAATGTATAAGCTGTGCTTAAAATACTTTTCGCATCTGGCAAATCTATCCATTACATTAGGGACAATTATATTCACGTAAGGGTGTGCTGAACAAAGCTCTACTTTTGCATATTTGTACACACATCAGTTTTCTTATGTGTAATTACCACCTTTGGTAGCAGGTGAATTGAGCTTATATAGCACCTCAATCTTATGAAGAAACAACAACGGAAAATCCAGGGTATAGGGCAATGGTGACTGCACTTATCTATTATATGGTCTTATGTAGTCTTAAAGTCTGGGTGCCAAGGACCTGAAGCTCAATACCCCTAAGCTTCTAAGGGAATATACCCACAATTTACAATGAAGCACAATGATCCAGCACTCCCCACAAAAAGTAAATAGCAAACAAATATGACAGAATGTGAGATCCGGTCAGCAGGACTTTAAAAGTCTTTATTCTTTATTCTTCAAACAAATCGTAGCCAACGCGTTTCGTCCAAGAGGACTTCATCAGGGCTACAAAGAAGTATATAAAAATACATATTATATACAATCCTATTTACAATTTTTTTAAAGAACACATGCTATTATACAATACAAATTAATGCAATCAGTATCGTCTATACATGGTTGAAGCTGATTTTGGCATACTCCAACCATATATGTCATATATATAACATCAACCTGATTCACATACTAACGGATACATGACTTTATTCCATTATATTTAAAAGAAAAATAATTTAATCTAAATGAGGGTTATATCTAAAAAAGCACACCTTTACATTCAGGGCAGCATTTCGTTCATATTTATGTTTAGAGGGAATGTTATTCCATAAATGGAAAACAGTTCTTGTCTAAGGTCTGAAAGAGGGGACCTATATAAAGCACTCATTATTTTTCTAAAGCCATCAACAGTTTGCTTACCAACAAAGTCGTGGTTCTGAGTATACTGATTATTCCTCCAATCATTTCTCCCAATAATAAAGTATTCACAGGGGGCAGCACCTTGTGAGCAATTTAGGAACATATGATCACGCAATTAATACGATGTAGTGTATATAGTTTTTATGAAATTTTGGCGCTCATTATACCTGCATACCTTATAATTTTTCTGTCGGAGGGATGGGCGGAAATGGAAACTAGGAGGCCGAAATGTGGGTTGAATGGTGATATTTATTGAGGAAATGCACCAGATGAAAAAAAGGGGGGGGGGGAGAAGTGTTTAGAAAAGGGTCAATAGAATCAGTCCATTGGTGCCAACTGTTCTGCTTGATTTAGGTAGTCAGGAATTGCTTGGTCATCCGTTGGTTACTCCTTCCTCTTGTCTGGTCTGCGGACTGCCACCCCGGTAGGCTCAAAGAGAAGGAAAGAGCGGTCAGTGGTCTGTTCAAGGGGGGGAGATTGGTTTACCGTCACCACACCCAAAGTGTTGTCAAGCATGTGAGAAGAACCTCATGCAGGCAAAGGTAAAGAAGAAAACTCTCTGGAGGCTATATTAGTTTTCTAGTCCTCCATAAGTTATATCGGGCTTCTTGAAAAAGTGGCCGCAGTTTAATACGGAGTTTGTGGAACTTCCTTTCCTTCCCTCCCCTGTTACTGCAGCCGTTTTCCCTCTTGTGCCCCGTTAAATTAACCTAAAAAATGCCGGTTTTTAGGGATTTGGGTGGTGCGAAGGGGACGGTGTAAGGGACACGTTAAACAAACAAAATCTGCCCGTCTTGACGCTGTATGCTCCCAATCAATACCCCCCTCCCTCCTGCCCCGGTTGCTTCACTCACCGCATCTGCCGCAACTCTTCCTAGAGTTGCGGCGGCTCGTCAGCATCCTCCGGGGGCGTCCACCAGTCCTCGGTCCAGCACTCCTGGTCTTCTCCGCCAGCCTCTTCTTTGTCCCTCGGCGTCTCCTGGAGTTCCCTCGCCTTCCGCTGTTCCGTCGATTCCTGCTCCCTAGCGTCTTCCGGGTTCCTCCTACTGCGCGCCTCTTCCTCTCGCGTCCAACCCCATTAGGATGGTTGTCCTGCCTCTTCCGGCGAGAAGTCTCCTACCCATTGGTCGTCTTTCCCTTCCTTCTCTTTGGCTTCCTGTAGAGAGGAGGGAAGGTTCTCGGTTAACTCCTGACGTCCCGCTTCGGTGTTTGGGCAGAGTACATCCGCAAAGGGTGGGTCCTTAGGCATTGTCTCCTCACATCCCCCTTCCCTAACTTTCTTGCCAGCAAGAAATGGATCTAAGGGATACCTCGATAGAAAGTCAGCATTTGCATGCTCTTTTCCTTTTCGGTGTAAGGTGATGAAGCGATAAGGCTGCAAGGCTAGAAACCATCTTAACACCCTATCATTATGTCCTTTATTCTTTGCCATCCATTCTAAAGGGGTAACTGCAAACACAACAATGATGGACAGAATGTGGATCAATGTCACACATTCACCCCAGTCAAAAGATCTGGGCCCAAATCCATCGTTTTTCCACTCCACACCACCCTGGGCTAGACAATGGCGATATGCAAATCAGCGCTGACCCTGTGCCCCATGGGAACAGTCCAGTCCGAACTACAAAAGCCATGTCCTTCCCAGAACGGAAACAAGCATCCGAGGACCGGCCCGGTTTCGAGGTAACACCTCTCATCAGCCCGGCTAGCTTGCTTCCAGTGGTGTGGAGTGTCTGGGACTCACGTCTGAGCATCCCCAGTACACTTAGAGCGGTAACTGCAAACACAACAATGATGGACAGAATGTGGATCAATGTCACACATTCACCCCAGTCAAAAGATCTGGGCCCAAATCCATCGTTTTTCCGCTCCACACCACCCTGGGTTAGACAATGGCGATATGCAAATCAGCGCTGACCCTGTGCCCCATGGGAACAGTCCAGTCCGAACTACAAAAGCCATGTCCTTCCCAGAACGGAAACAAGCATCCGAGGACCGGCCCTGTTTCGAGGTAACACCTCTCATCAGCCCGGCTAGCTTGCTTCCAGTGGTGTGGAGTGTCTGGGACTCACGTCTGAGTATCCCCAGTACACTTAGAGCGGTAACTGCAAACACAACAATGATGGACAGAATGTGGATCAATGTCACACATTCACCCCAGTCAAAAGATCTGGGCCCAAATCCATCGTTTTTCCGCTCCACACCACCCTGGGTTAGACAATGGCGATATGCAAATCAGCGCTGAAGGGGTGAATGTGTGACATTGATCCACATTCTGTTCAGCAGCCTGAACATCACGAAAGACAAGAATTCCATTGTTTTTGTGATTGTATATTTCAATATCAATATATATTTCCTGATTATTGATCTATTTGTATATTTCTTGACGATTAAATGCTTGTTCATTCCTGAGATAAGCTAGCACTCCCAGCTCATTTTTTGGTTTAGTTGTGAGTCCCAGACACTCCACACCACTGGAAGCAAGCTAGCCGGGCTGATGAGAGGTGTTACCTCGAAACCGGGCCGGTCCTCGGATGCTTGTTTCCGTTCTGGGAAGGACATGGCTTTTGTAGTTCGGACTGGACTGTTCCCATGGGGCACAGGGTCAGCGCTGATTTGCATATCGCCATTGTCTAACCCAGGGTGGTGTGGAGTGGAAAAACGATGGATTTGGGCCCAGATCTTTTGACTGGGGTGAATGTGTGACATTGATCCACATTCTGTCCATCACTGTTGTGTTTGCAATTACCGCTCTAAGTGTACTGGGGATGCTCAGACGTGAGTCCCAGGCACTCCACACCACTGGAGTCAAGCTAGCCGGGCTGATGAGCGGTGTTACCTCGAAACCGGGCCAGTCCTCGGATGCTTGTTTCCGTTCTGGGAAGGACATGGCTTTTGTAGTTCGGACTGGACTGTTCCCATGGGGCACAGGGTCAGCGCTGATTTGCATATCGCCATTGTCTAACCCAGGGTGGTGTGGAGTGGAAAAACAATGGATTTGGGCCCAGATCTTTTGAATGGGGTGAATGTGTGACATTGATCCACATTCTGTCCATCACTGTTGTGTTTGCAATTACCGCTCTAAGTGAACTGGGGATGCTCAGCCGTGAGTCCCAGGCACTCCACACCACTGGAGTCAAGCTAGCCGGGCTGATGAGAGGTGTTACCTCGAAACCGGGCCGGTCCTCGGATGCTTGTTTCCGTTCTGGGAAGGACATGGCTTTTGTAGTTCGGACTGGACTGTTCCCATGGGGCACAGGGTCAGCGCTGATTTGCATATCGCCATTGTCTAACCCATGGTGGTGTGGAGTGGAAAAACGATGGATTTGGGCCCAGATCTTTTGACTGGGGTGAATGTGTGACATTGATCCACATTCTGTCCACCACTGTTGTGTTTGCAATTACCGCTCTAAGTGTACTGGGGATGCTCAGACGTGAGTCCCAGGCACTCCACACCACTGGAGTCAAGCTAGCCGGGCTGATGAGAGGTGTTACCTCGAAACCGGGCCGGTCCTCGGATGCTTGTTTCCGTTCTGGGAAGGACATGGCTTTTGTAGTTCGGACTGGACTGTTCCCATGGGGCACAGGGTCAGCGCTGATTTGCATATCGCCATTGTCTAACCCAGGGTGGTGTGGAGTGGAAAAACGATGGATTTGGGCCCAGATCTTTTGACTGGGGTGAATGTGTGACATTGATCCACATTCTGTCCATCACTGTTGTGTTTGCAATTACCGCTCTAAGTGTACTGGGGATGCTCAGACGTGAGTCCCAGGCACTCCACACCACTGGAGTCAAGCTAGCCGGGCTGATGAGAGGTGTTACCTCGAAACCGGGCCGGTCCTCGGATGCTTGTTTCCGTTCTGGGAAGGACATGGCTTTTGTAGTTCGGACTGGACTGTTCCCATGGGGCACAGGGTCAGCGCTGATTTGCATATCGCCATTGTCTAACCCAGGGTGGTGTGGAGTGGAAAAACGATGGATTTGGGCCCAGATCTTTTGACTGGGGTGAATGTGTGACATTGATCCACATTCTGTCCATCACTGTTGTGTTTGCAATTACCGCTCTAAGTGTACTGGGGATGCTCAGACGTGAGTCCCAGGCACTCCACACCACTGGAGTCAAGCTAGCCGGGCTGATGAGAGCTGTTACCTCGAAACCGGGCCGGTCCTCGGATGCTTGTTTCCGTTCTGGGAAGGACATGGCTTTTGTAGTTCGGACTGGACTGTTCCCATGGGGCACAGGGTCAGCGCTGATTTGCATATCGCCATTGTCTAACCCAGGGTGGTGTGGAGTGGAAAAACGATGGATTTGGGCCCAGATCTTTTGACTGGGGTGAATGTGTGACATTGATCCACATTCTGTCCATCACTGTTGTGTTTGCAATTACCGCTCTAAGTGTACTGGGGATGCTCAGACGTGAGTCCCAGGCACTCCACACCACTGGAGTCAAGCTAGCCGGGCTGATGAGAGGTGTTACCTCGAAACCGGGCCGGTCCTCGGATGCTTGTTTCCGTTCTGGGAAGGACATGGCTTTTGTAGTTCGGACTGGACTGTTCCCATGGGGCACAGGGTCAGTGCTGATTTGCATATCGCCATTGTCTAACCCAGGGTGGTGTGGAGTGGAAAAACGATGGATTTGGGCCCAGATCTTTTGACTGGGGTGAATGTGTGACATTGATCCACATTCTGTCCATCACTGTTGTGTTTGCAATATCCATTCTAAAGGAGCATGGTCGGTAAATAGGATGAAATCTCGTCCCTCCAAATAGTAACGGAGGGATTCAACCGCCTATTTAATTGCCAGTGCTTCTTTTTCTACAACTGCATATTTCTTTTCTCTTGGAAACAATTTGCGACTAATATAGAGAACCGGTCTCTCTTGGCCTTGTGAATCCTCCTGGGATAATACTGCCCCTAACCCATGGTCAGAGGCGTCTGTTTGCAATATAAAGGGCTTATTGTAATCTGGACTAAGAAGGACTGGTTTAGTTGTTATGGCCTGTTTTAACTGCATGAAGGCATTTAATGCTTCCGGGGATGGATGAGTCAATTCTGTGTCTGTTTTAGCTTCTTTCCTAAGGAGACTAGTCAAAGGGTTAGCTATGTGGGAGAAATCTGGGATGAACCGTCTCTCTCTGAAATCTATACAAAACCTGATGGACCCATCGGATTTCGGTACTAAAACGATTGGGGAATTCCACTCGCTAGAGGAGGGTTCAACAATTCCCATTTTGAGCATTTGTTCAACCTCTCTTTTGATTGCTTCTCGTCTGGCTTCGGGGATACGGTAGGGTCGTAATTTTACTTTCTTCCCCGGGACAGTATTTATCTCATGTCCTAGGACATCAGTTTTTCCAGGCATAAGGGAAAACACCTCTTGCAGAGGTTGTAAACGGGTACATAACTCATCTTTCTGTGGTGCTGGGAGGTCAGGATCAATACTTGAATTATATAAGTACTCTTTTTGCTCAACCAACCCAACCAAAGTCGGAATAGGCCCTTCCCATTTTTTTAACAAATTGACATGGTATATTTGGGTATGTGTGGGTCTCTTTGGATCTAATTCCAAGCGATAGGTCACCGGGGTTACCTGCTCTGTTACTCTGTAAGGACCCTGCCACTGGCCTAGCATTTTGTGATCGGAAGAGGATAACATCAGAAGGACATAGTCGACAACATTAAAAGATCTTACTCTTGCTTGTTTATCATATTGGTTCTTTTGTGAAATCTGGGCTTGTTTTAAATGAGACCGTACTATGCTACATAGTTCTTGCAAATGTGTTTTAAGGCTTGCGACATACTCGGGTAAGGGCTTGCCTCCTGCCTCTTCTTCCCATTCCTCTCTTGCCATTTCCAACAAGGTTCGTGGGGGGCTTTCCGTATAACAACTCAAAGGGGGAGTACCCCGTACTCTTTTGTTGTTTGCACCTTATGGCAAAGAGAGCCAAGGGCAGCATATCCTCCCATTTTCGGGTTTCTAAATCAAGTAGTTTTTTCAGGGTTGTTTTAAGTGTGACGTTATATCTTTCTACTAGTCCATCCGTTTGCGGATGATAAGCGGATGTTTTTATATGCTTGATATTGAGTTGTTGGCATACCTGCTTCATTAATTTTGAAATAAATTGGTACCCTGATCTGTTATGATTTCTCGTGGAAACCCTACTCTAGAAAAAATCGAGACCATAGCTTTAGCTATCTGGGTTGCGTTGGGGAGCCTCAGGGCTACTGCCTCGGGAAACTTGGTGGCATAATCTACTAACACCAACACATACCTACAGCCCCTTCTAGAAGGAAGAAGGGGGCCAATGATGTCCATACCCACCCGGGAAAAGGGTTCCTCAATTATGGGTAAAGGCAGAAGGGGAGCTTTTGGGGGAAGACTGCTGCTATTTTTCTGACAGATAGAACATTCTCTACAATGTTATATGTTATGTTGTAAAGGGCTATTCTATAGCGCACGGCTACTCCGTGGAGTGTCCCGGCACTTTGGCAAAGAGAGATAAAAGAAAAGTACACAACACAACGCCCTCCGCAGGCCGGCACAGAGTTACTGGGAGAAGAGCCAGGTCTTCAATTCTTTTCTAAAAACTAGCAGACTAGTGGCTGTTCTCAGAGAAAAGGGGAGCTCGTTCCAGCAACGAGGTGCCAGGTACCGGAAGGAGCGACCTCCAGTACGAGCGCGTCTAATAATGGGAACAGCGGCTTTGGCCTGCAGAGCGGACCTTAGAGTCCTCCTGGGGGCATAGAAGGCCATCCGCTTCCCAAGGTAACTTGGGCCAATCGAGTGGAGAGCTTTGAAGGCCAGAGTCAAGATCTTAAAAGTGACTCTCTTGGTGACCGGAAGCCAGTGAAGTCTCTCGAGAAGCTCCAAGGCTCGAGCCCTTTGCTGTAGTCCAAAGATGGCTCCAGCAGCCGAGTTCTGCATGACCTGCAGGCGTGCCATCAAATATTTAGGAAGGCCCAGATAGAGGGCGTTCGCGTAATCGAGACGCAAGCCTGTCAAGGCCTGAACAGTGATTTTTTTGTGCTGCAGGGATAGTAGGGGAAGAAACTTCCGCAACATTTTCAAAATGCCGAAGCACTTCCCTGTCAGCCCTATGATCTGGGATCTAAAAGAAAGATCAACATCACACAGGACGCCCAGATTTTTAGCTTTTAATGAGGCAGCATCAGGCGGAGACATATCACAAGGCCACCATGTCTTCCAGCCGGGATCCGGTGGACATCCGAAGAAAAGCAGTTCCGACTTGTCTGAGTTACAATTCAGACTATGCCTCTGAAACCAATCAAACACGGCTTCCAGACATTCCCGGATCCGGCCGCTGTCAAAATCCTCATCCTTGTTGCACAAAAAAGGAGCTGGGTGTCATCAGCATAGGATATGATCTGGGCACCAAAAGATTCCACCACCGCCGCCAGAGGGGCCATATAGATATTGAAAAGGGTGAGGCTCAGGATAGACCCCTGAGGAACCCCCACCTCCAGTGGCGGCATTTCGGCGGAAAACAGAGGTGCCCAGACCACTTGTCGGTGGTTGGTCAGAAATTACTTAAACCATTTCCACACCGTCCCACGGAAACCGATCTCCCAGAGTCTTAACAGGAGACCATCGTGGGGCGCGGTTTCGAAAGCCGCCGACAAATCCAACATGACCAAGATAGCTTTACCCCCACCATCCAAAGTCTCTCGGATGGCATTGGTAATCTCAAGAAGAGCTGTCTCCGTGCTGAAATTCGCACGGAAACCCGATTGAGAGTCGTGCAGAATATTGTTACTCTCTATAAAGCTGGAAATAGAGAGGTGCACATGCTTCTCAATCACCTTAGCCAGAGAGGGAAGGAGGGAGATTGGTCTATAATTCGCGTGAACAAGGGGATCTAAAGATGTTTTTTTCAGCAGCGGAAGAATCAGGGCGTGCTTCCAGGCCGTGGGGACCTCTCCCGATGCCAAGGAGGCATTGAGCAGTGGGTTGAGCAAGATGTTAACTGCCGACGCCGCTCTCCCAAGACATTTGGCAGGGCAAGGATCAAGCGGCGAACCCGATTGAAGCCGAGACAGGAAGTCGAGAGAGGAGGCAAGAGAGATGGAAGGGAAAGCCAATAGCAGAGGGCCTTTCTCCTTTATAGACGGTAACGTAGGTGTCAAATAACAGACAGCTGGACTAAGGCCCGCACCAGGAAAAGAGCCTTGAATAGATTTAATTTTATTAATAAAAAACTCACTGAGTTGGCTAATCCAGACTTCTGTATGAGAGTGGGTAGGTGTACTCGAGGGAGGAGAGATAAACTCTTGTACAATTCTAAAAATTTCTTTACTCATACTTTCTGCTGGGTCAATTCTGTGCTCCAGATAGACTTTTTTTTGCATCCAGAATATGCTTGTGATAGAGTCGGATTATCTCCCTGTATTTAATTTTATCTTCCAGGTCATACATGCGCCTCCAGACTCTTTCTGCCCTCTTGCAATCTTGGCGCATCTTACCTAGGAGAGGAGTGAACCAGGGGGCCGAAACATGTTTACCCACAGAGTTGGCTGGCTTACCAGGGGCTAGCTCCTCAAATCTAATTGTGAACCACTTCTGGACCAATTCAACATCTTGCTCCAGGTCGCCTGATAGCGGGCAAGGATGTTGGCCAAGAGCATCGGAAAGCATTTCTGCCGTAACTCGATGGAAAGGCCGAGACACCCTTCTAATATCTTTCGCCCCTCTTGTACAAGGCGTAGCTACAGCAGAAATGCTAAATTTGATTAAAAAGTGGTCAGACCACAGAACTGGAAGCAGTGGGGCAGCCTCGATTGATCTAGTAGAAAAGATCTGATCGATCGTATGGCCTTTGATATGAGTCAGACTGGAAACGTATGGGATCAGCCCTAACGGACCGACAGTGTCCTGAAGTTTGTTGGTATCAGGGTCTGCTGTGTTATCCATGTGGAGATTAAAATCTCCCAGTAGGATACAATGCTCCGCTTGGCAGATCTGATGTGATGATAAATTCCAGGCCAGTAGAATTTCTCAAGGATTTCTTTCTCTGTTTTTTCACTACCGAAATGCCCCCCTAACAGATGACTATGGGCCAAGAAAAGCACCTTCTCTCTGTATCTTTGGGGTATAAGGAGTTGGGCTTTGTGGTCCCCCCCCTTTTCTATGCAGTAACCCTCTGTTTGTGAAAAAATAAGGACCTACTTGATTAGGGTCTTCTTCCTCCTTAGCTTGATTCCAAGCCTCCTTTAGGGAGGGGTCTTCCCTTTGTGCAATGTGGAATCCTGGATCATACTGCCATATAGATTCGCCTTTTGGTTGTGTCAGGGCTACTTGGGTCCAGACTTTTTTTTCCCTCTTCTTTTGTTTATTACTCTTTCTTTGCTTCCCTGGGGAGGTGTCTAATTTCTGTTCCTGAGCAAATGGAGCTGTCATCCTCCACTCCTCTGTTTCGTTAGGCAACAGCTGCTCTGCTCTATGTAAGGGTAGTCCCTTCCTAGAATTAATGGTTCAGGTAACTTAGGAACGAGCCCTACTCGTAAAGGAACAGGGGGGGTGGTTGGCTCATGTTGGATTTGTACGTCTGTGGTAGGGTATTGTCGGCTGTTACCATGAACACATTGGATGTTTACAATACCCTTGGCCTGGGGATTTCCTCCAGGTATGACATGGGGTCTTATGACACTATGTAAACAACCAGTATCAATTAAGGCGGGTCGGTCTTCTCCGTTTACTTTTACGGTCTTATGGAACGGCAGTTGCTGTCCTTCCTGGGTGCAATATAAGGTCCTGGCTAATCCAACCTCCATTGGCTCTTCTTTGTGAGGGCAAATCCTAGCTATGTGCCCAAACCCACCACAATTGAAGCACTGGGGTCCTGCTGGGGCGGGTCTTATGGGAACTGGCATGGGACCTGGTAATAGAGTAACAGTCTCTGCCTTTATAGGGACAAGGGGTCTACTACTCTTAGGAACGTTACTCCCAGAAGGCTTCCCGTGTGTCTCTCCCTTCTGCAGTTCGAAAGCCCTACTGAATGCGCTGGCTATCTCCACCGTCCTGTCCATGTTTAGTTTTGTATGTTGGCGCACCCATTTCTGTGTGGGAGGGTATAGGGAGGCTAAATACTGTTCTAGATATATTCTCTCCACGATCTCTTCCTTGGTGGAAGTCAGGGGTTTTAGCCAGCGGTCTGCCATGTCTTTCACTCTAAAGGAGAGGGCTCTGGGAGTTTCTTGGGGCCCTTATTTCAGTTGTCAAAGACGCATGCGGTAGGTATGCTCATCTATGCCCAGACACACTAGAATAGTTTTTTTATGTCTTCATAGGGGGTACGACCTAAGGGATTAGCTGCCTGATAGGCGGCTTGCATGTCTCCCGAAAGGAGGGGTCCTAAGTAGTGGCCCCATTTTTTCCCAGCCCATCCTGCTGCTCTAGCCATGTGCTCAAAGTTTGAGAAGAAAAAGTCCGGATCTTCACCGTCCACATACTTTTGAAGGACGACGGATGGTAAGGTGGTATGCCCCGTTGATGACCCAGAGTGTCAGCTAGTTTCTCTATCACCGTCTCTTGACTTTGACTTTGTTGAGTGAGGGTTTTATGGAGTTTTTCTCTGTCCTCCTCAGCTACAGACAAAAAAAATTCCATAACGCGCCCGAGTTTTTCCTGATTGTCCGCCAATTTCTGAAGTGCGGCCTCCATATCCGTAGATCCCACTTCTGACACCACTTGTCGGAGGAATGGGCAGAAATGGAAACTAGGAGGCCGAAATGTGGGTTGAATGGTGATATTTATTGAGGATATGCACCAGATGAAAAAAAGGGGGGGGGGAGAAGTGTTTAGAAAAGGGTCAATAGAATCAGTCCATTGGTGCCAACTGTTCTGCTTGATTTAGGTAGTCAGGTGGTCAGGCGTTGCTTGGTCATCCGTTGGTTACTCCTTCCTCTCGTCTGGTCTGTGGACTGCCACCCCGGTAGGCTCAAAGAGAAGGAAAGAGTGGTCAGTGGTCTGTTCAAGGGGGGGAAGATTGGTTTACCGTCACCACACCCAAAGTGTTGTCAAGCACGTGAGAAGAACCTCATGCGGGCAAAGGTAAAGAAGAAAACTCTCTGGAGGCTAAATTAGTTTTCTAGGCCTCCGTAAGTTATATTGGGCTTCTTGAAAAAGTGGCCGCAGTTTAATACGGAGTTTGGGGAACTTCCTTTCCTCCCCTGTTACTGCAGCCGTTTTCCCTCTCGTGCCCCGTTAAATTAACCTAAAAAATGCCGGTTTTTAGGGATTTGGGTGGTGCGGAGGGGACGTTGTAAGGGACACGCTAAACAAACAAAATGTGCCTGTCTTTACGCTGTATGCTCCCAATCAATACCCCCCCTCCCTCCTGCCCCGGTTGCTTCACTCACCGCGTCTGCCGCAACTCTTCCTAGAGTTGCGGCGGCTCATCAGCATCCTCCGGGAGCGTCCACCAGTCCTCGGTCCAGCACTCCTGGTCTTCTCCGCCAGCCTCTTCTTCGTCCCTCGGCGTCTCCTGGAGTTCCCTCGCCTTCCACTGTTCCGTCGATTCCTGCTCCCTGGCGTCTTCCGGGTTCCTCCTACTGCGCGCCTCTTCCTCTCGCGTCCAGCCCCCATAAGGATGGTTGTCCCGCCTCTTCCGGCGAGAAGTCTCCTACCCATTGGTCGTCTTTCCCTTCCTTCTCTTTGGCTTCCTGTAGAGAGGAGGGAGGGTTCTCGGTTAACTCCTGACGTCCTGCTTCGGTGTTTGGGCACTCAAAGGGTGAGTCCTTAGGCATTGTCTCCTCACATTTTCTTATAGTGTTGCCTATCCTATATTGATTAAAAAGTCGGTATTCAATGATTTTTTGTTGTTCCTACGAAGTGTTGTCCAATCTTCCAGTTTGCGCAAGGGGATGGCCACCTAATACAAGATAAATATTCCCCTTAATTAAGCCATTTTAACATACATAGTATATAGGAAGGCAACACTATATGAACATTTTTAAGGTATGCAGGTATAATGAGCGACAAAATTTCATAAAAACTATATAGACTACATCGTATTAATTGCGTGATAATATTTTCCTATATTGATCACAAGGTGCTGTCCCCTGTGAATACTTTATTATTGGGAGAATGATTGGAGGAATAATCAGTATACTCAGAATCACCACTTTGTTGGTAAGCAAACTGTTGATGGCTTTAGAAAAATAATGAGTGCTTTATATAGGTCCCCTCTTTCAGACCTTAGACAAGAACTGTTTTCCATTTATGGAATAACATTCCCTCTAAACATAAATATGAACGAAATGCTGCCCTGAATAAAAAGGTGTGTTTTTTAGATATAACCCTCATTTAGATTAAATTATTTTTCTTTTAAATATAATGGAATAAAGTCATGTATCCGTTAGTATGCCAAAATCAGCTTCAAACATGTATAGAAGCTGCTGATTGCATTCATTTGTATTGTATAATAGCATGTATTCTTTTAAAAAATTGTTAATAGGATTGTATATAATATGTATTTTTGTATACTTGTTTGTAGCCCTGAAGAAGTCCTCTTGGACGAAACGCGTTGGCTACCATTTGTTTGAAGAATAAAAAATAAAGAACTTTTAAAGTCCTGTTGAACGGATCTCTTATTCTGTCATATTTGTTTGCTATTTACTTTTTGTGGGGAGTGTTGGATCATTGTGGTTCATAGCACCTCAATCTAACTGAAAATAGTTTTACTACTCATTCACACAAAAGTTGACTGTGTTGAACGTTATAGCTTGGAGGTGCGGTAATTTCCCAATTGGGGACCTTTACTACCTCATACCTTTTCATTGAGGTTGAACAGTGTAGGAGATAGAATTGACCCTTGAGGGACTCTTCGAGAGGCTGGTGTTGTTTTGAAGGTTGAGTTGTTGAGCTTAATTAGCTGCGAGTATTGGGTTAGAAAGGAGGTGAACCACTGAAGGACAGTCCCATTGATGTCTGCAAGCTGTGATAGGGTGTTTAGAAGGATGCCGTGGTTAACAGTGTCAAAGGTGGCCGAGAGGTCTCAGAGGACTAGGAGGCAGGCCTGACTGTTGTCCAAAGATCTCTGTAGATTGTCTATGATGATTTGTATATCAGTCTATGTACTGCAGCTTTTCCTGAACCCATATTGGAAGGTGTCAAGCAGGTTGTATTTTTCAATGTGGTTGTTGATTTGAGCAAGCACACATTTTTCAATGGTTTTGGTGAGGAGGTGCAGGTTGAATATAGGTCTGTAGTTATTAAGGTTGTTCTGGTCAGTGTCCTTTTTTTTTTGATGAGGGATTGAATTGGCCGAGTTTGAGAGGACACAGCATAGATCCACTTGATAGAGAGGAGTTGATTATTTTGGGCCAAATCGGAGAAATCATGTGCCTGAGATTTTTCACCATCACAGCAGGGAGGGGGTCAGATATGTGAAATGCCAGCTTCATGTACCTACATATGTGTATTGCTTTGTATAAAACATATAAGAGTGCTAATCATCAGTTCAACACAGGAAAATCAAACCTTTCTTACAGCCCAAGGACATCCAGTCAGCAGTCTAATCCCATGTTATCTTGCAAGTAGAATATGGTTTGGTGACCCTAGCTGGGCTTCCTAAATCTAGGTTAGCTCCGCTGAGAGCTACTTTGAACGAGACTAATCACAGGCTCCAGAAAGCATGATCATATTATACCTGACTTAATTCAAATGAACTGGCTTCCCATTGAAGCAAGGATCCGCTTCAAGAAATCCTGCCTGACACATAAAGCTATATACTTCAATAGCCCTGCTTAACTGGCAAAGAAACTTGAGCTCTCTGGGTCCATTATCAAGTAGTGTGGTCCCAGTGCATAGCAGATTTGTACATGAAAACAGGCAAAGAAAAAATCAGTTGTTTATTTTAAAAACAAGTATGAATCATTTGTCAATATAGGCAATGAAACTTTAATTTTGGACCAATGATATTTAATCACATTGGGAATGCATTTTCATGAAACATTTTTAGAATAAAACCCGATGAGGTATCACATTTAAGAGGTGTGGTGTCCAGGAGGTGGAGAGGGAGGGGTGAAGAAAGTTGTTAGGCAGTAAGTGAAGGAAAAAAGAAAGTTTGTGTGATGGTGACAAATTTATCACATACAATTTTGGTATATTGTAATCATATACCCAAAAGTCAGAATCCACAAAATATATACATGTTTGCCATATAACAGAGAAATCACAGTTTATTTATCATTGTCGATTTGGTATTGGCTGATGTTGGAAAGTCGACGTTTCGACCCCTATCTTCGTAGGTAACTAAAACCCTACCCACCGGGGTCTTCATCAGGACTGTTGTGAAGTGAAGGGGGCAGGGAGAACCTAAAAAGGAAGTAGGGAACGGTGTGTGAGTACCTGAGGCTTATAGTTACAAAGGGAATAAAATTACCACATATAGCCTGGACTTCAATAGTATTACCGTGTAGGTAGCAGCTGAGGGGGAAGGTCATTCTCATAGATCAATTAATGGGAATGAGGGCTTCATAGCTCTCCAGAGCTTGTAGGATAGGCGGGAGTGAGACGTCACCTAAATATTGAAAGATGACAGTTAGCCTAATTCGATTAGGTTCCAGGATTTAATTCCACAATTCTGTAAAAAGTTTATTTATATATATGCCCTCTTACTGCATTAGTGAGGGCAGCGCTCGTTGTTCCAATCAGGTGTATTGTTTTGAAGAAAGGGAAAATTAATTCCAGGGATTAGAAATGAGGTCACCGTTGCCGGAATCAATCGAAGGCAGTGATGCAGAGTCAATCTAAAAAGGGTACAGGAAAAAACAACCAGCTAAAAGGACCAGATCGTGGTGTAAAAGTGACACCAAGACGGACTAGTGAAAACCTTGTCATGTGGAAAGTACGAGGAAAACGGATGGTGAATGGATTCAGAGCGCGTGATGCGAGTCAGGGTGATTCAGACTAGCTTGACATATTGCTCATTAATATAAACGAATGTACTAGCGAGAGCTCAGAAATGTTAGTGGTGGCTCGAGAAAAAAAGAAAAGAGGCGAGAATGAACAAACGAACAAACGGAGTCAGCTACTTAATTTAAAAACCCAGAGTGAATGGTGCCCGACTTGTTTGAGAAATGGATTGCAATATCAAAGGCAGATGGTCAATTGAACCCCACAGATTATCGTGGCAGCGGTAACGTAAATCGCTCATCCGGGCAGTGCTCGTACGAGGAATGACAGTTCAGACAAAACGTTGCAAACCCGCTACGGTAGTAACCCGATGCCGGTGAATGGCTTGTGTTAAGAGATCGCAATTAAAAGTTAGGCCGTCACAGCATGCAGTGACTATGGAGCGTGAGAGAGACCAGTTGCGCGTCTTACCCGTGTGATCAGATGGTCGCGTCTGAGGGAACCGCCCGTATTCAGCAGTGGCTGATATAGGGCGAGCTTAACGCTGGAAGCGTGCACGTTGTTGGGCCTGCGTGACGTGCCGCCAGTGATGGAAATAGACATAATACACTGAACGGGGCCTAAATTCTATTGCATCCTCAGTCTGTATAACTGTATCTTTTTCATGGTTGTAGTGGAAACAATTAGGGGCGATGCAGTGTTATTCAAAATCGCTGTTTTTCAGTGGACATTTAATATACAAATGGTAAATCTATAAGTTGCGAACACATCATTCTAAATGGTTCAACCACAAGTGCAAAGTTTGTTACAGGTCAACGAACATGACAAGGCATAAAGTGTTTGTATATTATTAAAAGTCTGTAATCATAGTATTACCTATGCAATAAACTCGCACAGGATCTCAACAAATATATACATGGCAGGTATAGCACAGGATTATTAAACATAACTTCGTGATACATATTATTAAGCGAACAAATGGTGGAATACATTAATACAAGCAGATGATTGCATTGGGATACAAAATGGCCAGCCTGTCCATGTGAATCATCCTAATATCACCACTGTCAAAATTCTACCATGCCCATATGGAGTTTGGGGATCATGTTAAAATGTTAAAATCATACTGGCATTCCTGAAATAAACCCATTTAACATCACTCTTTAGCCATTTAATCGCTCTAATACAACAAACCAATCTACACTGTCTTCCTTATCCCAACCTGCGCGCTAGCCGTTATATCAACAGCTCACTCGAGCCCTTTACCTTCTCCCCTCACCCCTTTCAAACTCCCTATTCCTACCTTGAAACCATTTAGTGCAGGCACGTTGTTTCCTCTCACTGAGTCTGTGAACTTACAAATCAGGTATCTTTACTTTTAGCATATGTTCACCTTCCCGTTATAGAAAACAATCACTCCATTGACCTCCCCCTGCCTTAATACTGTTAATTACGTACCTGCCATTAATGTTTAAAAATCATCGTTCCTGTTCTCCTTCCTCGACAAGTGATTTATCACCACCTTTGTCACTCCCCTATTTAACCTTCAATAACCTCGGACCTACTTCCTGATTGGCCGTCTTTTCCCGCCATCGATGCTAGTTACAGAGGTATTATCAATTCAAGAAACTTCATGATACATATTATTAAGCGAACAAATGGTGGAATACATTAATACAAGCAGATGATTGCATTGGGATACAAAATGGCCAGCCTAGTCCATGTGAATCATCCTAATATCACCACTGTCAAAGTTCAATCATACCCATATGGAGTTTGGGGATCATGTTAAAAATTTGCAATGAAAGCACTTCAATGGCCTAAGGATCCGACAAGCAGGGGGTACACAGGTTCATGGGATTCTATCTAGTAACTAAGGCAGCCAACTGGGCGTTGGTAGTGTCTAGTTCATTCAATCCGTTGTTAATGGAGTCCAGTCTCCACATCCATTTTGGACGGAGCAAATGTTGCCGCCCCTAGGGCCCAATTCCACTTTTTCCAGGGCAAGCCATTTCACTTGGTCTGGTGTGTGGGATTTATTAGCAAAATGTTCCACCAAGGGCGGGTCCAGGCGAAACTTAAGAAGCTCCAATACCTTACTCCTGAAACCACCTAAATTCAACAAAAAAAGAACCTACAATCGCACCTTTACAGGGCTGGTGACAAGAATCTGGAATCTCCTACCGAAGGAGATCAGTGCCAACCCCTCAACTGCTTCATTCAAGAAACAAGTTAAATGGCTACTTTTGGAAGACATTTAGCAGCAATAGCTTTTAAGTCTTGGGACTGTCACTTCTCCTAGTACTGGACAATCACTTTTACTTTGTGTATTTAAATGTATATGCTTGACAATCTTTATGTTTTGAAATATGTACTTGACAATCATTTTCTTTTTTAGGTCGAGGACCGTAGGCTGCACTTGCGCAGTTCAGTCCGAAGATTTAATGTTTTTTAGTTAGGGGGTTTGAACCCGCCCCTCGCCTCCATTGGCTGGCCTCGTAAATGCTGGCCAGCCATTGGAGGAGAGGGGCGTCACTCCCTTTAACCCCGTCTTTTTCGGATTCAGGGCCGTGTTTTTTGCGTTCTTTCTCACCGTGACGTCATCCGTCACTCAACAAAAAACACGCCCCCCAGTCTGAAAAGGACGAGGCTTACAACAAAATCCTGTGGGGCTCCCATGAATGATGGGAGCCCCGGGATGTGCATCGTGAGGAAGAAGGAGCATGGCGGGTGGTCGGCAGGGCTCCCGTGAGCTGAGGGAGCCCTGCAGCATCTGGAGGAGAAGCCGGCCAGAGAGAAGCGCCCCGGAGCCATGAGTGCTCCACACTCTTGAGTCCCGGTACTGAGATGGGGGACGGGGAGAAGGAACGCCTTGTAAGGGCGGGGCTCTCGTGAGGAGAGAGGCCCGGGAGTGCCGCGGCATAGCTGCCCCCGCCGCGAGGGAAGGAGGAGCTGAGACCGGCAGCGTTCAGAGCCGGTCTCAGTGAGTAGGTGAGTAGGGCTCCATTTTGAACTCCGTTGCCTCTTGGCGCTAGCAGTGACGTGTGAAGGTGTCTTCTGGTGTCATGGGGTATGTTTTCATTAGTAGTACCACGCTCCTTGTTGAACACAGAGTTTAGTGTCCACAACCCTGTAGCTACAACTGCCACCCGAGACACCTATGCCTGTTGAAATGGAATTTCAGCATGTTTAAAATGCTTCAGTCAGGGGTACCACGCACAGCGCAGCGCTTTGTGAACCAGCTCAGTGGGTTAAATGCGTCTCTCGCAACAAGAAGGGTCAAGGGTTTGCGTCCTCACCAGAGAAAGCACGGTGAAACGGGCTCATTGCAGCGGAATATTTTGTGAGGTAGTTCACCGGGTTAATATGTCTCCAACAGCCTGCAAGCCGAAGGTCACGGGTCACACACTCTGCCTTTCATCGCTCCCAGGTCGATGCAATAAATGCCATGGAGCTGACTGATAGCAACACCTGCGCCTTTTTGGTCTTTCCAGACATGCTTTACGCCTCACAAGGATTAAACAGTTATCGCTGTTTCCTTTTTTTGCCCTTTGAAACTCTCACCTCTCTCCATTGATGTCCAAATGTTGAAAAGGCCTTACACAATCTGTGACCACGCTGCATTTTTCGAAAGTTAATGACTGTTTTGATTACTCTGTGTACAAAGTTACTGTTTACTTTACTCGCTCGAGTTTCCAAAATAGCTGCTTCCTCTTGGAAATCCATCCTGCCGCCTCCCACGGGAAACCGAGCCCACGGACCCGTGGAAGAGAGTGACGTGCCTGATGACATCATCTTTGTTTTCGCCATTCGGTTCTATATCTACGAGGCTAAAGCCTAGCCTGCCGACAATGTACTGTCTGCCCTCAAACCAAAAAGACCCTAACCATTGATATAGGGACTCATAGACCGTGGGTCCTCAAAAGTCACACCAATTGTAACTCAGAAAAACTGATATACTTGATTACATGTCCCTGCTCCCTGCGATACGTGGGGATGACTACTAGGAGAATGAAACTGAGGATAAACGAACATAAGAGCACCATTCGGTGCAACAAACAGGCGACCAGACTAACCACTCATTTCATCCAAATGAAACATACTCCGGAAGAAATTAATTGGACAGTTCTGGAAAAACCTTGGGTACCACCACACATTAAAGACATCACCAGGTTTCTCTTCATTAGAGAACAGAAATGGATCTATAGACTTAAAAGTGACACACAGGGACTGAATGATGAAATACCGTGGGTATCTATCTAAGATCCATTCCTTTATCCATAAGGGTCATTATCAGTTCTAGAGCCGGTCTATGATCTAAGTCTATGTGTCACAAAAAAGTAAAAAAATAGGCAATAAAAAGTAGATTGCTAATTATCAATAAAACAAATTGCTAATTATTAGTAGCTACATCCTGTCCTAGATCGTCCATTCAATCTGCTTTTTGTGACGTGTTGGACTGAGTTGCAAGGTAGCACTCAGACAGTATGAATGAGCATTACAGCAACACTGATAACTAGAAGTGATGTGCCATAGATAATAACTCGGACTGGTCACTTCCTGTTGTGGGCCAGGCTCCTGTTTAAAGAGCAATGTTTGCTATGTTGGTACTTCTATTTAGGTGACACAGTCTCGGTACCCTGATCAGTGCGTGTAACTATGACTCTATATTGAAGGCTTAGGTGCTCGAATCAAAATAACATGACTTACTAAAGATTTAAAAGATCTTTGGACACGAATGATCCACAACAAAACCTTTTTGCAATTCTTCGTTACAAAGCTGTTTAACGCTGCCTGCAACATCGTTACTGGTCTGAGCCGCCTTCCGCCATTGGTTACGCAACTGCCCAATCAGCGGACGCAGGTTTGTTTTCCTTTTTTCTTAAGTAACGTAGCGGCACAGTTCTAGGATCCTCGCACTAGACGCGTGTTGCGACCGTATCTATATTGCAAAAGGTTTTTAATCTAATTTTTGGATGTCAACAAGACTTTTCCGATATGGCGGTTTCCAAGCCGACGGTTATAAAGCATTACTGGTCTGTTCTGCCTTCCGCCATTGGTCACACAACTGCCCAACCAGCAGACGCGGGCTTGTTCACTTTTTACTGAGCAGCGTAGCGGGACAGTTTTAGGATCTTCGCACTAGACGTACCCACAACATTGTTTTGGGGAGGCTTTGTGCGAGTGTATCCATTTTTGCAGAGGTTTTTTGTTTTAGGTGTCAATGAGGCTTTACTTCCGGCACGGAGGATTCTAAGCCGACGGTCATAATACCCCCGCCATTAGCTTGATACCTATGAGAGGTTGAGGACCGCGGTGTAACCCGCATGGTGTGGCGCCCTCTCTGGTTCGCATAAACACATGATCAGTCAGGAAACGGTGATTGGCTAATATATCGTAGAAAATTAACACTGCCTCGTCCAGTCGGTACCTCCGCCCTTGGCTTAGGACGAGGTCAGAGGTACCGACGGAGAGGTAAGAGACAGCTGTAAATTAGGTGCTCTGCTTAAACACAGTGTTCCCTTGTCTTTCTATGCATAGAGGGAACATAACTTTTCTAAGAGGTTTTGCACTGAAGTACTATTCTGTCATAATTCTTAATACATCTGGACTTATATTTATTAAGTTCATTTTGGCAGTTTTGGTGCATTTTTGTTAAATTGTATTAATAACTTCAACACACAATGTCGTCGTGATGTGTGGGCTCAGTGGATAAAGCCGTCTATACTGTTTCAGAACTTAAATACCAAGGTTCTACTACACTTGTTGGTAAATACAGTGAATAAATGTGGTTTGGTATTAATTAGAGACAGAACCAATACTACCATTAAATTGTTATTTTAACCGATTTTTTACTGATTTAGAGCGGGGCCTCCATTTCCTGAGCAGTGGCCAGGAGAGGTGGGGTTTACTCCCAAAGATTATTGGGTAAGTGACATAAAGTTTATCATGAATTTGAAATTATCTTTTGAAGTTTGATTGAAGAGTAATATCTGACATTAGGTTAGAAAGATTTATTCTATGTGTCTGTTATATGTACATTTTTCTTTGCTTGTAAATCTTTCAGGAAAGAATCCAATAGAATTTTGAACCGGATTAAGAGACGCAGGAGACCTTCCTCGCTCAACAGTATATCCGGTATCAATTGTTTTGGTGTAAATACTTTGTTTTGCAATGTTTTTCTTCTTTTTGCAGTAGTGTATTACTAGGTTCTGATGAAAGCCAGAAGGGAATATCCCTAGAAAATCGCAGAAACATGTTGACCACGATACCATCTATTCCTGGCAGTTATTTTGTCAAACTGTCATACACTTAGTTTTAACATTGACACCATGATTGTTCCCTATTAAAATTATCCCTTGATGTCATGGTAGCCAATTTTAAATTATACACTTTTCTTTACACTTTTCCTCACTGCAATTAAATATCCCACACCATTCCATCCCTCCTTTGTCACTCTATGGTTGGATCCATCGCTGGTGGTCTCGGTGAAGTGGAGAATAACACACTATCTCAACGGGTGTGCCTCCCTATCTGTACGAGTATCCACAAAAGTCCCAGATGATGATGTTCGCCACTTGGGTGGGCTGATGGGATGCATTTCCTGTACACAGTGACACACATGTTATTTCAGACACATAGTTCCTTTACTCTACAGACCACTGACAGTCACGTTTGTTTGTTTCTAAAGCCTAGCCCCGCCATACAGAGCACCGTTTTCTGCATCACAGATCTGGTGTTTAAAGTTCCTTTACAGTGAAAGACGTCACCCACGTCCTATCTTCAAAGGAAGAAAGTTCCTTATATAAACCCGTATAACATGATATACCATACTAAAATATAGCATAATATATTAGATAAAGTAGCCCCTGGCTGTGCTTGCTCCCCTGCCCCCTCGCTGTGCTTGCTCCCCTGCCCCCTCGCTGTGCTTGCTCCCCTGCCCCCTCGCTGTGCTTGCTTCCCTGCCCCCTGGCTGTGCTTGCTACCCAGCCCCCTGGCTGTGCTTGCTTCCCTGGCTGTGCTTGCTCCCCTGGCTGTGCTTGCTTCCCTGCCCCCTGGCTGCGCTTGCTTCCCTGCCCCCTGGCTGTGCTTGCTCCCCTGCCCCCTCGCTGTGCTTGCTCCCCTGCCCCCCTGGCTGTGCTTGCTCCCCTGCCCCCTGGTTGTGCTTGCTCCCCTGCCCCCTGGTTCTCCTGCCCCCCCCGCTGTGCTTGTTCTCCTGCCCCCCGACTGTGCTTGCTCTCCTGCCCCCTCGCTGTGCTTGCTCTCCTGTGTGTGTGTGTGTGTGTGTGTGTGGCTCTGGGTGTGTGTGGCTCTGTGTGTATGTGGCTCTGGGTGTGTATGTGGCTCTGGGTGTGTGTGTGGCTCTGGGTGTGTGTGTGGCTCTGTGTGTGTGTGGCTCTGTGTGTGTGTGGCTCTGTATGTGTGTGGTTCTGTGTGTGTGGGGGCTCTGTGTGTGGGGGGCTCTGTGTGTGTGTGAGGGGGGGCTCTGTGTGTGTGAGGGGGGCTCTGTGTGTGTGAGGGGGGCTCTGTGTGTGTGGGGGGCTCTCTCTGTGTGTGTGGGGGGGCTCTCTGTGTGTGGGGGGCTCTGTGTGTTGGGGTCTCTGTGTGTGTGGGGCTGTGTGTGTGTGGGGCTGTGTGTGTGTGTGGGGCTCTGTGTGGGGGGGGGTTTGTGTGTGTGGGGCTCTGTGTGTGTGGAGGGCTGTGTGTGTGTGGGGCTCTGTGTGTGTGGGGCTCTGTGTGTGTGGCTCTGTGTGGGGCTCTGTGTGTGTGTGTGGCTCTGTGTGGGGCTGTGTGTGTGTGGCTCTGTGTGGGGCTCTGTATGTGTGTGGCTCTGTGTGTGTGTGTGGCTCTGTGTGTGTGTGTGTGGCTCTGTGTGTGTGTGTGTGTGGCTGTGTGGCTCTGTGTGGATAGCTTTTTTGTAGGTGGCTCTGTGTGGGTGGCTCTGTCAGTGTGAGGGTGGCTCTGTGTAGGTGGCTCTATGTGAATGACTCTGTGTGGGTGGCTCTGTATGTGTGTGTGGGTGGCTTTGTGTGGGTGGCTCTCTGTGGGTGTAAATGCAATAGGTCATGCATTTGCAAGCGAATAAGCTATTGGCATTGCAAATGACAATGCCATTTATTTAACGATTAAGCTATTGGCAATGTAAATGACAATGCCATTTATTTATGATTTAAAAAAATAAATAAATAAATAAAAATGTCATGAGAAATGCCAATAGCTCTACCTTTAATAATGCCGAGACCATTGCATTGTAAATGCTTGTTTTATGTTGCATTTGAAATTTATTTTCTCGTTCATTGGACGTAGTGCGCTGCTAAAACTGCTTGGCCTCATCTAGTAGGGCTTTCCTATTTGATCACCTGCTACCTCGTCTTCCCTGAGCACCCACAGGTTCCTTTATGACTCAGGTTTCTCTTGTGTTGCCTTTTGTATTGTATTGTACTTTTATGTATCTTCACGTCACCGTTAATTTTCCTCTTTGTACAGCGCAGTGATACCCGTTTGGGTCTTATTTGCGCTTTATAAAACTTTATAAATAAATAAAATAAATATAAACATGTAGAATAATTATGTTTAACTATATAAATATTCGTCAGTTATGCTTAACAAATGTACATATTACTGATAGTTACATTATTCTATGTTTTTAACATGTATATAAATGACTTCATAAATAAGTAAATCTTTTATCATAACTATTTATCTACAAGTGCTCACTACTGAATTACAAAAAATAAAAACTAATACATTAATTTAAAGTACAACACTTGAAAGCTATTGTTTATTAAATGCAACTTCAATCTACATGTATTACCTTCCTTATGCAGCATATCCAATGTACAACCCAATTTCTCACCCTATACCTCTCTCAATATATCCTTTACCTCCACTCTCTCTTTCATCCCAAACCCCATACCACTGCTATGATCCCCAAAATAACACTTTCTAGACTCGTCCCTCCTCTACCTCCCTGCATCATTTCATACCTATTTTACTATTTACATCTCCCAAACAAGCCTTTATAAACCGTTCCCTATGACTCTTCCCCTTCCACCCCCTTTACTCATCCCAAACACTCTCCTACTTCTATGAACTGCCCCCCAAAAAATCTAGACTCTTTCCTCTTTTATCCCTCCACTTTTCCTTTTCGATCCAAATAAAAACTAACAAGTCAACCACTCAAATTAATTTCATATTTCCCTATACTAACTCCCCTCCGCCTCCTCTTTATTCATCCCAAACCCCCTCCTAGTGCTATGAACACCAAAAAAACCAAAAAACTATTAGAGACCCTTCCCTCTTTATCCCTCGAATATTCCTTTTCAATTCAAAAAACAGACTAACGTGTCCGCAACTCAAATAATTGCATATTTCTGTATACTAATTCCTACTAATCCTGTTTGGGTTCCGGAGTGCGTGCTATTCACCGAAAAGCACTTCAACACCTCATCAGGGGTAGCAAGCACTCTATAAATGCATAACCTTTTCCCACTTCTATCCCTCCGGTATCCTTCTCAATCCAAATAACAGACTAACATATCCACCACTCTAATTACTTTCATATTTCACTATACCAATTCACCACTAATCCTTTATGGGTTCCTTAATGGCATACTACTCACCGAAAAGCACTTTGACGCCTCTTCAGGGGTAGTAAGCACTATATAAATGTAATTACAATACAAAACATTGCAAAGAACATCAGGAAATTCGAGATGCAGTAGTAATTGCACCAGGAAAATTAGGGAAAGCAAAGGGAGGAAGCAAATGTGTGGGCCAAGAATAGTGAGCCAAGAATTAATGTCTCAATGATGGTACGGAGTCAATACATAGTATATATCAAGTTTCAACCTATTACTGTAGAGTGACTCAGGAAGGAGTGCTCATCTGCACTCAGACAGGACTTGCCAGAACACAGAAGAAACTGTGACCAATACACAAGTGCTGGGGTCAAATTATTCACTTGTTGGCAGGGAAAACACGATTGGAGCATCTTAATTCCAAGGTGGTTTTTGAGGACAACTCGCAACAGCCTAGCTCCACATCAGAGGAACGTGTGGGGTCCTACGATTCGTGCTAAGGTTCTATACCTGTGAAGAAGATACTATTCACCTAATGGAATTGTATCTTCTGCTATCCTGCACTCTTCCAGGTGGATAGGCCCTCCATGCCAACCCTCACTACCTGCTCCTCCACCACCATATGCTGCCCCCGCACTCTCATCGTTATCATGTCTGTCCGAGGCCCTCTCCGCCTTCTGTGAGGCTGGTCTTCTATCTTTGCCACTGCCTTGAATATCTGGCTGGTGGTGGGATACATACTAGTTGTGGAATTCGGGATGAGTCCAAGGCTTAGCTGTACTGAACCTATCTTTGGCTAGAGCTTCCTCTCTGCCCATGGAAACAACTGCTACGTACAGAAACATGATTTTAGGAAAATAGTGAATTCAGCAGTATGTTTAGCATTAGAAACTAGCTTTTTGAGTGAAAGCGCTGGTCAGTTATAATGACAATTTTCACCTTAATATTTGCTGTGCTGCTTGCAATTTTTTTCATTAACCACATATTAGACTTTTAGCCCCCCAATATGTTGTGTTTCACTTTTTACACGTACACCTGTCAATGAGACGCAGAACCTTGCCAAAGAAGTATAGTTTAAATACTTTATTACAAAAAAATTGTATTTACAATTACCACCGTGTATACAAAAGAAACAATAAATAAGAAAGACACAATTTGTATTCATTCTAACAGATATCCATAGTAAGAAATAGCTTAAATTGGGATATGGTGAAATATAAATACTGCCATTAGAAGGGTCCAACGAGCAATAGTATGTTATAGATCAGGTGTAGAGGAGGGCACCTGGCAGAATGCCTTGTAAGAATGCATGTCGAAGTGATAATGTATGTATGCATCTGTGGGTGCCTATATGTGGTGGTGGCACGTCCCATTTTGTTCCAGTTCTCTATCCCCTTCTCTTCCTCCACCTCCTCATCCTCATCCTCATCGCAGAGCTCGTTCCTTGTGCCTTCTCCACCCTCTCAATCCCCAGTGTCCATCCTAGGATGCCTAGAGGAGCATGCGTGGGCCCATACAAAATGTACAAAATCAGAAACTACACCAGGAAACTTTCTGAAATGTTTGACTCTGACTGAAAACTCTGCTTTATTGAGTAGGTTGGGGGTTTATTGGCAGAGGCTGTGGCAAAATACTCCAGGCAACCAGTGGCAGGCTGGAACATCACATTAACAACTGGAATGGCAGAAAACAGTCATTTGATTGAGCTGGGAATCAGTCAACATCTGAGGGGGCATCCTTAGTTATGGCCTTGAGAAGTGCTGCATCGCTGACAGTGGGCATGAAACCTGCATGGATCCACAGTCCAGCTCTTCTTCCTCTTGGTCTCATTGCCCATTAATGGGATGCAGAGGATGCCATCTCCAGCTCAACTTATTGTGAGCCTTTATCTAAAACTAGCAAAACTGGGACTATTAGGAGTGTGTCTGATTCAACCACTTACGGAGGCCCCCAATGCGTGCTACATATCACAGGGCACTAAAGGGAGAGCCATGGGAGCTATCACTGCCCCTGTGGTTCATGGCTGAATCAAGTACCTAGAGAGGAATGCGCTGCATCCTTGTACTAAGCAGCAAAGACGTGCCTTCACACAGCCATGAGACCTACAAGAATCCAGAGGGATTAGACCTCTAGAGCTCCAGACCTTGACCAGAGGTCTCTTTGTCCTTTGCTTCAGTTCTCCACATCTTATCCAAACAAGATGCCTGCAAGCTTGAGCAAAGACATAACACATGTGAGCTTCCTTCTGAAGGATGTCCATTCCAAGAAGAAGAACCTCTCTGGTGCTGGTCACCAGACATGGCATGCACCTAAGGCCAGGGCCTCCACACTGCAGAGATCAGAGCTGGCAAGTCATTGTTTGTTTGGGGTCCAACATTCTGGCTGGTGTGCAGACCGCCATCTTGGAAGTTCTGATGATGTGCACAAGAAGGCTGTGGTGGGGCCTGCATCTCACCAAACCTACTTGAATGTGAAGGTAGGGTCCTGAAGGGTGTAATAAAGTGCAGGTCTCTCCCTGAAGATGCCCCAGAGACGACTGAGTCAGCCTCCGGCAGGTGTCTATGAACTTCGCCTTTCAATAAGCTGGCCCCAGGTGGGAGCAGCATAGAGGAGGTTTGCAGCTGATCGAGGCATGAAGCGAAGTATCCACCGAGGAAAACTTTCATCTCCGGTGCAATGTCCTGGTTGACATTCAAGAGGAAGGCGGCTCTTTGGAGGCAGTCATGGTAGCCAGCTTGGTGGATCTGCCTTTCATCAGGTGGGGGCTCGAGACTCCGGTTTTGAGCTCTGATAAACTGCACCGCAGTCTCCAAAATATCTGCTTTTTCCACCTTGGGGTTTTTCAGCTTCTGTGAAAGAAGAAACAATGCTTGGATGAGAACTTGGGAATTATGCAGTAAAGATGACACAGATGGGCACATGCCCTAATAAACATACAACCAGGGTTAGAGTGCATAAACACTTGAGTAATGCTAAAGTGACAATTCAACCAGCATTGAAGTGCTCTCAGTGCGATAGTTTAGCCAGTACTGGAGGGCTCTCATAGTTATGGTCTAACAAGTTGTGGAGCTCTCTGGAAGTGATAAGTCAGTTACTAGAGTCGAAAAAGCGCTTTAACACCTCATCAGAGGGTAGCAAATGCTATATAAATTGCCAACCTTTTCCCTCTTCTATCCCTCCCCTATCCTTCTCAATCCAAATAACTAACATGTCCACCACTCAAATTACTTTCATATTTCACTATACTAATTCAACACTAATCCATTATGGGTTCCAGAGTAGAGTGCTACTCGGCAAAAAAAGCGATTCAGCATCCCATCAGGGGTGGCAATCGCTATATAAATGCTAACCTCTTTCCCTCTTCTATCCCGCCACTACCCTTCTCTATCCAAATAGCTCAATAACATATCCATCACTCAAATTACTTTCCTATTTCACTATACTAATTTTCAACACTAATCGTTTATGGGTACTGGAGTGGTGTGCTACTCGCCAAAAAAGCGCTTCAACACCCCATCAGGGATAACAAGCGCTATAGAAATGCAAACCTTTTTCCCTCTTCCAACCCCCTCGTACCCTTCTCAATCCAAATAACTGACTAACATATCCACCACTCAAATTACTTTCATATTTCACTATACTAATTCAACACTAATCTTTTATGGGTTCAGGAGTAGTGTGCTACTCGCCACAAAAAGTGCTTCAACACCCTATCAGGGTTAACAAACGCCAAATAAATGCAAACCTTTTTCCATCTTCTATCCCTCCGCTATCCTTCCCACTCCAAATAACTGACTAATATCCACCAATCAAATTACTTTCACATTTCACTATACTAATTCAACACTAATCCTTTATGGGTTCCAGAGTAGCGTGCTACTCGCCGAAAAAAGCGCATTGACGTATCGTCAGGGGTAGTGAGCACCATATAAATGCAATTACAATACAATATGTTCACACAAGCAACACTCAATGTAATAGTCTAATCAGATATCAAGCGCTGACAAGTAATAATTTAAGCCATACTAGAGCAATTGATAATGTAAGAGTTTAACCAACTCTAGTGCTCTCAAATATATAACTCTAACCAAGTCTGGATCACACTCAAAGGAATACACTAACGAGCACAGCCATGTTCTAGCAACAGTGGAGCGCTCTCACAGCTCTTTCACTATCTTGCCAGCACTCGAGAACTCTAAAACTAGCAATCTAACCAGCAATGGAGCACTCTGACACTAGCTATCTAACCAGGTGCTTAAGCATTCTCAAACTAACACTCTACTAGTTTTAGAGTGCTCAATTGCCTTTCAGAGTGTTAGCTCGAGATTGCTCAAGCACCTGTATAGATTAGTAGTTTTAGCGTGATAAATTGCTGGTAATCTAACCAGGTGCTTGAGTAATCTCAAACTAACACTAACCGGCGATTGAGCACTCTAAAACTAGTCATCTAATAATGTGCTTGAGTAATATTCAAACTATCACTCTATTCGGCGATTCAGCACTCTAATACTAGTTATCTAACCAGGTGCTTGAGTAATCTCAAACAAACACTTCACTAGTTTTAGAGTACTCAATTGGTGAGAGTGTTAGTTTGAGATTGCTAAAACACCTGGTTAGGTAACTAGCTTTAGAGTAGTCAACTGCTGGTGATCTAACCAGGTGCTTGAGCAATCTCAGAGAACAGTCTAACTGGCAATTGAGCACTGAAACTTAAATTATAACCAGCATGGCAGCATTTACAAACCAGCAATCAAACCAGAACTGGAAAAATCTGTAACTGGCAAACTAGCAGTACAGGGGAGCTGTGAAATTAGCAACCTTGAACTAGTACAGGGGGTACTCTGGAACTAACAAGCGAACCAGCCCCAGAGGACTCTACAAACAGCAATCTAACCTGCTTGGAAGCACTCTAAAACTAGTGATGCAACAGCACAGCAATGAACGGCCACATAAAAATAAAATTAAAAGCCTAGCTGGCAAATGCTAGGTGCATTTCAATTTGATAATCCAACTACCATTTCAGATACACTTTCATCAAAGTGACCGTCTAAACAACAAGGCACCCCTCCACAGTGGTACACACAGAGCGTGTCAGCAAAGCTGAAACACTTTCAAAGTGCCAGGCAAGTCAACGCCGCCATGTGCTTAAATTAACGTGGCACCTGGCATTAGGGTGCAAATATTTCAATAACTTTGCAAAACTTTGAGTGAGAAGCCAGGGAGCGCAGGAGAGCGGCATGCGTTACGCTGTCATTATCCTTAAATAGTGACCCCAGAATGCAAGAGTCAGGGCACTTCTAAAGGTCATTCGCCGGATATCCCCTTCACGAGTCCCATCGACCCCTACCACCACCGTGCCCTCAGTGATGGGCGGCATCCGACCACTCTCTCTGCCAGTGTCACACGCCGCCTTCTCACACCCACCCCCCTCCCGCTGCGGCAATACGCGTAATTAAAAGACAGTGTACTGGGCCCGATCTGGCGACCTTTGAAAGATGAACGTCTGGGTCCACTCAGTTGTTAGTGTGAGTCCTAAACTCTACTCACATCTGATCACGCATCTACCTTGAGAATGACACATTTTGGGACCCCCTGATGAGACAACGCTAACGTGTAGTACACACTTTACTTATTCAAGCTCACATAATGCCAGGCAATATAGATCTGAACACGGGGCAAGGAAAAACAGCTGACATGCCTGGTGTCCAAAACTTAGAACGACACTGGTTAGAGAGAGAAAGAGTCGAGGAGTAAACAAGGCTGTTGGCGTGAGAGTGGTCGAGGTACTAAGTAAACAGAAGTGACAGAACGATGACTTTCGCAGACTCCCTTAGCAAGGTTGGGCCCTGGGCAACTGCCCACTTTGCCCATGCATTACAACGTCCCTGCATGAAAGCCACAGCTCGTTGCAAACACGACCCAACCCTGAGCACATTTCACGCGGCGCCAGATGGGAGGAACTGCGAGAAGCACGTGTGTGGGTAGAGCTCCGTCCTTCTGACTCAGACAAGGGGTGAGACTCCGGGAAGCACCCGAAAGGAGCTGGATAAACCCGGACAGTCTGAGGAGCCTTGACAATGGCCCAGCCTATTGGCCTGGAGACCCCGAGCCTCTCGCCAGTGGCACGGCTGGGCCTCGGTCCTAACACAAGCAATGGAGATTGGTCATTTACCCCCTTTTAAATAATGAAATACAGCCATAAGTGGAGTACGATGGTACCCTGACACGCGTGGGCCTCTGTACCACTGCACCTTCTGCATCACTGATAGTTACCACCTGTCTCCTCCACCCCTGACGTCAAAGAGTCCAAGCGCCCAGAGACTAGGAGCCCTGCGCACAAGGCGGCTCTTGGATAAATTGTGCGCACATCAGGAAGAGTTAATCGGAGGGGGGCAAGAGGGTTGTACATACGGGCAGGCTATTCTCCTTAGCGGGTTGGGGGGGAGGGGGGGCACACAGGGGCAATGCTCACCTCGGTCGGCCGCTTCTCCAGCAGCAGTATGCGCAAAGTCTCCAGGCTCGAGTTTATCCGTTCTCGTCGCCTCTTCTCCACCACGGGCTTCAGGAGCTGAGGGGAAAACGCAGGAGAAAGTTAGAACCAGGACTGTCCTCATCACCGGGAGAACGCTGGGTGGGGGTGGACCCTCTGCATCCTGAGGGCAAGAGATGCCAGGGCAACTGAGCTAAGGGGCAGAGTGGACCCTAACAAGGCAATATATTAGGGGAGCCGGTGAAACCAAGAGCGCGCGTTCCAGGGGGACTGAGAACCCAAAGTGCCACGAGGGGGCAGGGGCCGGAGGGCCCGGACATGTACCTTTCTCATGCCCTTGAAGGCTCTCTCGGGGGATGACTTCTTCATGGCTGCGCGTGGGAGCGAGGTCAGGAGCAGCTCTGCAGCGGCAGAGGAGTGAATGTGTCTGAGGGTCTGCGGGGGAGGCCGGCTTTATGGGAGCCGGGGGAGGAGGGCAGAGGCCGTTCACACCTTGTCCTGCGCCCTTTGTCTCCCGGCCTTTAGAGATGCCGCCGCGAGCGTGCCGGCGATCACCCCCTGTAAACCCGGACACCAAAGGGCAGCTGCCCCCCCCCCTCTCCCCGCCCCTCTTTTATCCCAGCATAGAGGTTCACTCCACTCAAAGAAAGGATGGCAAAACAGACAATCAAAAGCACATTATATGAGGGAAGGAACACATAATTTGAAATTCTTCTTGGTGATGAGGAACACGAGTCAATCCTTGCTAAAGAACCTTACTGCGTAAAACAGCGCGAACCAGTTTTGCACGCTTTTGTTGCTTCTGTGGTAGTAAATGGTTTAAAGTATTGTAACTCCCGTACATATACCAGAAATGATTCTACATCCGTGTAGGCAGAATTATAGTACCATTTCTGACATATACACGACATTTATTGATGGAAAACTTTTTGAAGTCCAACATAGTTTAATGAAGTATTTATAGTCCATAAATGGCATTAAAACATTCTAAATTGCTGTTATTTTTGCAAAGGCTTTTCTCCCGGATGCACTGTGTTGCTGACAATCCTGTGCGCAGAGAAACCCGTCTTGTGGTGCACCTTATGTGATGCTGAACACATTGTGTGGTGTGAAGAGCTTCACGTGGGTCAGAGCGGCCTGTGTGGTGCAGTGTTTCATGTTTTGCAGAGCGGCCTGTGTGGTGCAGTGTTTCATGTGAAGTTCCATGTTTTGCAGAGCAGCCTGTGTGGTGAAATGTTCCATGTAGTGCAAAGCGGCCTTTGTGGTGCGTTGTTCCATGTGGTGTAGAGTGACCTGAGTGGTGTGGACTGAGCTTCATGTGGTGCAGAGCGGCCTGTGTGGTGTAGTGTTCCATGTGGTGTAGAGTGACCTGAGTGGTGTGGACTGAGCTTCATGTGGTGCAGAGCGGCCTGTGTGGTGTAGTGTTCCATGTGGTGCAGAGCGACCTGTGTGGTGTGGAATGAGCTTCATGTGGTGCAGAGCGGCATATGTGGTGTAGTGTTCCATGTGGTGCAGAGCGACCTGTATGCTGTGGACTGAGCTTCATGTGGTGTAGAGCAGGCCTGTGTGGTGTAGTGTTACATGTGGTGCAGAGCAACCAGTGTGGGGTAGTGTTCCATGTGGTGCAGAGCTGCCGGTGTGGTGCATTGTTCCATGAGGTGCAGAGCTGCCTGTGTGGTGCAGTGTTCCATGTGATGCAGAGTAAACTGTGTGGTGCTATGTTCCATGAGGTGTAGAGCTGCCTGTGTGGTGCAGTGTTCCATGTGGTGCAGAGCAGCCTGTGTGGTGCAATGTTCCATATGGTGCAGAGCAGCCTGTGTGGTGCAGTGTTCCATGTGGTGCAGAGCAGCCTGTGTGGTGCAATGTTCCATGAGGTGCAGAGCTGCCTGTGTGGTGCAGTGTTCCATGTGGTGCAGAGCGACCTGTGTGAGGCATTGTTCCATGTGGTGCAGAGAGGACTGTGCATTGTAGAGAGCTTCATGAGATGCAGAGCATCCTGTGTGGTGCAGTGTTTAATGTGGAGCAGAGCAGCCTGTGTGTTGCAGTGTTCCATGTGGTACAGATGATGATGATGATGTGCTGTGGAGAGCAACATGTGGTGCAGAGCATCCTGTGTGGTGCGTTGTTTCATGTGTTGCAGAGAGGACTGTGTAGTGTGGAGAGCTTCATGTGTTGCAAAGCGGCTTGTGTGGTGTAGTGTTCCGTGTGGCGCAGTGTGGACTGTGTGGTGCAGAGCGGCCTGTGTGGTGAAGTTTTCCATGTGGTGCAGAGTGACCTGTGTGGTGCAGGGTTCCATGTAGTGCAGAGCGCATGTGTGGTCAAGTTTTCTATGTAGTGCAAAGTGGCCTGTGAGGTGTGTTGTTCCATATGGTGCAGAGCAACCTGAGTGGTGTGGAGAGCTTCAGGTGGTGCAGAGTGGCCTCTGTGTTTCATTTGGTGCAGAGCGGCCTCTGTGGAGCAGTGTTCCATGTGTTGCAGAGCGACTTATGTGTCGTGGACTGAGCTTCATGTGGTGCAGAGTGGACTGTGTGGTGTAGTGTTCCATGTGGTGCAGAGGACTACTGTGTGGAGAGATTCATGAGATGCAGAGTGTCTTGTGTGTGCAGTGTTTAATGTGGTGCAGAGCGGCTTGTGTGGTGCAGTGTTCCATGTGGTACAGAGCAGCCTGAGTGGTGTGGAGAGCTTCATGTGGTGCAGAGCAGCCTTTGTGGTGCGTTTTTTCACGTGGTGCAGAGAGGACTGTGTGGTGCAGAGTGGCCTGTGTGGTGTAGTGCTCTGTGTGGCCTGTGTGGTTCAGAGCGGCCTGTGTGGTGCAGTGTTTCATGTGGTGCAGAGCAGGCTGTGTGGTGCAGTCTTTCACTCTTTGTCTTGACATTATGAAGGCCACAAGACCACCTACCATCACCCCTCACCGGTGGACAACAAGCCCTCCTGTTACCTCCAGTAGGGCCCACACAGCAGGATTGCTGAGAGGTCTTTGGAGGTCATGCACTCTTTCTCCACCACTCATCTTCTCATAGGGCCTGCCCTGGGAGGTGGCAGTCTCTGGGGCCAAGAACGACTCAGAAGTAGGGGGCCACAAGGACCACCCCTATTTTAGAGTTTGCCCCCGGGGAGATGGTAGACCTCGGGGGTGGGTCCATGAGCACCCCCAAGCCAAATATAAAAAGCCATGTGGAGGTGGTGAGCCAGAGGCAAGGGGGTCCACGTGGCCCCTCCATGTTATTGTAATTTACCACAGGGAGGTGGCTGTCCCCAGGGCTTTGATAAGCCCTAGGAGGGGGGCCTTGGGCGCCCTGCTCCTATATTTATGATATGGCCCGGGACCCTGAGCACCAGGTAGTTATTTAAAAGCAAGCGCGGTAGCACTCGCTCGAATTTTAAAAAACAAATGTCAGCGAATACACGAATACCGTGATTTCTCAGCAACATAAAAAAAAATACTTTTATGCCATGGCGGGGTCCCAGGAGCTCCCAAGACCATGGTTTGGTGGTCAGAATATTTCTACTCTGCCTCCTTTTCTTTCGTTTCACTTTCTTTCTTTTGACTTGCACAGGCTTGTCTTTTTTCGCGAAGTCTCTGCAGCCAGAGATATCACTATGGTTTTCTTCCTAAATTTCTCAACAACTACTGAATTGATTTGCACCAAATAACAACAAGCATTTGCAATGCAATAGGTCTCACATTAGGAAAGTGTGAGCTATTGGTATTGTAAATGACAACTTTTTCTAATATGTGTTAGCTTTGAAAATATATAAATTAATAGCATTGTTCTTCACAAAGCCAATAGCTTACACTTTCCTAATGTGAGTCCTATTGGCTATGGCAATGCTTATTGGTAGCAAGCAAGGACAGTGCTGTTGTGGTGCTGAGTGATGATGTGGTTGGGCTGAGTGATGTGGTGCTGTATTAGAGTGATGTGGTGGTGTATTAGAGAGATGTGGTGGTGTCCCACAGTGATATGGTGGTGTCCCAGAGTGATGTGGTGGTAACCCAGAGTGATGTGGTGGTGCCCCCGAGTGATGTGGTGGTGTCCCCGAGTGATGTGGTGGTGTCCCCGAGTGATGTGGTGGTGTCCCCGAGCGATGTGGTGGTGTCCCGAGCAATGTGGTGGTGTCCCTGAGTGATGTGGTGGTGTCCCTGAGTGATGTGGTGGTGCCCCTGAGTGATGTGGTGGTGTCTGTGAGTGATGTGGTGGTGTCCCTGAGCGATGTGGTTGTGCCCCTGAGTGATATGGTGGTGTCTGTGAGTGATGTGGTGGTGTCCCTAAGTGATGTGGTGGTGCCCCTGAGCGATGTGGTGGTGTATTAGAGTGATGTGGTGGTGTCCCAGAGTGATGTGGTGGTGTCCCAGAGTGATGTGGTGGTATCCCAGAGTAATGTGGTGGTGTCCCCGAGTGATGTGGTGGTGTATTAGAGTGATGTGGTGGTGTATTAGAGAGATGTGGCGGTGTCCCACAGTGATATGGTGGCGTCCCAGAGTGATGTGGTGGTATCCCAGAGTGATGTGGTGGTGCCCCCAAGTTATGTGGTGGTGTCCCCGAGTGATGTGGTGGTGTCCCCGAGTGATGTGGTGGTGTCCCCGAGCGATGTGGTGGTGTCCCCGAGCGATGTGGTGGTGTCCCTGAGCGATGTGGTGGTGTCCCTGAGTGATGTGGTGGTGCCCCTGAGTGATGTGGTGGTGTCTGTGAGTGATGTGGTGGTGTCCCTGAGCGATGTGGTTGTGCCTCTGAGTGATATGGTGGTGTCTGTGTGTGATGTGGTGGTGTCCCTAAATGATGTGGTGGTGCCCCTGAGCGATGTGGTGGTGTATTAGAGTGATGTGGTGGTGTCCCAGAGTGATGTGGTGGTGTCCCAGAGTGATGTGGTGGTATCCCAGAGTAATGTGGTGGTGTCCCCGAGGGATGTGGTGGTGTCCCTAAGTGATGTGGTGGTGCCCCTGAGCGATGTGGTGGTGTATTAGAGTGATGTGGTGGTGTCCCAGAGTGATGTGGTGGTGTCCCAGAGTGATGTGGTGGTGTCCCAGAGTGATGTGGTGGTATCCCAGAGTAATGTGGTGGTGTCCCCGAGTGATGTGATGGTGTCCCCGAGTGATGTGGTGGTGTCCCTGAGTGATGTGGTGGTGTCCCTGAGTGATGTGGTGGTGTCCCTGAGTGATGTGGTGGTGCCCCTGAGTGATTTGGTGGTGTCTCTGATTAATGTGATGGTGTCCCTAAGTGATGTGGTGGTGTCTCTGAGTGATGTGGTGGTGTCCCTGAGCGATGTGGTTGTGCCCCTGAGTGTCTTGAGGAACTAAAATCTGAATTAGGCCCTGCAAGTACACTAATGACACATAATAGTAAGTTAGAATTTAGCGTGATGTACCTATTAGTTCTGTGAAGGTGTTCCTAGCGTTAACAAACTCACACACCTAGTACCTTAGTGATTGATGCACGCCTTATTTTAGTTTTCATTTATCTTTCAGCAATATGGGTTAACCAGACCAGCGCCATTTTGTGGCCTAGCCTGCTTGTAGCATTAGTTGAAACCTACCATTATAGTTGGCGAGAGCCATTCTCTCTCAAGCAATCAGACACATGTAATAAACTGCTGCTTCTGCATGTTAGGCCTGTCAAGGTTGTAGGTGGGGGTAGGCCAGATAAGCACATTCCAGGAGGCGCTGTGCGGACTCTCCTAGAGCTGGCAGAAGGGAGTCATCCTCACCGACCTTGCTATAACGAGCTGAGCTAAACTAAGGATGCTTTGTGTCCCATATATGGTCTTTCCTTTGCACCAACCATGTCCCAACTTGTATTTTTCCTTCTTAGGTAACGGTTTCGAAATGTAACAGTATATATGTGATCTCTTGATAATGTGCCAGCAGTCTTCTCAGCAGACCTCGAGGGGTTAGGTCGCGGGAGGCTCCTCTGGCAGAGTTGTTTGTTTAATAAACGATTGAACTTTCTTCACTGCCGACTGACTGATTATTGGTAATTGGTATTGGGGGCTATTAGTAAGTATAGCTCTATATGGTTTTATTTATTTTTCGGTACTTCAGTTGGCGACTCCGCCGGGACTCTGCGTTGGGGTCGTCCCTCCGTAATCGGAATGGAGCGGGACATTGGGAAGGGTAATCTTGGTCGAGGGGGAGGACTGACCGAAGTTTGAGAGTTACTCCGCTCTCTCGATCAGGAGAGCCCCAGCTGCTAGTGACCCCACGCCGGAGTCCTACGGGTATAACCCAGAAGCAGACCGTGTTGGTCTTCAGGAGTTGGCAGTGGAGAAACTTGAATCAAACCTGAGTGCACCAGGTGAGTGAATCGTCTTGTTTTGTGTTGGATATCCCTTTGATTTTGATTGGAGTATTTGGTGGTTCGAGACCACGGAGAACTTGAAGGGGGTCTGACGGGGCAGTATTGAGACTGCACGGGCAGGCGCTCCTGTTTTGGGCAGACTTGGGGATTAATATAGATCTGAACCAGACGCCTAGGTGTGACTTGAGGAAGAAGTTCACAACCGGCCGGACTGCTCTCGGGAATGCTGGCAGTCACGATTGGGTAGCCCCTGGGCAGATCTGGAGCGGTGCTTGAAAAAGCGGGCTAAGCCAGAATAGCACAGTAGGTAAACCATGAAGGCTGCCGGATGGCCCGTAGGTCGGTCTGTGGTTTAGAAACCTGTGTGGCTATCTCTAGGTAGTCTAAGGACGAGACTACTTGATTTTGGGCTTTTGAAATTTTGGAAAGGTACACGAGTTCTCCATAAGCAGGAGTCGACGGACTATTCTTTTTGCTTGGTACGAAATTGTTTCATCCTTTATGTTGTTCAAAGGATTGTTGTTTGTGTATTGTGTGTGCGTAATTGAAGTTGAGTTGAACATGGCCATGTGTATGAGAGTGTTGTCAATAATATTTTTTTTTCCTTTCCAAATAAAGTAACTAGACTATAGGAAAAGACAATGCCGTGCTTTAGTAAGCTATGTTTTGGTTGTATTTGCCGGAAGGGTACGAGACTGGACGAAAGCCAGCCGGCCCCTCCGGAGGGGAGCCCCAGTCATGATATGTATTATAAGCACGGGATTACACCACTTTTATTTCATACTTTATGGCATAAATACACCAAAGATAATGTCGAATTACAGTGGCCGCTGACCGGGTCCTTCGACGAGAAAAAGATTCAGTATTTACAAGACTGTCTGTTTGCCAAACGCAGCCGGCAGGCCATGTTTGACTCCCTCAATACCTGGCAAAAAGAAGCAAAACGGAGACGGATTAGAGCAGAGAAATGAATAAAGATAAAACAAGGAAAGACTGTGACCCAGAAAGCCATTGCCTATGATAAAAATCAGACTGAACAGAATATTGACTGTTTAGATAGACAGTTTAGGTTACAGGTAGACAAAAGTTATGTGACTCGAAATGAAGCTGAAGACGAAATACAGGATTTATTAACTGTTCGACCTCCCCCGTATGCGCCGCAATGTATATACCCCGTTGTACCTCTTCACTCGACTACTGCTCCTCTAGCTTCCGCCCCAGATGTGGATGTGTCTCTAGCCCCTGCATGTACGTCTCGTGCCGCACCTACCTCATTGAGAGACACGGCTACCCTTATCCCTGATGCACGACAATCCCTGGGAAATTCCCCCG
Organism: Lissotriton helveticus; assembly: GCF_964261635.1. Lineage (NCBI taxonomy): Eukaryota > Metazoa > Chordata > Amphibia > Caudata > Salamandridae > Lissotriton > Lissotriton helveticus. The sequence goes on from NC_136073.1 coordinate 153,975,308, forward strand.
TAATTTTGGCAACTCCAAGTCCCATATGGACCTCCCAATCGGCTGGTGCGACCCCTGAAGTAAGGGACCACACTCCATTAGGGGATACAAGCAGGCTGAATGTTAGGCGGTTATTTACAAGAGCATCGTTGGGCTATGGTGAGAAAGAAGCTATAACAGAACAAGCAGTTAAATGGATGAGGAAAGATATATATACAGTGGCGGATTTATGGAGTACCATAAGGGACCTTGAACCTGTTATGCAGCAGCATGCTTTGCGCCAAATGTCTCGCTACCTTATTGAAGTTTGGAAAAAATGTTTTCGGGATGGGATGGCTCCTCAGATACTGTATGATATTTTGGATCGAACTCACAAGTTTGATTTAAGTCCGACAGAAGTGTATAAGAACGTAGAGACATTGGTAAAGTATCGAGGTAGAGTGTTTGTGCGATGTCCCAATTGGGATTCACAACATCCTATGAGGGAAGTGTCCCCCATTTTTCATCCTGAAATACCCGAAGTACGTGATCATCAAAACGTAGTTACGAGGAATTGAGTAGAGGCGCGGTTTCAGGAGCAATGGGTATACACTCCATGGAAAAGGAGTGAAGTCTTAGCTTTAAAATCACAGCTTCCTGACCCTCGAAAGAATCCCACAGCTTACTATAAAGAATTAACTGAAGCTGCAGCCTCAGCTGTAATGACTTTGGCTGATGTTGAATTGTTTTTTGGATTGTTGGTCCCTGTAGATATATGGTGACAGGTTCATGACACTGATCATGCAGCAGAATTGGGGGGGGACCTGGAACCAGTTGAAAGACTGGGATCAGGATCGCAAACCTGGGGACAAGCCAAGAGATGAAATTACTACTCTCCCGGTGAAAAGAATTGCTTACATGCACACCTTGATTCCTCCACGTAAAGTTGACTGGGATAAATTGACCGCCTGCAAACAAAAGAAAGACGAGAGTGTTTCCGATTTCTATACTCGGTTTGAAGGTACATTCATCGATTTTAGCGGACAGGACCTTGCCACAGAGGGCGGGATCCGGTTGTTCGTAAATCGTTTTGTAACCAACTTGTTACCAGAATTCTCTACTCGGCTACAAGCCGCCGAGAGCACTTGGACTACTTCCACTCCTTCTGTGAAATTGTGTATGGGCCAGTACTATGAGCATAGGGAAAATGAGAGTAAGGATAAAATAGAAAAGAAGGCTAAGGACCTCAAGACTCGGGAGTTTTTACAACAAGTTGTTAGAGGACGAGGAGGAGGATGAGGCGTTCGAGGGCCCGTGTCCAGAGGGGTGGGGACAGGAAGGGGTGGAGGCCCAGCCCCGGCGTTGGGGATAAATCAGTGTGCGTACTGTAAACAGGAAGGACATTGGAGAGCCCAGTGTCCATTATTGTTAGCACAGAACGGAGCTGTTCAAGGGCGGGGACGTGGTCGAGGTGGCCCAGACCGAAGTGATATGCGTAGAGAAGAAGTGGCGCAAGGAAAATACGAACGAAATCATTTTGATAATCCTCAAGGTAGGCAGTACTTTAACGAGGACTATGCATTCGGGGACCAAGATGGGTATGATTATGCAGAGGACAGCCAAGGACAGAGTGGGGGCCAAGTGTCGATACCAGTCAATCAACAAGGACCCTATGTGAAGGGGGAATTGATGGGGACTTCCGAGAATTTTCTAATTGACACCGGAGCAATGAATAGTTCTGTTGCTCGATCATTGGTCCCAGTGGCGGCTCTGTACGGGCAAAATAATGTTTCAGTGGGATTTTCAGGAGTGCCGGTGGTAAGCCCCATCTCTAAACCACTCCCATTCACTATCGGTCCAGCCACTATTGATTCACCCTTCTTGTTGACTTCGCATTGTGGTGAGAATCTACTAAGTTTAGATATGTTGAAGAAGTTGAATGCGAAAATTTACTTTTCCCCCGATGGTGTTTACTTAACGATACAACCTCCTAAAGATAATACAAAACAATGTTTTGCTAAAAATTAACCTCTTCCACCTGAATTTGATGCCATCCCTACTACGTTGTGGGCAACAGGGTATGCGGATGTCGGTAAACTAGACATCCCTCCTGTCCATATTACGCTGAAACCTGGTGTTAAATTGCCACGGATACCCCAGTATAAAATCTCGCCGGCTGGCGAGCGAGCCTTATTGTCTATTATACAGGATCTAATTGATAAAGGTGTAGTTGAAGAACCAGCTGCAAATGTTTGTAACAGCCCTATTCTCCCGATTTTGAAAAAGGCTTCTGATTCTGGGAATTCAGAGAATGTCGACACATATCATTTTGTGATCGACCTGTGGGAGGTTAATAAGATTGTAGTGCCTCAGTTTCCGGTGGTGTCTGACATAACTACCATACTTACAACTATCCCTCCAACTGCAAAATATTTTTCAGTTATCGATCTGAAGAATGCTTTCTTCAGTATCCCTATCCACCCTGGTAGCCGTCAGATCTTTGGCTTCTCGTTATCTGGCCGAAGCTTTAGATTTTGTCGCGCACCTCAAGGCTATACCGAAAGTCCCAGCATCTATAGCCAAGCCCTTAAGGCAGTTCTGGATGATTTGCTCCTGCCTGCAGGTAGTGTGCTTTTGCAATATGTGGACAATTTGTTAATAGCGTCCGATACTGAGGAAGGTTGTAAGGATGCCACTGTTAAATTATTGCACCATCTAGCAGCAAATGGTAATAAGGTATCCCTGTCTAAGTTTCAATATTGTCGACAGGAGGTGACCTACTTGGGTCATTTACTATCGAAGGAGGGAAGGCGTTTGACTCCAGAACGTATTACTACTATTTCTAACATGTCTGTGCCTTGCACCCAGCGTGAAGTTTGTGCTTTCCTTGGCATTACCTCCTACTGTCGCCAATGGATTCCTAATTTTTCTCTTCTTGCTAAACCTTTGTTACATTTAACCACTAAAGACGTGCATGAACCTCTCCCTTGGACTGATGTATGTCAGTCTTCTTTTGACTCTCTGAAATCTGCTCTTTGTTCTGCACCCGTCTTTGGTACTCCTGATTACCGTAAACCTTTTGTTCTATTCGTGCATGAGGTCGACGGTTGCTCGCTTTCAGTGTTAACACAAGGATTTGGTGGTAAGCAAAGACCTTGTGCTTACTTCTCGGCCACATTGGATAATGTCGCCAGCGCGCTTCCTAGCTGTCACTGCAGCTGTAGCGGTGGCCATCCGGCAGTCGGAGGGGCTCGTCCTAAATTCTAGTCTAACAGTAATGGGGCCTCATGCTGTGGATGCATTGTTAAATAAAACAAAAACACAGCATCTCACAAGTGCACGCCTTACCAGTTACGAATTGACTTTGTTTGCCCCGCATGCTACAATTTGCCACTTTAAACCCTGCCACATTGCTACCCCTCCCGTCAGGGGAAACTAAAAATGATGTCCATGATTGTATTTTTCGGACAGAAGAAGAAACGAAGGGAAGAATTGACCTCACAGACATTCCTCTATCTGACCCCCAAGGAGAATTGTATGTGGATGGTTCTTGTTTCAAGTTAACAGATGGCACAACAACAGCTGCATATGCAATCCCAATGCTAAAAACAGCAGTTGAGACTTCTCGAGTTCCCTATCGATCAGCCCAAGCTGCTGAGCTGGTGGCATTATTACGAGCCTGTGAATTGAGTGAGGGGTTAGAGGTTAACATCTATACTGACAGCCAATACGCCTTCAGCGTGGCCCATAGCTTTGGGCGGCTGTGGAGAGAACAGGGTTTTCTTACCTCTCATGGTCAGAAGATACAGAATGGTCCCTTGGTGTTGCGACTGCTTACAGCCCTAACATTACCCAAGAAAGTAGCAATCATAAAATGCAGTGCGCATAAGGCAGTAGTGGATGAAGTAGGTGAGGGTAATGCTTTTGTGGACCAAGTCGTTAAACAGACTGCTCAGTCCACATTTTCTTCTATGTTTGTAACCTCTTCTGCAAGATGGGTGGAGGAATCTGATTTGTTTAATAACACCATAGAAAGTGTGTAAGAGATACAGAAAGAGGCTACCCCAGTTGAGCTGGTCCGATGGGAACAGGAGGTGGGAAGGTTGGATGAAAATAACTGCTGGGTGGATTTGACTGAAAAACAACGATGGCTGTTGCCCAATGCTTTGGTACAAGCCGTCGTAACTATGGCTCATGGCCCAGCTCATATTGGGGCTAAAGGCATTTGCGCATTATTGGACCCAGTGTGGAATAATCCCAATATTCAGATGACGGCTATCCATTTAGTCCAATACTGTATCGTTTGTTTGCAACATAATCCAGGGAAAGGGGAAGCTGTCCTAATGGGATTTTCGCTTCCCCGACCTTACATATTGAGGTGCTGCAAATGGATTATATCCACATGGAGCGCGTCAACAATTTGAAATATGTCTTGGTGGTGGTTTGTGCTTTTAGCAAATGGGTTGAGGCTTACCCCACCAAGGAAAACACTGCTTTGGCCACAGCGAAAGCTCTCATTAAGGAGTTTATCCCTAGATATGGGTTGCCCTGTTTGATTTGGTCTGACAACGGGGGACATTTCCATGGGGCCCTTGTCAAATATATCTGTAATGGACTTCAAATTCGACAGAAATTTCATGCAGCTCGACATCCCCAATCAGCAGGATTAGTTGAGAAATATAATGGAATACTGAAATTAAAAATGGCAAAAATCCAAGAAAGTACTAGTCTGAAATGGCCTGACACCCTACCACTGGCCCTTATGTCTTTACGGGTCACCCCTCATTCACGTTCTGGCCTTTCACTCTACGAAGTAATTTTTGGGCGGCCCGCTAATGTATGGGGAGTACCTAGACCGAGATCGTTTACTGATGTTGATTATCCTATGTTAATAGATAACCTATACACTTTGACTAAAGATCTCCGTTCTATTCATCAGCAGGTAGCATCTGTATTGCAGCCCCTGCCAGAGGGCCCCAGGCATCGATTGGAGCCTGGTCAATGGGTGCTGGTGAAGAAATACGAGCGAGACACCAGCCTGGCTCTGAGGTGGTCTAAACCATACCAGATCCTCCTGGCTACGCGAACGGCAGTGAAGGCTCTCGCAAATATAGTAGAGAAGCATGTGCACACTGTGCTCTCTACTTTCCTTGAAACCGACAGTTTGCTGCACTCCAACCAGTCTGGCTTCCGGACCAACCTAAGCACCGAGACAGCGCTATTGGAAGTCAATGAGGCTATCAAGGAAGTGCTGGATGCAGGAGGAAGAGCCATGTTGGTAATGTTAGACCTGTTGGCGGCCTTCGACACCGTCCCTCATGAGGGTCTCCTCATCAGGCTCCATGAGATCGGTCTGAGAGGGACGGTGTTGAGTTGGTTTCGATCTTAATTGGCTGGTCGCCGACAGGTGGTCTGGGCCCCTCCGTACTCGGCCGAAGTACCGCCTCTGGAGGTCGCAGTCCAGCAGGGCTCGGTGCTGAGCCCGACTCTTTTTAATATCTTTATGACCCCTTTGGCGGTGCTGGCGGAGTCTTTTGGGGCTCAGATCGTGTCATACGCCGATGACACCCAGCTCCTTTTCACTTGTGGGAAGGAACTGAGTTTGACAAAGAGAGCATCCGTGGGTGTCTTGGGGCTGTTTTCGAATGGTTTCAGCGAAACAGCCTCAAGTGCAACCCAGATAAATCGGAGGTGCTCTTCTTCGGGTGTCAGTCTGACCCGAGCTGGCAGGAGTGGTGGCCGGTGAATATGTTCCCTCCCATGTCATCGTCTTTGATTGCCAAGAACTTGGGGGTCAAGATTGACAACAGCTTGACGCTTAAGTCCCAGATCCTTGGATTGGCCGGCACCTGTTATGGCCTCCTTAAAATGTTACGTAAGTTCCTTCCCCTGCTCCCGCTGGCGCATAGGAAGATTGCGGTCCAGGCCCTCATTGGTTCGAGACTGGACTATTCAAACGTCTTATATTTGGGTCTGCCCGAATACCTTCTCCAAAGACTACAGGTGGTCCAGAACTCGGCGGCTCGGGCCATTTTTGGCCTGCATCGCCAAGCGAGAGCTTCTGACCTTTTACATTCTTTACATTGGCTGCCTTTTCGGAAGCGGATTGTTTTTAAAGCACTTACGCTGGCGCAAAAGGCATTTCATGCTGTGGGAGCTGAATATATTCAGAAACGGCTTGCCTTCTACAAACCGGTTAGAGCCTTAAGATCAGAATCTCTCTACCTTGCCTTTATCCCTGTTGTCAGGAAAGCAAGGGTGGGGGGAAGCTCCTTTAAACGTTTGGCTCCCCAGCTTTGGAATGCCCTGCCTTTGCCGCTTCGCAGTACATCTAATCTGCTGGCCTTCAGAAAGGGTCTGAAGACGTGGCTCTATGGTCAGTAATTTGTTCGCTCTCTTTCTCCTTCGTGCTTGCCCAGTGCAGTCTGTTGTGGGTTTGAAAGCGCCGGGACACTCTTCGGAGTAGCCGAGCGCTATATAAGACACCCATAACATAACATAACATAACATAACAGGTGGACGGGAAGAGACACTGGATACACGTGTCTCACCTGAAGAAGCTGCCCCTCCCGCTTCCTTATGATCAGCAGCATCCCGATGGAATTCTGACACAGGAGGGTGAGAGAGCCACCAGATTTGTTCCTTTTTCTGACGCCTGTGAAATCGAACCAAGGCAAGAAGAAGGAGTGACGGGATCGGGCGAGGCAGCAGCAGAGGAATCTACAATTGCCCCTGATCCTGTCCCTGTTACTCCTATTAGCAGTGGCTCTGATTAAGGAAACGCACCTTCTCCTGTGTTATTTTCTGATCAGGAAGTCCCAGGTCATGTTCGTTACAACCTGCGGCCAAGAAAACATCACGGTACCTCAGACGACACAGTTAGGAGAAAAGGAAAGACTTGAGTAAATAGGGCTTGCTAGATTCTTGTCTGAGGTACTGAGAGAGACACTGGACTGAACCCGTTGAGAGCTGGAACTTTGATATTGTGCTCTGTTCAGAAAGAAAGACTTTTGCATACTAAGGCCAGGTTGTACGCTGAATTTCCTTGAAGCACCACGACGTGGAACATCACTCGATGATTTTGTTTTCTTGAGATGAACGATAGGAGTCTGCCTGTGAGGCTCTAGATGGACACAGGGAAGAAGAACCCTCTGGCAGGAAGGTCTGCTTTGGCCCAGTGTAGTTTTTGGACTTTTAGCTAGGAATGTACCCTTTTGGTCGTATTGTACCTGAAGAAGAACACCCTTTTGCTCCACGATATTTACCCTTTTATGAGCCAATGTTTTCTGCTTGGATCATGCATGTAAAAATAGCTTTTGTGGTGGTGATAACAGTTATATTAGCAATTTTTATGAGTATATTCATATATTTAGAATATAAACATCCCATGCAAGCAATGCTGACATCTACTGTTGCCCCTCCAGAGCATTTGATGTTTTCCTTAGCCCCCCATAAGGAACGACATCGCCAGACTTATGCTAAAATTGGATTCGTAGAGATGCTTCATCAAACGCATAGCACCACTAATATGACAGATTGTTGGGTTTGCGGGCTTCTGCCATCGGTCATGCATAAACATGATTTATTCCTCTCTCTCCCTTTCTCATATTTAGGAAGTTGTGAAGCATAGTTCCAAATGTTATCAGCTATGTATAACCATTATGTAGAAAACCCCAAGCAATATTCGGAGAAAGATTATAACATGATCTTAGCCTATATTGAGACACACCAGGGTTTTGATCCAGCAGGAAATGGAGGGGAAGGATCATTGGACCCAAATGTCTGTATGAATTTATACACTAGTAATGAAAACAGTACCTGGTTGAAAAATGAACTTTATGATTTCGCTAACTTCAATCATTCACAGAATTTCCAGCAGTTTATCACTAGGAACGTCACCAGTGAAGGCATTATGCCCATCCCTATTCTGAATACCTCCTCTGCTTTTTGTGTGCAAGGAATATAAGCATGGGCGGATTTTGCGAATTGGCAATCCGCGAAATTGCGTATTTACGGATTCGCAATCCGCAAAATCCGCGAACTCTCATGAATTTTGCGGATTCCTTTTTTTTTGTGTTTGCACGTGTTTCTGTCATTTCGCAAGGGTTTTTTACCAGTTCGGAAACGCGAACTTACTTGTCGGGTAGCAACGGTCGCGACCATGTTGTTTCTACGTCTGGTTCATCACAACACCCTCTGTTTCACCACTGTCACCCTCTGTTTCACCACTGCCACCCTCTGGCTCACCCATGCCACCCTCTGGCGCACCCATGCCACCCTCTAGTTCATCACTGTAGATTATGGGGGGAATAGCACACCTGCCCTGCCTCAACTGACATAAATGAATTAGGGGCTGATTAATGTGTCACTGAATTTGAACTTCCAGGCTGGCACCTGCTTCCTTATCTGTAATTGCTTTCTGTTGCAGTGTAATTTTTTTAACAGGACCTTTGTTGTATACTTGTAGCTATTCTCTGAGCCTGCTGTGAGGGTCAGAGCAGGGTCATAGAATAGTTGCAAGTAGGCAACTGAACTCTGAAGGGGCCCCTCAGGAAGCACTACAGGGAATGGTTACTAATGATAAGATTGAACTTTTGCACCTGCTGAGTGCTTTCAGTTTTTCAAAAATCCAAATATCCAGCAGCATCCACAAAAAGTAATCCTTCCAGGCACTACAGGGAATGGTTACTAATGATAAGATTGAACTTTTGCACCTGCTGAGTGCTTTCAGTTTTGCAAAAATCCAGCAGCATCCACAAAAAGTAATCCTTCCAGGTCAAGATCCAAATCAAAGTGACCAGCACATGAAGAAAGCACTGGGAGGAGCCTGCTGGACAGGAACAGGAAGTTGGAGACTGTGGGACACTTCCTTCCTCCCACCCCCCACCCCCAAAATGGACTCCTTGCAAAAAAAAGTGCAGGCAAATGTCAACCTGAGGAGTTATTCTGATAAAAATCATAATTTTCAAGGTTAATGCTGCCTGCTGGTGGATTTCATGTGCAAAATTGCAAATTTTGCAATCTCGCAATTGCGAGATTGTCGCTGCCCGCCGCATCTACGTGTTCGCAAGTGTTTACTCCCGCAAAATTGTATAGTATTCTAGTAGGCAAGTGCGACCAAGCAAAAAATCCGGTTCGCACGGATTTACGAATTTTCGGCAAGTTCGCGAGAGTTCGCGGATTGCAAATTTGCCGAAAATCCGCAAAATCCGCGAGCGGAACGGATTTTACGCCCATGCTTAAAGGAATAGGGCATGTGCAGGTTGGGAATAGTATCTGTAATTATACATATAAAATGAAAATCTTTAGCAGCCCCCCACTGTTAACTCCTCCAAATGTGTATTTTGTATGTGGGGAAAATGCTTATACCTGGTTACCGCGAGGATGGGCAGGCCAATGTTATTTGTCTTTCTTGTACCCCCCTGTATATATAGCTCCTTCAGACTATCACAAAACTCATCAGCTATATGGTACAAAAATGGCTCCTCATAGGCAACGGAGACAGCTCGGAATGACTGAAGTTGATCAGACCGATATATCCTTACAACAATTTACTGATTTTGCCAAAGGGTTGGTCCCATTCTGGGGCCCGATATTCACAAGTCGAGAAGTTAGACGATTGTCCAGGGTGGTGGAAAATGTCATTTATATCACCACTGATATTATGACAAACATAACGGAAGAGCTTCAGGCTACGAGACTCGTTTCTCTTCAAAACAGAATGGTTTTAGACGTTATCTTAGCTGATCGAGGAGGAGCATGCCGGGTGATCGGCAGCTCCTGTTGTGTTTACATTCCAGACTCCGCCCCCACAGTTCATTTAGCTATTCAGAAGCTACATTGCATTGCTGCGGAAATACATACTGACAATGGGTCTTGGTCACTCTCTAGCTGGTTCTGGGGACTCCTATCTACCTGGGGATGGAAACTATTGATGATAGTAGCTGGAGCTGCAGGCATCCTCTTCACCTGTTGCCTTTGTATGCAATGCGGTCCAGCCTGTTGCTCTTATTGTGCTACCAAAATGACGGCTATGATCGTCCCTTCTCCTACCCCTTCTAAGTCTCAGATGCTCCAACAGGAGATTCGTGAATTAATGGCCATTGATGAGGATGTTTTCCAGGATTAGACAGCTACATCACGCTAAAAGGAGGGTTTGAGGAACTAAAATCTGAATTAGGCCCTGCAAGTAGACTAATGAAACATAATAGTAAGTTAGAAATTAGCGTGATGTACCTATTAGTTCTGTGAAGGTGTTCCTAGCGTTAACAAACTCACACACGTAGTAACTTAGTGATTGATGCACGCCTTATTTTAGTTTTTGTTTTTCTTTCAGCAATATGGGTTAACCAGACCGGTGCCATTTTGTGGCTTAGCCTGCTTGTAGCATTAGTTGAAACCTACCATCATAGTTGGTGAGAGCCATTCTCTCTCAAGCAGTCGGACACATGTAACAAACTGCTGCTTCTGCATGTTAGGCCTGTCAAGGTTGTAGGTGGGGGTAGGCCAGATAAGCACATTCCAGGAGGCGCTGTGCGGACTCTCCTAGAGCTGGCAGAAGGGAGTCACCCTCACCGACCTTGCTATAACGAGCGGAGCTAAACTAAGGATGCTTTGTGTCCTATATATGGTCTTTCCTTTGCACCAACCTGTCCCAACTTGTATTTTTCCTTCTTAGGTAACGGTTTCGAAATGTAACAGAATATATGTGATCCCTTGATAATGTGCCAGCAGTCTTCTCGGCGGACCTCGAGGGGTTGGGTCGCGAGAGGCTCCTCTGGCAGAGTTGTTTGTTTAATAAATGATTGAACTGTCTTCACTGCCGACTGATTGATTATTGGTAATTGGTATTGGGGGCTATTAGTAAGTATAGCTCTATATGGTTTTATTTATTTTTCGGTACTTCAGTCTGTGAGTGATGTGGTGGTATCCCCAAGTGATGTGGTGGTGCCTCTGAGTGATGTGGTGGTGTTCCTGAGTGATGTGGTTGTGTTCCTGAGTGATGTGGTGATGTCCCTGAGTGATATGGTGGTGTCCCCAAGTGATGTGGTGGTGCCCCTGAGTGGTGTGGTGGTGTCCCTGAGTGATATGGTGGTGTTCCTGAGTGATGTGGTAGTATCCCTGAGTGATGTGGTAGTGTCCCTGAGTGATGTGATGTGGTGGTGCCCCTGAGTGATGTGGTGGTGCCCCTGAGTGATGTGGTGGTGTTCCTGAGTGATGTGGTGGTGCCCCTGAGTGATGTGGTGGTGTTCCTGACTGATGTGGTGGTGTTCCTGAGTGATGTGGTGGTGTCCCTGAGTCGTGTGGTACAGCAGCACAGAGACTGAAGCTAAAAACACGCAGGGGTTGAGTGCTACAAAGTGCGTTCAGTTTATCAAAGCACAGAATGATGGAGCCGAGAAAAAGCAAGGGGAAACAGGAAAACACAGGGAGAGTGTATAATGATAGAGGCAGCGAGGGCTGGGGCTTGGACAGCAATCAAGTACGGGGTCGAGAAGTCACTGAATGGGAGAACACGGAAAACACCCAGGGCCTAGGAAGGAAGATGCAAGCACACAAGCAAAACAAGCTCTTGGCATTGCTGTGGCGGGGTGAGGGAGCGGGAGCGCATTCCTTCGAAGTCTGATGCAGGGGGCGGGGGAGCGGCAGCCTTTGAAGTCTGATTGGGGGGGAGCGGCAGCCTTTGAAGTCTGATGCGAGGCACAGACAAATGGTGGTGTGTGACGTGGCTGGCGATGGCGTGCACGCATATAGATCACATGAACTGTGTCTAATCCGCCGTTTTGGTAGACTGTTCTTTTCCCCTTACTATAATCTCGCCGGAGCAATGCTCAAGAGCATTGGCTCAGGCGAGACCTAAAAAGCACCATCATCATAACAACATCTACCTGTCTGCCAAATTTGGTGTAATTCCGTCCAGCGGTATGGGCTGTAGGTTCGACAAAGCGTTACTATGGGAATCAAAATGGAAAACCAAACTTTTTTTAACCGCCTTTATCTCGGCCCCCACTTAATGGATCACCCTAAAACTTTCTATGCACAACAGAACTTACTCTGACACTGTTTTGGGAAATGTTTGGGAAGATTCATCATATGCTGCAAAAGATATAGGCAAATATTTTCCTATGGAAACTAGGTCCTAACTATAACTACCTACTGGCGAACGCCAGTAGGTTTTATATATATATTTACCATGGGGCTTGCATGGTGGGTACTGCAAGACATGAAAGACAAAGACATGAAATAAAGGGGAAGAGAATGCAAGTAGGTGCATGCAGTGCCGAAGAACGAGTGCAGTGGGGCCTGGTCACATGTGGCCTGTTGGGTACACGGTCTGACCAAAAGTTAACAAATTAATACCATGCATTCATGTCAATATGCAGTGGCTTATTGATTGGTCGGTAGGAAGAGTCTACTTAATTAACATATTCAAAATTGCTTGATCTTTCATCATGGTTTTGTAAATTTTCATGTGTTTTGTCTAGCTGTGTGGAGAAAAAATATGATCCCTTTTTAAAGTAAAAGCACCGCTTGGATTGATAGTGTTACTGAGAGCCTTTACTTGCTCTGCTTTGTTTAAAGATTTGAACCCAGATCATTTCCTTCAGAAAGGCTTCGAATTCTCTTCCTCATTATCTGAGTTCAAAAGCTAAAGGGTGTACTTGGTTCTCAGTTTTGAACTAAAAAAATCCAGTTAACCCTACTTGACCTGGGGTACTTGAAACCTGTTTGTGCACTCCCTTTCGAAATGACATCTGTTTTGCCTCACTAATAGCAAGGCAGGGGCCGGCATCGGACACGCCGCATGTATGGCGGTCGTACCGGCCCCGGATGACGACTCGGGGGTTGGGGGGCAGGCCCGTGGCGCGCACTAGTGACGCGATGGGCGCGTCTCATTGGGGATTGGTTTTTGTCCGGTTCGCACCCCGCAAGTGATAATGATCATTTCTGGGGTGCGCGTTGCACAAACGCCGGGGGCCGGTTAGAACCGGCTCCTGGCTGGTGCTTGAGGGTAATAAAAGCGGTACAAAAGGGGGTGGTGACGGACGGAGCATCTGAACCAATAAAACACTCACACCCAGTCAACAGATCTGTGTTTAATCCATCACCTTTAACCCACTCTGCCACCCCAGGTCAGACATGACCATATGCAAATCAGTCTGACCCTGTGCCATGGGAACAATCCAGCCCGAACTGCCAAGCCATGCCTTCCCTGGACTGGAAACAAGCTTCCTAGGACCGGTTTCTGGCATTACAGCCGTCTTCAGCCAGGTTTTCTTGAATCCAGTGGCAAAGTGAGCAAGGGACTCACGTCTGAGCAAACCCTGCCAACTTATGGGGAACAAAGCGGTACAAAAGGGGGTGGAGACGGACGGAGCACCCCGTTTTGTACCGCTGAGGGTAATAAAAGGCGGGGGAGCGGCAAAGACTGCCTTTTTGCTCGCCGCTCCCACTGCCTGCACAGGGATTCGCTCAGCCTTGCTAGGAGGCTGTATTTTAATTTAATTTCTCTTTGTGTTTTTACAGGTCGGGTTTCTGAAGACGCAGTCAAGCTGTCCCGAGGAAGTCACGGGAGATCCGGCAGCCTCGCTGAGAGGTTTTATGATTTTGTGCTTTGTCTTTCAGGTCAAGGTCGACCCCCGCCGGAACACAAGCTGAAGTCGCCGGTGAGTTGCGGCGTGTCGACAGAGACAGCCAGGCTTTTTAGAGCGCCCGGCTGAGTGGGAACAAAGCAACGTCTGAAACTGATGCGGCTGGGAGCTCGGGGTCACAAGCAATGCTGGAGGTTTAGTGAGAGGTTTGTTGTTTGCAGTGAGCTGCGAGTAGGCAGCAGCGGGTAGTTCTTGGTGTGGTGTGCTAATTTTAAATAAAAGGGTGTTTCAGCGCGTTGGGAGCGTGATCGGGCCATTTGCATCGGCGGCTTTAGAGCGGCCAGGAATAGTGTACTGAGCCCTGTGTGCGAATTTAAAGAAACAGCTGTTTCATGGGTGGATAGCGCGTTGGGAGCCCAATCGAGGTAATTTTGCATCAGCAGTTTTTTGGGCGGCTAGGAACAGTGTACTGAGGAAGGGGCATTTAAAGCAGATAGGGCAGCTGTCTCGCACTCTGCAGGCACAGCAGCCTCTTCAGCCTCATTTGGAGGCTTCACTTGATCTGTTTTTAATCCTAAGGCGGACAATCAGCGAAGGGGACGGCGCACTGCACGTGGAAAAGAGCTACTGGTGTACTAAATTGGGGTCGATCAACAGTTGAGCAGCAGCATGGTTTGGACAACTTCTTTGTGGATCATCAGCATGAGGGGGTCCTCAAGGGGACATGGACAGTCCTGCATTCGAGCGCTTCCGGGAGCCACGCTGGTTCCAGTAATACTCACCTGACCCACTGGATTAGCTAGTGGGCGTGGCTCTGGTTGTGTGGGTGCTTGTGGCCGATCGTTTACCCCCTACGAATTGCACGATAAGGGTCTGGGCAGTGTCCCAGGCCATGGTGGGCTGTGGGGTGTATTAGTGTTGGCTGCTCCAAGGGTGCCTTTTAGTTTGTGGGAGGGCACTGTTAAGTTGGGGTAGTTGGTTACACATTACACACGAGGGTGTCAAGCGTCTTAACTTTGAAGGTACAATGGCCAGTAAAGCTAAGCGGGGTGAGCAGCGCTCTCACATGGAGAATTTGATGGAGGCAATGATGCGAAAAATGGTTGATATGGAGGATAGATTAAAAAAGGTCGATGAGATGAGACAGGCCATTGCGGACCTCAGAGAGAAAATTGATGGGCACGACAAGGTTGAAGACAATCCCTGACGGTCCAATGTGGCTCCAAAGGCAGCATTCCCTTCCCTACCTAAAAAGCGTAGAGCTAAAAAGGGGGTGGCACCGAGGGGTGAAGGGGCAAATGGCCCTATTGAGCCAGTGGCCCCTCTGCCAGTTCCACAGACAAGCGGTGATGGGGGTTATCCAGGGTCATCTGGGGGTAGTGAGCCACCAGGTAGTGGTGGGGGTGTACCTCCAGCAGGTACAGGAGGCCAGCCGGGAATGGCAGGCAGTAGCCCGCAGACCCCAGGTGCCCCTATGGGGAGGGGGCCCGCAGGGTTTCCTCAGTTCCCCGGGATTTGGTATCCAGTTTAGCTGCAGATCACCCCTAGGGCCAGATGTTGGTAGCTAAATAACGGTCAGTAACGGCCGAAAATCAGTGGTTTTCCTGTTACCGACCGGTATTTATCCCTTTCTAATGTAGGAGGCTGGTTTTAAGGATTTGGTAATTTACCGATTCCTTATTTTAAGGATTCGGTAAAATACTGATTCCTTATTTTAAGAAATCTGTAAATTACAGAATCCTTAAAACCTATGTAGGTAGCACTCAAGTGAGTGCATATTGGCTTTAAGTATTCGTTGGTTGTAAATACTGAATACCTTTAAAAAAGCAACATTTTGCTTTTCTCAAGGTGCCATGTGGCAGACATACATGCCCTTAGGGCATGTATGTGTGCCACATGTGCACACATGCACGATTAAGGGGTGCAACAGGGTGTCAATGTGACACCCTGCCACCCTTGAATATGCTCCCGCTATTACCGATTCGGTAAATACCAAATCGGTAATAGTGAATGGCTTCCCATTCATTCCTATGGGCCTCCAGGCCCATAGGAATGGGAAGGTATTTCTTATTACCGAATAGGTATTACCGAATCGGTAATAAGAAATATTACTGAATCGCTAAATGTTACCGATTTATTACCTACATCATATTTCCCGATTCCTAAATACCGAATCGCTAAAATTCGGTATTTAGGAATTGGTAAAATTAGATTACCTACATCTAGCCCTTAGTTTGGTACAGTTGGGAATGGTCCCCCGCGGCTGGAATGTCTGGCAGCGGGAGGACTTACTTGCTAAAGCCAGGCAATTAGTGGCTCAGTTGGATGGGGCATCAGGGGGTACGCCAGAGGAAGGAATGGGTGCTCTA
Organism: Lissotriton helveticus; assembly: GCF_964261635.1. Classification (NCBI taxonomy): domain Eukaryota; kingdom Metazoa; phylum Chordata; class Amphibia; order Caudata; family Salamandridae; genus Lissotriton; species Lissotriton helveticus. Next base: position 153,991,227 of record NC_136073.1, read on the forward strand.
ACCCCTGTCACTCCAGTGGGGGATGCAGCCCCTAGTGGGGCCAGCAAAGAATTTCCAGCCAGCAGCTCAGGTGTGGACCCAGCAAAGGAGAAGCCAGCAGAACCAGCCGGGGCAGCCGCAGCAGGTAAGCGACAGATGTTGCCCATGTTAGGTGTGGGGGAAGCACGCAACCCTAAGAACAGCTGGGAAGACATGTCACGCAGGAAGTGAAAGAGAAGATTTGGAAGGGGAGCTATATCAGTATGTTCTCTTTACTGCTTGATGAAACTGAAAGGGAGAAGACCAAGCAAAAGAAAGATTGGATGTTCCCTAGGGAGTGGGCAAGCGAATTGCAACCATGTAGGACTGAGGAAACTTTGAATAACTGGGTGATTGGTTTCTCAGTTTACATGGCTGTTATGGCGTATCGTTTCCCAAATTTGACAGCGGAAAGGGCATGTTACCAGAGCAGGATCACTGGGGCACACGACAGTGCCAAGGGCCAGTCTTTCGGTCATTTCCCCCTGCTAGCTCCAGTAGTGGGGGAGGTAAAAAAGGGGCTTGTTGGGATTTCAACAGGTGACTGTCAGTCTCTGGTTATATACTTGCATTGGATTGCCCTACACACAGGGCCACTCTTGATATGCCTATACTTGTGTAAACATCAGCATCAGGTCGCCCACGAGCTAGAACTTAATAGCCTATTCCCTCCGGTCCCCCTGGGGGCCACTCGGGCTACCCATTCTACACATACAGGCCTTCCAGCCCCCTCCCCAAGGGACACAACACACTGTTACGAGTGCAGACACTGCTCTCCCCATCGCGCAAATGCAGAGTAGGTGTCTCTCCGGCGCATACGCGGTTTATCCTCACGCATGACGAGGCACTCACATCTTCTGCATACCGGAAGCAGGAGACGCCTCCGGCCCCGTCGCCAGCCTCCTATTTAAGTGCGGACGGAGCCTCCCGGTTTCCTTGCACTTTGGCAGCCGCTGGCGATGGAAGGTGCAACGGACCACGCACCCATCATAACCGTGAGTAAACCACAGAGCCCTGGCTGGAGCAGGCACGCCTCATGTTGTACGCCGCAATACCTTGATCACTACAACCCTGCATCTACGAGGTGATCTGCATTCTATGTTCAATATTGCCTGGATTGTGTTTTTTTACTTGATTTCCTAGTCAATATGAAACAGGCATAACCAGCTATGCATAGCCGTAGGAGGCACCTCCCGTGTAACAAGAGGGTAAGCAGTCAAACGCCCCCGTCCACTAGCGTTTTTTTTTTAGCCTAACAACCTGTTCTGACGTATAGCGAATTTACCACCTGGGCAGTGAGGGTTTTATATTTGAGAGGTGGACGCGGCCGCCATGTGGAACTCTGCCACGCTCAGCGGCATGGACATTGGCGACTTTGATGTGGTGGGGGGCACACAGGGCGTGTTGCACCATTGATCGGTCTACACCCTTTGTTACGAAGAGGCTAATGACTAATTAACAGCATTCCTAAGAGCACACGCGGGGATCAGGGCTGCTACTGTCACCTCCTAATCACACCATACTACGACAGTGTGTGACCCAATCCCACCGCCAACGTGCTCTTGGCATGAGATAAATCCTGACTAACATGTTGTTGTCTTTGCCACATAGTTTTAATTTGTAATTCTTAAATTTTAATCTTCACTGGTCATGTATATGTCTGAGTTCTATTTAACTCTGGTCTGGTCACACTGTCAGGCATGCCACCTGGTGATCTTATCAGCAGTTCGCTGGGCCCACCGGCAACTGACGCATGAGTCTCTTTTCTTTTTTTCTCTCCCTTTTGTTTTATCCCCCTGTAGACACTGCTTGGACCCATCTACTCATAGAGATTGTGGACCTCTAGATATACCTTCCTAGGGTTCTCTCCGAGCAACCTCACTGAAAACTAAGGGTTACCGTTTCGGAACCCCCCCTCTCTGACGTGCACTTTTACTTACCTTGTCTAGGTCCTGAAGAAACGCTACAGATCACTAGGCGTCCATAGCGTGAAACATGTCGGCCTTGTGTTTAGTTACACTGGCATATTACGCCTAATTGTGACTCACTAACCCTTTGGTTTTTTAACCTACCAGGGGTACCACACCAATAAATATCCGATTAGTGGACACCCCTAGGGAATTTTAACCACCTCCACACGCACTTCACCACAACCTTTTTCTGGATCACCCTCCTCTCCCCCCCACACACCCCCACTCACCAAATGGCTTTTGTCTTTAAAAGAACTCCACTAAAGAGACCCTTCAGGGGCCCGTCGGACATTGCAGCGCTAGCCCGACGAGGAGCACTAAAAAAGCCCGATGATGAAGCATGACATCCTTCGGGGTGTGTGAGGGTGATTAAGAGGCATGAATTTACCCTTCCCTTCGGTATCAGATCCTTGATACTGGGGATGAACCTCTACCTCACCTCTCTTTTTTCACCCTCTTTTTCTCTACCCCTCCCCTATCCTAGTCTTTACCTCCTCTTTTTAGGTTGGGTGACATATCGCACCCTACACTAGGAACAGTGTCCCTTTTTGATCTAATCATTATTTGAGGAGCACGGACACTGGACCAGAACAAGCTCCCGGTCCCCCCCCTTTTTTGTTGACTCAACTGCATAAACATGACAACTTTGTTTCCCTTAGAGTCGGAAGAATATCTTCAGAGTCGTGGAAACAATAGATTACAGTTTCACTCAGTCAATCATGCATGCTTCGTTTCTACAGAGTTGCACAGAAATAGAGAGATGGGCGCTTCATTAAAAGGGTTTATTGAACAGTCTTATTTCTCATGCAAGAGATATGAACTGCTCCAATCGTAAGACAGAATGCAATGTGTAATATGTACAGCGTTAGCAGTAATATAAAATAATACTGCAATAGCATGGTTTGTAGCTATGACATATATAAAAATACATACATAAATAACAGGCTAAAATACTCAACTGGTGTTTTTAAACTAATCCTTCCCCAATGTACCTAACCTAAGTCTAGTATGAGGTAAGAAGTAGGTGCTGTTTTAGCTATAATTTAGTTTAGTTGTGCCAAGAGTTGCCAAAAGTTTCTCTAGGTTCTAATGAGTCCATACCTTAGAATGAGAGAGGTTTGTATCTCTTTCCCAGGACTCGATCTCTAACATCCCCGCAAGGGGAGTCAGAAACACTGGAGCTGGATTCTCGGCGAGGAGGATGACAGCGTCTGGTCAGGGCGTCAGTTGGGGACTTGACTTCCTTCGGGACTTGCTGTGGCGAGCCGTGTTGTGCAAGTAGGTAGCCGAACCGCACCCTGCCTTGCCATAGCAAGTGAAGTTATATTTATACCTCGAAGGTGTTTAGGAATGACAGTATTGACGTGCAAGTCGGGTCGGGCATATGAACCTCACGAATGAACCCCTAAGGAATAGATGTTAATGCATAATAAATGAGTTCTTGGAGAAATCAATATCCAGGCAAGGGGAAGTCCTAAAGGCTTAAGAGTCTGGTTTTCCAAGAACTCATTGTGACGAAGAGGATCGGATGTAGTTGACCATGCCTGTATTTGGTTAGCATGAGCAATGCCTAAATAAGGGCTGGATTTCTATGCCTAAATAAGGGTAATGTGAATTGTACCTATATCAGGGCATGAATCGGGAAATCTATAGACGGTATGTAAATCGACACACAACACCCACTCCACTTTCGTATGAATGACATTACTAAATCCTAAACATGTTAAACTTGTCTAAAAATATATCTACACACGAAGAGCTAAAAAGCATGTTTCAAATACATTGTAAATAATGCATTAAAACTAGTTGTAAGCATGAAAATGCATTGGTGCTGTACATATTAAAGCAAGCATTCATTCTAAGCATATGTTGACATTTTCAATACTAACTGAATGAATCACGAAATATACATTCATGAAATGGCTCGTAAAAACTGAAAAAAAGGGCCAAAACCATTTCATGTCAGATTACATAAAACTGTTCTGTGGACAAGGTCATATATTGGCTCTGGAAGTATTCAAAGAGTTCTATTCTCTATGAATAGTTTTACTATAAGCAGATTACTTGTGCCAAAAATGAAAAATACAAATTTGGAGAAAAAAAAATGATCACAGGAAAAAGGTTCCAAAGTTAGTACCTGGTTTTGAAAAATGAAGCTCAAATTCAGAGTCTCTCAGTACACTCTGTGCCAAAATCAAAAGTCAGTGTTAGGGCTTGGAGAAAACATGAGATCTTCTATTTCCATTGACAAAAAGTCATCTACCGTTGTAGGTGAAAGTTGAACTACCTTGTTTAGAACATTAACCACACATTGATGTGAACTATCGCCTTCAGCATTGGTTGCATCAGCAATGTTCGAATTGGATGTTACCTGCGCCCTGATGTTTCCTCTCGTACCTCAGCAGTTGCAATTTGCATCTGTGAGATCTCAATGAATGCCGTCATCAGGATTGGTAGCCGCTGGGGACAAGACAGAGCACGGGCAGTAACAGGGTCCAGCAGAGTATCAACATCCATTGGCATGACTGATGGGTGTTAGACAGAAGTCTAGCACGCATTCTTCACCTTAATGCAGGCAGCGTAGAACAGGTAAGATGCAATCTTTCCAGATTGGTCTGAATGACAGAAATCATGTGGTATTTAATTCTCGTAGATGAGGTAAACCCAAAATTTGGACAATATGCTCACGACACTTCATCTCCTGCAGAGCTCCTTCTACGGTGAATTGGGTGTCGCTGGTGATTTGGCTTGCCATATCGCAGCAGTAGGAGCAAAAATAGTATCCCTGCAACGAGTCCCAAAAGAAGGGGCAGTCCGCCAAACACAGAGTGCACGGACTTTGGAATGATTCCGAAGACTGTGTGAAAAGGTGCTAACAGTCCAGAAAACACAGTCTTAAATACATGTACAATACCGCTCGTATCAGACATGTTTAAGATACGACCTAACATTGCCGAGAAATGTATAGGGCAGTTTGTATTCAAAAGGGCATGTATCTCGGCAGAAGTCCTTGCGACTTGTAGTTCATAAGTCTCTTTGGCCGAGGTCAGTGGAACATTTTTTTGCAAAAGAATGGCTTTCATTCTGCTTAGAGTATCAATTCATATAGAAGAGATGTTCAGTGAAGGATATAAAGGCAACTCCCTGGCTGTCTTGGTTTGTGGAAACAATACTTGCATACAGCAAGAGACCCTGAATGTAACAGTCACTAGATATGAGATACCTGGCAACATGCCGTAGCAGCTGTGATCGTTCAACATGAGGTAACTTCCATTTGAAAGTTGTGCAAAAATTGGATCAATCACTGCAGCTGGTGAACCTTGCAGGTGACAGGATAAGTTGGTAGAGGAACCATCACAGGCCCCATGTAAATTAATACCCTGACAAAGGAGTAAACCGCTTAGTGCATTTTCACAGTTAGTACCGCTAAGAAACACTTCACGTCCCCCACTCCAACATCTGTGTGTGTATGATAAATTCCAAATGTCTTGATGTATTCTTTACCCAACCTTTCATATTTGCCTGCTAGTATGTGTTTTAGGCAATACTGAAAATGGAAAATTGTAATCGGCAGAGTGATGGTTCCATGTATTATCCATTTGGTAGCTGTTTTTTCTGCCACTGTGAATGGAAATCTTTCGCATCAATTATATATGAGTATTTGAGAGGAAACTTTTTAGTAAATGCTGCACCGCTGCCTTTGCTTGTAGCATTGACAGCGAGTATTATTTCACTGTCTATTTTTGTTTTTGAACGAGTGATTGCAGCTACAGACGTCGTTTGCACAGCCCCCTTCGCGGCTTCATCAGCCAATGAATTCTCTTCAACGTGAACACCATCACGTTGATGACTCAGCGTGTGTATCACGTGAGTGTTTTGTAGTGCGTTTCACAACTGAACTACTTGTTCCCAAAGCGTTTTATGCTTGATTGTACCACCTTTTGCATCTTTGAACCCGTTTTGAAGCCAGTTCTGTAAATATTCATTATAGGATGGTACACAATAGAAAGAATAGCACACTATGAGTGTGGGGAATTTAAGATCCGTATTTTCAAGTGCCATGATGAATGCTTGTAGTTCAGCTCTCTGAGCTGTACAATATCCTAGATATTGCGTTTTTGTGACCATACGTCTAAATTTGCCATAGCGCATACGACCTTTAACGATCGCGCATGCTGCATTATAAGCTTGTTTACCCCCCGTAGCGGGTTGTGCAGATCCATCAGTATAAATAATACATTCATACTGCTCTAGAGATAGAATTTCAGTAGGCAGAGGACATTCTTGTTCATATTGCAGGAATGCTTGTGTTTTCAAATAAGGATCAAAAACGTATTCAACATCAGTAGCAGCAAGAGAATTAACCCATTGTATCCATCTCGGATGTAAAGCTTTAGCATTCGGAATGTTCGCTTTTGACACCACCTCTAAGGCAGGTACGGGAGTCACGACCATAATGCGTTTTCCCAGTGCTAGCGGTTTGAACTGCTATCAGAATTTTTTCGGTAGAAGTGAATTTCATTTCTGCTTGTTTATACAAATGTGATTTGTATGCAATTGGTACTTTTTAACCTTCATTAAAAGTCAAGTAGGTGAATCCGCATTGACCCGGAGTGATTCGGATCACTAGGTGCATACGTTTAAGCGTGTTTGTAAATGTTTAGTTGCTAACATGTCAGTTTGTAGTGAACGCATCATTTCTGTGTGTTTCTGTGTCCAATAGATTGTTTTAAAATCAGGTTTGATTAATTCGTAGAGAGGTTTAACCCTTTCTGCGTAATTTAGAATGTAATGTAGTGTAGTTCCTATATTCCCAATAGGCTCTGCGCATTGGAATAACATATCGTATAGATTTGACATAGGACTGAGGTCGACTAGGTCTCTATTGAATATATTAGACTTAATTGTGAGTGCCAGCTAGTTCAGAGGTTACTAGAAACTTTCTCAAATAAACAAGCAGGGATTAGTTTCTGACATTCGCATAAACATGACAACTTTGTTTCCCCAAGAATAAACGTATCTTCAGAGTAGTGAAAACAATAGATAGATATTTTACTCAGTCAATTGTGCATGCTTCGTTTCATCAGAGGTGCAGAGAAATAGAGAGACGGGCGTTTTCAATAAAAGGATTTATTGAACAGTCTTCTTTCTCGTGCAAGTAAAGTGAACTGCTACAATCATAATACTGGCTGCAAAGTATAATGCGTACAGCAAGAAGAGTATTATAAAATAATACTATAAAAGCATTGTATGGTTTCTAAGCCATAGATAAATACATACATAAATAACAAAGGCTAAAAGTACTCAACTGGTGCTTCTAAAATACGCCTACCCCAATGTACCTAGCCTAAGTCTAGTACGAGGGAAGAAGTAAGTAAGGTGTAGCATAGGTTTGTTTTTTCTTTGCCAAGAATCTATCCAAGATTTCTCTTAGGGTCTAATCAACTTCGTACCTTGGTTTTAGAATGAAGGAGGTCTGGTATCTCTGGAAAGCTGCCTAAAAATTGGTTCTATCAGGGCCGCTGGAGTACCGTGCATGTGGCAAGAAAGGTTATTTAAAGAACCTTCGCAGGCTCCATGTAAATTAATACCTTTACATAAAAGTGTACCGATTAGTGAGTTTTTACAATTTTTTGTACTAAGAAATACCTCCTTTCCCCCATTCCAACATTTGTGTGTATATGGTAAATTCCAGGTTGACCTAATGTATCCTTTACCCAACCTTTCATACAGGCCTGCTGGTATGTGCTGTAGACAATACTGAAATTGGAAAATCGTCACTAGTATTGAGATGGTGCCATGTATTATCCATTCAATGACAGGTTTCTCAGAAATTGTCAATGGTAATCTTTCCAGTTTTTCAATGCTGTAAGGTTAAAGACAGTAAACAATGACGTAGTATTGATTAGATGCCATGGCACATAGCCTGAATGGAGATTTTGCAACGTCCAGCCTAGTAGCATTATAGAACGCAATTGAGACTGGCCATGTTGTAACATTAGCAAATTCTGTTCTATTATGTTAATGACAGATGATACAATGCTGTCCAAAGAATAGATTCTGGAGGACAGAGTCGTTAGCCCATTGTCCACTACAGAAAGTGCGTTCTCTAAATTAATACAATCAATTCCTTGTATTTTTTCTGCAGTTTCCATTTGCGTTATTTTCCAAGCTTCGTTGTACGCAGCGTATATACCGGCGTATATGAAACGTTTTTGTCGTTGTTTGCGAGGCCCGAGTAAGAAGTCTCCCAAGTCAACGTCTTCTTTAAGTAAGGTCAAGTGTTGTTTAATTTCTGGGAGTGTGGATGTCTGTAGCCAATCAAGGCATAGTTTTCCTACACTGTATATGGTGACTATCTCTGGATGTTGTCTCTGGGAGTACCTTGGATCTGGCCTATTCATTTTGAACCCTTCTGTTTTGTTCATGAATCTATCTTGACAGTTATTCGTGTCTATGGGCCAGATTAACCAATGTTCCCAATCAGGATTGGTTCTGTTGTGTTTTAAAATCTGTTTTACGTCTACCTCCTCATCTGCAGTGCCATTACTGTCAGGTGTGGCCTTAGGTATGGACGGTTTGTTTAAATCTTTTATCTTAGCTAAGCCAAGACATGATGTTTGTTGAACGGTGTCATTCAAAAATATAATTTGTTCTGGTATAATGCAGGCTCTGAACAAGGTTTCTAAACCCTACACCTTCCATTATTTTGTGCCCCAGACAGTTTTTGTCTCAATGTTGTCTTTCCTAAAGTTAAAACCTAATGTAGACAGCTGAGCATAAAAGTTTGCAGAATACATTTGTTTATTATTGGTCAACATCGTTTTCATTCCTGTCTTATTCACATTTTTTAAATAAAACGTTTCTGGGTTTGTCACATTAAAAGCTGTAAAGTATGGAAATTTCTCATTAAATGTTTTAGAGCTGCCTTTTGGTGGCGTTGGACAATGTTCCCATTGATTATAAGTAAAAACATTTCTAGGATTCTGGACGCAGCCAACAAGCCTAGAGAAATTTTTTAAATTTTCAAGCATTGGTCACCCCTCCCTGCTCCAGCAGTGCAGCCCCTGATTACCAGAAACGATGCGACAACCTTGCCTCCTTCCTTGCCTCTAAGGTGACTAACATCTATTCTGGTTTTTTGCCATGTGTCCATCCCTCTGGCGCAACCTTAGGCGAGGACTTGGTACCATCTACCGTCGCCCTTGACCCCTCGGAAACCCTTGCGCCTTCCCTTTGCTTGACCTGGCTACGGTTGAGAGACTGGTCGACAATCTTAAATCGGGTTCCCCGTTAGATGTGGCTCTCAGACAGGTTTTGGGGATGGTCTGCCCTGTTATTATGCAGGTCATAAATTCCTCCTTGGTGGCAGGGGTGGTGCCTCAGGCTTGGAAGGTGGCCAGAGTCAAGGCGATCTTAAAAAGCCCAACCTTGACCCTGAAGATTTAGCCAACTGTAGGCCCATCTCGCTATTACCCGGGGTAAGTAAAATAGCTGAAAAACATGTAAATCAGGTATTATCCTCTTTCGTAGAGTCCAAGGGAGCCCTTCATTCCACTCAGACGGGATTTAGAGCTAAACAAGGGACGGAGACTGCCCTTGTGGCAGTAGTGGAGGCGACCAGCAGGATCGTAGATGCCGGAGGCTGTGCCGCGGTGGTCCTATTGGACCTCAGCGCAGCCTTCGACACTGTAAATCATCCCCTCCTGTTTCAACGGCTGGGCCAGGTGGGAGTGGCGGGAATGGCCCTTAAGTGGCTCCGGTCCTTTCTGTCAGGGAGATCTTTCTCTGTCTTTGAGGAGGAGGTGTCATCCTAACAACTCCCACTGCATCACGGCGTGCCCCAGGGATCCTCTCTTAGTCCTACCATGTTTAACATCTACATGAGACCATTGGCTGAGGTGGTTCTTCCCTGGGGAATTCAGCTGGTCACCTACGCCGATGATACGCAGTTGGTTGTTTCCTTGGCAAGGGAGAATAATAAGGATCTAGGGATTAATATTCTTGCTCCTTGCCTTACCAAGGTTCTAGAGTGGATGACTGCCTCTTTCCTCAAGTTAAATGGGTCTAAAACTGACATCATGCTTGTGGGATATAAAGCCTCCATCAACACTGACCCCTGGTGGCCAACCTGTCTAGGCTCCCCTCCTATCCCCAAGAACCAGATTAAGAGTCTGGGGGTCTGGCTTGATTCCTCTTTGGGATTTCATCTTCAGACCAAAAAGGTTGCTGGGACTTGCTATGGGCTGCTTCGGGTCCTTAGGAAGGTCCTTATTCTTCTCCCTTTCGAGGCCAGACGCTTGCTGGTCCAATCGTTGATTCTTTCACGGTTGGATTATGCAAACGTTATCTATCTTGGGGCCCCTGCAGGGTCCATCCAAACACTGCAAGCCGTAGAGAACTGTGCTGCCCGGCTTCTTATGAATGTACCCAGCGCAGCTCGGCGAAGGCCGCACTCCGGTCCCTTCATTGGCTGCCGATCCAGGAAAGGATCTTATTTAAAACCATGTGCATGGCTCACAAGTCTATCTCGAACACCGGCCCCACTATCCTGCTCCCTCTGTTCCAGCGATATCAATCTCTCAGACCTTTGAGATCGAATCAGCGTAACCTTCTGGTAGTACCTAGGGTAAAGCGGGCGCTTCGGCGGCGGCCAGCTTTTCCTTCAAGTAGCCATGTCCTGGAATCTTCTCCCAGATAACATCAGGCTTGAGAAAAACCATCTGGCCTTCAGGAAGCGATTGAAGACATTCATGTTTCATTGAGTTCTTCATTTAGTTCTCTGGTCTTACAGCGCTGGGATGCCTCAGGGTAGCCATGTGCTATATAAGAGTGTATTCATTCATTCATTCATTCATTTACAGATTTGTGCAAATAATGGTGACAAAAATGATTATAACAATACAGTTCTTCATAATTTGTTTAACCTTCTAAGTGTTCATGTTTTTGAAATAAATGTTGCTGACATTTCAAAGCCTGACATCATATTATTAACAGTTTCAAAGTCCCAATCATCTGAAAAGGTGCTTGATGAAACAAAATCACTTAAAGAAACCTTGAACTGGTGTAGAATTTTCAACAGTTCCACAGTTGAGTCCCATGCTATACCACCAGGTATAGGAACGGCTGTGATGTTCACTGATGACAGGTCTCTTCGCTCACCATGAGATGATTTGTAAGGTTGCAGGAGTAAGTTGATGTTCTTACTTGCTGTGTCCATTGTACTGTATTTTCCATCTATCATTTGTCCCAAACTTAAAACCAGAATGAGCCATAGTAGCAAAAAAAGTACACCCAATCCTATTCAAAATTCGATCCATGGTGAAACCAGATATATTTTCTCAAGTTGATGAAAGAGTTCTGTTATTTTTTCTTTGAAAGTTTTATTAACTGGCGTTGTTTTAGGTTCATTGGGATCCTCAGAAAAGTTATCGAAGTTGATAAAATAGCCAGAGGCAGTTCTGTCAATAGTTGGTATTGCATCCGGATTCTTTGAAATCACTGGAGTTGCTTCCTCCTTTGACATGTTTGTATAGTCAGATGCTACATCATTGTAGACAGGAGTTTCTTGGCGAACTGATATTTGGGTATCAAGAGGGACGAGTACCATAGCTTGTTGCTTAGTCCTTCTTTTCTCACTGTAGGTTTATCAAACATGATAAGTCTTTCAGTTTGAACCTCTTGAATAGTAGCTAGATTTGGCCATCTGCTACTTCTTGGGAGTCCACTGGGCCTACTACTTATTATCGGCCACATGATGTGGTTTTAGCAGGTCAATTGATACTGTTCTGTTCTCCCTTTTACCAGCAAGTGGCAGTAGTAACACTGATCTTGTTCCAAGAATTGCTAAGACAGGTACTGCTTTTCTATAAGAAGGCCCAGATTCCTTCTTCACCACGATCTTTTCCCTGACTAGATCCTCAATCTTTGGAATCCAGACAGGTCTTGCTGGGACAGGTGGTTTTTCTTCAGTGGTTGTCGGCTTTTGTGTTGTGTTACTCAAACTTTTCGTTTAAGTCCTGTAAAACAGCCAAACGGTCTTTGATATCAAAGGGTTTCTGTTCCACCACTGAAGTGCGACAATCAAGGTCCTGGATAAGCATTCTAGTACCAAATAATAATTCATATGGAGTGATTCCCCCTGAGAATTTCTTGGCCGATTATTAAGACTTCTTTGGGCACTAGTTAGATGTTTGATCCACCCGTCACCCGAACCTAATACCCTAGCTGCTATAAATTGCTTTATGTCACAGTTTTTTCCTTCCACTACCGTATTTCCCTCAGGATGGAAGGGACTCGAAAACCGCAATGCAACGCCCAAGCTAGCCATGGCCTCCTTGTAAGCCCGAGAGCTAAACGCCGGACCCTGGTCAGAATGTAGCGTGCCAATTGCGTATGTGCCAATAAAGACTTGCAAATCCTTTATAACAGTTCTGGCGTCAGCCGAGCGCTGGGGCCACATCCAAATGAATCTTGTGCAGGAATCCACTGCGACCATGATATATTTATAGTTACCATCCCTTTGTAAGGGACCACAGTGGTCCAGGTAAACACACGCTAATGGTTTATCTGAAATTAGAAGGGGCGTCTGCGCAGGTCGTTTCACTGTAGAAACTTTGATTTTTTGGCAGATTTCAAACCCAGAACATAGTTTCTAGCTTGTTTCCTCATGCATGGCCACCAATATCTCTGTTTTAATAATGATACTGTGGCGGAAAATCCTGCGTGTGCAGAGGCGAGTCCTTCATGGCTGCTAAGATTAGTCCTAACCTATGTTCCATGTTTGGTATTGCCCTATCCCCCACTCCAGGGATTCGAGCAAAAGGAACATTATTTGCATCAGTTATATATGAGTACTTTCAGGAGTGTCTTACCACTGTCTTTTACTGAAGCAGTGACAGTTGTCTATTTTCGCTGTCTATTTTCGTTTTTGAACGAGTGATTGCAGCTACGGAAGCCATTTGCACAGCTGACTTTGCGGCTTCGTCAGCCAATGAATTCCCTTCAACGTGAACGCCATCACGCTGAGGCCTCAGTGTATAAATCACGTGAGTCTTTTGTAGTTCTTTTTGCAAAAGAACTACTTGTTCCCATAGCAGTTTATGCTTAATTGTTCCACCTTTAGCGTCTTTGAAGCCGTTCTGAACCCAGTTCTGCAAGTATTCATTGTAAGATTGTACGAAGTAATACGAATCGCACACTATCAGTGTGGGGAATTCGCGATCGGTAGTTTCAAGTGCCATCTTGAAAGCCTGTAGTCCAGCTCGCTGAGCTGTACAGTCTCCGAGTGATTGAGTTTTAGTGACCATTGGTCTGAATTTACCTTCGCGCCAGCGACGTTTAACAATCGCGCACGCAGCACTATATGCTTGTTTACCCCCAATTGCGGGTTCTGCTGATCCATCTGTATATATTATACAGCCGTAATGTTCGAGTGGCAGAATTTCAGTCGGCAGAGGCAGAGGACATTCTAATTCGTATTGTAGAAATTCTTGTGTTTTTCAAGTATGGGTCAAAAACGTATTCAACATCTGTTGCAGCAAGAGAATTAACCCATTGTATCCATCTTGAATGTAAAGATTTAGCATTTGGAATGCTTGCCTTTGTCACTGCCTCTAAGGCAGGTACAGGTGTAACGATTTTTATGCGTTTACCCTGCGCGAGGGCTCTTTCTTTTGCTACAGCAGTCTGAACCGCTGTCAGTATCTTTTCTGTTGAAGTGAATTTCATTTCAGCTTGTGTGTACAAGTGTGACTTGTATGCTATTTGTTCCGTTTCACCTTCATTAAAGGTTAGATATGTGAATCCGCATCTCCCTGGGATGATTTGGATCACTAGGTTGCGCACATTGCCGCGTGATTGTAACGGTATTTTTGCTAACATGTCTGTTTGCACTGAACAAAAAATTGGTGTGTGTTTTTGTGTCCAATTTGTAGGTTTTAAATCAGGTTTGATTAGTTCGTAGAGAGGTTTAACCCTTTCTGCGTAATTTAGAACATAAGTTCTGCCAAAATTCAGGATACCTAGAATTAACTGTAAGTTTTTCAGCGTTTTTGGAGGTAGGAGCAGAGCACATTTCTCTAGAAAGTTACCTGCCAGGCCTTTGCCCTCACTTGATAACTCCTAGCCTAAGAATAGGACTTTGAAGTGGGCAATTCGTGATTTTTTTAAATTGAATTTATACCCTTCAGAAGCAAACCCAAGTATTATGGTGTTCACTCTTTTCAAGTGTATGTCCAAATCATCGTCTGTAATATAGATGTCATCGACATAGGATAATGTCTTATCATCGTACATTTGTAGTAACTCCATTACTCTGGCTGAAAATAACCCTGGACTATTCTTGAATCCTTGGGTGAGACGGCAAAATTGTCGCTGTGCCACCATTATGGAGAAAGCGGTTCAATACCTGCTTTCAGGTGCTATGTTTTGACAAAAGAAACCATTTGAGATATCTAACGTAGTTTTATATTTTTTGCACACAATGTTATTCATCAGTGCTGCACTATGTGCATTTTGTACTGCAAAAGTTTTGCAACAAGAGTTTAGATGTCTGTAATCCAAAACTAGACTATATGAATTGTCTGGTTTGGAGACAAAAAACAAAGGATTATTCATTGATGAGGTGCATGTTTCAATCACCCCTTGGTATTCAAGTTGATTTAAAATCTCCCTGACCTGTTTTTTAGCTTCCTGTTTCACAGGATATTGCCTTTGCATTGTTGGTTGAGTTTTCAACTGGATTTTATGGTGAGGGGAATCCTCATCATATCCTACATGATTTTTGTATAGTGCTGGGCCCATTTCCTAGCATATGTGTATGTTTTATGAATTGGAATGTGATTTGAGAAGGCTGGCATAATATATATCTATCTGTTTGTTTGTTCAGTTTGTCACTAACCGGAGCCAGTCAGTTTGAGTGGCAAGCACCGCTTTTTGTACTAAGACCTAGTAGGAAGACTGTGTGCAGAGGGTCACATTCTTTTTGTGATAATTATATCTTCGCCATGTGGGCACTACCTGACAAATTCAGGCGGCCAGTCTTGTTCGGCTAGTAGGATGTCATAACCCTTAGAGAGCTTCTCCCGAAAGAGTGCTCTAATTTTTCTTGGTTTGTCCCCCTCCATCCGGAGTGTTACTTCATATAACGTATGTGGTACACTAACCCTGGTATCTGCAGTTTCAACTTGGATGCTTTCATTCAAGTCCACTGTCTCCAGATGATCCTTCAGGATCTTGCGAGCTATGTGTAATGGTTTCCAGGCTGGTTCCGCAGGAGCGTCAGGAATCCGGAGAATAATCCACAGCCTTCCCCTACCGCCTTTCGACTCTATCAGACTCTAGAGTATCGAATGGCTCGCCAGGGGAAAACAGGGAAACAAAACAAGGAAAGGTTGGGGGAGAACAACAGGTCCTGGTAGTGAACTTCGGAGTGAACACTTGGTGATAAGGCAGGCTGTAAGGGAAGACTTATATTACAATCTATACTTGATGACAATACCATATAGATAATTACCTATGAACATCACATACCACAATATATCGTCTGCACCTTGGGATATTGCAGAGGGGTAGAAGAAGGTGTTCGTCTTTTCTGTACACAACAAGACAAAAGATAATAAGAACACTTCCCCCACTATATGCTAGCATGTGAAGTAAATATTAAATACATCTCACTCTGCTGTTTTTCTGATGGAAGCTGAATGAACATCCCATTCTTCTTCGAGGCTGGATAAGTGTGTGTACGTGCGTCTCTATATTGACGTATATAACAGGTATCTGCCATATAATAATCACAATTAGTCAATCTTTCTAGTAACCCCCACACTTAAATGTAATAAAAAGTAGCGCGAGGCGCTTTTACCGTGATTATTTTGAAGCTGAGCCTCAAACACCCCCACACTCTCTGGTCCACGCAAGTGCCCCAAATGATGTATCCAAATGCCAGGGAAGGGATGATAAGGGGTTGCACACAATGTGCAACAGTTTTTCGGTGCACAGGGAGAAGGGGAGACTGGTCTGGCAGTGCCCGGCCGGATGACGGGGAAAGACCCGGCCACCGGGTGGAGCACAAGGAGAAGGGGAGACTGGTTTGGCAGTGCCCGGCCGGATGGCGGGGAAAGACTCGGCCACCGGGCGGAGCACAAGGAGAAGGGGAGACTCGTTTGGCAGTGCCCGGTCGGATGGCAGGGAAAGACCCGGCCACCGGACGGAGCACAAGGAGAAGGGGAGACTGGTCTGACTGTGCCCGGCCATATGGCGGAGCAAAACCCAGCCACCGGGCGGAGCACAGAAAACTGGAAGTAGAAATAGGACTGCAAACAAACACTGCTTGAAAGTAACCGTGTCAGAGTTCGTAACGAGAAAGAGGCAGATTACGCAGACCGAAAGTGAAGACAACAGAATGCCCGCGTAAAATACACAGAGTGGCCACAGGGGAGCAGCCGTACGAAGTATCCTCTAGGTGGAGGCAGGAAACCAAACAGGAAACAAGTTTCGCAAGAAACCGGAAGTCAGGCAAAATCCATAGGGACGGAACCCTCGCAAGTACAGGCTAGACGCAAGAACGCAAAACGGTGTTCTGTCAGAGTCATGCGTCTTTTATACTGCCCGTGCCAACGGAATTACTGCTCGAGAGAGACTTGGGGGCATGACAGCACACTCCCCCCACAATGCACCCCACCTGGTTTGGGCTTGTCCGGATGTTTCAGATGGTATAAACGTACCAATCGAGGGGCATGTACGTTACGAGCAGGTTCCAAGGTGCGTTCCTCAACTCCATAACCTTTCCAATAAAATACTGGAGGCTCTTCCCTACTCTACGTGAGTCCAGAACAGCCTCAACCTCATATTCCTCAGAATCTTGGATGGCTATTGGAGCGGGTTTTCTTGGCAATCTGGTACCTGGTTCAACCGGCTTTAACAGTGAAACATGGAATACAGGGTGAATTCTGAATGAAGGGGGCAATTCTAGCTTCATGGCCACTGGATTAATCATCTTGATCACCTTATAGGGACCTATGAATTTGGGGTTGAACTTGCGTGGACCACCAAGCGACATGTATTTCGTGGACAGCCACACCTCATCCCCAGGAGTATAGATAGGTTGCAATCTCCTATGAAGGTTCGCTCCCTCCGTGTATCTCACTTTAGCCATCTCTAGACTATCTAGTGTTTTCTTATGTACCCTCTGTATTCTCTCAACCATGTCAGTTGCTGCAGGTGTTGGACTGTCCTTAGGGATCCCTGAGGGCAATAACTTAGGGTGGAAACCATAGGAACAAAAGAAAGGGGTGGCATTAATAGAAGTATGTACACTATTGTTGTATGACATTTCAGCCAACCACACTAGTTCGTCCCAATCTACTAGGGATTGCAAAACCTGGTTCCTGATATACTGTTCAAAGCATTGATTAACCCTCTCTGTCTGCCCATCTGACTGAGGGTGGTGGCTAGAAGACAGTCTGACATCTATCTGGAGCAAAGAACATAAACACCTCCAAAAACGAGACACGAATTGGGCCCCTCTATCGGAAACCAAAACTGATGGGAAACCATGGAGGCAGACTACCTGCTGCATAAACACTGAAGCCAATTCAACAGCTGTGGGTAATCCCCCCAAAGGTACGGAATGGGCCATCTTCGTAAACAAGTCTACCACAACTAACAATGTATTGTTCTTCAACTTAGTGAGTGGCAACTCCACTATAAAATCAAGTGACACCGTATGCCAAGGGCCAGGCGGGGACGCTAAATGCATGAGTAAGCCTACTGAGTTTTGGTGAGCTACTTTGCTCTGAGCACACACATGACATGTTTTGACGAAGGACTCTATGTCTTTAAGCATAGTAGGCCACCAAAAACGTTCGCGCACGGCCTTCGTTGTTCTCTTGATTCCAGGATGCCCGGCCACGGGATGTGTATGATACCATTCCAAGACCTGTTCTTGCAACTCACGG
The DNA here is from genome assembly GCF_964261635.1 of Lissotriton helveticus. Taxonomy (NCBI): domain Eukaryota; kingdom Metazoa; phylum Chordata; class Amphibia; order Caudata; family Salamandridae; genus Lissotriton; species Lissotriton helveticus. The sequence continues at coordinate 154,009,174 of NC_136073.1, forward strand.
GAGGGCAACACCACACTACCCTGTACACATACAAAGCCCTCTTTCAGTGAGGTTTCCTGGGATCCCACTATGAGGTGCCGGGTTTTTAGGAACCCGGTGGTGCCAGGGAATAACACCCGAAGACCTCTGAGTTCCCCCTTGTTTCGGACCACAGAAACACGGAGTCTTCTAGTCGCAGTCAGAGATCAAGTTTTATTGATAGCTACCAAGTAACAGGTGTCCTAGAAGCACGACAAGCACGGGTCATGTGTTCTCAGGAGACTGTTCGTTTTTACAGAACCAGCCTTCTCCTTATATACAAAAATAATAGCTGCAAGCAAGAATTCTTGAGTTTATGATACGGCTGTAAACATATTTCTATAATAATACAAAGAGCGAAGTCATGTAAGCAAGCCCACATTATAGATGTCCAGTTCGTAATAGATTACCCAGCCAGACCCGGAACTCCCATCAGATATCGATGAAACATCAATAAAGGAAGGTACCACCCAGTCATAAAACTGGCCATAAACAAGGAGTATGGACAGGTGCATGTTTGTAGAAAGCATGGTCTGTATGTAGTGAATGGTTTGAGGAATGTTATGTATTGATGCTATCGTATTTGGCCACTGGGCGAGGGGCTGCCCAAACAGGTTTGGCTAAAGGCAATGGAGTCAGTTGGGACAGGTCAGGGGGAAGTCAGGGAAGGTGGACGTGTCCTATTAGATCAAGCTCGACCTTTAATTGACTTATCATGAGGGCAAGACGTAAGATGGATGTCGTTCACAAAATGGAGTCTAAGGGGTCGGGACGGAAACTACGATTTAGGGTCGTTGGCGACCCTCGATTATGACGCAAATGTATAGGAATGATGTCCTAATCATTATCGGTTCGTGGACACCAAATTCGTCATGGTACGTTGATATTTTGTGACACGGGTATTGGACCTCGATATCGGGATAACAACAGGGTCCAGATTTTCAGAACCACAGACCCTCCTTTTGCCCTTATGTAAGGCAATAATTCATGTTAATCTGAGTCCAAATCTGTATGAAGGAATTCGTGGAGATGCTGCTGTAACATCATTCTGTTGCTCAGTTCGTCCCTTGACACAGGCTTCCGTACACATGAAGTAGCATAGAGGCCACAGAGTGCAGGAGCGCACTGTACACACAGGCAGAACATAAACAGAAGTGCTAAGATCATCCCAATGAAGATCAGTGTTTTCCATCCCCAGGCAGTGATCAGTCCCCAGAACCACCCTAGCAAGGACCAATCTCCTTTTTCCACGTGAAGGGAACCAGATATTTCGTGTAGTTTAGAGATGGCTTGGTACACTGTCGGTGCGTTATCAGGGATGAAAATGCAACAACTAGATTGGATCACTCTACACACACCACCACGATTGGCGAGTATGATATCTAGGGCAACTCGGTTCTGAAGGGTCATAAGTCGATCCGACTGAAGCTCGGTCGTCAAATTGCCAAGTGCTCCGGCCGTTGTAATCATGGCGGATTCGACTATCCTAGATAACTGGAGAATATTCCTGCTGTTCACCATAGGCCCCCAAAATGGCAGAAAACCCTTTGCGAAGTCAGCGAATTCCTGACCCGCGGTGTCGTCGTTACTCACGACACCTCTAGCTGTCCTTGTCCGATGGTAATCTGCTCGGGCCGTGTAGGTGGGAGGCAGCAGAAATGAGATGAAACACGTGCCTGAGAAGTCAGGGGGCAACCATGTATATGCTTGGTCGTGGCAGACGAAATACGTGCCTTTGGCTGCTAAGAGTATAGGGGAAGTTCGAGAAGCGAACACATATGTTTCCGTGCATATGCTCTTTCCTAATTGTGCTTTGGGATCCCTACCAATACCTTGTAAACATAGGTGACCTCGGTGGGGTACTATCCAAACTGGGCGGGATTTCTTTGCTGTCTGGCTCTTACTCAGGTAAACCCCATATTTAGTTACGTTCCAACGAGTGTATGGAGTGAGTTCATCTTTGGGGATCGTTAGATATGTGTCGAACTCTCTACTCAGGTTTCTTATCCCTGCCACTAGTGCCTTGTTGTTAGAATCGCTTTCAATGGAACCGGTTGGGTATGGTTCTAGGGCGAACAGGAACATGGTCTGGAAAGCCCACAGAGAACCATAATAACTGAATGGCAGGATGAAGTATGGGATACCCTTATCGGTCGTGTGCGGCATGAGTCCGCATATCCAACAGTTTGATGTGTTCATTATGGACTGGTGTTGGTGTAGGAGTTGAATAAATGAGTTATTTACAAATTCGAGTCTTCTGGCAGACTCGTGTTCAGGTAGATGGTGAAAGGAGTGTGGAGAGAGAGTGGGAGGAGGCGTTGGCCGGGTGTCATTTTGGAATAAGGAAACTTGAAATACGAATAGAGCATAACTAGTCAAGAACATTACTATGCTACACAGCATTAAAACACATATTATTGAAAATCTTCTTCTGGACAGTATTGTACACAATTGTCTTTCAAAGTTCGTGAATCTGGCAGGTCTCTCTACCCTTGGAAACTCCATCCTCTACTTGCTGCCCGCGGTGGTAGGTTGGTTCTCCCAGGGAGTGCGCTCTGTTCAGTCCGGGGTAACTCCCTTGGACCAACCAGAACCGTTGACCTAAACGTCCCCAGTTGCACTCCCCAGACTTTAACCGCGACCCTAGCAGCAGAACCGGATGGCGGTTCGAAAATCAAAAATGAGCTAGTTCCCTGGGACGAGAGAGCTGAAAAATCAAAAAAATAGTTCTTAGGGGAAAAGAAATCCCATTAGTTTGCTCTTTTATTAGTCTCTGGGGTTAGATCTCAAGTTGTACCGTCATTTCCCAGGTACGGAAGTGTCTTCAAACAATGTCTCAGGTTCGGTAGTGTCCAACTGCATAGACGGTGGCACAAGTCCTTGCAAAATACGATCACTCTCCTTTTCGGCGCCAGTCTCTTTTAAACGTGCATCGCTGAAAGGGATGAAACGAGGTATGGATTCTGTTTCAGAGTCGGCAAGTCCTTTATTGACCCACCGGTCGTATGGAAGGGGCAGAGGGACCCGTTTACAATGGGTTCCGTGCACCCAGTTCTTTTTGCCTTCCACCCGAACAGCGGACCTCGTGGAAAGAAGTACCAGGTATGGTCCGGTCCACCTCGGCTGTCCGTTGTTTGTGCGCTGGAAGTTCCGCACCAGGACCCACGTGCCGGGTGTGATGGAGTGACCTGGATCGTCAGAGGCTGGTGGAGAGGAACTGTGAACCTGTTGGTGTAAAACACGCAATTTAGCTGTCAATTCGCACAAATAGTCAAGCAGTACGGGGTGTTCTATTTCGCTGAGTTTCTTTGGTTTTGTCACGCCCCAGACATTGGCTGGGCGGCCAAACACTATCTCATGAGGGCTAAGTCCTAATCTGGAATGGACAGTCATTCTCGTTGACAAGAGTGCTAGGGGCAAGGCGTCAGGCCATTTAAGACCTGTACTGGCTTGGATCTTGGCTAGCTTGAGTTTCAACGTGCCATTGTAGCACTCCACTAATCCAGCTGATTGGGGGTGATTTGCAGCGTGGAACTTCTGGTGTATGCCTAGACACTCACACACTCTCTTCATCACGCGTCCTATGAATTCACTTACATTATCACTCCAGACAATTCTAGGCATACCAAATCTAGGGAAGAACTCTTTGACAAGGGCTTTGGCAGTTGTCAAGGCGGTATTGTCCTTAAGGGGGTACGCTTCCACCCACCTGGAAAAGGCACAAACAACAACGAGCACATACTTTAGATTGTTGCACCTCTCCATGTGGATGAAATCGAGCTGCAAAACCTCGAACGGATACGTTGGAGGCGCAAAATGACCAGCTGGAGTTGGGGTTCCCCTACCGGGATTGTACTTTAAACATACCATACAGTTTCTGACCACATTCTCTGCATATTTCGGGATATTGCTATTCTGCCATACTGGGGCCAATAGTTTACATATTCCTTTCGAACTGATGTGCGCAATGCCGTGAGCCATTGTTACTACTGCAAGTACATATGCGTTAGGTAATAGCCATCGCTGGTGTTCTGACAATTCGACCCAACAACCATTCGCATCTAGTCTACCCTTACTTTCTCTCCACTCATTCAACTCTTTCTCAGTTGCCTCGGCTTGTATAGATTTCACGCTTTCAATGGTGTCTTCACACATTCCCACATCAGCAATCCATCTAGCGGGACCCGCAACATACATCCGACTCATTGTGTTCCTTGCAGTCTCTTTCGCAACCTCGTCTGCAAATGCATTCCCGCGGCCAACATCATCCTGAAACTTTTTGTGTGCACTGCATTTCATAACGGCAACTTGTAGGGGCAAGGTCAGTGACTCAAGGAGTTCATTAACTAGCTGACCATGTTGTATCTTTGCACCATGTGATGTAAGGAAACCACGTTCTCGCCACAATCTCCCAAAACTGTGAGCCACACCAAAGGCGTACTGGCTGTCAGTGTAGACATTCACTCGCTTTCCTTTTGCTAACACACATGCTCTGGTAAGTGCAATAAGTTCTGCCGCTTGTGCAGAATTATGGGAAATGCGCGCGGTCTCTATAATGGTGTGTAATGTTGTTACGGCATATGCTGCAGTCGTGTCACCATTCGGCAGCTTGAAACATGAACCATCAACCCATAAAGTGTCATTGCATTCAAGAAGGGGAGTGTCCTGTAAGTCTACTCTCCCTTTTGTCTCTTCTTCTGTCCTAAAGCAGCAGTCATGTTTATCAATCTTGTCTGTTTCTGTCGGAATGGGTAATAACGTTGCGGGGTTCAGTGTATCACACCTCTTTATGTGGATGTGACTTGCTAACAGTGTAAGTTCGTAACTCGATAGTCGAGCGCTAGTAAGATGTTGTGTCTTCGTCCTGTTTAGCAAAATGTCTACTGCATGTGGAACCATAACGATCAGAGTATTATTCATGACTAATCCAGCAGACTGTCGAATGCAGACAGCTGCTGCTGCAGTAGCCCTCAGACAACTTGGTAGGGCTTTAGCCACAGGGTCTAGAGTTGCCGAAAAATACGCGCATGGGCGCTGTTTGTCCCCAAAGTGTTGTGTTAAGACTGATAATGCACAACCTTCCTTCTCATGGACGTATAATGTAAAAGGCTTACTGTAGTTGGGGTTTCCCAACACAGGAGCCGAACACAATGCATCACGCAACTCGTGGAAACTCGTCTGACAATCTTCAGACCAGGGCATAGGATTGGGCGTGTCTTTACAGAGTAGCGCCAGCAAGGGTTTAGCTAGTAGTGAGAAATTCGGTATCCATTGTCTACAGTACGATGTAATGCCCAAGAAGGCTCGAACCTCCCTCTGTGTCTTTGGGGCACTCAGTTCTGCTATTGCCTGTATTCTTTCTGGCGTCAGTCTCCTTCCCTCCTTCGATAAGATGTGACCTAGGTAGGTTACTTCTTGTCGGCAAATTGTAGTTTGGAAAGAGAGACTTTGTGCTTCATGTCACATAAGTGACGCAACAATGACAGTGTAGCTTGTTTGCAAATTTCTTCAGTGTCTGCGGCGATCAGCAGATCGTCGACATACTGAATCAGAGTTGACCCATCTGGTAGAACAATGGTGTCTAGTTGTGTTTTCAGGGCCTGACTGAATATGGATGGGCTTTCGCAGTAGCCTTGAGGAGCGCACTTGAAGCGGAAGCTTCGTCCTCCTAAATTGAAACCGAAAAGATCTCTACTCTCCTCGGCAATCGGGATGCTGAAGAAAGCGTTCTTCAAGTCGATTACCGAGAACCAATTTGCTGAAGCTGGAACCATTGTCAATAAAGCAGTAATGTCGGGGACAACTGGAAACTGTGGGATAACTACCTTATTCACTTCTCTGAGGTCGATCACGAACCTGTATACAGGCGGTTGTGAAGGATCAGTACGTTTTAAGACGGGCAAAACTGGACTGTTACAAACATTTCCTGTTGTTTCTTCGATGACGTCTTTATCAATCAGGTCATAAACAATCGTCAATAACGCTCTTTCACATTCACCAGATATCTTATATTGGGGAATACGTGGCAACCTAACGTTGGCTTTCAAAGTTATGACATACGGTGCTATCTCCAAACGACCTACATCATTAGAACCATTGGCCCAAAGTATATCAGGAAGTGATAACAATTCAGTGGGAGTATTTTCCTTTGACAAATACATTTGAGAAACGACCTTCTTGCCTAAAGTGAGTTGTACTCCCAAGGGGGAACAGTACAAAGTCGCATACAACCTTTTTAGTAAATCCAAACCTAACAAGTTTTCACCGCAACCTGTCGTCAAAATGAGGGGTGCTTCTAATTCGCATGGGCCAACAGAAAGGGATATAGGACTAGAGATCGGGTTTCTAACAGGGGCGCCAGAGAAACCTACTGAGACATTCATTTCGCCAGACAAAGGTGCGCCAGGAAGTTTCGAGTGCATAATAGAACTTTTTGTAGCACCGTATCCAGCAGAAATGGCTCTGATACTCCTGAGGTAATCACCTCGACATAAGGTCCATTCTGATCTACTGGAACTGAAACAACTCCCTCTCTTTGTCCATGGCTGTCCTAGCAATCATTACCCTCATTTTCGTGTTCGGTGTAATAGTCGTCAGCATAGTACTGGGCTGACTTGGACGATGCATTATTCTGTTGGTCAAAGCTGTTCATGGAATTCTGAGGCGGAAAAGAAGTCGTATTCTGAGTGAGATTTCCACGGCCCCTACCTCTAGGGGCATGCTGAACACCTCTTCCCCTTACACCTGAAGAACCGTTTAAACGTCGCGCAAGGGCCGGACAATTACCTTTAAAATGACCCTCTTCCTTGCAATACGCACATTGATTCGGGCCATACGTAGGACGCTGATGGGAAAACTCGTTTCACTTGCGCGTTTCTCGAATACTGCTGTTGTTGTTGATAATTGGGCTGACTAGCCGTGCGAGGCGGATAGGCCTGCTGGAGAAGAACCTTAGTTTTCAAATCTTTCGTCTTCTTATCTGCTTTATATAGCTCGTCTTTACGCCTATTTTCATAGTACTGGGCTTTAGCTAAAATCTGCGCCGACGTAGAGACAGCCCAAGCACTCTCCGAATCTTTCAGTTTGTTACATAGTTCAGGAAGCAAATTATGTACGAACTTGTCTACAAACAATCTTTGGCCACCCTCGGTAGCCATATCTTGACCACTATGATTGGTGAAAGTTTCCTCAAATCTCGTGAAGAAGTCAGACACATTCTCATCTTTCTTTTGCTTACATGCGGATAGCTTGTCCCAGTTTACGCGCACTTCAGGCATTATTGTTTTCATGTACGCTATAATCCTACCGGGAAGTTCAGCTATTAACGGCTCAGGTTTAAAACCACCGACTTGTCTAGCATCTGTAGTCGCAATGTTCGCCCACGAGTCACCTAGTTCCTGATCGTGATCCGTATGACGGATTTTGCTCCATAAAGGATGTGGAACAACGTTCCCAAACAACATGTCTACATCCGCTAAATTCATTATACATGAGCTTGCAGTTTGCGATAACTCCTTATAATACCCAGTCGGGTTTTTACGAGGTTCAGGTAGTGACTGCTTGAGTGCCAACACTTCCGATCTTTTCCAGGGGACATGTACCCATACACGCTGGAAATGAGGCAGAATCGGTGGATTCGCATTCGCATCACCTTCCCTCCAAACCGGAGGAACCTCTCTCATGGGGTACTGTCTCGCTCTCTTCCTACTAGACGTACCACATTCAGATGATGACCCAGAATTACCACCCGTACTTCGATATGATAATAATATCCCAACTGCTTTTTCGACATCGGGACCTATGATCATGCCTTCCCCCAAATTTAAATCGTACATTGCACAACTCTCGAGCGTTGCTCTCTTGACCATTATCTTCCAAATCCTCACACAGAAAAACACACATCTGTTCAAAAACATATCTTTGCATCGGTTCATCCCATTGACGGAAGACGTTCACGACGGACTCTACATCATATCGAGCTGTATCCATAACCCAATTCCGTGCTAACTTATTCAGTGATTCCCTCTCTTGATAATCAGGCATTTGGCTTCGTAATTGTCTTGGTCCCGTATTAGGGGTCGTTTTAGGCGACCGAAAAAGTGGTGAAGGAATGTTAGTAGCAATGCTGGCCATTTTATGCCAGACGAAAGGTGAAAGCGGAGGAATAACTGGTGGCAGAACAGAGTCACGCAAAGTAGGAACAGAAGCATTCGTAGAGCGAGTATCAGAAGAAATAGAAGGTGTGCTAGGCGAAGTTGTAGGAGGAACAGTAGGAGAAATAGATGTAATCGGTGAGCCTTGAGGAGGCTGCACCAGAGAAATAGAAGCCAGTTGAAGAGCAGCTGGTGAGTGCTGTAAAGGAGCCGGCATAACAGCTATCAGAGGTGCAACTAAAGGTTGCGGAGGTGCTGTGGCATTTTGTGCATAGGGCGGTGGCGAACTTAGCAGATGTGCCATTAATGGATCTTTTTCACGCTCTTTTATTATTTCTTTCTGAGGATGTTGTAAAACAGGATAGCATTTATCTATTGCCATTTTACGTTGCCTGTGCAACTGCTCACTTATTTGTTCTTCTTCATTGTCTTTAAATTTTATCGCGGCTTGCATTACTGAAATACCTCTTTCTCTCTTATTTTTCTTTTCTAATTTAATTTCCTTTTGTTTGGCCTCTTTACGCCATAAACGGAAAGAGTCAAACATCGCCGGCCGGGCTTTCTTCTTGAACAATTTGACCTCTAGATTATCTAAAATTTCTGAGTCGAAACTACCATATTGGGGCCATTTTAAAACACCATCCTTACGGGTGTATTTTATCCACACTTCATTATATGCGATAGGACCTACGCCATGCTTCACATAGAGCTCATACGTTGGAGTTCCAATCGGAGGAACCGGACAGGAATCCTCTAATCGGGAGTCCTTACTACAACCAAGACAAAACAAGTTTCCAAGTCTGCTAGAACCAGGCATCTTCGCTCACTAGTCTAGCTTCAAACTTCAAAAGATTATCTATTACGATATTTCTCGTGAAAACACGAGTCCTTCGGCTTTGGGGCTTGCAAGTACCAAATCAAGTCGTATCTCAAGGATACAAAAAACTAAGGACAAACTAAGGACTGGGAGACGCTCCACTTATACTTAACTGAAGTATTTGAAGATCTGTGACGTCGCTAGAAGACTCGTCTATCGTTTCGCTCTACCAAGGATCACTGGGTCCAAAACAAGGCGATAGTCAGGGCAGCAGTCCTTCGTAGCCGTCGGGACGCGGGGAACCTCGCAGCAAAGACCTTCGGAACCACGTCGACATACAGGGGTCGCTGAAGTGGCTGGCCGTCCTCCGGAATTTTCACACGAAGCTCCTCACGAACATCTGGCTTGGACCGTCGCCGCTTGATACCGCCCCGAGTTGGGCGCCAACTGAGGTGCCGGGTTTTTAGGAACCCGGTGATGCCAGGGAATAACACCCGAAGACCTCTGAGTTCCCCCTTGTTTCGGACCACAGAAACACGGAGTCTTCTAGTCGCAGTCAGAGATCAAGTTTTATTGATAGCTACCAAGTAACAGGTGTCCTAGAAGCACGACAAGCACGGGTCATGTGTTCTCAGGAGACTGTTCGTTTTTACAGAACCAGCCTTCTCCTTATATACAAAAATAATAGCTGCAAGCAAGAATTCTTGAGTTTATGATACGGCTGTAAACATATTTCTATAATAATACAAAGAGCGAAGTCATGTAAGCAAGCCCACATTATAGATGTCCAGTTTGTGATAGATTACCCAGCCAGACCCGGAACTCCCATCAGATATCGATGAAACATCAATAAAGGAAGGTACCACCCAGTCATAAAACTGGCCATAAACAAGGAGTATGGACAGGTGCATGTTTGTAGAAAGCATGGTCTGTATGTAGTGAATGGTTTGAGGAATGTTATGTATTGATGCTATCGTATTTGGCCACTGGGCGAGGGGCTGCCCAAACAGGTTTGGCTAAAGGCAATGGAGTCAGTTGGGACAGGTCAGGGGGAAGTCAGGGAAGGTGGACGTGTCCTTTTAGATCAAGCTCGACCTTTAATTGACTTATCATGAGGGCAAGACGTAAGATGGATGTCGTTCACAAAATGGAGTCTAAGGGGTCGGGACGGAAACTACGATTTAGGGTCGTTGGCGACCCTCGATTATGACGCAAATGTATAGGAATGATGTCCTAATCATTATCGGTTTGTGGACACCAAATTCGTCATGGTACGTTGATATTTTGTGACACGGGTATTGGACCTCGATATCGGGATAACAACAGGGTCCAGATTTTCAGAACCACAACTAGTGAATTTATGTTCATTGTGGCTTGACTTATTTTGACCTGATTCAAGAATCCCTCTTCCGTGAGCAGTCCTCCTATGATGTTCTCTCTGGGAATAATATTGGGCTGATCTATCATTCCTGCAGGGTGATCGAACCCCAGTCGGGACAAGGCATCCGCCTTGCCATTACGTTTCCCTGGTCTATAGTGGACAGAAAAGTCGTACTCACTGAAGAATTGGGACCAACATAATTGTCTCATGGACAGAGCTTTGGCTGACTTGATGTATTGGAGATTACGGTGGTCTGTGTACACCACTGCTGGGTATCGAGCGCCTAGTAAGTATTGCCTCCACTCCTCGAATGCCTTCTTAATTGCAAGGAGCTCTTTATCCCCTACAGCATAATTGTATTCAGCAGGGGTGAATTTGTGGGAGTAGAAGGCTACAGGATGACTCTCTCCAGACACCGGATCCGCCTGAGATAACACGCCTCCCACTGCCACTTGGGAGGCATCCACCTCCACCACAAACGGTAAGGCTGTATCCGGATGACGCAACACCGGAGCACTGGTAAAGGCGGTCTTCAACAACCGGAAAGATCTAGCGGCCTCATCCGACCACAAGAACGGAACCCCTTTTCTCAACAATGCCGTAATAGGCGCAACCAGGGCTGAGAAATTCTGAATAAACCGTTGATAAAAATTGGCCAGACCCAGGAAACTCTGAATTTCTTTAATGCAACGAGGAGCAGGCCATGAAAGAATGGCATTCACCTTAGCCGGGTCCCCATGCTGAGGCCCCAAGGGGAGACGACATAACCCAAAAAAGGGACCTTCTGAGTATGAAAAGTGCACTTTTCCAACTTGCAATACAAGCAATTATCCAGTAAGCGCTCCAACACATTACGTACATGTTGCACATGGTCCGACATAGGGGGAGAAAAGATTAGCAGGTCATCGATATACGCGATCACATAAACATCAAGCATGTCTTTAAGCACTTCATTTATAAAAAATTGAAACGCCGCAGGGGCATTACAAAGCCCAAAGGGCATCACAAGGTACTCAAAAAGACCGAACTTAGTACAAAAGGCTGTCTTCCACTCGTCACCCTCCTTGACGCGCACAAGATGGTAAGCACCACGCAAATTTAACTTGGTAAAAAATTGGGCATTGCGCACCCTGTCAAGGAGGGAGGCGATGAGGGGCAAAGGGTATCAGTTTTTTATGGTGACATCATTACGTTTCCGATAGTCAATACAACAGCGAAGACCCCCTTCTCGTTTAGGGATGAAAAATAGAGATGAAGAAGCAGGAGAACGAGAAGGCCGAATAATGCCTTTCTCCAACATAATGTCTAAATAGTCTCTCAGATACAAGTTCTCTTTTTCAGTGAGGGCATAGACCCTACTACAGGGGATCCTTGCCCCTATCTCAAGATCAATCCGGCAGTCGTAGACCCTGTGAGGAGGAAGGATTTCAGCTTCCCTAGCGTCAAAGACCATCTGTAAATCCTGATAGCACGATGGTAAGTCTAAGACGTTGTCACTTTTTTCTATGTTGTTGGGTACATTTGCAACAGCCGCCGCTAAAGGTTGTGGAGGAAACGACACAGTTGAAGTTTCCCAATTAATGTCAGGGTTGTGAGACCTCAACCAAGGGATGCCTAGGAGCACAGGAAACTGAGGAGAACTAATCAAATCAAATTCAATGTCTTCCTGATGAGTAGGTTCTATCCTCATGTGCAGCTGTACAGTACGATGGGTTACAGGTCTAGAGACCAGAGTGCTGCTGTCTATCGTGGTAACATTACTGATAGTCTCCTTCTTAGTGCGGGGTATCATGTTTTCTTTTGCCCACTCCGTATCCATGTAATTCCCTGATGCACCGGAATCTATCATCACTAAAACATGTAATCCATAATGCCCATGAGTCAGATATGCCGACACATATAAATGATTAGTGGGTTTTATTGTGTAGTCAGAGGAAGAGACTGTAAGGCCAGATCTACCCGGGATTCTCGTCTCACAGAATCCCAGGCTTTCTAGTTTCCCGAAATCTTAGATTGTGTGGGTTTAATGGGACATGACTTTAGGAAGTGGCCTACTTTTCCACAGTATAAACAGAGTCTAAGTGTTCTTCTTCTCTGTCTCTCTTCAGGCGTTAGTGGACCCCTTACTATGCCTATCTGCATGGGCTCACTGTCCTCACAAGTCTTCTCTGGAGTCTTTTTCTTTTCTTTAATAGTGACGTACCGAGATTCATACTTTCCTCTCTCTTTATTCCTTTCCTGTATTCGGTGTTCTATTTTAACAACCAGATCGATGAGATCAGTGCAGGAGTCAGGTAAGTCGACTATTTGGGATAGGGCATCTTTCAGGTCATCCCTCAAACCCCTATAAAACAAAGTACTGCGCTTCTCTTAAGGCCAGTTAGACTCAACCACCAACCTGCGGAATGATGTTATGTATGCCACAAGATCCTGATTTCCCTGTTTAAGACCCAACAATTCAGTATCAGAGGAATGGGTATACATATGTATGTCAAACAATTTGCGGAATTCCCTCTTGAATGCCGGAAAACTATGCAACAGTGGATCGTCTCTGTCCACCAAAGGAATGGCCCAATCAGCCGCAGAACCACTCAGGTAGGATATAACAAAAGCAACTCTGGCCTGGTCTGATGGAAAACATTGAGATTTACATGAGAAATGCAGCTGGCATTGACTAAGAAATGCAGCACACCGGGCTGCTTCCCCGGAAAACCTCTCAGGGCGTGCTAGTGGGATGGAGGGAGGGGTAGTGACTTGCACCACAGGTGGTCCTACATTAGACCCTCCTCCTGTGGCTCCTGCAGTCGGTTGGCGCTGCAGGGTATCTACTCTGGTAGCTAAGGCCTGAGTTTCAGCTTGTAAATTCCCTATCATACCGGCGATATCCGCCAGGGACACTGCTCCTAATTCCATGACGCTTGGGCAGAACACACCACTTGGGCTTTGCGTTCTGTAATGGTTTCCAGGCTGGTTCCGCAGGAGCGTCAGGAATTCGGAGAATAATCCACAGCCTTCCCCTACGGCCTTACGACTCTATCAGACTCTAGAGTATCGAATGGCTCGCCAGGGGAAAACAGGGAAACAAAACAAGGAAAGGTTGTGGGAGAACAACAGGTCCTGGCAGTGGACTTCGGAGTGGACACTTGGTGATAAGGCAGGCTGTAAGGGAAGACTTATATTACAATCTATACTTGATGACAATACCATATAGATAATTACCTATGAACATCCCATACCACAATATATCGTCTGGACCTTGGGATATTGCAGAGGGGTAGAAGAAGGTGTTCGTCTTTTCTGTACACAACAAGACAAAAGATAATAAGAACACTTCCCCCACTATATGCTAGCATGTGAAGTAAATATTAAATAAATCTCACTCTGCTGTTTTTCTGATGGAAGCTGAATGAACATCCCATTCTTCTTCGAGGCTGGATAAGAGTGTGTACGTGCGTCTCTATATTGACGTATATAACAGGTATCTGCCATATAATAATCACAATTAGTCAATCTTTCTAATAACCCCCACAATTAAATGTAATAAAAAGTAGCGCGAGGCGCTTTTACCGTGATTATTTTGAAGCTGAGCCTCGAAAACACCCCCACACTCTCTGGTCCACGCAAGTGCCCCAAATGCTGTATCCAAATGCCAGGGAAGGGATGATAAGGGGTTGCACACAATGTGCGACAGTTTTTCGGAGCACAGGGAGAAGGGGAGACTGGTCTGGCAGTGCCCGGCCGGATGACGGGGAAAGATCCGGCCACCGGGCGGAGCACAAGGAGAAGGGGAGACTGGTTTGGCAGTGCCCGGCCGGATGGCGGGGAAAGACTTGGCCACCGGGCGGAGCACAAGGAGAAGGGGAGACAGACTTGGCAGTGCCTGGCCGGATGGCGGGGAAAGACCCGGCCACCGGGCGGAGCACAAGGAGAAGGGGAGACTGGTCTGACTGTGCCCGGCCAGATGGCGGAGCAAAACCCGGCCACCGGGCGGAGCACAGAAAACTGGAAGTAGAAATATGACTGCAAAAAAACACGCTTGAAAGTAACCGTGTCAGAGTTCGTAACGAGAAAGAGACAGATTACGCAGACCGAAAGTGAAGACAACAGAATGCCCGCGTAAAATATACAGAGCGGCCACAGGGGAGCAGCCGTACGAAGTATCCTCTAGGTGGAGGCAGGAAACCAAACAGGAAACAAGTTTCGCAAGAAACCGGAAGTCAGGCAAAATCCATAGGGACGGAACCCTCGCAAGTACAGGCTAGACGCAAGAACGCAAAGCGGCGTTCTGTCAGAGTCATGCGTCTTTTATACTGCCGGTGCCAACGGAATTACTGCTCGAGAGGGACTTGGGGGCATGACACTATGGTTACCTCTGCTGCACTGTCTAGCATTGTTTAGGCCCACTCCCCGTTCTTGAGTTGTGTCCTCAAGATCCTCTGCATGTCTGATCTTTAGACTGGCTACCTTCTTTTTTGGAAATTGGCTTTTCTTATTTTTTGGAACGTGCTGTTCGTCTTTGGACTTCTCCCGTTCTTCTTTTTGTTCTGAACGTCCTATTCTTTTGGATTTCTGCAAGGAAGTCTGAAAGGTACGAGAGGAACGTGTATCATTATCTTGATATCTATCAGGTTTTCTCAAATTATCCCTATTTCTAAGGTTATATCTTTTTTGGAGGGCTCCTGCTGAGGGGACCTTCCTCTGGACTGGAAACGCTTCTCTCTAGGAAGTGTCTGTTTAGTGCTTTCCCACTTCTTCTTAGGAGTAGTGAGAGTGTTTTTGATAAAAACTTTTTCAGGATTTTCAGTTAGTTGGGGTTTTAATGGTTTCCCACCCAAACTTTCTCTACCCAGTTCTTCGTAGGATTTTTCAATAATTCTGGCAAGCTCATACGGTTGCTCAGTAATATCTGTTTCTTTTAGTTTTTGGTGGATCGCCACTGATGTTGCTTCACCTTTAATGTTGGCTAATAGTATAGCCGAGACCTGTTTGAAATCCTTCAGTAATTTCATACCCAGATTTAAGGCCAGTTCTGGACCGTATTCATTTTGAATCTCTCTTAGAACGTTTGGTATTACCGCCATAGACAGGACACCATGTGTTTTTGTGTAGATTGAAGCAAAGACTGTACCCCAAGTATCACAGTCCTCTACGTGTGGTGCAATCCCCATTGGTGTACAGATTGTCAGAATCCAGTGTTTCTCATGAGGTGTACTATCAGGGAATACTGCCTCAATTTGAGTATTTTTTTTGTGCTAACCAGAACGGAATTTGTTCTAGTTTTACAGGTAATTTACCAATGACTGACTGTATAGTCTGTGGTGTAATTTTTATTGTATTCCCTGGTGAGGGGTGTGCTGCAGAATTCTTACAGCTGGTTGTACTGTTAAAGTCCGCATGACATATTGAACCAACTGCCTGTGTATTTTAATCAGCTGTTTTAGCTGAGCTAACAATTCAGGAGCTGTCATTGTTTCAATGTCAGGATGTGGTATATAGCTGGCTTGTACCGGCCATGTTGGTCCTGGTCTACCTAGTGGACCGAGCCTGGTGATGTGATTTTGATGTTGTAGGGTGCCTTTAAACCAGAGCTGATGCTCTTGGTAAGTTAGTGGAATTTCAACGTCCTCGAAAGGAACGTATTCCGCTGGAGGTTCCTCTAATTTATAGCAGTGGAACTTATGCGTTGCTGCATTTGCTGCAGGAAACAGAATCCATGAATAGAATACCTCTGTCTGCCGATATTCATGTGCCTCTATAACAAATATTACTTTACCACCTCTTGGTGATATTCCATTTTCTATAAGTTTTATAGTAATGGTTTTCCTTATATTTGCCGGGATGAGCATAGCATCCGGGTCATTTTGTTGGAGACTTTTGTCATCCAAAACTGCCTGTGCGGCAGCTGCAACTCTCTCTAATTCTTCATCACTCATTGTGTTGACCGAAAGTTTGCAGAGCAAGTTTCATGGAAACAAAGATTAGGTGCACAATATTTTGGAACACTGTATCCTTCAACGTTGAACAAACTAAAAACTAATACATAGGATGTTTTCGTCCTACTCAGTTTAAAGGGAATATTTTATCCTTTACCCACTCTAGACGTCTACTGGAGTATTTTACGGGAAAAAGGGGTCTGTGTCAAAAGCACGACTGAGTGCCTCTAGTATCTAGCATTAAATTATCGCCTTACCAAATGTTGGGCGCCATGTAGTGTAGTTCCTATATTCCCAATAGGCTCTGCGCATTGGAATAGTGTATCCTGTAGTTTAGACTTAGGACTGAAGTCAACAAGGTCTCTACCAAATATACTAAACTTAATTGTGTTTGTGCCAGCTAGCTCAGAGGTCACTAGAAACGTTCTCGAATAAATAAGAAGGGATTTGTTTCTGACAACCGCTTAAAACATGACAACTTTATTCCCCAAGAATAAGAAATATATCATAGATAGATAGTTATTTCACTCAGTCAATCGTGCATGCTTCGTTTCACCAGAGGTGCAGAGAAATAGAGAGACGGGCGTTTTCAATAAAAGGGTATTTATTGAACAGTCTTCTTTCTCAAGCATAAGAATTGAACTGCTGCAATCGTAATACTTGCTGTAAAGTACAGAGCATATAATACGATGACTATTATAAAATAGTACTGTAAAAGCATGATATGGTTTCTAAGCAATAAGATACCTAAAATGCATAAAATACATACAGTGATAAATAATGACTAAAAGTACTCAAGTTGTGCTTCTAAAATACGCCTACCCCGGTGTACCTAACCTAGGTCTAGTACAAGGGAAGAAGTAAGTGAGGTGTAGCTTAGTTTCAGTATTATTTGCCAAGAATCTATTCCAAGAATTCTCTTAGGGTCTAATCAGCTCCGTACCTTGGTTTAGAATGTAGGAGGTCTTGTATCTCTTTCTCAGGACTCGATTTCCCAGCAACCCGCAAGGGTAGCTTGGAAACACCGGAGCTGGATTTCTCGACCAGAGAAAAGACAGCGTCTCTCAGTTCGTCAGCTGGAGGGTCGGCTTCCTTCGGCACTTGCTGCAGCAGGGCGCGTCGGGCAAGTAGAGAGTCGAACTGCTCCAATCCGCCGTGTGTTTGTTTGGACAAGTGTGGGCATATTTATACTTTGAAGGTGCCGAGTTTGACGTAAGATTGGACATAAGAACGTCATCAGAGACTTAATTCTCTGAAAACTCCATGATTTCTTGGATAACTAAATTCTCAGACTGCTGAAGGCGGGTTTTTCCAAGAAATCGTTGTAGATTTTCGGAACTGGTGGAAGTAGCCAAGCCGTATTAGGACTACTTGAGCTATGTCTTAATATGGTTATAATTTCTATGCCTATATAAGGACACGGTATTTTATATATATATAAGGGCATGAATCAGGAAAATTACACTAGGGTCCTAAAATGCTATACAACAATTGAACAAACCAAAAAAAGCTAATACATAGGAGTTTTTGTCCTACTCAACTATGGCGGATATTATCCCTTACCCACTCCAGACTTCTATTGGAGTATTACGAGTAAAGGGTCTCTGAGAAAAGCACGACTGAGTTACTTCAGTATCTAGCATTGAATTAGTGCCTTACCAAACCTTTGGGCGCCATGTAGTGTAGTTCCTATATCCCTGATAGGCTCTGCGCATTGGAATAATATACACTATAGATTTGACATAGGACTGAGGTCAGTATGTCTCTATCGAGTACATTAAACTGAATTACTTGTGTGTGCCAGCTAACTCAGAGGTCACTAGAAACTTTCTCGAATGAACAAGAAGGGATTCGTTTCTGACAACCGCAAAAAACATAACAACTTTGTTTCCCTTAGAGTCAGAACAATATCTTCAGAGTCGGTGAAACAATAGATTACAGTTTCACTCAGTCAATCGTGCGTGCTTCGTTTCTACAGAGTTTCAAAGAAATAGAGAGACTGGCGTTTCAATAAAAGGGTTTATTGAACAGTCTTAATTCTCATGCAGGAGATATGAAGTGCCACAATCGTAAGACAGAATGCGAGGTATAATACGTACAGTATTAGCAGTAATATAAAATAATACTACAATAGCATGGTTTGTAGCTATGACATATATAACAAGCATTTGCAATGCAATAGGTCTCGAATATGGAAAGTTTGAGATATTGGTATTGTAAATGACAAATTTTTTATTTATGTGTTGGTTTTGAAAATAGCTAAATTAATAGCTTTGTCATTTACAATGCCAATAGTTATAACTTTCGCAAATGTGACACCTATAGCATTTGTAATGCAATATGTGTTGTATTTATGTGACTTAGACTAAGATGTATTGATATTACAAATAACAATGGCTTTTAATTTCTTTTAATACTTAAATAAAAGTTATTGGAATTTATAATGGCAATAGCTTAAACTTTCGGAAATAACTTTTTGTGGAGATTATATTCAGTGTATTTTATTGTGACGAAAATCCAAGAACAGAAGTGAAATATTAACATCTTTTTGTGACATTTGTAATAAAGCTTGAAACATTGAGAGAACATATTTGAACCAGTTGTTGTTGAATGGTTGCAGATAGTGATGCTGTTGTGACAGATAGTGATGCTGTGGCGACAGATAGTGATGCTGTGGCGACAGATAGTGATGCTGTGGCGACAGATAGTGATGTTGTTGTGACAGATAGTGATGCTGTGGCGACAGATAGTGATGCTGTGGTGACAGATAGTGATGCTGTGGTGACAGATAGTGATGCTGTGGCGACAGATAGTGATGCTGTGGTGACAGATAGTGATGCTGTGGCGACAGATAGTGATGATGTGGTGACAAATAGTGATGCTGTGGTGACATATAGTGATGCTGTGGTGACAGATAGTTATGCTGTGGTGATAGATAGATAGATAGATAGATAGATAGATAGATAGATAGATAGATAGATAGATAGATAGATAGATAGATAGCTACCCCGTAGCATTTTAAAAGGACCACATGTCTAATATCCCATCACAGGCCTTCTAGCCCCCACTGCAGTACAGATACAGCAGAGGGGCACGCTGTTGCAGTGTAATCACAGTTATTGTGGGGTTAGAGCCAAGGGGCCTAATCTTGTAATATAATAGCAGTAATGTGATGGATAGAGTTAAGGGGCACGGTGGTGCTATATGATAACATCGATAGCGGGGATAGAGCAGAGGAGCACAGTGTTTTGTTATGTGATAATAGTACTGGTGAGGATACAGCTAAGGAGCACAAAGTGGTAGGGTGATAGCAGTAATGACGGAGATACTGCAGAGGGCACAGTGTTTTGTTTTGTGATAGTAGTAATGTTAAGGATATAGCGAAGGGCTACAGTGTTGTAGTGCGAGTACAGTGATGGCGGGGATAGAGAGGAGCATGGTGTTTTGTGGTGTGATAATAGTAATAGCGAGAATACAGCGGAGGGGCACGGTATTGTACTTTGATAGCAGTGATGGTGGAGATGGAGCAGTAGAGCATGGTGTTGCAATATTAGCAGTGATGGCAGACATAGAGCGAATGAGCACAGTGTTGTACTGTGATATTAGTGATGGCAAAGATGCAGCACAGGGCTCATTGTGGTAGTGCGATAGCAGCTATTGCAAGGGTAGAGCAATATTTCTAAACATGATACAATGTGAATATATAAGCATTTACACAATTTCACAATATGTTTGTGCAGTTTTTATTTGGTTCACGCTATTGCCACACAAGTCTGTTAGCAGTACCTTTTACATCATTCTTTGCAATATGAGCTGAGTATCTCTGGCAAAAGGGGGCTTTGGAAGATGGGGGGAGACGCTAGTGTCTGCGCAAGGCGGTGGGGTTAGGCATATGGCACTAGTGGGCGGTGGTCTCCGTGGGGACGATGTGCAGGAGAGAGATAGATATTGTGCGGACAGCTGCAGTTTGTTGATGTTCTCAATGCACAGAGAAGGCGCGCCTTGAATCACAGTGTAGTTTGAGGGACACCAAAAGCAGTAGCAATACCGACAACACTGTAAATGTGCTAAATGTATTAATAAGTACACAAAATGAAGCTTTAACATATTACATGTCTACTATTGAAAGCTGTAAAGACCACAATTGATAAACAGTAGCAGAGTGAATTTGCATGAAGTCCTACTGTGATAGCAGTAATGCCAAAAATGCAGCTGAGGGGCACGGCGTTGTGATGTAATAGCAACGACGGCGACAGTAGAGCAGAGGGGCACGGTGTAATAATGTGATAGTAGCGATAGTGAGAATACACTAAAGGAGTACGGTATAGTACTGCGATACTAGTGATGTTAGGGATAGAGTTGGATGAAGCTATAACATATATTGACGGCAGGCACCGCAAAAGGAATACTTTTAGCAAATAAACAACTGCAACATTTCCATATCACTATAAGCCTCCGTATGTTTTTATTTGGTACAAGCTGTTGCCACACAAGTTTGTTAGCAGTAGCTTATACGTAACTCCTTGCAATACCCTGAGTATTTGTAACACAAGAGGGCTTTGGAAGATGGTGGGAGCCGCTAACTTACTTACCTTTCTCGCGCAACACAGTGAGATTAAGCAAAACTGTATTCGGAAATCCGTTCTGGGCAGACAAAGTGCAAAAGCAAGATAGATATTGTGCAAGTATCTGCAAATGTTGTTGCTGAGTTATGTGGCAGTTTATAAATTCTTACACAATTTCAGTGTAAGCCTGTGTAGTTTGTATTTACCACTCCTTGCAATATTAGCTGAGTATCAGTGGTAGAAAGGGGCTTTGGAACATGGCGCCAGTGAGACGGCCGCTCATGCCTTCACAACAAAACAGGAAAGCAAGAAGCTAATTAACGCGACATGCCGCCAGCTAACCACATGCTGTGTAACACCGGATGCTACCCGTGTTTATGAGTGTGTTCACAAGTTAACCAGGAAGAGTGGCGAGGTCAGATGCAGTCGTGCTGCCTGTGCCCCGGTCCTCGGAAGCTTGTTTCCGGTCCAGGGAAGGCATGGCTTGGCAGTTCGGGCTGGACTGTTCCCATGAGGCACAGGGTCAGACTGATTTGCATATAGCCATGTCTGAACTGGGGTGGCAGAGTGGGCTAAAGAACGGTAATGGATCAAACCCAGATCTTTTGACTGGGTGTGAGTGTTTGATTTGTTCAGATGCTCCGTCCATCACTACCCCCTTTTGTACCGCTTTGGCCGCCATAAGTGTGGCAGGGTATGCTCAGACGTGAGTCCCTTGCTCACTTTGCCACTGGATTCAAGCAAGCCGGGCTGAAGACGGCTGTAATGCCAGAAACCGGTCCTCGGAAGCTTGTTCCCGGTCCAGGGAAGGCATGGCTTGGCAGTTCGGGCTGGACTGTTCCCATGAGGCACAGGGTCAGACTGATTTGCATATAGCCATGTCTGAACTGGGGTGGCAGAGTGGGCTAAAGAACGGTGATGGATCAAACCCAGATCTTTTGACTGGGTGTGAGTGTTTGATTGGTTCAGATGCTCCGTCCATCACTACCCCCTTTTGTACCGCTTTGGCCGCCATAAGTGTGGCAGGGTATGCTCAGACGTGAGTCCCTTGCTCACTTTGCCACTGGATTCAAGCAAGCCGGGCTGAAGACGGCTGTAATGCCAGAAACCGGTCCTCGGAAGCTTGTTTCCGGTCCAGGGAAGGCATGGCTTGGCAGTTCGGGCTGGACTGTTCCCATGAGGCACAGGGTCAGACTGATTTGCATACAGTCATGTCTGAACTGGGGTGGCAGAGTGGGGTAGAGAACGGTGATGGCTCAAACCCAGATCTTTTGACTGGGTGTGAGTGTTTGATTGGTTCAGATGCTCCGTCCATCACTACCCCCTTTTGTACCGCTTTGGCCGCCATAAGTGTGGCAGGGTATGCTCAGACGTGAGTCCCTTGCTCACTTTGCCACTGGATTCAAGCAAGCCGGGCTGAAGACGGCTGTAATGCCAGAAACCGGTCCTCGGAAGCTTGTTTCCGGTCCAGGGAAGGCATGGCTTGGCAGTTCGGGCTGGACTGTTCCCATGAGGCACAGGGTCAGACTGATTTGCATATAGCCATGTCTGAACTGGGCTGGCAGAGTGGGCTAAAGAACGGTGATGGATCAAACCCAGATCTTTTGACTGGGTGTGAGTGTTTGATTGGTTCAGATGCTCCGTCCATCACTACCCCCTTTTGTACCGCTTTGGCCGCCATATGTGTGGCAGGGTATGCTCAGACATGAGTCCCTTGCTCACTTTGCCACTGGATTCAAGCAAGCCGGGCTGAAGACGGCTGTAATGCCAGAAACCGGTCCTCGGAAGCTTGTTTCCAGTCCAGGGAAGGCATGGCTTGGCAGTTCGGGCTGGACTGTTCCCATGAGGCACAGGGTCAGACTGATTTGCATATAGCCATGTCTGAACTGGGCTGGCAGAGTGGGCTAAAGAACGGTGATGGATCAAACCCAGAACTTTTGACTGGGTGTGAGTTTTTGATTGGTTCAGATGCTCCGTCCATCACTACCCCCTTTTGTAAATAGGTACGGCCTGAGATGTTATTTTCTCACAACTAATAGCGATGGATCTAAGGCTGAGTTTTGGGAAGTGAGTGTGTTATGTTGATGGTGTCTGACAACAGTTCCTGGGTTTCCCCACCATGCATTGGGGGAGTGGAGTGCCCCTCACCTATTGGTCTATCCACTGGAACTGTGGATTTAACTATCTAAGACAGCATTGAATCCTCCTGAGGCATTTTGGTGGTGTGTGGAAATTAAGCTTTCCAGAGGAAAGGCAGTTTGCCTGTAGCTTATGCGACTTTTTTGTTAGCGAGTGCACACCTCACAAACAAGCATTTACAGTGCAATGGTTTCGCCTTTGGAAAAGTTAGAGCTATTGGCATTGCTCGTGACATTTTTTTAATCTTTTTTTTACTTATAAATAAATGGCATTGTTATTTACATTGCCAACAGCTCTCACAGCCCACACAGCTCTCACAGCCCACACAGCTCTCACAACCCACACATTTCACAGCCCACACAGCTCCCACAGCCCCTCACAGCCCACACAGCTCTCACAGCCCACACAGCTCTCACAGCCCACACAGCTCTCACAGTCCACACAGCTCTCACAGCCCTCACAGCCCACACAGCTCTCACAGCCCACACAGCTCTCACAGCCCACACAGCTCTCACAGCTCTCACATCCCACACAGCTCTCACAGCCCACACAGCTCTCACAGCCCACACAGCTCTCACAGCCCACACAGCTCTCACAGCCCACACAGCTCTCACAACCCACACATTTCACAGCCCACACAGCTCTCACAGCCCCTCACAGCCCACACAGCTCTCACAGCCCACACAGCTCTCACATGGCCCATGGAAAACCCCGGCCGTAAAAAGCACCGGACATTCGCTACCAGACACTGCAGATCACTTGGTAGGTATACATTTAAAATGCTAGGAATATCTAGTAGTCTTATCAGTCAGCGACTGATGCCCAGGTACCAAGAAAGGACCACTATTGTTAAAGACTAGTGCCCCATAGTTTGGGCTTTAAAGAGGTTAAAATCCTACGTTTTCGGAACGTCCTTCAAGATGCAAAATAACGAAAGCAACGTAAACGGCTTTTGGTACCGAAGAAAGAAAAGTCAACATTTTTACGATGGTCCTCCTTCCTCCAGGGTTTAGGCTTCACTATGGAACACTAGGGAGTACATTTGAATTAAATACGGATAGACCGTCTCTGAAGTCACACCGAATAGATGATAGGGGAACTAGCTTACTGCCATAGTTTAATCTGGAATGTGTAAAGTCACAGCTGTATGCAATTTTACCTGGCTATTTATTTGACTTCCGTCTGCATGAATTGCTCTAGTTTTGACTCTGTATATGATCTGTTATTCTAAGACCCGACATGGAGACAGTTCATGATATGAGGCACAGGCGCTCTAGACTTCGGCTGGCTCAGGGAACACAAGTTTGCTCCGGTCTGCCCCTTCTTAGGCGAGCACCCTCACCTTGCTGGATGCATAGAGGCCACCTTGTGAGTGGTAGCCTACTAGATTTTGGAAGTACAATACAGCCACCTGTGCCAGGGTGATGGCTACTAGGCACACGTTTCGCATAAGGAACTCTCCAGCCCCTAGACCTGGGCCCTATACAAAGCACGGGGAAGAATCTGTGTGCACCAGTGGCCATCGAGCCACAGGGCCAGTGCATGTCTGTTGCTCAGCGCATCATGCTTGAAAGCCCTGGGCCACTGTTGCAGCCAGACTTTACGGTCTTTTGGCTGAAGGTGAGATTAGGGTCCTTCAGCAAAGGTTCCTTCAACCACAAGCTCTGCTCAATAATAAAGGCCAGGGGAGCTCGGACATATACAGCTGCAAAGGTCTCAATCCCTACAAACCTACGGAAGAAACACAGAGGTGGGAGGTCAGCACCAAAGACAGGGCACTGGTTATCCTGGTGCTGAACAATGGGTCCGGGGTAACACCGGGGCCCCGGGTGCAGTACTCTGTCTCGGAGCTCAGAACATCTGAATGATTAGGGTTACAACCCTGATTGCCTGGACAATATTTATTGACTTCAGGAATATATTAAGTATTTGGCACTAGGCAATCTGCTGGCGAGCTCAAGTCTCGACTGCTCAATTACTGCTATCCCGGGGAGCCGAGGACCTGGGAACGAATAGTGCCTTGCATCCAGGCAATAGCAATGCACGACTTCTAGGGGCTTCCTACCTACTACTAGGAACCTAGGAAAGGTTTGGCAAGTGCTCACCAACTTCAGTGGCTCCCGAATAAGTTCACCGTTATGGAAAATTAAACAAGTTCGGAAATACACTTCACGCCTAAAATAAGCTGGAGAAATTAAATATTCCCCATAAATGTCCAGCACGCTGGTGCCTCAGAAAGGCTGAAGGAACCGAGGCAAATAGTAAGTCACTTATTAGAGGACCCAGCACCAACCCTAACCCTATCCCCAAGGCTTTAAGTGAGCCGGGTCTTACCGGTGCTGAGCACTTGCATTTTTTTAAAGGGGGCCTTGAAACGGGTCTCTATCGGGCTCTGTTTTGTGCCTTGGCACAGGCAGTCCGTTTTTTCCGGACTGCAGTGACTGCAGGCACATTGATGTGCGCTGATCACACTGCTCACTTTTCACTAGTGGAGAAGTTACGGCATGAGGAAAATCCTTTAAAGAGAGTCATTTTCTCTCTGGATTCCCTTCCCTTTTTCAAACTCGGGAGCAGCCGCATTGTCTGGTGTCACCAAGGCTTTAGATGGAAGCTTTTTCAATATTATATACAAGCCATAGTTGCTGCTTATTTATCTTATGCAACTAACAACCATTGACAAAGCCAATATTCCTTACTTGCTTTAGGTATCATGTTAGTTGTATCACATATCTGGATGCACTGACAGAAACAGCAAAATACAAGTCGGGTGGCACACTATGCTAAGCATAGATTTTTAGCTTAAGTGTTTTTAAGCAGCGTCCTTAATTACATTGGCCACGTGCCCACACCACTTTGAGAGACCCCCCAGTTTTTTCATCCCACTTAAAGACCTGGCTATCCCTATCAGCCTTTCAGAGGCATCAATTACCTTTCATGTGACTATTCCACCGTTGTAAGCACACCATGAAAGAAGGCCAGTCGCCTTGATGATGGTTAAAGGACTTTGAGAGAAATCAGACTTTAGTCGACTATTCCATGCTTAAGATACCACTCCACTCAGTCAGTGGCGAGCTAAACGTTTATTAGGAGCTGGTAGCAGCGAACGGTGGGGTCACTCTGAACATCTGGATGCCGAGACATATGTCCCGGCCTCGATTCTGGGGGGCCCTATGTGATGACTGAGAGGGGTGTATTGGTGACTGGGCAATGTTTCTTTTCTATTAGTCACATCCCGGGAAATGCAAGCCTGGCCCTAATTCCCACGGCAGAAATAGGCGCAGGCATTCATTCTTCTGGGGACACCAAATCCAAAAATAAACTGGCATTGTTCGCAACCTCCAGGCAAGCAGCGGCCAGGGTCCGACCTGGAGACGGCGGCCGGGCCACCACGAGGGCCTACTTCCTCGCTTCCCGCGGCTGGCAGACAACCCGGGCTGGTTGCCGCGGGGTGGAGGCGGCCCTCGCGTGCTATTGTCCACACACTCGATCCGGACTGAGCTCCTTCCGGTGGCAAGTTTGCAACGTTTGGTTTGAAAATAAAAAATATAAACATCAAGTCTTTGCCAATCGGCCCAGGACTCAAAACACAGCTTTGCAGCGTTGCCAACAAATGTTAGAAGGTAATCTTATGAGCTGCTCACGGAAAATTGAGAAAAGTCCAGTCAAAAACAAAAGTGCTTCTAAGTTCAATTAAAATTAGATTATTACAGAAAGTGCACGCACCTTGCATTTATGTTCATGTCTGCATATCTGAATCATTTACCTTTAAACCCGACATTATTCAGGACCACGCCATGAAGGCTTCTGCCCGGCTGCCATCTTCAGAGAACTGACCAAAAGAAACCAAAAAAAAACAACAACAAAAACACCGCCCACCGCCACACGCAAAGTGGCGGGATGAGTAAAAATCGCGGGAACGCCCACGAATCTGCTCGGGGAATGAGTGACACATCTCTGTTCCAATGGCTAGCCTCCATTTATGGAGCTAGCCAATGGGACAGAGAGGCGGGGCGAAGCCCCATACATGTAAACAAAAGTCGCAGCTTTCGGCGAGGCGAAACCTAAAAAAACTTTCACAGGATACCAGTTAGAGACTGATTTGAATTGGAAGGCGGGGCCGGCATCCGCCACGCCAAAGGTGTGGTGGTCGTGCTGGCCCCCGAGGACCACACAGGGGCGGGCTTGTCGTGCATAGTGATGACGCGACAGGCCTGCCTAAATTGCAATTGGTCAAGGGTCTCAGGTTCGCGCCCCAAAAGTGATTACAATCACTTCCGGTTCGCGCATCTGACCAACACCAGGCCGGTTAAAACCGGCCTGGTGTAGTGTCTAGGGGAGAATAAAAGGCTGGGGACCGGCGGAGTCTGCCTCTTTTACCTCGCTCCCACAGCCTGCCATATGCGATACCAGCCTCACTAGGAGGCTGTCTTTTAATTTCTGTTCTTCTCCTTCAGGTTTTTCAGCTCGTCGGATCCGATTGCGGAATTGGGCGGCCTCGCATGGAGGTTTTTTTTATCAAGTACTACGGCGATCTCCAGTACATAGGGCGACCTGGTTGTGGACACAGACAGGCCTGTATTCCACCGCTTCCAGGAGCCACGCGGGTTTAAGAATACTCACTGACCAACTCGATTAGCTGGTGTGGAGTGGCTCTGGTTGCATGGGTGCCTGTGGCCTGTTGTGCACCTCCTACGTGCGTAAGGTAAGGGCTTGGACAGTGTTCCAAGCCATTGAAATGAAGGGGGCTGTGTTAAGCCAGTCTGCCCGAAAGGGTGCCTTTTTTGTAAGATTGGAGTGCATTGTATGTAAGTGTATGCTAACACATTTTCAGTAACTATTGTTACAGTGTTGTAAGGATAATGACCAGTAAGGCAAAACGAGGTAAAAAGTCTTCTCGCATGGAAAGGCGGATGCAAACCATGCTGCGCAAAATGTTGAATATGGAGGATAGATTGAAGAAGGTTGATGAGATGGGGGTGGCTCTTGCAGACCTCATGGAAACAATTGATGGGTAGGAGGGGGTGGAAGAAAGGCCAAGGCGTACTATAGTGGTCCCTAAGGCAGCTCCCCCCCCTTCCCAAACAGAGTAGAGCCAAGAAATGGGCGGCAAATGAACCTGTTATACCAGTGGCTCCTGTGTCAGTGCCTTGCCCCAGGGTAGAAGGGAAGGAACCAGGTCCATCTGGGACCGCCCCTCCATTGGGGACAGGTGGGCTGCCAGCACCAGGGGGAGATAGCCCACAGGTCCCAGTTGCCCCTATGGGTGGGGCTCCCATTGGTATAAGCCCACAGGCCCCAGTCGCCCCTATGGAGGAATCCCAAGTGGCAGTGGTCCAATCCCTCAGGATTTAGTGTCCAACTTGGTAGCGGTTCTGCCTTAGTTGGGGAAAGTGGGGAACTGGTCTCCAGCAGCTGGGACATCTGTTAGTGGTGAGGATCTGCTTGCTAAAGCTAGGCAGATAGTGGCTCAGCTGGACAGGGGACCTGGGGATACACCAGGGGGGGCTGGGTGCACCATCCTCTGTCATCCCAGTGGGCGGAGAGACCCTGGTGGAGACTAACAAGGAGCTACCAGCAAACAACCCGTGTGTGGACATTTCGAAGGAGAAGCCGACAGAGAAAGCTGGGGCAACTCCATTAGGTAAGCAACAGACGCTGCCTTTGTTAGGTTGGGAAAGGCTTGCACCCCTAGGGAACACTTGGCTAGACATGTCACACAAGAAGTTAAAGAAAAAATTTGGAAAGGGAGCTATGTCAGTATGTTCTCTTTGCTGTTGGATGAAACGGAAAGGGAGAAGGCCAAGAAATAGAAGGACTGGATGCTCCCGAGGGAATGGGCGAATTAATTATTAAAGTATAGGATTGAGGAGAATTTAATTAACTGGGTCAGAAGCTTCTCAATTTACATGGCAATCAAGGCAGAACGTTTCCCAACATTTAGGCAGAAATGGCATGCCACAAGACCAGGATCACTGGGGTGCATGACAAGTATGGTGGGGTAGGATGGAAAGAGTATGACAATAATTTCAGGAGGGCAAAAGTGTCTGACCCCTCACTCTCTTGGAATCAAATTGATATGATCGCCTGGTTAGACCAATTTGGCTGTGGGTCACAAGACAGTGCCAAGGCCCAGTCCTTTCGGCCACACACACCGCGGGGTCTCCCACTAGTTCCAGCAGTGAGGGGGGGGAGAAAAGGAACATGTTGCGACTTCAACAGGCGCACATGTACTAGACCCCGCAGGCTTGTGTAAGTTTAAACATGCATGCTCTTTCTGTGCCAATACATCACACCCTGAGTCCAGGTGTTACAAAAAGTCAATGGATAAAGGGAGAAAAAAACCAGAGTAAGGGTTTTACGCCGCAGACAGCATGCTCGCCCATTAGAGTAACGGCATTGACACCATGGTTAAACAGATACCCTTATCACTCAATTGCCAAGTTTTTGCTAAACGGTTTCAGGTATGGTTTTAGAAATCCCATGCCAGATTATGTTGGAACCCCAGAATGCAAGAACCAGCTCTCTGTAAGGGATAATCCCAATCCCAGTGTGGCGGCAACATAAATTGAAAAGGAGTTGCGATTGGGCAGAGTAGCAGGGTCTTTTGAATGCATCCCAGTAAAGAATTTTGTCTGTTCTCCTTTGGGTGTGGTCCCTAAAAAAGAGAAGGGGGAATTCAGGTTGATACATAATCTATCTGCACCTAGGGGGAAATCCTCAAATGATGCCATCAGTGAAGACTTGCGTATTGTAAAATATTCATCTTTGGATCAAGCAGTGGAGATGCTCAGGTGTTTGAGTCCAGGTGCATTGCTTGCAAAGTCAGACATTGAGTCAGCTTTCCGCTTGTTGCCAGTCCATCTGTCAGATTTCTATCTTCTGGGTTTTCAGCTCCAAGGAAAGTTTTACATGGATATGTGTATGCCCATGGGGTGCTCGGTCTCCTGCGCCTATTTTGAGAAATTTAGTTCATTTTTGGAATGGGTTTTTAGGCAGGTGACGGGGCACCAATATGTTTTGCACTACCTTGATGAATTCCTTCTCTTGGGGTCACTGGGCTCCTGGGAGTGTGGGTGGGTGCTGCAGGAATTGTGCGCGCTCATGCAGGCTATTGTGGTCCCTTTGGCACCAGGGAAGATGGTTGGGCCGACAACAATGATAGGACTCCATCCAGGGTTGTTTTAGGTTGCCTGAAGAGAAGATCATTACATTCAGGGCAGGGTTGCAGCAATGATTGGCTAAAGATAAAGAAAGTCACCTTACACCAGCTGCAACAGACGGTAGGCCAGCTGAACTTTGCTTTGTGGGTTATCCCAATGGCATAGCCATTCTCAAGATCCATCGCACAAGCCATGTCAGGCCTCAAAGAGAAACACCACTACACCAGGTTGTCAGCTGAGGTTCGGTAGGATATGCGAATTTGGTTGGCATT
Source organism: Lissotriton helveticus (assembly GCF_964261635.1). Taxonomy (NCBI): domain Eukaryota; kingdom Metazoa; phylum Chordata; class Amphibia; order Caudata; family Salamandridae; genus Lissotriton; species Lissotriton helveticus. The sequence goes on from NC_136073.1 coordinate 154,039,612, forward strand.
CCTAGAGGACTTCAATGGCATGGTAGTGTGGCCTGGTCCACTCACCACTTCCGCAGAGTTGAGTTTAATGACTGACGCTGCGGGTAGTGAGGGATTTGGCGATAAACTCGGTAATGAGTGGGTGGCACAGCGATGGCTGGCATGGTGGGTACAGAGCGGCTTGACAGAAAACATTGTTTTTTGGAGTTGTTCCACATCTGGGTGGCATTGTCAGTGTGGCCAGATCAATTGCGTAATCAATCTGTAGTGTTCTGATCAGATAACATGACAGTAGTGGAATGCATCAATCAGCAAGCAGCCAAGTGTAAGATGAACCTCCGTTTGTTGAAAGAAATAGTTTTGTTATGCAAGCGATTGAATATGCAATGTAGGGCTAAACATGCCCCAGGGGTGCTGAATGATGCTGCTGATACACTCTCTCGCTTCAAGATGCAGGTTTTCAGTGGTACACCTCCCGAATGCAGCCAAGAATCCCACACGCTTCCCAGAACTACTTTGGCAGATTGGTGCCCCCAACCGGACCTCATGACAGCTAGTCTAGCACCCAGGACCAGGAAGACATATGAAGGGGTGTTTTGGGCATACTGTACTTTTTTGGGAAAGGATGGGGCTGAAAGGCGGCATGACACGGGCGGTTGTTGCTTACCTGGGGGCTTTGCATGAGGAAGGGCCATCAGCGGCAGCTGCTAGGCGACATGTTGCAGCAATCTCTTTCTTTGCACAGGCAAAAGGAAAAGGATATCCCACCAACAGTTTCACTGTAAAGAAAGCTTTCAATGGGTGACAGTGCCTACAAGGAGCTGAACCAGACACAAGGCGGCCAATAGGGGTGGATATCCTAGTATCTTTACTGGAGGCTCTACACCATATTTGCAATACCACAGAGGAAGCTCGGTTGTTTAGCGCCGCCTTTACATTGGCTTTCTATGGAATTGGGGAGCTGGTAGCTAAAAACAAACAGGATGAACAGGGTGGTATGTAGCTTAACTGTGTCAGGATTCAGGGTGATTCCTTAATGATATCTATTAGAAGGTCCAAAACTGATCAGGAGGCCCGAGGGGAGGGGGTAGTGCTACATTGGGCACATGGTAACCCTTGCCGCCATATCACAAACCTGGAGCCATTTCTGAAGGGGAGACCCAGGGACAAGGGGGGGCCATTGTTAATACATGCTGATGGTACCCCACTCACGAGATTTCAGTTCAAAAGAGTCATGGATATGGCAGTACAGTAGGCACGTCTAGACCTGAGTTGCTTAGGAACACATTCGTTCAGGATAGGGGCTGCCACCGAAGCAGCAGCAGTGGGTTTACACAAGAGGGACATGCAAAGAATTGGCAGGTGGTCCTTCAACTGTTATAAGCTCTATGTACGGCTGCATATGTTATGAGTATGATATGGGCCTTCTGCTGATGCCTGTTTTTCTTCTCTGCTCAATTTTCAGTTTCTTCAGCCTGTCACGCAGGGGGGAAACTAGCGGCCGCACAGCAACAACTTCGAACGGCGCAGGGACAAGTACACGCTTGCAATCAAGGACCACATGTTGTTTGGGTGGTTGGTCATTCTTACGCGAGGCGCTTGAATAACTTTTTTCTTACAGGCAACTATGAGGCCAGAACAAGGCAAGCTGGTTTAGGTTAATATTCATGGGCAGGGGGGTCTCCGTTTCAGTCAATTTAGGGGTTTTGTGTTAGACTTGCTAGAAAGGAGATGGGGTCTATCCAGCATTACCATCCTACACTTAGGAGGGAACGATCTCGTAAATCTAGGTAGAAGGGGGCTGGTGGAGACTCTACTTACTGAAGTGGGTTAGCTAGCAAGGACATGCCCAGGGTGCACCATAGTTTGGTCGCAGATGGTACCAAGATTTCAGTGGTGGGGGGGGAGTCTGTGAAGACTTTGAATCATTCGGTAAGGAGGATTAATAATAAAATGGAGAGACTTTTCAAAGCCCCGCATTTACAAACGATCGCCCACGGGTGCATCAGGGGGGAACCGTGCTTCTTAAAAGACGGCTTCCATCTGCCTAAACTGGGTAACAAAATCTTCATGGAAAACCTGCTGGCTTGGTTGGGTGGCTTTAGAGATAGATCATGACCTTTCAGGGAGCATTGGTGGGGGTGGGCAGATAGTCGATCATCTATGCAGGCGTGTGGCAGTAAGGTCATGATTGGTGAGCAGTAAATTTAAGGTCCTTAGAGGGCGGCGCCATTCTTGAATGGGGTCACCCAAGGAGGAGGGACAAGTGGTCTCTCATAGAACTCCAGGGGCAGTTACAGCCGGTTGGCTGGATGGGTGCGGGGGAATGGGAGTTACGCTTTCCAGAAGGCAGGTTGGCCACCCCACACGTACACAGTGGCGTAAGTAAACAGTGCATAACTGCAAGGGCACATTATGGAGATAATATACAGAGCGTACGGGGGTCACCGGGCGGGGACATACCCTCACGGTGAATGGGCCCACTGCGCATGCGCACTCCGGTTAGAGACCGGGCATAATTTGATAAGGGATACGTAGAAAAGTAACTGTTATTATGAATATTTTGAATAAGGTATGTTAGATTTGGATAGGAATAGCTTTGTATTAGAGATATGTTAAGGTTAGAAATCTATATACATATGGGGAGTGCGTAAAGACACACTCCACTCCCAGGTGCACTGCTAATGAGGATTCCAAATCCAACGTCAGTTTCAACCATTTCAGCTTTTTTTTCAATTTAATCTTTTTCTTCATTACTTTTTACGTTATATTCTTGTTTGACCAATCCACACGATGTTCATACTGTATTTTGGCAACTTCTCATATTTACATGTGTCCATCCGGACCTCTCGTGAAAATAAGATCCAAATACATCAAATTGTTCAGAGTAGCAGTCTTTTATTTCATTTTAACACCCAATGCATTTCGGGCTGCGGTTCAGCCCTTCGTCAGGGGTAGCTGGAAGTGAATAATTACAAGCAATGTTTTAATTGTGAGTAGTAACATTATTAATTGTAACTGTTTTTTTCAAAAAAATTGTAACTGTTTCTTTTAAAAAAATTGTAACTGTTTCTTTAAAAAAGAGCAACATCTTAACAACTCATTTATGCCACAAGCAATCTTATTCCAAGTGTTATTATATTCGACATATCTCAGTGCTATCCAAACGTAACAAACGCATCCTTATGGCAATCTATGCGACATACTAAACTTCTGTTATCTTAGGGAGTCCGTTCTACTCGACTTAGGAGGAGTTTTTTTAGCATTATCACCATTTGTTTGCCATCACGAAAGTAACCCCGCTTACGAACAGTTATTATCAAATGTTGCTTTAACACATTTGTACGCTTATCGCAAACTACGGTCTTTGAGTCTTTCTTACATGCTAATGCAGTGCTTATTAAACTTTAGGGCTCTTGCTGCATTTTAACGTTACAACACCACCGTGCTTCTGCCCGTCATACCTGCTGTGTTAGTCGCTTCATTCAACCCGCGCTGCGCGTTGCAGGAAACAGAATCTCTCACACGCGATAACATTCACTTTTTATGGCTACATCCTGCTCCGCCCATCACCTCCCCATTTTTCACGCGTTCTCTGCTAGAACCAATAACTACATGTCCCACAGTGCAACCTAATGCTTATATCAGATGCCGTTTGATCAAATAACGTTTATCTAGGAAAACAACTTTTAAAGAATGTCTGTGATCAATGTGAAGTTTAACCAAATAACGTTTATCTCGGAAAACAACTTTAAAAATTGTCTGTGATCAATATAAAATTGCAGTGCTTGTTTAGACTTCCATATTGGCGAACACCATTTTCTCAGACTGTGGCTCCGAACACGTAGTTGTATTCCATGTGGATTCATGAATGTTCTTCAGACTTTTCTATATTTATTTGTATTTTATCAAGGGTGCAGGAACCAACGGGGGGCTTCAATTACTACGTAAACATTATTAGGTGGTCCGCACTCCATGTTCATCCGTTTCAGTCCATTTATTTTGCTAGCAATTTCGACCAGATGCGTGCGTCCCTGGGATGTGCCAGCCCGAATGCACTACTTCAAAGTATATACATATGGGGAGTGCGTAAAGACACACTCCACTCCCAGGTGCACTGCTAATGAGGATTCCAAATCCAACGTCAGTTTCAACCATTTCAGCTTTTTTTTCAATTTAATCTTTTTCTTCATTACTTTTTACGTTATATTCTTGTTTGACCAATCCACACGATGTTCATACTGTATTTTGGCAACTTCTCATATTTACATGTGTCCATCCGGACCTCTCGTGAAAATAAGATCCAAATACATCAAATTGTTCAGAGTAGCAGTCTTCGTCAGGGGTAGCTGGAAATGAATAATTACAAGCAATGTTTTAATTGTGAGTAATTGAAGCCCCCCGTTGGTTCCTGCACCCTTGATAAAATACAAATAAATATAGAAAAGTCTGAAGAACATTCATGAATCCACATGGAATACAACTACGTGTTCGGAGCCACAGTCTGAGAAAATGGTGTTCGCCAATATGGAAGTCTAAACAAGCACTGCAATTTTATATTGATCACAGACAATTTTTAAAGTTGTTTTCCGAGATAAACGTTATTTGGTTAAACTTCACATTGATCACAGACATTCTTTAAAAGTTGTTTTCCTAGATAAACGTTATTTGATCAAACGCCATCTGATATAAGCATTAGGTTGCACTGTGGGACATGTAGTTATTGGTTCTAGCAGAGAACGCGTGAAAAATGGGGAGGTGATGGGCGGAGCAGGATGTAGCCATAAAAAGTGAATGTTATCGCGTGTGAGAGATTCTGTTTCCTGCAACGCGCAGCGCGGGTTGAATGAAGCGACTAACACAGCAGGTATGACGGGCAGAAGCACGGTGGTGTTGTAACGTTAAAATGCAGCAAGAGCCCTAAAGTTTAATAAGCACTGCATTAGCATGTAAGAAAGACTCAAAGACCGTAGTTTGCGATAAGCGTACAAATGTGTTAAAGCAACATTTGATAATAACTGTTCGTAAGCGGGGTTACTTTCGTGATGGCAAACAAATGGTGATAATGCTAAAAAAACCCCTCCGAAGTCGAGTAGAACGGACTCCCTAAGATAACAGAAGTTTAGTATGTCGCATAGATTGCCATAAGGATGCGTTTGTTACGTTTGGATAGCACTGAGATATGTCGAATATAATAACACTTGGAATAAGATTGCTTGTGGCATAAATGAGTTGTTAAGATGTTGCTCTTTTTTAAAGAAACAGTTACAATTTTTTTAAAAGAAACAGTTACAATTTTTTTGAAAAAAACAGTTACAATTAATAATGTTACTACTCACAATTAAAACATTGCTTGTAATTATTCACTTCCAGCTACCCCTGACGAAGGGCTGAACCGCAGCCCGAAATGCATTGGGTGTTAAAATGAAATAAAAGACTGCTACTCTGAACAATTTGATGTATTTGGATCTTATTTTCACGAGAGGTCCGGATGGACACATGTAAATATGAGAAGTTGCCAAAATACAGTATGAACATCGTGTGGATTGGTCAAACAAGAATATAACGTAAAAAGTAATGAAGAAAAAGATTAAATTGAAAAAAAAGCTGAAATGGTTGAAACTGACGTTGGATTTGGAATCCTCATTAGCAGTGCACCTGGGAGTGGAGTGTGTCTTTACGCACTCCCCATATGTATATACTTTGAAGTAGTGCATTCGGGCTGGCACATCCCAGGGACGCACGCATCTGGTCGAAATTGCTAGCAAAATAAATGGACTGAAACGGATGAACATGGAGTGCGGACCACCTAATAATGTTAAGGTTAGAAATCTGACATGTGTGCCTACCAATGTAATCAAATGTAACACAATGTTTTTCAGCGTATTATGTAAATAATGTACAACATTTTTGGTTTTTAAAAATTGTTTGTTAATAAATACGGCCGGGGGTTTTACGACTCCTATTCCAAAAATTCATACTAGTGGTAAATGTGTTACTATCTGGGTAATGAGAAGGGAGGAGGGGTCTAGGCCGTACTTGGCCATATAGACTATGTCTCACATTGAGACATATTCTGTGGGACCGAGTTTCCCGCTGGTATCTCACAAAGACTTTTTTTAGGCGAGGTGTCCTCAGTTAATAAGGCTACTCAGAAATGCATAATATGATGCTACAATGTAATTTGCAGGTTTTGTCCAATGCAGAATTTTGGAATGCTGCCTGCAAGATGATAATTTCGAGCAGTTATAATTATCCTCCAATTGATCAGAATATATCTGTTTATCTAGGTGTGAAGCATCAAATGTGGAAAAGTACAGTTTTAAAAAAAATAGTTTTTCTGAATTGTTGGTGTTTGCTGATCACCCATATTTTCTTGGGTGATGTGTTCAATAGTTTTCAGGTTTATACTGAGACATATCTTCCTCCTACACCTTTCTTCTCTGAAAGGAGGGTGGTTATTTGAAATGGCACTCTCAAACTAAGTTTCCTTCTTTTAGTTTGAATTTAGATTGGAACAAAATCACTCCAGCATAACGGGTTTCCTGGCCAGTGAAGCAAAACGCTTTGAAAGATATCCTTAGTATGAATGGTAAAGAGAGCAGGGCTTTGGGGGCATGTGTGAAATGGTCACATTTATTCATGATAAGAACTTGTCTAGCCACAGCACATTGGATTGTAGAGCCCAAGATACCACCTGGCTCTTTACATCACATTCAGAAAGACTTGCATATTGGTCTGTATAGTAATTGTAGCCATGCACACAATAGGTATAGTAGTGGACACAACGCAATGGAGGTTCATAAGAATTACAAAGTGCTACTGTGAGTTTGATAAAAAAATGGACAGAAAAGCCTCACCTACATTATTGTGGCATGCCTTATCATAGGCAATTCCATCCCATTTTCATTACATAGTACCGCGAAGATGTCTCGACCTCTGTGAGAGGAAAATCATAAGAAAATATTTTTCTGGATAGAAGCGAGATCCAGATGTAGTGAAAAAACTACTTTGGCGTTAACCACAAAGATATCCCTTTTTTGAAGGGATCACCAGGTAGGATTAAAATAATACAATTGGGTGAGGTGAGATATTATGTTTCCTTCACCTTTTCAACCAACATATTTCGGAAATGTTATAGCCTAGAGAGGTGTTGGGCCTTCATCAGTGTTAATAGGAACCCTAAAATGTCACAGTCCTGAATTAGTCTGTGCTAAAGGTAGTAATAAGTCTTCACATATAAGTCAGTCTCAAAGCAGCTGCCCTATACTCTAGGGAAACAACTCTACTGGTCTCATCGGGGGAGGTCACTCCTGTAGTCACACATTTGTCAAGGAGATGATACTGTCTTTTCACCTATTGCTGCCATCCATGGACTGTAACTGTACACACACGGCACAGATACGTTTTCCTTGCCTTACACGGGTAACCCAGCCATATGTTGCTGTGATAAAAATCACACCCAACTAACTTTGGAAAACAAAATTAGCAGTATTTCGCTATTAGGACATGTAAAACACACAAGTATGCGTTATACCTTTTAATTACACTGCACCCTGCCCACTGGGCTACCTTTAGCCCACCTTTGGGTCCACTTACATGTAGTAAAAGGGAAGGTTTGAGCTTGGCAAGTGGGTGCACTTGCCAGGTCGAAATGACAGTTTAAAACTGTGCTCACAGAGTCTGCAGTGGCAGGCCTGATTGAAACATGTTTGCGGGGCTACTCATGTGGGTGGCACAATCAGTGCTGCAGGCCTACTGGCAGCATTTGATTAACAGGCCCTAGGCACACCTGCTGTACTTTACTAGGGACTTACTAGTAAATCAAATATGCCAATCATGGATAAACCAATCACAGATACAAATTAGACAGAGAGCATACGCACTTTAGCACTGGTTAGCAGTGGTAAAGTGCCCAGAGTCCTAAAACCTACAAACACAGGCCCAACAATTGCATAACCTCCTCGTACATTTTCACCATACGTATTTAATCAATGAGGCCACCATGCCGAACAGAAACACCCAAATTCAAAATTTAGAAAAGCCCCTCCACCCTCACCACCTCCTGTTTTAGTTGTGTCTTTCAGACACCCAGGTGGTCGTGACTTAGTTGTGGCTACATTGTTTGATTTAAGGATTTATGTTCACCATTGCTCCTGTTCGGACAGTTTTTGGAGTATTTTTGGAAGGAGAGTCTTTGGCACCCCTTGAGAACCAGAGAGGGAGGTGCAGGAAGGATTATTGAGCTGTGACGAGCGGCTGACATGCACCTCCAGCTCTGTCTGCTGGGCCACGGGGAAGGAATTGTAGCAGCAAAGGAGAGGCGGATCCAGGGTAAGAGTAGACGTCTCCTGGGCTTCTGTGGGCTGGGGGGGAGGGGCAGATTTGCTGATTTATGCCATTAGGGGGTTGCAAGGCGACTCAGGTTCATTTTTTATGTGCACAGTTACATCTGGAACAGGTGTGATGAAGTGTCTCAATTGAGCAGTTGTATTTCAGGCTGAGGGTTTCACCTGATGTAATGGGCAGCACATGTTTCTTGTTTTCTAGAAATTGTGAGGATATTTTCTTCACATCGGTGTTTTGTATTTGAAGGCAAAATGTGATTAATTGGTTATACTGATCTGGAAGGGCAGTATTTAAGGAGCCCTAGCCTTCTGGCAGATGTGGTTTTCCCTTCCACTGGGGAGGTATGTATACCAATATGGAGAGCAAGAAGTGTGCGCAGAAGAGGCGGTTATTTTCCTCTTCCTCTGATGCTGAAGGGATTCTGTCTGGGACTCAGAGACTCATAAAGGCCTACGTTCAGTCTATGATTGTGGTGGCAGTCGCTAAGGCATTGTCGGTCAAGTGTCAGAAGAAGGAGGGGAAGTGTGGGTCTGCCAGGATATAGGGAGATGCTCAGGATACCCCATTAGGTTCAGAGGATCCTAATACATCTGCACCTGGGAAGTATATTTCCAGGGAAGATCTGGTGCAGCTTATTGAGCATGTCAGGAGCAATCTGGGCTTTGAGATGCCATCGGCTCCACCAGAGACGGAAGGTATTTTCTTCAGAATGCCAAGCCTTTGCTATCATCTTTCCAAGAGGAGTGAGGAACTTATCTTGAGGACAATGAAAGGATGTGAATCAATCCAATATTCCAAGGTTCCTCCAAATGATATACAACTTCAGAGGGGAGGGAGGTATTTGTATCCAACATTAAAATAGATAACATCCTGGAGCTTTTGATTGGCAGGACGATGATTAACCCAGAGGGGCAGATTTATATTGGGAATGCGCCACGTTTGCATCACGCAACTGCGGCGTAAACGTGGTGCATCCCTACGACCCATTTACAATGTGACGCATCTAGGCAGATGCGTCACGTTGTAAAGCCCTGCGCCACTTGTGGGCGTTCCGGCGCAGACTGGGCGTTCCGGGGCAGGTGCGCCTCGCAAACATGGCTGAGTGAATTCCATAAGATAAAGGACTATAAGCCTCATTCTACTACCATCCAGGAGGATGTGGATAGTTCTGATCTTCTGCTGCAGATGGAACAGGAGGTAAAACTGTTGACTAATACCTCTTCAGATAATATTCAGTGATAGCTTCTGGGGCTTCCAACAGCATTTATGAATACGGGACTGGAAAACTGATTGTGCGGCAAAAGCTTCCCTCCTTATAATTTTGAGGGGAAAAGGTTTTTGGAAGAACAGTAAGATGCTACCATTGCAAAGTCTTTCAAAGGCAGGACGCACACTTTTCCCTATAAGGGTGCAAACTCCAAATCCTTTAAGTCCTGGAATAGGGAATCTAGAGATTTTCCTAGAAAAGATTTGAAGGGTTATTCTTCCAGGAGAAGGAGATGTCAGCCTAGGAAGTCCACTAAAACTCTGGGCTCGGCCGATGCTGAGGCAAGATGGCGGCCGCAAGGATGGCTGTGTGAGCAGCTCGGTCCCCGCTCTGGGTTTGAAAGGAGAGAATACGTGAAGCTCCTCGCTCGCACATCTTGTAAGAAGAGTGTACTAATCCTCGAGATGATGGGGGTTTCTCTCGGAGTTTGAAATTGGATAAAAAGACATTTTTGCATTGCCCCCGGTTCTTTGATAATCAGCGTTCTCAATTTTTGCCAGACTGTTGGCGGGCGCCGAACTGCTGTTTTTATTACAAGCGTTCCGGATGGTGTCCAGGCTTCTGCTTTGCCGCTTCTGTGGAGCTCCGGTGTGGTTCCTGCCGGCTCTGTTTGCTGGTTTGCACCGCCGAATGGGGCGTGGAGATGGTGGAAGAGCCGGCAGTGGACGCGGTCGAGTACGGGGCAAAATGGCTCCGAAAGTAATCACGAGAACCATTAAAATGAAGACACAACCAAAGGAAGGGGCAGAAAATGGCAGTGCCGGAGAGCCCGCAGATCTGATTGAAGGGATGAATACAGCAGCACAGATGCAGATGCCTTCAGGTACGAATCAAAACAGAGGGGGTGAGAGGTCTGTGAAGGCTAATGTGGCAGCGCGCACTGCAAAAGCAGGGACACAAACTTTGCCAGCATTGTTTGAAAAACAAATATCGAAGAATGCCCAAATACAATTACTAAGTAGCGAGCGTTCAGAGGCAGATACTCTTGAGACTGTTCAACATATGGATACTTTGGTCTCTGCAGTCGTTGTAACAAATGTATCACCTATTGATGTTGAGCTGGAGAAAGAGATGGGCAATGAAGCTACAGCGGGGAAGGGTGTTCTGGGAGATGGAGTCCCTGAGTTTTCTCTCTCGGCAAGCATTACAGGCAGTCTGGATAACCCTGCTGTGGAATTAGAGTCGTCAGCGCTAAATGAGGGCGCGCCTGCACAGGATTTGTTTGGGTTGCCAGACATTCGCGATAATTTTTACTCGATGTCCGATCACTCTTCAGATAAAAGCACAAGTATAAGCAAAGATTGGGCCGATTATCCTGAGGAGGGCAGTAGTAATGAAGATGTGGCAAATCCTATTGAGACCTCTCCTAGTTCAGCAATTACTACGGTTAAAAAGTTAAAAAAAACAGGAAAACTCGGCATGTGAACTCCAAGAATAAATCTTTAGAAACTGGTGAGGTTCTTTCAGTGAATGTGACACCGGGACCCCTAGAAGAGACTCCTGTGGGTGTCGAAGTACTCCTCACAGGGGAGCAGAGCCCTGTCCAGGAGATTACGTTGTCAACTATCTATCATACTATGATGGAACATAGAGCAGAGATCAAGTTAGAGAATGCCCGTACTCAGGCAACATGTTGTAAAGTCCAGAACGCAGTACGGCATGTGATAAAAATATGCTCAGATACCTCACTTAGAGTTACTGAAGCGGAAACAAGAATTTCAACTCTGGAAGATGACTTGGTTGTTCAGAAAGCGGAAATTAACTCTATTAGAGCTCATAGAGATGATATTAGTTTAAGCTTTCCGAGTTGGAGAATCAAGTTCGCAGAAATAATTTACGAATTTTAGGCATTCCGGAGAAAAAAGAAGAATCGGATGTCCGTAATTTTGTCTGCAAACTATTTGCTGAGGCATTTCCAGATCTGACTTTGTGGGACTGGTCTAAGGAAATAGAAAGGGCGCACAGGTTCCCTTTCACTATTAAGAAGGGAATGCAGGGGGAGGAGGAACGCCCTAGAGCTACTCTGGTTCGATTTAATAGCTTCTTAGCCCGTGAAGCTGTTTTTGGTTTAGCTAGGCCTGACAAAAAAAGATTGGTGAAAGGTTGTAATTATTTTGTTCGTCCTGATTTTTGTCAGGCTACAGTAGCTAAGCGCTGGCAACTGCGACAGCTTATCCCGGGGTTTCAGGAAAAAGGTGCCACGGTCTTTCTACAAAACCCTGCTAAGTTAAAGACCATTGTAAAGAGTCAAACAAAGTTCTTTTTTTCTGAAATTCAGGCCAAAGAATACTTACTGTCAATATGATGTGATCAGAAACGGCAAACTAGATGTGTTCGTCTAGTGCGAGCTTTGTGCTTAAGAGGATTTATTTAAGTATAGCATGTGAAGTTACTCTCCATTCTAACCTAGTAAAGGGGGTGGGGGCGGCACTCCACATTCTTTCAGGGACCAATGGTCCTTGTGCCTCATATGGAGTGTTGGGTGGGTAGGGTGGATAGGGTGGGGTGGTTTGAGGAGCGGGAGGGGGGATGCTGGATGGTGGGGTGGTGGTGGGGGGGTGAAAAGTCAGCGGCAGCCTTGATTGTTGGAGCATTTGGAGTGTTTTTTTATTTTAAGTTGTTTGGAGAGCCTCTATATAAAAGCAGTAATTAGACATGTTTCCCTCAAGCAAAGGGCAAAATATTCTGTGTTCTGGTTTTCTTTTTGAAATATGGATAGGAAATTAAGGATATGTACGCTCAACATTAGTGGGCTTAATGATTTGAAGAAAGATTGTTCAGTTATCACGAATAGACATATTATGTTTACAAGAAACTCATATTGCCTGGGCAAAGAGGGCTTGCTTGAAAGATTTAGGACTAGAATTAGTGGCATGTTCAAAACAATCTGGGATTAAGAGTGGGGTCGCTATCCTCATAAAAAGGGGCTTGGGGGTATGTTGTAAGATTTTGGAGGATAAATGGGGGCGGTGGGTAATTGGAGAATTTAAGATTTATCAGAACAGATTTACGCTGTGCACGTTATATGGCCCGAATGTGGGTGACTCTGAGCTCATGAATTGTATTAATATAGAACTAGCTCAATGGCCCCAGCCAGTGATCGTGTGTGGGGACCTGAATATATATTTGGAGGCTAATCTTGATATTAGGAAATACTCGGGATATATTGGAAGGAAACCTCAGACTTTCAGGGCTCTACGGGAGTTAATATTAGATCATGGGCTTAATGATGTCTGGAATCTGCTTCATACAGATGATCCTGGGTATACGTTCTTTTCAATACCGCATAAACAATGTGTTCTAGATTATTTTTTGGTTTCGCAGCATTTTACAGGAAAACTGAATTTAGAGATTCTTCCAAAACTTATATCCGATCATAATCCTTTAGTACTTGACTTGATTTTGGACCCCTACATAGCTGAAGGGAAGCGGACATGGTCATTTGAACAAAATTTATTACTGGAGGATGGGTATCGTCAACACATGGCCAAAGTCATACAGGAGTTCTTCAAACTTAATAATAAAATGGCACCAAGCAAGATAGTTTGGGACGCTTTCAAGGCGATAGTCAGGGGGAAACCCTCAGTTATTCGCAGGTACGAGTGAAAAAAAGACGGGTCAAATATAAAGAGGATAGTGATATGGTTATGTGGGCAGAACGTAAATTAGCTAATACAATCAGATTAGGCCAGGACATAGCAGCGGCACAAAAAGATCTAACTATTAAAAGAGCGAGTGTGTATTCTAATATCGCTGATCAAATCGCACTTAAATATACTCAGTATAAGGAGGAATCATATGAATTCAGCGAAAATACTGGGAGAATGTGGGCCAATAGGCTGCGACAGAAAGCAGTCTATAGTGATATCCTAAAGATTGTTGATTTGAACGGGATCTTACAAGAAACAAAGAAAGGAGTTTTAGAAGCTTTTCAAAATTTCTATCAAGGGCACCAATAGAGGATCCGTCAGGCAGTCATTTGGCTGTGGAGTATTTAAAAGACTTAGAGACAAGCAAGCTTTCCGAAATACAAAAATCCCTGTTATCAGCACCAATAACTTGGGAAGAAATAGAAGCAGCTCTATTGGATTTAGCTCTTGGTAAGGCTATGGGCCCTGATAACATCCCACTCAAATTCTTTCATACTTTTAGAAAGATTCTGAAGCATGAGTTATTAGATGTTTGTCAACAATCCTTTAGGGGTAATCCCCCAGATTCCTGGTCTGACGCCACGGTTGTAATTTAAAAAAAAAAGGGTAAGGAGGATACTGATGTGGGGTCATATAGACCAATTTCGCTTCTTAATGCAGACAGCAAGGTCTACTCTAAGATTCTGGCTAACAGGCTGAATGATCTTATGTCTAGTGTAGTTTCTAAAAGGCAGCATGGATTTATCTCCAAACGAGATACAACTGACCATGTAAAAAGAATTATATCTCTTTTGGATTGGGCGCAGGCTACGGACTCTCCTGTGGCGGTTGCCCTGTTAGATGCTGAAAAAGCATTTGACAGGGTGTCCTGGGAGTTTCTGTGGTCAGCCCTGATTTATAAGGGATTTCCAGAAGAGTTTATTAAAGCAGTACAGGCACTGTAGATTACACCAAAAGCCACAATCCGAATTTCTGCAAATTCATCGGCAAATGTAGCAATAACTCGGGGGACAAGGCAAGGATGTCCGTGCTCCCCCTTGCTATTTGCTTTATATATTGAGCCCTTTTTAACCAGATTAGAAGAGGAGGTAGATATAATTCTGGTTCAGATTTACCAGAGAGAGTATAAAGTGTTTGCGTATGCAGACGATATCGCTATTGTCACACCCGATATTAAGTCTGCATTACCAAAGATAGTTCGAGCAGCTGATAAATTCGGGAGCTATTCGGGCTACAAATTAAACATCGCTAAAACGCAGCTGATTCACTCAGATGCAGGCCGTCCAAACGATATCAACTTTGCGTCAGAAGCCCTCTACTTGGGTATTAAAATCTCGGCAACAGTAGACGATATAGTGCGGCTGGATATGGAACCTATTTTAACTATGGCTAATAAGACATTGGAACGACTGAATAATCTCCATTTATCGCTTTATGGGCGGAGCAGTGTTCTAAAAATGTTAATTTTTCCGAAATTTTTATATTTGTTTTGCACGATCCCTCTTATGTTTTCTTCAGCTTTTTTCGTTAGAACTGATAGATTGTGCTCCAAGTTTCTCTGGAGTTATCATAGAGCAAGGAGGGCTATGAAATGGTGTATATTACGCAGGGATAGAGGAGGTTGGGGGATTCCAAATTTTCGGCTTTATTATTGGGTTGCACTGTTGAAATACATGGGCGTCTTGATCTTTCATGATGCTACGATGGAAGAGGCGATCAGCCCATCAATCTATGAGATGAGATTGACTAAGCAATGCTTAGTTCGTATAGTTGAGCCTAGTTATTATAAAAAGACGAGATTCAAAATTCCGTTGACTGCCTTTGAGATCTGGAGAAAAGTAAAAAACAGATTTGGGTGGAATTCAAATTTTAATTCTTATACACCGCTAAATAATTGTTTTTTACTACCGGTAGTATTTAGGGATCGGGTGATGGGCAGATGGTATGCAGCAGGGATCCATACTTTAGGTGATTTATTTCAGGGTAACCAAATAGTGTCTTTTCTTTTTCTGCAGAATAAATATAAGCTGGTGAAGACAGAATTATTTTAATATTTACAACTACAAAGTTTTCTGGATTGACAAATTACACAAAACCAAATAGATATCAAAAAAGTTGATTTTTTGGAAGCTCTAAGGGTGCAATCGAAAATTGGCCTAATCTATCAGCTTCTGCTAAGAACTTTAGATGATGATCTGGCTGTGTGGGAGGACAAATGGCAAAGGAAGTTAGGAAAGGATAGAATCGACTTAGTTAGCGTAATTGAATTATCGACAAAAGTTTTATTTAATGGCCCCCTGAAAAGCCAGCATTTTTGTGGCTTTATTTGATTTATATTACACCCCGGCGAAACTGGCCAAATGGAACTTTATAAAAGGGGATAAATGTAATTGTTGCGGGCTCATTGCGGCAGATGCTGCTCATATGTTTTTTTATTGTCTAAAACTAAGTCAACTTATTTCTGATGTTGAATATTTTTTGAATGCCAGTTTGGGGTTACAGGTACAACTATCTGCAGAACTGGTCATTTTAGGTCTACAGACAAGTCACCCATGTGGTAGGTCGGAAGCTGAGCAAGGGTTTTTATTTATTTGTATGTCAAAATTCCGGGTGTGTATAACATCGCAATGGTTAGATACTGTACCACCAGTATTTAATAATTGGCAGTCCAGATTAATTTCGACATTTCATTTAGAGACCTCATTGTATAAAGCAAAGGGAGTTAGAAGAAAGACATATGGACTGAAACGTTGGTCCCCCTTGTCAAGATGGAGCTGAAGAAAAGAATCATCTGGCTTCCCGTTTCTAATGTTTTGGTGTAACATATTGTATGCATCAATTTGATTATGTTCAATTTTTTTTTTCTGTTTATGGAGATGTAAATGGCTGCTTGCTGACATAAAACGATAATAAAAAAAAATAAAAAATAAAAATAAAAAATAAAAACTCTGGGCTCTGGTAAATAGGCAGGAGCCGGCAAGAATCGTACCTGACTAGTCTCTCCTGAATGGGGATTGCCCAGTTGAAGGAAGGTTACAGGACTTTGACACCATTTGGCAGGATTCCATCAGAGATTAATGAGTACTCAGTCTACTCAAGAGAGGCTATGTGATTGAGATTCTCAAAAATCTCTGGATTCAGGAACTATCTCTACATCTATTCCCAGGGATCTGGTAAAGAGAGAGGCTTTATGGTCTAGCATTCTAGTCCTTTTGAAAAAGAAGGCAGTTGTGGAGGTTCACCTCTGGAAAGGGGCAAGGGAGTTTATTCTGTTTCTGGTGCAGAAGGCACATGGAGAGTAGAGGCGAGTTCTAGACCTAAGAGGAGTGAACCACTGGGTGAAGGCTATCCATTTCAAAATGCTTTCCTTGCAGCAAGATATTAATTTAGTGTCAGAAGGTGACTTCCTGGTCCCTATCGAACTTCAGAATGCCTATTTTCACCTCCCATTTACAGATATTAGCAAAAATGTCATAGGTTCGCAATGATACAATACTTGAGCACCAGGAGAAACAATGAAAAAAGGAGTGATAGTCTGAAAGTCCAAAGATACACAGACCCAGTCAACCAAAATGCAGAGCAACGAAAGTTTCTTAGTGAAAGGTGAGGTTAAAAAAGACTTGACAGCAATCCCAACAATGCTCCCAGTTCACAAGCTTCAAGCTCGATGTCAGAAGAGCTGAGGTGACAGGGGCACTTTGGAGTTCCAAATGATGACACTGGCCACAAAGGGCAGTTGATAGAAATCCTTCTTTTTCCTCCCCTCCTCAGGGCTCTTTCTATCTTGCAGGTTTTTAAGATTTAGAACTGTACATTACATTGGCTTTAGAAAGCATTGTGATTCTCTCTGGTTCCACTTCCTTTCTTTGTAGCATTTGTTGTTTCCTTTTAGACCACCAGATTGCTTTGTTGTTAAAAAGTATAGGATTTGGGGATTAAATATTTTCCCTTTGACCCTTGCTTCCTTGTGGAGCGGTATTTGCATCATCCGATAATGACCATGAGGATCAGCAAAGGGTTCCCTCTTCCAGAAGTTTAATCTCCCCTAGTGTTTCCTTGCCTACTGGTCAAGTCATGAGAACCCTCACGCTGACGGCTTGGCGGTTAAAAGAGCAGGGTTAAAGGTAAGAGGGTTTCTGACAAGGTTGCATACACCCAGAAGCAAATAATTAAATGTCTGATAAATCTTATATTAGTGCTACAGATGGGGGCAGTAGGGCGCTGATCCTTGGTAATAATCACTGTATCAGAAATACCAACACGGGAAATGGCAACCCTAAATTAAAAGTGAAAAAGGCTGTTTTCATAGATACCTGTGAAAGAGAGATAAAGGAAAAGAGATAGAGGATGCACCTGAGCAGGATTATAGCGCCCGAACTGTTAACCACACGATAGCAGACCATGAACTATGTTTGAGTAACAACTTAAAAATCACGACATGGAATATAGCTGGAATCAAAAATAAGATAAATGATGCCAATTGGCAAAACACACTGGAGGGACTGGGGGTAGTTTTATTACAAGAAACCAGGTGTACCGAAACATTCTGTATAAATGGGTATCAAAGCATTTGTACAAGTGCAATACCATCTAGAAAGGGAAGGGCGAAGGGAGGCTTGCCAATTTTAATTCCAGTCACATCCTCCCTGGCTGTAGGGAACATTTGTATTAACTCACAATATTATCAGTTATTAATATTAACCTCCAATGGAAAAAATACTGTTGTTATTATAAATGTTCATAATAATGTCTTTGACAACTCATGGAGCATTGTAATTGATTCATTAGTAAGGGACTTAGATTGCTTTATAAAGGAAATTGAATTGTCTTATGGTTTAATTTGGGCTGGGGATTTTAATCATGTCACGTGATATAGAAGCTGGTGAGGTATGTGGGTATTGTGACCACAATGGTAAAAAGATCGTACACTTTAAACATGATAGATACGGGGAAGCCATTGATAACGTAATACATAAATATGATCTATCAATTTTAGAGTCAACTAAATTAGAGGGTGAAGAAAACCTGCATACCTTTGTGGGAACAAGGTCATCTTCAAATATAGATCATATTATAACATCGTCTAATGGCGGAAAACTGGTCCAGGAAGTTGTGCTAAACATTAATTTGTTTAGTGACCATCACTCCCTAAGTTTGTTCTTAAAAATAAATTTGCCATCTAAAAAAGGGGTAAGGATGGAAACATTGATATTGACACCCAAGGTAACAACGTTGTCTTCATAAAATGGACAGGTGTTAATCCCTCCACATTTATGGAAACCCTTAAAGGGAAAATACAAAAAGAATTAGAAATCTGTGTGGACGGCTCGTCTATAAATTCTGCAGTTATTAACGCTTTCTCTAATATCACTGGAGTAATAGCAGGTGATTTAAAGATTAAAAGAATGAAAAAAACACGTAGTCCAATATAAAGATGGTTTAACCATGAGTGTAGAAGAACAAATGGGGAATTGAAACTGGCGCTTAAACAAATACCTAGAGATCTACAAAAAATAAGTGCCACCAGGAGAGACTATAAAAAGACGCTGGAAATAAGAAAAAGGGAAATCCGCGATGAGGCCTGGGAAAGTTTAAACCGGGCAGCAGAGCTGAAAGACCCAACTTCATTTGGAAGATAGTTAATCACCCATATTTCAAAGACAATAACGCAGTTAGGATTGATACCGTTATACCACCAGAAGATTGGGTGTCATATTTTAAGAGCATTTTTAACCAAGACGATATAAACGGTGCACAGTCAAAAGATCGACTCCAAAATATCGACTGGACATAATATCGAGTTTTAACTATTGACTGGACAAAATATCGACTGGACAGAATATAGACAGCAAAAATATCGTTTTTAAGGTAAGTAAAGTAATATCGACTGTTAAAAATATAGACAGTTAAAATATCAAAGTATATAATATAGGTTATTAAAATTATCTAATTTTTAATATTATTGATTTTTTTATAGTGTGTTTTATGTTATTATATGTGTGAAAAGTGAGTATTTATGTTATAAATAATAATAATTATTAAATTTGTATTTTTTTTATTTTTTTGTTATTTAATTCTGTAGCGGGTTTGGGTTTATAGGGGAATAGGGTGGGAAGTAATTTAATAATAATTAATTAAATATGTGAATTAATGTATTGTTATAACATTTTAATTATTTGTTAATTAATTTTTAATTGGTAATTAATTAAAATTGTATTGCCAATTAATTTAAATAAATTGATTAATTGTTAATTATATTAATTTTTCTAATTTATTTTTTGTAGCGGGTTGTGGGTTTATAGGGGAATTGGGTGGGAAGTAATTTAATTATAATTAATTAAATATGTAAATGTATTTATTGTTATACATTTTTAATTATTTGTTAATTACTTTTTAATTGGTAAATAATAAAAATTTAATTGCCAAATAATTTAAATAAATTGATTAATTGTTAATTATGTTAATTTTTCTAATTTATTTTTTGTAGCGGGTTGTGGGTTTATAGGGGAATTGAGTGTGAAGTAATTTAATTATAATTAATTAAATATGTAAATTTATTTATTGTTATACATTTTTAATTATTTGTTAATTAATTTTTATTTGGTAATTAATAAAAATGTAATTGTCAATTAATTTAAATTAATTGATTAATTGTTAATTATGTTAATTTTTCTAATTTATTTTCTGTAGTGGGTTGTGGGTTTATAGGGGAATTGGGTGGGAAGTAATTTATTTATAATTAATTAAATATGCAAACATATTTATTGGTATTGTTGTAGAATTATTTGTTAATTATTTATTTTATGGGTAATTAATTAAATTAGAATTGCTAATTACATTTAATTTGTAATTTTAATTGATTAATTATTATATTATATTAAATTCGTAATTACTTTTAATAAAATGTTTCCCCTACGCTATCCAACGCTTTCCCTACTGTTGCACCCACTGGAGTGGGAATAGTAATTTTTACCCCTACGCTATCCAACGCTTTCCCTACTGTTGCACCCACTGGAGTGGGAATAGTAATTTTTACCCCTACGCTATCCAACGCTTTCCCTACTGTTGCATCCACTGGAGTGGGAATAGTAATTTTTACCTTTACGCTATCCAATGCTTTCCGTACTGCTGCACTCTTTGGAGTGGGAATAGTAATTTAAACCCCTACGCTATCCAACGCTTTCCCTACTGTTGCACTCTTTGGAGTGGGAATAGTAATTTTTACCCCTACGCTATCCAACACTTTCCCTACTGTTGCACTCAATGGAGTGGGAATAGTAATTCTAACCCCTATGCTATCCAACGCTTTCCCTACTGTTGCACCCACTGGAGTGGGAATAGTAATTTTTACCCCTACGCTATCCAACACTTTCCCTACTGTTGCACCCACTGGAGTGGGAATAGTAATTTTTACCCCTACGCTATCCAACGCTTTCCATACTGTTGCACCCACTGGAGTGGGAATAGTAATTTTTACCTCTACGCTATCCAACGCTTTCCCTACTGTTGCACTCTTTGGAGTGGGAATAGTAATTTTTACCCCTACGCTATCCAACACTTTCCCTACTGTTGCACTCACTGGAGTGGGAATAGTAATTTTAACCCCTACGCTATCCAACGCTTTCCCTACTGTTGCACCCACTGGAGTGGGAATAGTAATTTTTACGTCTACGCTATCCAATGCTTTCCCTACTGCTGCACTCTTTGGAGTGGGAATAGTAATTTAAACCCCTACGCTATCCAACGCTTTCCCTACTGTTGCACTCCTTGGAGTGGGAATAGTAATTTTTACCCCTACGCTATCCAACACTTTCCCTACTGTTGCATTCACTGGAGTGGGAATAGTAATTTTAACCCCTACGCTATCCAACGCTTTCCCTACTGTTGCACCCACTGGAGTGGAAATAGTAATTTTTACCCCTACGCTATCCAACTCTTTCCCTACTGATGCATCCACTGGAGTGGGAATAGTAATCTTTACCCCTACGCTATCCAACGCTTTCCCTACTGTTGCACCCACTGGAGTGGGAATAGTAATTTTTACCTCTACGCTATCCAATGCTTTCCCTACTGTTGCACTCTTTGGAGTAGGAATAGTAATGTAAACCCCTACGCTATCCAACGCTTTCCCTACTGTTGCACTCTTTGGAGTGGGATTGTAATTTAAACCCCTACGCTATCCAACGCTTTCCCTACTGTTGCACCCACTGGAGTGGGAATAGTAATTTTTACCCCTACGCTATCCAGCGCTTTCCCTACTGTTGCACTCTTTTGAGTGGTAATAGTAATTGTAACCCCTACGCTATCCAACGCTTTCCCTACTGTTGCACTCACTGGAGTGGGAATAGTAATTTTTACCCCTACGCTATCCAACGCTTTCCCTACTTTTGCACCCACTGGAGTGGGAATAGTATTTTTTACCCCTACGCTATCCAACGCTTTCCCTACTGTTGCACCCACTGGAGTGGGAATAGTAATTTTTACCCCTACGCTATCCAGCGCTTTCCCTACTGTTGCACTCTTTGGAGTGGTAATAGTAATTGTAACCCCTACGCTATCCAACGCTTTCCCTACTGTTGCACTCACTGGAGTGGGAATAGTAATTTTTACCCCTACGCTATCCAACGCTTTCCCTACTGTTGCACCCACTGGAGTGGGAATAGTATTTTTTACCCCTACGCTATCCAACGCTTTCCCTACTGTTGCACCCACTGGAGTGGGAATAGTATTTTTTACATTTTGCTATTGTACGTAAATAAAATTGGATATTATTTAATTATATTATGTTAATATATATATATATGTTTTAATAAATATGATTGTTAAAAGTTTTTTATAACTTTAATTAAATATTTAATTATTATAATTTAATTTAAGTCTTTGTAAGTATATTTTAGTAATTAATTTTACATTTTAATTTAATTTAACACTGTTTTTAATAAAGTCGATATTTTTTACATCTATATTTTTGTAAATGATATTTTGTACTCGATATTTTTGTACTTACCTGTTTGTACATACAAACTCGATATTTTGTCTGTAGATATTTTTTCCTCAATATTTTGGGTAGTCGATATTTTGGCAGTCGATATTATTTCAGTGATCCGATATAAACCTCCTAGACCGAAAAAATACAAAATGCATCAAGGTCAACCCAGTTAATACCCCGTTAGTTACATCAGAGGAAGTGAAACTCGCTCTTCAGAAAAGTGCAAGTGGGAAAGCAGCAGGCCCCGACGGTGTGCCGATAGATGTTTTTAAGCATGATTTGGATTTTTGGACACCGATACTAGTGATAGTTTTTAATGCCGCCCTGGGAGGAGCCTTGCCAACTACATGGGTCGAAAGCATAATCGTACCCATATTTAAAAAAGGGGACAGGGAAAAGGCAATTTGCTACTGCCCAATATCCCTTCTTGATTCCTCCTCTAAGATCATGGGTCGAATCATGTTAGAGAGGCTAGAAGACTGAGCCAGTGAAAACAACATCTTAACAGCGGCACAGTATGGCTTCAGAAGGGGAATCGGGACAGTGGAGCAATGTTTAAATTTAGATTTGTTAATAGGGAAGTACCCGTTAGCCAAGGAAGGTACTCTTTATCTATGTTTTGTAGATTTGACCAGCGCCTTCGATTTAGTTAATCACCGAAAATTATGGCAAACTTTAAGAGGGCTTGGTGCTCCCCTAGAAATAATTCTTTTTTTATCCCAAATCTATACCTATTTAACAACAAGGGTACGATATGGAAAATCCGGGGAATGCACGCCCAATTTTGCAGTAAAGCGTGGCGTTAGACAGGGATGTGTATTGGCCCCCCTCTTATTTTCTTTATACATAAACAATGTGGATCCTTTTTACAAGAATTGGCTGCAGACGCCCCAAAAGTTGGAATACGTCCCACCCCGTGTTATTATATGCGGATGACGCTGTCCTTATGTCTAGAACTGCAAATGGCTTACAATGCTTAATAGAACACTTCTCCCAATACATGACTAATATAGACCTACAGTTGAATTTAAAAAAAACATTCGTAATGTCATGAAGGGGAAAGAGACAAAAGAGACAAAAGTGCAGACAGCACCACGTGGGATTACAATAAATAGAGCTCCGACATTTTTATATTTGGGGTTATTATTTTGTAATACCGGTACTTGGAATTCGCACATTAAATTATGTAAAATTAAGTTTTTAAAAACGACCGAGGGAATTCTCAGATTTGCAGCAAAACTTAGGAATAAACCCCTACAAGAAATTTTAATTTTGTACAAAAGTAAATGTGTTACAGCAGTTAATTATGGAGCTGCCATATGGAGGAGAGCAAACACGACAATCCTTCAAACTAATGAAAACAAGTTCCTAAAACGACTGCTGGCAGTCCCCAGTGCGACCGCAAACATGATCGTTCACAAAGAACTGTCCGTCCCATATTTAGGTGATATTCTCAATATAGCTGCACTTATATTGTGGCATGGCTTATGGACAAAAAAAGAAACAAAATGTTCAAAGGATTTAATCGTTGACTGTCTAGCACTAGATCAGTGTATGAAAATACCATGGTTGGGGCACATTTCTAAACTTTTGATTAAATGTGAAATATGCATAGACGATCCCATAAGCATACAAGAATACAGCAAACGCGACCTGAAATTGAGATATCTTACAGTTATGGAACGTGATAGGGATATGATGATTAAGCAAAAAGAAACAGTAGTAACTTATTGTGAACGCCCATATATGAGCAGTACCCAGTTATATCTTATCTTGGTACGGAATGTCCAGCATCGTTTTTACTTGACTAGGCTAAGGTTGGGCACCTTACATTATTTAATTGCTTTCCCAAGAACAGAGAAATGGCACAGAACCCTGCCCCCTTGTCCATGTGATGGCAAAACTGCCCAGTCTACTTTGCACTTTATTCTTTTTTGCCCTTTTTATATGGATATTCGAAAAACTGTATTGAAACCACTATTTTTTAAAAAATATGCTTTTTAATTATAAGGATGCATTTAATTTTTTATGCAGCTTGGATACAATGAAAATGATAAGCTCTGTAACCTGTTACATACAAAAATCAATCAGGAAAAGAAAAGAATATGCTCTTTTGGATGCTCTGTTGTATGAAAAATTTGATGGGTAATACCTCTCTTTTCTTTAACGCATCCTTTTGCACTGAACGTATTTGCACTTTATTGGACGAATTAGTGGTAGATCGTACTTTTAGGAGTCTTTTGAAAATGGATTTTAATATTTCATTGTGTAATTTCTATGTACTCTAAATTTGCACATATTTTACTATAATCAATTTCCATATACAAGACATATTCAGAATGTATTTTTATTTTTTCTCTTTGATATATGTGTGTTAGTATGCTTTTATGGTGTTTGCCTTGTTGTCACCGAATAAAGCTGTTTTGACTTTGACTTTGAGAACCCTCACGCTGACGGCTTGGAGGTTAAAAGAGCAGGGTTAAAGGTAAAGAGGGTTTCTGACAAGGTTGCTTACTCCATTCAGGTGTCCAGGAGAGCTTCCCCACTTTCTTTATCTTCCAGATATAGGGCCACGTTTCAAAGATGGTGTGCACCCAAACACTTAGACCTGCAGGCTGCTGAGCTGATGATGGTGCTGGATATCTTGAAGGATAGTTTTGCACTAGGATTATAGGTCTCAATTCTTAAGATGCATTGGCTTCCATTAGATTTTTAGGACGCCTTGGGGTAATTTGCAAAATGCAGGTGGGATCGTCCAGAGAGTTTTTAAGAGATTTCCTAATCTTTGGTCTCTGTCTAGACCAGTTTACCTATTTCAGGATCTTTCTGTGGTCTTGGATGTGTTGCAGAGGTCTCCCTTTGAACCTCTGGAGAGGGTGGGTATGACATTACTCTCCTTAAGGACGTTCTTCCTGTTAGCAATTACATAAGGGAGGAAATTGGGGGAATAGGGTTCCTTATCAGTAAAGCATTCATTCTTTATGGTATTTGAGGACAGAGTTGTTTATGTCCCGGGCCTTCATTCACCCCCGGGGACAAATTCAGGGTTTCACAGGAAGCAGAGTGGTATTCTGCCTGTGCTTCATCCCTATATGACTTCCCCTGAGGATGTGGAGTTCCATTCTGGGCTTGCCTAATTTATTTGGATATACTTCATGATTTCAGCATTACTTCTTCATTGTTTGTTAATTTTGGGCCTGCTAGGAAAGGGTCTAAATCTCCCATTCAGACTCTGAGTTGATGGATCAGATTCCTGATTGCGTTGGCATATATGGAGGCAGGGACTCTGTGTCCGGCAGGGGTGGATGGTAGCTCCACCAGAGCCCTGTCTACTTCCCTCGCAGAAGCACAGGGATAATCTTTGATTGAAATTTGAAGGGCTGCAACATGGGCTAAGCCCCTACATTTGTAGGGCATTACAGACTGATGCAGGAAATTGACCTGGAGGAGGTTTTGGGATCAAATGTGCTGTCTTCTACGAAGTAATAGGGGAGGGTTTGATTCCAAAATAAAACAAACTAAGCGGTACATGTACAGTCAGTTGTCCTGGCCTATGTCATTGCTTGCTATTTCTCATTAAGTAATCAAGTAGGGGGAAAGGTATGAGGAGGCAATGCTGTAATTACAATATTCCGAGTACATTTTCATCATACTTAATTAACCCCTCCCTCCCACCCTGTTATTACCAAGCCAACTGTATTAGGTGGTGGCCGGTGTCATCTAAAAGTTGGTGATGGTGGGATAGGCTTCTCAATATTTTTTATTTTAGTGTGTATGTGAGGCGTGGCGTCCTCCTTGACTAAGTATGGTGAAAACGTATCTATAGTAATGCACTTACTAGTGAGTAATTGAAGCATTTCTTTAAAAAGGTGAGACAGATTGGCTTTGCTAAGGTCTGTATAATTTTCTCCCATGTGCCGCATCTGTTAATTGGCAAATCTCAGACATGGTTAGGCCTTCACGATATGTGTTTCTGTTTCTTGACACAATTTAACTGTATTTGTATTTTTACTCATTGATTAAAGAGCTATTTGACTAAGTGGTTGGATATTTTTAATACAGTTAGTAGTAAACTAATGATGTTTACAAGCTGGTGCTGCCAAATAACTTGAAACCTTCTGAGACCAAACATCTATCTGCCCAGCCAGCCATGAGCCAACCACCAGAAGTCCTGAAAGGAGAAATACTAGACTTTAGACTTTTTTCCTCATGTGTTCCAAATTAAAATTTGTGTAAAGTGGGATGGGGCATGTACTTGCCGTTCTAGTGGGGATTTTGCTTGTGGGTCAAGCAATGTGAGATGCACCGGCTACTTGTGGCGTGGGGTAGATTGCTAGCTCTGGGAAGCAGGCTTATCACTTGTTCTAGCAATGCAGGAAAATGGGCACACTCCTAACCCTTATGATGTGTTAGTAGGTGGGTGCATGTTCATACTTGTAGTGATAAGGATTTGGGGGGTTGTGCATTGCTTTTGTGCTGTGGGTAGGTGATTGTTTTGCTTAGCGAGGGTCTTGCTTCTATCCTTTGTTGTGTTGTGTGGTTTCAGGGGTGGTAGCTTGTCAGTCCAGAAATGTGTGGATTACTATTCCAGTTCCTGTGATATGGACTGATCTCTCTGTTATGATTTTATTTTACCTATTAGATGTGTTGAGAGGGTGCCCACAGTGTGATTGCTGCCTTCAAGGTCCACTGATGTATGTGATTGCTTACAGCTAGATCTGCTGGTGTGGGGGTTGAGGACATCATTTTGCTGAGGTGGTAACGGAGGTCAACTCCTATTTCTGCTGATGTGAGGATTGGGGTGTTCTCTCAATTCTGATGATGTGGAGTGGAGGCATACTAATTCTGCTGCTGTGGAGAATGGAGGACTACTTACTCTGCTGATGTGGAGGTTAAGTGTTCTCAATTCTGCTGATGTAAGGGTGCGGTGTGCTCCTAATTCTGTTGATGTGGGGACTGAGATGCTCTATTAATTCTGCTGCTGTAGGGTTGAGGTATACACTCTGCTGATTTGAGGGATGGAGGATTACCTACGCTACTGATGTTGGGAGTTGAAGTGTTCTCATAATTCTGCTGATGTGGAGGATGGAGGACTACTTACTCTGCTGATGTAGGGTTTAAGTGTTCTCTTAATTCTGCTGATGTAGTGGTGGGGTGTGCTCCTAATTCTGTTGATGTGATGATCTGCTTCTGATTTTGCAGATGGTAAGGGTGGGCAACTTTATCCTAATTCTGCCGATTTGGGATGGGGTTTTGTTGCTAGTTCTGGTGAACCAGATGTATTACCGTAGTGAAAGAGACATGTTTGAGTAGTGTCTTGATCTACTGTGTTTTATGTTGTGGTCTTGCTTTTCTTTCTGTGGATATTGCATTACTAGGGGGCTCCTCTCAGTTTGTGTATGATATGAGGGGATAAAAGGAAATGAGTGCAAACACTACCTCAATGTCTCTTTGAGGCGGTGTTTGCACTAATTTCCTTTTCATCTCTGTCCAGTCATCTGTCAGGCACCTAAGGGATACTTCTGGCTATACAGCCTAATATGATACATACACAGTAGAGCTGCCTATCGCATGGTGTAGAGATACATCTGGCTATGCAGACAAGACAGCAGAGAAGTTAATGGCCGCACATGGGCCATGCGCGGCAGAGTTATCTGTGGGACAGTGAGAACGTATGCTGCACAAACATCTATGAGACATTTTTGGGTTGTTGAATTTACCACACACAGACAAATGCCACAGAACATGAACAAAAGTTTACATTATTTTATTAGAAAAATATATTTACAATTATCACAGTATATGCAAAAATATAAATTAAAAAAACATTACTGTTAGGCAATAGAACAAATGTGCAAAGAAGCAAGTGACCTTAATGGGGACACGGAGATATGTAAACATTATCTTTGGCAAACGTTTCATGAGCAATACTGTGTTACAGATCAAGTATAGAGGAGGTGCATATAGCACAGGGCTCATTGTTCCATACCTTTGTTTGTGGGGCACCAAGTCGGAGATAACATATAAGAAACTGAAAATAATATACAATTTACTCTGAATTAAAAATCATTTTCCCCCTTGAAAAAACACCATATTTGGCAAATGTTAGAAAACATCATCCCTGCTTTATGAGTGTAGATTGGGGGAATTATTGCCTGGGGCTGTAGTACCTCAAGGTACTCGAGGCATCCAGTGACCCTGCTTGTACATGACATTTATAGCCAGAATGGCAGAGAACTGTCTAAGATAAGTCATGTGATTGAGTTCAGAAATAGTCAACATGTGATGTACTTGAGAGTACGGAAGGATGCTGCGCCACTGACAGAGGTCATGAAACCTGCCATGGATCCACTGTCCAACCCTTCTGCCTCTGGGTACCTCTCATTGCCATTCAAAGGGATGCAGAGGATGCCATCCTCCAGCTCAACATAATGCGAGGCCTTATCTAGAACTAGTAACCACAGGGGCTGCTTCATACTACAGGATACGAAAGGGAGAGGCCATAGGATCCATCTCTGCCCATGTGGTTCATGTTTGAAACAAGTACAAAGGGAGGGATGTGGTGCATCCTTGCAGTGAGCAACAGAGCCATCCATTCACACAGCCATGAGACCTACAAGAATCCAGAGGATTAGACCTCCAGAGCTCCAGACCTTGACCAGAGGTCTTTTTGTCCTTTGCTTCAGTTTTCCACAACTTATCTTAATAAGATGCCTGCACGCTTGAGCAAAGACATAACACGTGCGAGCTTCCTTCTGAGGGAAGTCCATTCCAAGAAGAAGAACCTCTATGGTGCTGGTCACCTTTCACGGCATGCACCTAAGGCCAGGGCCTCCACACTGCGGAGATCAGAGCTGGGGAGTCATTGTTTGTTTGGGGTCCAACAGTCCGGCTGGTGCGCAGACCGCCATCTTGGAAGCTCTGATGATGTGCACAAGATGGCTGTGGTGGGGCCTGCATAGCAGCAAACCTACTTGAATGAGAAGGCAGGTTCTCTGTGGATGAAAATATGTCCAGCTGTCTCTCTGAAGATGCTCCAAAAAGGGCTGTGCCGGTCTCCGGGAGGTGTTCATGAACTGTAGTTCTCAATGAGCTGGCCCCAGGTGGGAGCAGCATAGAGGAGGTTTGCAGCTGATTGAGGCATGAAGTGAAGTATCCACCGAGGAAAGCTTTCCTCTCTGGTGCAATGTCCTGGTTGGCATTCAAGATGAAGGCGGCTCTTTGGAGGCAGTCGTGGTAGCCAGCTTGGTGGATCTGCCGTTCATCAGGTAGGGGCTCGAGACTCTGGTTTTGGGTTCTGATAAACTGCACCGCAGTTTCCAAAATGTCCGCCTTTTCGACCTTTGGGTTTTTCAACTTCTGTGAAAGAAGAAACAATGCTTGGATGAGAACTTGGGAATGATACAGTGAAGATGACACAGATGGGCACATGCCCTAAAAAATGCAACCATGGTTAGAGCACATGAACGCTTGAGTGATGCTAAAGTGACACTTCAACGAGCACTGTAGGGCTCTCAAAATTATTCTAACCCGCACTAAATGATGGCACTTAGTGATGGTTTAATCAGCATCAGAGCTCTGTGCAATTGATAATCTAATCAACACTAGAGCGTTCTTAAATGTATAAGTCTAACCAGTACTGGAGGACACAAGGTAACAGTGTTACCTGCACTGGATCTCTCTGAAAGTGACAGTACAAACAATAACAGAAAAGCGACAGTCTAACCAACACTGGGCCGATCTCAAAGTGATAACCTGGGTAGCATTTGAGCATTCTCAAAATGCCAATTTACAAGTGCTCCTGTTCTCAAGTCGCTGTGTCAAAGTGACGGTCTAATGCTGAGTGGTGAGCTCTCAAAGTGGTGGCCTAACCAGACCTAAACACTCCTGAGGTAACAATCCAACTATTACTGGAACACTAACAAAGTTACAGTCTAACCAGATTCTGACTTCACACATCACAGTCTACCACACACTGAGCACTCTCAAAACAACTATAAATGGGACTGGAACACACTCAAAAGAACAATCTAACTAGCAGAGAAGTGCTAGAGTGAAACTGGAGCATCCGCATACTAACTAGCCTATAGGAGAGCGCTCTTGAACTATCAACCTGAACAGTACTGGAGAACTGTCAAGCAAACAACCAATCTATCAATGGGACATTTAAAACCCAGCAATCTAACTAGCAACTCTGAAACTAGCACTCTAACTAGCGGTGGAGCACTCTGGATCTAACCATCTCATTATCAATGGAGGCCTCAGAAATTGGCAGGGTAACCAGCACAGTAGAACTCTGAAACTATCACCACAACGAAGCACCCTGAAACTAGCAAGAATTCTGAAACCAGCTATCTAATCATCACTGAGGCTCTCAGGAATTACAAACCTCAGTGGCACTGGAGCACTCTGAAACTAGCAATCTAACTAGCACTGGAGCGCGCAGAACTAGAAATCTAACTAGCCCTGGAACACTCTGAAACTAGCAATCTAACCAGCACTGGAACACGCAGAACTAAATATCTAACTAGCACTGGAACACTCAAACTAGAAATCTAACTAGCACTGGAGCACGCAGAACAAGAAATCTAACTAGCACTGGAACACTCTGAAACTAGCAATCTCACTAGCACTGGAGCACGCAGAACTAGCAATCTAACTAGCACTGGAACACGATAAACAAGCAATGTAAACTGTACTGGAGAACTCTGAAACTATTAACCTTAACAATAGTGGAGCACTCTCGAATAACCAACCAAACTAGCGATGGAGGATTTAAAAAAACTAGCAATCTAACTAGTGGAACTCGTGCTCTAACTATAACCGCTCTAAAGCACTTTGGACCTAACCATCGAACCATCAGTGGAGCCCTCGGAAATGAGCAATCTGCCGAGCACAGGAGGTCTCTGGAAGTAGCAATCGAAGCAGCACGAAGCCACTTTTACAATAGCAATCTAACTAGTATAGGATAACTCTGAAACTAGCGAACTAACCAGCACTGGAGATCTAATCATCAAGGGGCCATCAGAAACTTCTAATCTAATCAGCACTGGAGCCTCTAAAACTAGCAGTCTAACTAGCACTGGAGCAGGCTGAACTAGCAATCTAACCAGCGCTGCAGCACTCTAAAACTAGCACTCTAACTAGCGCAGTCTGGCCAACGCCGGAACATTCTCAAAGTAAGAATCTGACTAACATAGGATCACTTTGAAAGTAACATTCAAACCAGCACCGGAGCACACTGAAACACTATCCAACTAACTAGCAATGTGGTTCCCTGAAATTAACTAATTATCTATCACTAGAGCACCCTGAAAGTAGCATGCTAACCACCATTGGAGGACTCGTTAATTAGCTATTTAACCAGTAGCGAGCACTCTTAAACTAGCAATGGAACCATTGTTGCAGCCTTCAGAAACGAGCACTCAAACCAGCTCTGAAAACATAACTGGACCCACTGAACCTAACAACCTAGCTGAAAATAGCGATCTGCAACCACCATTGGAGCACTCGGAAACCATCCATCTATACAGCACTAGAAGCCTCTCAAACGAGTAATCTAACCAGCAACGGAGCATTCTCCAACTAGCAATCTAATAATGAGCACCGGAGCACACTCAAACAAGCATTGCACCCAGCACTGATGCAATGAGAACGTAGCAGTGTAACAAGTACAGGAGCTCCCTCGAACCAGCACTGGGAAACTAGCAGTGTATTCCCAGCACGGGGCAATCTGCAAGCAGCGATTTAACCAGCGCTGGAGCACTCGCAACCCAACATACGGGCACATCCGTACCAAGCAATCCTTAAAGTGACGGGGTGCAAATATTTCAGTAACTGAGTCTGCAGCACTTTTGAGTGACAGGCTTGGGCAGCCCAGGAGAGCGTCCTGCAACCACTGACCCCTCCCCTTTCAAGTGTGCCTGGGCGGTTGGTGCAGGGTGAGGGCTCTCTTTCACTTCACGAGCCCCCCACCGGACCTCTACCACCGACCCTCTCTCTCTTTATTTTGTGCAGATTTATATAGCGTGAACTCGACCCGAAGGTATTGGAGCGCTTTACATTACACATTCAGACACGGGGAGATTAAGTGATTTGCCCAGATCACAGGATGTGGACGCGACCCCGAAGCTCGAACCCTGGTTTCCCAGCTCCAAAGTCGGCAGTCTAGCCGACGGACCACATCCTCTGCCAGTGTCACACCTAGCACACCCGTACCGGCCCTTAAAGTCATGCTTACTTACCACTCTGTCAGTGCCCCTGTGCCACACACCGACTTCGCACACCCACCCCTTCCCCTCCATGTATGCTGTCACGCGCAGCTCTCCTTTCAGTGTACTCGCGAATCGCATCTTCCTACGTAATAGCGCGCTTAAAAGCTGTTCGGTGTTTCTAAACGCTATAAACCACAGTAATTACAGTTATTGCTTTCAGCGCCAACGTAATAAGACACAATTGTTCGACCTTAGACAAATGAACGTCTGAGTTCACCCTCTCCGGATGAACCTAGTGCACTGTAGACCACAGCACGTGTCAGCAGCGAACGCTTAAGCTCGCTGAACCGTGTCGCCGTTTCATGACCGGCCTCTTTCCTTACCACAAGGCACAGCTCCTTCCAATGTCTTCGTAAAGGCCTCATCCCATGCGCCCCGACCCAAGAGTTCTCTTACAGTCTGATCACCGATGCACCCTGTCGTTCCTGATGCCCACTCCCAGTCCCCCGACCGCAGACTGACAGTCCACGTGACTGCCAACCCGTATAGCACATTAAGAAAAGAAAATAGCGTCACACTATAAAATAATATGGACTGGGGCGTAAGGAAGATACATGTAGCCCCTGCGGTGCAGCCCCCTCCCCGCTCAGCTCAAAGCAAATCTGGGAGATCTGGGGAGAAAGCCCCCCCCCCCCTCATCTTAGTTCGCATGGAGCGACGGTTGCGTTCCGCCACTGGGTGAGAATAACTAAAGACATGAACCCATCTGATCGCTGGTTGCACGCATAATCCAGACCATCTGTAGACGTTTACGCAGCGCCAGAAGAGGTGTGTGGGTAGCCTATCTCCTTCTGAACCTGCCTCCTCCGGGAATTCGCATGACCCCAGACTCCTAGACGTTCCCCGACAATAGCTCGATCAAAGGGGCTGCAGACCCCCAAGTCCTTCTACCACCGACGATGGCGCGCTCTTGGCACAGCGACGGCGCCCAGAGGCCACCAGGACCGTGCGCGCAGCTCCTTGGGAGCAGTGCGCACTGCGAGCACACAGACCAAAGTTCACGGGAGGGCTCTACACACGCACAGGTAACACTCTTTGCGAGAGGAGTAAGATTCGTTGTGTTGAGTACACGGGGTCAATGCTCACCTCGTTCGGCCCCTTCTCCAGCAGCAGCATCCGTAAAGTCTCCAGGCTCGAGTTTATCCTCTCCCGTCGCCGCTTCTCCACCACGGGCTTCAGGAGCTGAGGGGAAAACGCAGAGAAGAAGGAACATTAGGACCAAGCTGTGCATTAAGGGAGCGCGAGGGGGTTGAGCCACTGCAGCGCGAGAGGCAGAGATACGAGGACCGCTGGGCCCTGGGGCAGGTTGAACCCTAGCAGCGCAAAATACTAGAAGAAGGGGACAAAGTGAACCAACAGGCCGCGCTACACCAAAGAAGAAATGCCCCCAAAAGAGCGCGCCTTCCACGAAAGCAAATTATGTGAATATAAAAAGCACAAGACACCAGGAGAGCTGAGGTCTATGAACCCAAAGGTCTCGAGATGAAGGAGAGCTGGGAACCCAAAGGGCCACGCGGGGCCGGAGGAAGCACAAGGCACCAGGACTGGGGGCCGATCGGACATGTACCTTTCTCATGCCCTTGAAGGCTCTCTCGGGGGATGACTTCTTCATGGCTGCGCGTGGGAGCGAGGTCAGGAGGCAGCTCTGCAGCGGCAGAGGAAAGATTGTGTCTGAGGGTCTGTGGGGGAGGCCGGCTTTATGGAAGCCGGGGGAGGAGGGCAGAGGCCGTTCACACCTTGTCCTGCGCCCTTTGTCTCCCTGGCCTTTAGAGATGCCGCCGCGAGCGTGCCGGCGATCACCCCCTGTAAACCCGGACACCAAAGGGCAGCTGCCCCCCCCCCCCCTTTTATCCCATAGAGCTTCACTCCACTCAAAGAAATGATGGCAAAGTAGACAATCAGAAGCACATTATTTGAAGAAATGAACACAGAATCAGAAATTCTTCTTGGTGACGAGGAAGACGAGCCAATCATTGCTAAAGAAACTTAAGTCTGATGCGTAAAACAGCGCGAACCAGTAACCAGTTTTGTATGATTTTGTTGCTTCTGTCACTAAATGCTTGGAAGTATTTTTAACTTCAGGGCGTATTGTAGACATATTTGTACATCAGGTTAGATAAATAAGGCTACAGGATATGTCGTTCCCGACATACACCACATTTATTGATAACATGAATTTTATGTCTAAGGGAGTTTGTTTATAACGTAAATCGTAGGCAGCAAACTCTTTTAAAAAGCCTAATTAGCTCATTTCTGCAGCGGCCTTTCTCCCAAATGCAGCGCGTTGTAGACAATCATGTGTGCAGAGAAGCCCGTCTGGTGGCGCATCTTATGTGATGCTGACCGCGTGGAGAGCTTTAAGTTGTGCAGAGTGGCCTATGTGGTGCAGTGTTCCATGTGGTGCAGTGCGGCATGTGTTGAGCAGTATTCCATTTGGTGCAGAGCGGCCTGTGTGGTGCAGTATTTTATGCGGTGCACAGCATCTTCTGTGGTGCAGTGTTTCATGTGGTGCAGAGCGGCTTGTGCGGTGCAGTGTTTCATGTGGTGCAGAGCGGCTTGTGTGGGCGGTGTTTCATGTAGTGCAGAGTGGTTTGTGTGGTAAAGAGCAGCTTGTGTGGTGCAGTGTTTCATGTAGTGCAGATTGGTTTGTGTGGTGCAGTGTTTCGTGTGGTGCAAAGTGGCTTGTGTGGTGTAGTGTTCCATGTGGAGCAGAGAGGACTGTGTGGTGTGGAGAGCTACACGTGGTGCAGAGTGGCTTGTGTGGTGCAGAGTGGCTTGTGTGGTGCAGAGTGGCTTGTGTGGTGCAGAGCGGCCTGTGTGGTGCAGTGTTCTATGTTG
Source organism: Lissotriton helveticus (assembly GCF_964261635.1). Classification (NCBI taxonomy): domain Eukaryota; kingdom Metazoa; phylum Chordata; class Amphibia; order Caudata; family Salamandridae; genus Lissotriton; species Lissotriton helveticus. The sequence goes on from NC_136073.1 coordinate 154,074,958, forward strand.
TGCAGAGCTGACAGGGCCTTACAGCAACGTCTACGTGTTGTATGGAGAAAGGATGGCGTAGTGGCCTCAGTGCAGTGAGGATTTTGCAGGGAGGCTGGTGCATTGCCACGAAGCCCATCACGTTCAGACTGGCCGGTGTGGTGCAAATTGGCACCAGGCAGTGGCGCAGAGGTAAAACGTCTTACTGAAAAGGTGAGGGGTAGAAAGCTCTGTATGGTGCAGAGAGGCGAGTGGGGTGCAAAGAGCACAGTATGGTGCAGAGTCGACTGTGGTGCAAAGAGCCCTACAAGGTGCAGAGCAACCAGTGTGGTACAGGGAGGCGGTGCTGGGCAGAGAGCCCTGTCTGGTGCAGAGAGTCCTATATGGGCCAGAGAGAGAGGCGAGTGCGTTGCAAAGAGCCCATTTAGGTGCAGAGAGACGAGTGTGGCGCAGAGAGGCCAGCGTGGTACAGAGAGCCTAGACCAGTATGGCGCCGAAAGGCCTTGTGGGGCAGAGAGTCCTGTATGGCGCAGAGGCGCGAGCCTGGTGCAGTGATGCGCGTTTAGAGTTCGGAGGTCGGTGACGTGCAGACGCTGGCGTGGTGCAGATGTGTCCTCGTGCTGCCCAGAGCACTGTGGGACGCAGAGAGGCGCGCAGCCTCTCGCGAGTCTCAGTCTGCCCGGTGCGGTGCAGAGGAGCCTGTAATACGGGCAGGTACATGTACTGCGAGGAATGTTTACCAGATAATACGCCCATAACACATTACACGTAGGGAATGTGTGTGGCGCAGAGAAGTATTCGTAGTAGAGGTAGGTCAGTGATTAGTGATTTAGGTTCAGACCCGTCCCTTCGCTCATGACACATTTAACTGAGGAAATGCCAGCGGTGCAGGAAGGCCTGTGTGGTGCCGGTTTGTCGGGGTTGTGCAGGGGAGGTGGTTTCCCAAGACTTGACGCGTGGCTATTTTAATGCAGTGGATGTGTGTGTGTGTGTGGGGGGGGGGGGGGGGGCTAGAATGGTGCCGACAGCACTCTGTGATGCTGAAGTCGGTCGCACATTAGATGAAGGGAATGTGGTTCTCCTGAGGGGGTGTCTCGGACAGGCTTGTGCCTCATTCTCACCCTGGCATACTCTTTTGATCTCTGCACGCTTCGGGTCCATTGTCATGCAGCCCTCCCCAACCTCGCGCCCGCACCTGCCACGTGGACGGCGGGAGTGGAGAAAGTCACACCTCTCGGCTCGTGTCGCCAGCACTTCTTCCTGTTGGGGGAGGTGGCAATTGGAGGGCACCCACTTCGCCATTCAGACCACATGCTCAGCCAGAGGACCCTGATATGTTGTATATTACACGTGTGGACATACTTAGCTACACCAGTGGGGACACGTGCCTTGCTTGCTCTCAGTGCCCCTCAATGGTTGTTCACATGTACTCTCATTGTTCTATTATCTCTCCCCACATCATTTATAGCCTCCTTTTCACATTGATTCGCCCTTTCCTCATCTTTTCGTCCCATTTCTCCCCAGCCGCAACCGCCCCTACATTTAAATCTTTCTATTGCCCCCTCGCAGAACATATCACCAAGAAACAGCGTAATCAAGAATTAATCTCCAACAGTAATTAGAAATGACCAGGACCGCCTAACAATGTAACATATCCTGACACACAATACACTTCCTGCTAACAGATCCTGCTCACTAAACCTGCAAATTATTTACATCTGTTTACAATTTCTGATTGCATGATGTTACACAGCGCTCAGCAGGGCAGGACGGGGTAACCAAAAGTAACCGTGGCAAAAATGCTCAAACCAGCCCTACTCCTTTCATCTCTTCATCATACCCACCCAACTCAATCAACTCACCCAAATCACCCATCCATCCATCCATTGCTTTAAGTGGAATGAAAAAACTGGGTGGTCTCTCAAAGAGGCGTGGCCAATATAATGAAGATCGTGTCTTAAAAGCACATGAGCTAAAAAGCTGTGCTTGGCATAATGTGCCGCCCGACTTGTATTTTGCTGCTTCTGTAATTGCATCCAGCTATATAATACGAAAAGAAACATTACACCTCCAGCAAGCCAGGACTATTGGCTTTGTCAATAGTTGTTAGTTGATTACGCAACAACTATGACTTTCTTGAATATAATATGACAATCCTTCAGTTCTGACATGATGAGAATCTAGACGCTATCGCACGAGCTCTGGTATCGGGGGCACAGTTACTCTCTAAGCTGACCACACTGGTGGCTAGGGTTACCCCTCCTCCTTTGTCAACTACCCCCTGTGCCCCATCCAACAACATTATGGTGGCGATTACAGATCTGAAAAAAACAAGTAGAGTTGGGTCGGCACATGTTGGTGCGATTGGGGGTGCCCACAATAAAGTAGCGGCCAATGCCCAGACGTTTCTGGCTAAAGAATTTGCTAGGGCAGACGCAGGTAAGAAGACCGACCTGGGTGGAGAGAAGGGTTCAGCACCTAGCTCTGCGGGGAGGCAAGACACATTTTTATCCGGACCTGGGAAGCTGTCTTCAAATGTCCCACTGGATGTTAAGGAAAAAGTTTGGAAAGGGGAATTTGTGAATATATTCTCTTTGATAAGAGCAATGCGATAAGAGAAAATGCGGCCAAAAACATAAGGAGTAAGGACACCTCATCGAAGGATAAGAAACCTAAGGTTGAGGAGACAATAACACATTGGTGATTCGGGTTCAATGTTTACATTTCACTGATGTTAGAGAGAAAACCTGAAGTCACAGCCTTCACAATATTTTGCTCTAACAAGATATTGAAAGGGCTCTATGTTTACAGGGGTACTACTTGGTTAGATTATGACTGGGATTTCAGATGGGCAAGAACTGAAGAGCCAGACATAGGGTGGGACCAGACAGAGGTCAATGTATGGCTGTAAAGTGTGAATAGCAAGACTCCTTTAAATCCGCCTTTTCATCAGCAACAAACAGGCGAAAGGAAGGTCTCGTGCTGGGTCTTCGATAGGAAAGTCTGCACACATCCTGCTGGATCCTGTAAATATAAGCACAGTTGCTCCTTTTTTGGCCACCCTTCCCATCCAGAGTTCAAATGCTCCAAGAAGTCAAGGGATAAAGGGAAAGAGGGAACTAAATCTTCAAGCTAAGTGTGAGTTGCCCACCCTGGTCCAGATTATCAGGCCGATTCTATGGTTGAACTTGTACCCAAGCAGAGACACGGCCAATTTGCTACATCTGGGGTTTTCTTCAGGTTTTAGGATCCCAACATTTTATGTGCCTCCCATCCCACACAGCAACAATTTACTATCAGCCCGCATGCATCAAGAGGTAGTGTCCTAGAAAATAAGAAAGGAGGGTACCTTGTGCAGGATAGCGGGCCCATTTCCACCACCCCACCTTCAGGAACTTTGTTGGTTCCCCGTTCGGGGTGGTACCCAAAAAAGGAACAGAGGCAATTCAGATTGATCCACATCCTCTCAGCTCCCGAAAGGTCTTCAGTGAATAAAGCAGTCGACCCACATTTATGCTCCGTGCGTTATGCATCAATTGACCAGGCTCTAGCCATACTGCGCAAACTAGGCCGGGGGGCAGTGCTGGCAAAGACGGGCATTGAGTCTGCTTTCTGGATCCTCCCTGTCCACCCAATGACTACCACATTTTGGGATTTCAATTTGGGGGGCTCTTTCTACCATAAGTGTATGCCAATGGGATGTAGAGTGTCCTGCACTTATTTCGAACAATTTAGCTCCCTGTTACAATGGATATTCACCTCATGCACAGGCCACAGAGATGTGATTCACTACTTGGATGATTTTCTGGTCCTGGGGCTACGGGACTCTGACGTTTGCTCGGGGGCACTTGATGCATTGATCTCCCTTTTCAAGGAATTAGGGGGTTCCCATTGCGCCGGTAAATACTTTAGGTCCTTCCACGTACATTACATTCCTGGGTAATGAAATTGACAATGTGGCAGGGGAATGCCGTCTCCCTTTGGAGTAGGTTCAGGCCTTTAGGCAGTCCATTGACACAGGGTTGTCATCCAGAAAAGTGACACTTCATCAGCTCTAGGTGTTAGCGGGCCAACAGAATTTTGCTTTACAGATCATTCCCATGGTTTGCGCCTGCTCTCGGTCTACTCTGTCTCATATTCTTGCTTCAACACCCTCCGCCTCCTTCGTAAGACCTTCAAATGGATCCCCCTCGAACACCGAAAGACAGTCACTCACGCCCTGGTCACCAGCAGACTCGACTACGGCAACGCACTCTACGCCGGAATAAACAAAAACCTCATCCGCAAGCTACAGAACATCCAGAACGCCGCCGCAAGACTGGTCCTCAACCTGCCAAAACACTGCCACATCTCCCAGCACCTGCGCACACTCCACTGGCTCCCCGTCGAGGCGAGAATCACCTTTAAGATGCTCACTCACGCACACAAGGCCCTCCACGGCACCGGACCAGCATACCTGAACAGCCGACTCAAATTCCACGCACCCCAAAGGACCCTACGATCAGCCCAGCTTTCCTACGCTGTGGTCCCCCGCACCAGAAAGACCAGATTGGGAGGGCGCTCCTTCTCCTTCCTCGCGGCCAAAGCATGGAACGCCCTTCCGCTCCACCTCAGACAGACAACATCGCTCCCCATCTTCGCAAGAAACCTCAAAACCTGGCTCTTCGACAGACCCCCTCCTTGATGGAATGGAACCTGCACCCCCCCAACTCCCCCCCCACCCCTAGCGCCTTGAGACCCTTACGGGTGAGTAGTCGCGCTTTAACAAACTCCTGATTGATTGCTAGGTCAATGGCCTGCCTCAGAGAGAAACACCACCATTCCCGGGTATATAGTGAGGTTTAGGAAGACTTGAGGATATGTCACGCCTTCCTACAGCAATTTAACAGCTCTTTTATATGGCCTTCACACCAGATTTAAAGCTGCGCGCTAAGCCTCTTTAGAGACTATGCAGGCAGCGTTGGTTTTTGAGCTATATTGAGATCTGAATGGTGTAGGGGAGATTGACCGGTTGCGTGGCACGACAGCCGCATCACTAGGAATGTCACCTTTCTTGGTCTGTTCCCTATCATTGTAGCAGGGGCCATCTGGGTGGAGGCACTCAGAGACAGGAGTGTAATCTTCTGGTCAGACAATATGGCGGTAGTGGAGGTTATCAACAGGCAGGGGGCTTCATGCAAATGTGTTCTGTGGTTGCTTAAACATTTGATTCTATTGTGGTTGAAAGCTAACATTCCATTTCAAACTAAGTATGCTCCTGGTATTCTTAATAATGCTGCTAATGGCTTATCTTGCTCTAGCTACAGCATTTTCAGGATTTCCACCCACAAGCAGCTGAGGAGATGACAGAGTTCCCATCATATCTGTGGAAAATTAGAGTCTTGCCTGACCAGATTTAGTGGCAGCCTCACTTGCAAAACGCACGCAGTTGTCCTATGAAAAATGGTTTGTACACTATAGGTCCTTTTGCACACACATAATATCCCTGCCATGTTCAACCCGGGCACAATTTTTCTCTTTCTGGGTAACCTGAAAGAACAGGGCAAGCTAGTATCTTGTGCTCGAGCCCACCTCTCAGCCATAAGGTTTTTCCCTAAAATGAAGGCTGCAGGTGACTTGAATAGTTCCTTCCTCATTAAGAAAGCATTAGCTAGGTAGGCTAGACTTGATGGTCCTGAAAAATATTGCGCATGGTCTGGGCCTCCCGTTGTCAATTCTGCCTAAGGTGTGTACGTCCCCATACGAGGCGGCAGTTTTTGCCAATGCATTCAGTACGGCTTTTTACAGCACCTTTAGGGTTAGCGAACTGGTGTAGTCTGTAGGACTGACTCGGCGTGGGGGGGGTCCTCAGTGAGCGGATGTGCAGTTAGGCAACGAGGAACTGATTACCTGGATGAGAAAGTCCAAAACAAATCAGGAAGGGAGGGGGGCTGTGATCAAACTCAAGGCGGCTCGAGGTTCTCATCTCTGCCCTGGAGGTCGAATGGGATCTTACTCGGCAATTCGTCCTGACATAGCGACTTCGGCTTTGTTCATCCACCCGAATGGGGCTGCCTCTCGTGCTACCAGTTTGCATCGGTTCTGACAGCAGCCCATTGGACGGCAGGCATAAACCAGAGGGTTAATCTCTCCTTTAGAATAGGAGCAGCCACAGAGGCGGCAGGGGCAGGCATGTCACCTGAAGATTAAAAAAAATGAGGGCGCTGGTTGCTTAAGTCAAACAAGCGTTACATTTGCCCCGACTTGCAATGACATAGCTGGTACATGATTATTTGCCCTTTAATGCCTGCTCACCTGTGTTTTTCCTGTTCTTTAGTAGGATGCCATCCACGGTCGTGTGGGTGGTTGGTCAGTCATTAGGCAGCCTACAGGTTGCAACTGCTCCGTGGACCCAAGCCCTCAGCTGTGCGTGAAGTTTCCTTTTGCTGGTGCGGGATTGGCAGCCTCCATATTTCACAGTTACAGAGGTTGATCCAGGTAGCCAGGGGTTGTGAGGGACTTCAGTTCCCGAACCACATTGTAGTACACTTTGGAGGTAATGACTTGCTGAGAATGGGCCATAAGGGCCTCAGCTAGGCAATTTTGACTTAATTTGCGCAATTGGGCAAGGCTTCTCCTGAGGAGGCTATTGCATGGTCACACATGGTGCCACACCGGCCCTGGGCAAGTATATCAAGTCTAGGGTAATCAACATTTCGGTGCGGCATTTGAACTCTGAGATTTCCAGGCTGGGCCCGGGTTGCCTTTGGAATATCCCACACAAACTTCTCTGGGGTAATGACATGTTTCACGAGAATGGTGTCCAGGCGCAGGGACTGATTTATTAATCAAGGACATTTGGACGTTTGCACAGCAAATGTTTTATGATGGGGAGGGCGAAGGACCTTTGGGTCCTGGTTGCCCATGTGGCAATGCCTAGAATCCTAAAGTCACCCCTAGTTAGCAGAGGGGGTGGGGAGGACTTCCAAAGCAGTCCCCAGGACAGCACTAAGCGGTAAGATCCAGCACTCCTGAGCCAACCAGAGGATGTGCACACCAGCTTGTGGGCTAGGGAGCACAGTTCGATCATTAGGGGAGGGTACGGAATCGCTGCTCCTGCCCACCTCCTCGCATCCCCTTGGGGAGCTTGGTGTTCGGGCCGATTCCCGTAATGAGGACAACTGTACAGTGGCACGGGACCGCCCCTCACGGATGCAGGTGGCTGCACCTGTGTGGCCCAATGTCGTTCAGGATTGCGGGATGGCCCTGGTGTGAAGGGTGCACTTTGAATTTTGAAGACTGTTTTGTTCACAAGTGTGGTTTGCACATAATCCAATGCCATTTCGTGTGATGTTTTTCTTCCTGCTGGTTCACAAATGTGGTATGCCAATATTGAATTAAACTGCTCCACTAAAACCAGGTTTTCTATGCAAGTTCTGTTGGTGCCTTGTTTGGGTAGTGTGGGGTGCGGGCCAAACTGGTGGTATTCAGGTCTATTGGACAGGGGTGCAGCACTTGGGATACGGGGCCTCTGTGGTCCAGGCCCCTCCTTGGATCCAGCGACATGCGGACTAAGGTCAGTTATGGCCAGTGGAGGCTTCCTTTTGCCTCAACTCGCAAGAGGCGTGGACAGGGTGACAGGAAGTGTGCTGTGTCGCATCACTTCTGTGCATCACCACTGAGGTAGCCAAGGGGGTTTAAAGTTTGCCTGCCCTTTGGCCTTGACCTCTTTCTAGACCTGGATATCAGCATTCCATCCATCAATTGTTTTTTTTTTACTTTTACAAAGTTGGCATTTTTCTGCCCTTATCCCTTTTTCTGCCTACAGCCTGGCCTGGGTCACATGACTGGGTGTAACTGACAGACTTTGCACATTCGTCCAAGACCATCACGCAATAGAGGATTAGGTGTGCCTGGATGGCACACCTAACTAACTGCGGGCAGGATGGGGGTAGAGCTCAGCATAGCCTCACCTACACCTGAATAGGCTGTGTCCTATCTCCACACAAAGGGCCTAATAACATTACGTTGTCAATCCAGCCACCTTGGTACCAGGGCAGGGGAAGCAGGAAATGTCATTGACTTCTGAGCCACTATCTGGAAACTTCTCTCACCTTACAGGGCCAGGGCATCTGGATATAAAAGATGGACCTCAGATACCACCACTTGAGTACACTGTGGATACCCTGTCAGGAAGGTCTGCTGTGCTGCTGAAGGACTGCCACTCTGCTGGACTCCTGCTTCGCTGTGCTGATTGCTGCCTGCTGCCATCCTGCCTGGGTGAGAAGGACTGGACCTCCCTTTGGACCCAGTGGAACATGGCATCTCTTCTGCTGCATGGTGGAACCATCGCAAAGACTGATCCTCGGCGCAGGTCCTCACATCTCTCATCAATGGTAGCCTCAACGATGACACCAAAGTCCGCATTGTAGCCTCGCAGCTCCTCAGAACCAATGCATGGCTCTACTGGGCGACACATCCCTGACTCCAGAGTTCGCATTACAAGCCTTCGTCAATGGGTTGCTCAACGTCGACGCCACAGGACTTGGCACCGCAGTCTTGCCGCTTCACTTCGGCTGAGCAGAGCATCTTTGACGCGGATCCACACAGCGCTCCACAAACCAGGATTAAGGGTACTCTGTTCAAGGGGGCCTAACTGGGACTCTGTAACCAGCATGCACTCCATCATGGTCAGCCTAAACTTGTGACTTTGACCCAGTCCAGCGCATCTAGATATCTTAAGTTTGCACTTTTTGCCTTTTGGTGCTATTTTACCTAAAAGCTTTAAAATCGAATATCTCTGGTTCTAATGATTGGGTTTTTGTTGTTTTGTCTTGTTTTATTTATTAAATTGAGCTCTAAATTCCCCCCTTGATCTGGGATCCTTTCTGTGTGGGGTTTTCACTGTTTTACTTTTTGAAGTGTTGCATAAATACTTTATACATTGCCTCCAAGTTAAGCCTCACTGCTGTGTGCCAAGCTACCATGGGTTGAGCACAGGTTAATTTGGGGTTTTCTTGTGCCTTACCCTGACAAGGATTGTGGTTGTTTCTTGACCAGGGCTCACACTCCAGTCAATAAACAAACTAATTTCTTACAGGCGATGTAGAAGTTGAGGAGCCCTTCATGGCACATTTGTTCATTGAACCTTTTCACCAGGCTCCCGGTGCCATAATCGTGTTGGGGCAGCAGCCTTTAGTCTGTTTCAGCTGTGAGGAGGATGGGTTTAACATGGCAGCCACCCAGAACTCTTCACAATGCGATGCAGCATCTTGTCGTGCAGCTTGTAACACCCCCACCGTTACCCCATAATAAGACAGTAGGTCCAACTACGACTCTGGTGTTTCTTTATATTGAGATTGACTCAGTGAAAAGGAAATGCAGGCTAGCTGATGCATTTCGATCATTACTTGAGTCTTTTCCCCAGGTGTAGAAAGTAACTCTACAGCAGTTGCAGGTATTAGTTGGCCAGCTCAATTTTGCGTTATGCTTCATCCCCATGGGCTGACCCTTCTTATATGGAGAAGTGTGGCTCAATGGTTAGAGCAGGCAGACCTTGATGCAGAGCTCTGGCCAGGGACCAGGGTTTGATTCTTGCCTCGGCGGGTCTCCGGCTCAATAATTCCTCTGACTGGATATTCTTGCCTCAGTGCCTGTTCTGATCATGGGTCCCACGCTGCAACTCTGGGCAATAGCTTGCTTAGTCTCCACAACAGCCCCAAAAGTGCTGGGATGCCTGGCTGCACCTGGGGGGAGCCCAGGAGTGGACATTTCCCAGGAAGGGTTCCTAAGCGGTATACGGACAGCGCCAGGACACCTCCAGTGGAGGTAGCTGTGCGCTTTACAAATTCCGACATTTACATTTTTACATTTCTTACGCTCTATCACACAAGCCATGTCTGAATTGAGGGAAAATACCATGGAACCAGCCCTGCCCATGGCTCAGAAACAGGACAGGAGAATGTGGTTATCCTTCCTTGCGAATTGCAAACAGTATATGATATGGCTGGTACCTTTGTGTTCTAGCCAGGATTTTGAAAGGTTTAGTGATGTTGAGGGTAGCGTTGGTTTCGGTGGGATATTAGGCTCTAAATGGTGTGCTCAGGCCTGGTCTCAGCATTGGTTTGACTCAGACTTGTTAAAAAAAATTGGCTTTCTTAAAGCTGTTTCCCCTAGTAGTGGCCTTACATATATCAACGGATCAGTTCCAAAACCAATCAGTAAGATTTTGTTCTGATAGTATTTCCTTTGTTTAGTCCATTTATGTGCTAATAACTGGTACTGACTTGTTTTAAGAATCACAAGAGCAAAACATGTTACGTGTATCCTAAATAATGCTGCTGATGCATTGTCTCATTTCACTTTGCAGGATCTTTGGCGTTTCCATCCGGGGGGCAGAAGCAGAGCACACTCATTTTGGAATAAATATACAAACCGTGATGGAAGGAAAGCTTGAATTAATCTCTGCTAATGGAAATCACTCGGACCGCATCCCAATCCATTGTTATTTTGCAAACCATGCCACCTGACTTTGGACCCAGCTATATGCAAATCTGTCTTGACCGTGCTCCCATAGGCATGGTGATCAATAAAATGATGGACTTATCCCAAATTTCTGACCAGGGGGGAAAGTTTGATTTGTTCAACATTCCGTCCAACATCTGTTCTTTTTGCATTTGTCGTGATAAGTGGGGTATGCCCAGACGTAAGTCCTGTGCCTGGTATGCCACTGGATTCTCCCGTCCGCCATGTGGCCCTCATGCCTAGGTCCCCTTCCTCAGCCCAAGACGGAACTCAAGAGTTTAGGCTTCTGGCTAGAACAGGATCTATCTATGAAAACACAGGCCAAAAAAACTGCCGGCACTTGTGTCGGCCTACTCCGCTCAGCCAGGAAGATTCTCCCTCTACTCCCTGCACAATCTCAAAAACTGCTTATACAGGGACTAATACTATCGAGGTTAGACTATAGTAACGCCCTCTTCCTGGCAGCCCCAGAAGCCACCCTTAATGTTCTCCAAAGAACACAGAATGCCGCTGCTCGGATGCTGACAGGAACACCACGGAGATCTTCTGCTAAACCAGCTCTAAAGGCACTCCATTGGCTGCCGATCCGAGAAAGAGTCATATTCAAGGCCCTATGCACCACCCATAGGGCCCTGCAAAACCTAGGGCCACCGATGCTGAAGACCATGATCTACCCATACAAACCCAATAGGCCCCTCCGCTCCTCTCAAAGGAACCTGGCTACGGTCCACAGAGCAAAGAAAGCCCGCACTGGAGGACGCCGTTTCTCGGTCACAGCTGCTACCCTTTGGAACGCCCTACCAATGCAGCTTCGGGCCGAACCCAACTACATAAAGTTCCAAAAATTACTCAAAACGCACCTCTTCCCACAATAAAACTTCTCTTTCCTTCTTTTCCCTTTGACCCCCCCCCCTCTCCTCCCCTCAGCGGTTTATGCAATCTCAGCGCTGGGACGCTCCCGGGCAGCCATGCGCTATATAAATCTTGCTTTCATTTCATTTCATTTCATTTCATTCAAACTAATCTGGCTAAACTAATCTGGCTAATCAATCAATCAGGGAATTATAAGCGCGCTACTCATCCTTGAGGGTCTCATGCGGGGTGATACCTGAAACCAGTCCAAGGATGCTTGTTTATGGTCCAGGGAGGAACTGGCAGTTTGAGCTGGACAGTTACCATGGGGAGCAGGGTCAAGACTGATTTGCATATGGCATGTCATGGCAAGAAAAAAAACGATGGATTTAACCCAGATCAGTGACTGGGGTGGGGGAATATTTGATTTGTTCAGCATTCCGGCCATCATCTGTTCTTTTAACTTTCTACTAGTGGCATTTTTATAATTGTGATAAAACAACTGACTTTAAAATAAAATAGTGCTCTTCACTATATTTCCAAAGACACCAAACATGACCTGCTCATCTCTTCCCATTTGGAAATCTCACTTATAAAATTTTAAAAGATAACTCCAATGTTATCCTATGGGAGAGATAGGCCTTCCAGTAGTGAACAACAAATGTAAGAGTTTTTCACTACCAGGACATATAAAACTTAAAAGTACATGTCCAACATTTTAAATACATTGCTCTCTGGACTGTCCAGGGCCTACCTGAGGGGTGCCATATATGTATTAAAAAGGAAGGATTTAGCCTGGCAAAAGGTTTATTTTGCTAGGGTGACATGTCAGTTTTGCACACACAGGCTCTGCAATGGCTGGCCTGAGCCATGTTTAAAGGGCTACTTAAGTGAGTGGCACAATCCGTGCTGTAGGCCCTTAATTCACAAGCCCTGGGTACACAAAGTACCACTTTACAAGGCACTTATAAGTACATTAAAATATGCCAGTTGGGGATAAGCCACAAATATCATGTTTAGAGGAGAGAGCACATTCACTTTAGCACTGGTTAGCAGTGGTAAAGTGCTTAGAGTTCTAAGGCCAGTGAAAACAAAATCAGTATCGCACAAAGCTTGTGGGAAGACAACACCAAGGCTGACCAGTCTACCTCTGCCACGCTGGGGTAAGGAAGCAAGATGGTGGCTCACCACTGTTGATTGCAAGATAGCAGGCTGCTGCGACTGGGACGTGAGTGTGCTTAGGAGTGGAGTTCTGGAGCAGCTGCAGAGCTCTGCCAATGCCTGGAGAAGTGGGGCGAATGGTATGCAGTCAGGACGCCCCCTTGAAGCCACAAAATTCACACCAATGGAAGGCGGCTCATCTCCAGTGAAGAGGCCCTGATTTCTTCCACATGTTGGGTTGCGGAGATGCGACTGCACTGGTGGGGCCCTTGATCTTCTCAACTTCTGCAATGGGGACTTTCTTCTGACACAGAGCCCACACCGGCCTCGGCTGCCACCCCATCCCGGAGCAAGGTAAGCCTGACTCCCGGAGGGCTCCATCCTCACACGTTGAAGGCCACCCTGGAGACCTCCAACATTGGTTCTTGACACAGCCCCGTACAGTCACAAGAGGGCAGCCCACGGAGAGGATTGAGCCTTTTCGACTCTGGTATGGAGGCCCTGAGTCGCACTGTCTGTTGGGGAGGGGGGCGGCAAGGGCACAGAACTACCTTGGGGAGGGATTCGGGTCTCCCCCTTCATGTAACGGGGTCTCCACTGTTCTACAGAGCTCCATGTCTGCCTCGACTGCCAACCCCTGCTTGAGTTGGCATGCGCTGGGCTCATCAAGAAGTGCCTTTCATTATACAGGGGATCACCCAGGGGGCGCTTTGACTCTGCTTGACCCCCAGTGCCTTGAAGGGGTTTGTCAGCTCCACTGATTGTACTGTTATATGTCTGGACGGAGGATTTGGTGGGAGATGGAAGAAGAGAGTCAGACACTCTGAATAGCCAAGCACCCTCACAAATCTCTCCCATAGCTATTAGCCCTGGGAGTGCTTACTTCTGGTTGGTCTCAGTTCCTTATCTTTAACCGAATGTTCGTTATAACTGTCAGTTTTGGACAGAATGCCGTTACCCTACCGGCCTGGGAAGGGGAAGTTTTCAAATGTTACTTTTCTCACAGAACACATGCCAACCTACACATTTTTGCTTGCATCCACCAGGCACATGCCTCACTGGCCTGGGACTACTTTCTGACGAGGTCAGCAGCCCGGGGGGACCTGTGACAGGACAGGAAATCAAGCAGGCAATAGCGGAAACAACGCATGGTAGAACCCTGGGGAAAGATAGACTACTAGTTGAATTCCGTCAAAGCTATTCTTGCGCCCACATTCCTAACTGGCAGAGATGTTTGCAAGGGCCATCAGAGAGGGGAGGGTGGGGGCACTGGACTTCGAACTGTACTTCTTATTCGCTCAGCTGCAATGGCTAGCTAGATGGCTGGCCGGACACCATAAAGCGGAGCTTTGGCAAGTGGGAGACCCATGCCTAAGGAGCGCCCTTGTGGAGCTGGTACTGGGAGTATGACAGAGTGGTTCAGCACCCAGAGCTGCTTGTGCTAGCACTCTGTTGCTAGAAATTGTTGGTTTTGAAAGATGTAATGCCACCAATTGGATTTGCTCCCTACCCATGGTGGCCATGCCAAAGCTTCGCGGAGGATTCTGCATGAAACACAGGAAGAGGGGTTGGATCAAAGAAGGGCTAGACACAGTGGGAGACTGCTATGTGGAATGCAAGGCTTGTAACCTCACTAAGTTAGTCAGGAAAGATGGCCTGCCTCTGAAGGAATGCCTAACATGCGGTCGATGAGCCGTCTTTGGATGGTGGGCCCAGCAGAGCCACCCAGGCATGATCTGCTGCATACTTTGCAGACTTTCGGCAGAGGACGCAGATTTGTCACATTGATATACCAAACTGTTTTTTCCACCGTTAAAGACGACTTACTAGCACTACAGATCTAGCGAGAAACTGATCTGGGCATACTGTTGAGAGGAAAAGAATAGGAGCAGGCATGCCATGGAGAGGGTACAGAGGATGTCACAGAACACACGCTACAAATACACAATTAAAATTTTTCAGCATACATACCTCACTCCATATAGGTTAAACATCATGATGCAATCGGACACTATGCGCTGTTCCCGATGTGCCCTTACGGGTGCATACTTTATCAACATTGTGTGCAGCTGTCCTATTATGGTAAGATTATAGTACAAGGTGGTGGGGGACATGGTCTGCACATTGAAGAGACACAACCTATAAACTCTAAAGATTTGCATTTTGGGCATTTCCACAAGGAAAAAAGGGGGCAATAGTTCCTTGACTAGGCCCTAGTTATTGCCTCTAGGGACATAGCACAACATTGGCACTCTCCGTAAGAACCAGCTCATAGTAGGTAGCAAAATGAGCTGCAGAGCTGGATTACGGTTGAGGGGCCACCATACGGGCTAAGGAATTGAGATGGATCCTCAAGGAACAATTGCATATCTATGGACTGAAATCCTCATTGCCTTCACGTAGGTAGATAGCTTAATTCCTCTACAATGCTTTGTACTGTAACTCTCGTAGGGACACACGCTCCTAAGCTTACCTACCCCCCTACCCTTGGAGAAATAGGCTCTCACTCTAAGTAAAAGCGCAAAATATAATGAAGCCACTCTCGGGATCAAGGCGTACAGAGGAAAGGCAAAGTTCCTCTGCTGCCCCCAATGGTGAAGGAATGCATCCGTTCCCATTGCCGTCGGATCCGTTCTCTAACTGAAGAACAGGGGAAGCTGGGCATTGAGGCGAGAAGCAAATTGATCTATTTTGCATGTGCCTCGCATACTCATGATCTGGGCAAACAGAACGGGGTGAAGTCTCCAATCACTGTAATCCCTAAGGAATCTGGAGTTCCAGTCCGCCACCTGAATGAGCTTCCCCGGAAGGTACTCTGCTATGACATTGATCTTGTGATCCAGGAAGAAGGGCCAGAACTCCTTCACTATGTTGACCAACATACGGGACCTCATTCCCCCCAGTCGATTGATATATCTCACCGCTGAGACATTGTCCATCCGGAGAAGGATGCAACAATTGCTCTTCAGAGGTGAGATTGACCTGATGGCAAAGGAGCCGGCCAACAACTTGAGGCAGTTTATGTGTAACTTTAGTTTGTCTGCTGACCAACGTCCGCCTGTGGCATATTCTCCACAGTGAGCGCCCCAGCCCCATCGGCTGGCATCGGATTCGACAACCATGTCAAGGGCTACGCCGAAGATTGCTCGCCCATTCCAGGCCATCATGTGTTCCAGCCACCAACAAAGCTCCTCCTGAGCTTCCAGGGATAAGGGAATGAGGTGATCGTAGTGGAATTTCTTCTGAATGTAAAATATCTTGAGTCTTTGAAGGGCCCGGTAGTGCAAGGGGCCCGGACAAAATGGCTTGCATCGAGGAAGCCAACAGACCCACAGTTCTCGCCAGAACTCTCAGACAAATAATTTGTTTGGACAACGTGGATTTGATCTCCCTTTTTATGGACCTGATCTTGCCCACGGGGAGGAGGAGTTGGGCAGAGACTGAGTCTATCAGGAATCCCAGGAATTCTATCTGCTGACACAGGACTATCATTGACTTCTTGATGTTGATGGCGAAACCCAGATCCTGTAACAGGGACATCGTCCACTCTAAGTGAGTGAGGAGAAGGGCCTGATCCTGCGCCAGGATTAACATGTTGTCTAGGTACACAATGAGTCGCAGCCCCATTTCCCAAAGGTGGGAAACCACTGGTTTCAGGAGTTTGGTGAAGACCCACGGGGCCGATGACAGACCAAAGGGGAGAGTGCGATATCAGCACCATTGCCCTTTCCATTGAAATTGAAAGAACTTTTGATGTGAGGGGCATGTAAATGTAAATGTAAATGTCATGGTACTTATAGAGCGCACTGTCACCAGACGGTCACCTTGCGGTGTCGCCTATTCGGCTTCCTGGCGCTGATACTCATACCGCTTCTGGAACCCCTCCTGGCTTTCCCTGTGAATTGTCCACTCCTGGGCACCCCCAGGGTGAAGCCAGGCATCCTTAGCGCTGTTGGGGCCGGTGTGGAGGCTAAGCAAGCTATTGCCCAGAGTTGCAGCATGGGGCCCGTGATTAGAATAGGCACCGAGGCGAGAATTAACAGGTCGGAGGAAATTGAGGCCGATACCCCACCGAGGCGGGAATCGAACCCTGGACCCTGGCCAGAACTCTGCATCAGGGTCTGCCACTCTAACCATTGAGCCAAACTCCTCCCAAACTGGTACTGTAAGATAAGCATACTTCAGGTCCAGACGGACCATCCAATCTTTCTCAAGTAGGAGATCTCTCAAAAGATGGATGCCTTCCATCTTGAAATGCCTGTAGACTACATACGGATTGAAGACTAATCGTTGACCTCCGCCCTTCATTTGAACCAAAAAGATGTTGCTGCAAAATTCTTCGGGGATGAAGGGTCCTACGGCAAAAGCCCGTTTGGCCAAAAGCTCTTCTAGTTCTGAGTCTATTAAAATCTGTTCTTGAAGGGAAAAAAGGAGAGGACAAGGTGGAAACACCTGACAAGGGGAATCCAACAGTTCTATCTGATAGCCCTGAACGGTCTGAAGGACCCACACATCTGATGTGAAATTTGTCCAATTGACCACAATATGCACCACCTGCCCCCTAGGGGGATCGATGGACATACAGGACTTACCAGAAGACTGGGAGTCAAAGTTTTTGTATCCACGGTTGACACCCCTGTTGAAGCGACCCCTGTACCCACGAGATCTGGATGGGTAGAAGCCGGCCTGCTCGGGCTCCTGGGTGTAACCTCTGCGTCTCGGGGAGAAGCCTATCTGAGGTCTTGGATTGGTATAGCGGCCGGTCGAGCGCCCTCTGCCACGGCCGGCCCTACCAGAGACCTGATGGAGCACTCTTTTAAGGGAAGCCTGTGATTTATCAAGAGAAGCGAACGTGCTCACCAATTTGGCAATGTCCTTCACAAACTTGTCGCCAAAAAGCTGTCCTTCAGCCAGAGGGCCTGGTTCCGATGAGGCCATCTCAACCAACTGTGGATCAATCCTAAGCAATACGGACTTGCGCCGGTCAGAGGCCAAAGCGCTGTTAGCGCTCCCCAACATGCAAATCGCCCTTTGCGCCCATCCAAGTCAAGGCAAAGAGAAATTACCTGCCCTATATATTAAAAAGGTAGGCCTCAAAAAAGGTCCAACTATATTCATGCTAGACCTCGAATCACACATGAAACTCTCATGCAAATATTTACAAAACTATAAAGACAATTTTTATTAAATAGGACAATTTTTTTCCATTTCATAATAGTAATCCATATCACTTCATCACATATAAATCATAACAATTGGACACAAAGAAAATACACAAAGATAATTCGGTCACATCCTCACCATAGCCCACAAGCCATTCAACACTTTCATACCAACACACATACAACTTCAGTCAAAAAGTCATATATCACTCCACAAAGATGTCATAATCAATGATAGATTTGGAATAGTTGGAACAGTATCCAAGATCATTCAGATGGTCCCCAGGTGGAAAAAACGCCAACGCGCGTTTCGGTGTGTGGCCCCAACCGGGGCTACACCTTCATCAGGGCGGTAGTATATGGGGGCACAGGGGAGAAGGACGTCTTTCTTTAAATGAGGAGGCCCAGTAAGATATCCCGTACAGGTACTGGCCTCAATATGAGCAGTCGCGATAAAAAAGGGGGGCTTTCGTCACAGCAGAGTACAATCCCAGCTTTAGTTATTCTTATAATTCAGTCCCTTGCAGGTTCCTTAATGCTGTAGGTTCGAACGAGGGGGAATATCTTCCACACTATTGTAGCTCGTTCCTTTGATCCGGAACCAAATCGGGAAGTCCCTAAACTTTCGCCGAACTTCCGACGCGGCCAATACCCGAAGGCTTCCAAACCGGCTGCCTTTGCGCCCATCCAGCCAGGACCTCTGGGTGAATAGCGGCCCCTGTCTCCTGTGCCTGGAGGGCGAACTCCAGAATTTTTGCTAAAAGGCCCAAAAGGTCAAGAACCTTATCTTGGCACGCCCTTAGGATGCGATCAATCCCCTTCTTAGGATCTTTTGTATAATTTTTTAAGAAGGTGGTCATAGCAGAGTCTATGTCCGGAGTGATGGCTACCTTGTGAGCCAAGTTTGGTCGTGGGCATTCTGATTTCAATCGAGCCCTAACCTCTTTATCAAAATCCCTGTGAAGATGAGTTTGCATGTATTCCGCAATAGCAGGGGGAGGGATCCAGTCAGAGGACCTGGGGTGTATAATGTCTGAGGGATCAAACAGGAAGGGCGAAGGTTGGACCGGGGAAGAAGCGTGCTTACGCTTTTTGGCACACTTGCGAGGCCTGGAGTCATTGGACGAGTCCGGGTCAGTGTCGGTATCAGTAGTGGTATCCTGAACAGGAATAGGAGAGGACTGTGGGGGGGGGATGGCAGAGGCGCCATCCTTGGAACTTTCTTTGGACTTACGTAATTTTGAATATGTATGTGCGTGAGGCCATGATGAACCTGGGGGTTCGGCAGGAGTGAGGGGAACAGGGACCGAGGGAGATCCTGAGGGAGGAATGGAAGAACCAGGGGGAACCAGAAGCTCCAACTTCTTAGGTATGGGCAACAGGGCGAAAGACAGGGCCTTACCTAATTTGGCATCCAACTTTTTATCAATAATGTCCTCCATGGACTCTTCCTCATAGTATTCATCATTGCCCTGCTCTTCACACGCAGGACCCTCCTCCTGGTAGAAATCACAATCTGCCATAATCTTTAAAGAATACAAAGATTCCAATCAAAAATCCCCAGAGGGAAGTAGTAGTCAGCCCTAAGTAATGTAGGACGTCTGTTGGGAGTAGTGCCGGGGCCCAGGAGCCAGAAAAAAGCAATATCAGATCAAAGAGTAATGCCAGTCCCACTCTAGGACTAATGGAGGGTTGTAACCCCTAACTGCATGCAGCTTAGGGGCACCAAAAATTATTTCCAGGAGCCCTGGAATTCAAGGGTTAATGTCAATGAGCAATGCTGGAAACTCGATGACAGAAAAAAGCGCTGCTTTAGCTGCTAAATAAAGCCCTACTGACTCCTGGCCTGCTGCGTGGTATTCCTCCAATTCAGCCTGGGGCAGGGCGTCGGTACGGCAGTAATGAGGGCTGCACGCTCACCAAGAAGCGCTCGAGGACCCTAGATGCACGCCGGAGACCCGGCCGGGCCCTGCGTGCGTCTCACTTTCTGGGGAGGGGGGCCAACTCCTCAGATCGCGGACCGCGATCAAACCAGCAACGCCGGTGACAGCCAAGCAGTCTTCACGGGACACGGTCTAGAGCACAACACGCGCTCGGAAAACAGGGGAAAAGTAAGAGGCGGTAAGGCGCGGGGCAACAGAGCGGAGCAGCGCTCCGAGGGAATGAACAACGATCGCGCCACAAATCACCAAGCGCGCACAAGGGCACAAAGAAAAATGCCTCCACTATACAGCAAATAATATATAAGCAAACAGTCATAAATATGCAATAATGTAATAAACAAACATCAAAGTGCAAGGTATGAAAAAGAGAGAGGCACTTATCTGGGCTGCGGAGCAGCAAAGAAAGAGGAAGCCAGTATGATGCCTCTCTATTGTGTATACTTTGTGATGCAGTCATTGGCTGCAGTAAAGGGGGCGTGGTTCAAAGCCTAATGGGTATTGATGTTTTTTACTTATCTAGTTTTACTTTCAGTGGCTGCTGTGAGTTCAGTTAGGAAATTGAGACAGCATAATCAGAAGCCTCCGGTCTTGATATAGAATTTGGAGTGAGATCATCCTTACCATAAAATGAGCAAGCATTGTTCTTGAACATCTTGCCTATATTCTGTACTCCAGAGTGTGATTCACAAATATGCACTGCACAGTATTTTGTACTCCAGTTTGAGAATGTTTGTTGTATTAGCAAAAAACATTAACATATTATAAAAAAAACACAAATTAAAGGCGAACGATACTCCAAATTAATTCAGTTTCATGAAGCTACATAAAGAGTCAGCACAACACTCTGTGGCCTAAAAATAAGAAATCTTAAAGTAAGCGTTGGCGATTGAACATCCTATGGGCATACATTTGTCATAGTATCCCCCCCCCCCCCCCCCAAACTAAAAATCGAGTAGGTGGAAGTCATCTAGGTGGACCAGGAGTAATAGGAAGGCAAACTCAATATCTGCTTTCGCTCTGGGGTCAACCTGACCCATGTTACGTGAAGGCACCATCCAGGGAAGCATACATCAACAAACAGAGCAATGGACCAATCACATCATTAACTGACATACCTTTTGCATCTGATAGATTACGAATAAGACTAAATGTGTTGGGCTCTGTTTTGGGGTCCAACCTAGCTGGAAGCAAACAAAATCCCGAAGAGGAGGAATTGGAAATGGATAGCCAACCACCTCAAGACCATCTCTTTCTTAATATTTCTTCATACAACTCCCTTGCTCAGTCACCGTCCTTGCTGATTCTACAAGAAACTAGGGTTCAGTACCTCCTGGATCAGAATGCTGAAGCCATAGCGAAAAACACAATAAAGCTGCTGGGCTATGTCATGTCGTGGGTAAGCATTTAGCCATAGATTCAAAGCCAATAAGGACACCGGGGACAAGTGTTCAGAAACCTGGGGGTTAGGACCTTAGGTTTGCCCACCTTTTTTCCTTAGACTTCATAAAGCATTTACATTCAGGGTGTCCTGCAGTCCCACAGAATCAGCAACTATACTTAAATTTGCAGGACGCCTGAGGACTGGTATATGCTTTCTTCCTGCACATTCAGCACATCCCTTTCCGGTCCCCTGAATTCTCCAGAAGTATTGAATCATAAATAGAGAAACTGTTTACTCAATTTCAGGTTTCTTCTGTTTGTGTGCACAGTCTTTAGGATCCATTTGCTCGTCGGGCTCTGGTTTTAAATGATAAGTTCAAACAGATTAAATATGCTCCCTTCATGATCTTTGCCTTAATATCATTGGATAAAAGCAAACCTAATTTATCGCATGGAGGCAGTACCTGATCATGCCCATTTTTAGGATAGGGCACCCCCTCTCCTTTATTTCCTTTCATACCATCTTTCAGATTGTCTGCCATTGTCCCTATGGGGTTAGCATTAGCTGCCACCCCTTAGGGACACTCAGTGGTTGTGCTGCCAGGATCACCTGAGGCTGGGAAGGGGCTCTTGCCACTACTGTGCCACTGGGGAGGCTCTCAGGGAGCATCATGGAGGCTTTCACTATCATGACATTTGTCACAGACAGGGTTTGGAGAGACCTCTTCACCTCCTAGGTCCCTGGACCACTTATTGCCACCTCCAAGTTACAAGTGAGCATCCAGGCTCTGAGAGGCAGGCGGGCAACAGCTCTGGGTGGCAGTCATGAAGGGCGGCCTAAAAAGTAAGGTGGGTCCTGCAGACAAGACGCTTGTGTCCAGGGGCAGCAAGACACATCAACAATCAGCAGGGGCACAATAAAACAGGAAGCGATGTGGGTGCTTGAAAACCCCACAACTTAAATGCCCCTTCCTTTGTCCCTGCCTGCTTCCCAGACGACCCCACTGACATGTGGCAGCAAATGGGTGCTAAGTGTGGTTTACTGGTATCTCGGCAAAGCACACACATGTAAAACATAAACATCAAATGTCATATGCTGTTGGTGCTCCTTTCCCGCAGGCCAGATATCTGCCCCCTTTGTGGTTGGGGCCCACCATTATGACTTCGTGCCTCTGATCAATCTTATTCTATGAAGACTATGCTGCTAAAACCACTTGTATCCCTTAGGGGCGGTCCCGCCCGCCACCCAACCGAAAACTTGAAGTGTACCAGCTCCTTCCCACCACCATGTAACAATGGAGATACCCGATGCTGTAAGATGGTGCGGGCTGAAACATGTTGATATTAGTTCAGTATGATTGGATCTAATGGCTTTGATCGTACATTCTGTTTTTAATCCTGGTACAAGGTAGCCAGAATTAAAAAAATGTGTTAAACCCTGTAGCTAGTTTTAATTCACCCCACTATCAGCACTGCACCCCTCACAACATCCTGCTAGCTCACATTGGGTTTTAGTAACAACCCCTCTTTTACACAAAAACATCCCTGAGCTCCTCCCTCACAGTGAGGGTGTTGTAGCCCACACTATGAGTAGACTTCATGGTGCGAGGCTTCCCAATGATGAAGCATGCCACCTTTTGTGGGTGAGGGAAACCATCCTTTAAAGGGAAGCCTTCTTTCTAGTCAGACAGCTTTGTATTCCTCTCTCTCTATATAGACCTGAGGCCTTGTGGGTTTTGTTTTTGTTTTTTATCTGGATCATTGGCCCAGTGGTCTTATCCAATCTATTTAAGAAGTCCCGGATCTAAAGTATTAAAACATTTGTTGACATGCGATCCTGAATTTCTCCCCAAGGTTCCCAAACGTGTTTATATTTTCATCAGATCTGAGATCCCCAACCACAAAATTCCTTTTTTGCCACCAATTCTTCACTATTGAGTCATGGAATATCACTGGTAAACTGGCAGTCCCCCCATAATGGGGTATAGTAGTTATATTTAAGCAATTTTATTTTATTTTTAAATTATTGCTATACTCTAGAAAGCCCTATCAAAACCTTAAATTTTGTTTTTTTATAGTAGCTAGGTTCAAGGTTTTTCAAAAAGAGAACTTTAGCTCCCTCCCCCATTATAAGTTCATGAAATTGAAGGAGATTCTGCTAGGTTAAGCTTGTTCATATTTCCCTTTATTAAAATATCCATTTTTTGAAGCTTACATGCCAAATAATACATGGTTATGTACTCACCAGCCCCCCGATTTTTGGGCAGTGTCATGAATTTAGAGGCTCTTCTTGTTTTCTTGAACCGCCAAAGGATGCTATAACATACGCTTTCTATTTTCATTAGCCACCTACGATTCATTTCTAACGGAATAGCTCTAAATAGATATCATAATTTAGGCGGGACCGTCGTTTTTATCACATTCACTCTTCCCACCAGTGATAAAAAGAGATGATTAAGTCTTCTCAGATCTTGTTCTAATGTTTGTACGAGGGGGCTCAAATTTATTTTAACAATATCTTCCACAACTGAGGAGATATGTATTCCCAGATAAATTGCCTCGTTCACTACCCGGGGGTCAAACTGTCTGATATTACTAGTATAGAATATGTGTGTTTTCTCCTGGTTTAACTTATACCCCGAGGAAGATCCGAATGACCTTGCTATTCCCTCATTCTCAACCAAGGCTTGTTGTGGATTTGTTGTCACTATTGCTATATCATCCGCGTATGCTAATTCCTTATAGTCTGCCTGTCCGACTACCACCGGGTTAATCTGGGAGCTGGTTTCAATTTTTAAAAGCAGGGGATTCATATATAGCGCAAAGAGTAGTGGTGAACATGGGCACCCTTGCCTTGTTCACCAAGAGATAGAGCTCTCTTCGGATACAAGTCCCATAATTTTCATCCGTGCTTTAGGCCCCTTTTACTGCCACTTTATCAGATATATATATAGCTTAATCTCCGTGCATTAGGCCCCTTTCACTGCCACGTTATGAGATATTCTATAGCTTCATCTCTGGTAAAGTGGCATTGAAAGAGGCCTAAAGCACAGATATTCTGTAGCTTTGTCTCTGTGCTTTAGGCCCCTTTCACAGTCACGTCACCAGATATTCTATAACTTTACCTCTGTTTTAGGCCTTGGGAACCTACACTGTCACACAATACCTGGTATTCAACAGTTTAAACTTTGTGGGTACTTACATTGTCATGTGATGCCTGACAGAGAGATTGACGCTGTCACACTTTGGTTATTTCTTACTGTAAGCTGCTCACAGGCTTTCTGCAGCTTTAACTCTATCATATCAGTGTCTTCTACTGCCACGTACTATCTGGTTTTCCACACCATTATCTGGGATTTGGTTCCTTACAGAGTCACAGACCGACTGCTTCTCTGTTCTTTGGGCGCCTGTAGTTGCCCCTGCTGCCAAGTGTTGGCCACATTTTTCTGTGGCCAATAGAATCCTGAACTACCATATGACGTTAGGTTTGCTATAGCTTTATATTTGTGGTTTGAGTGCTTGTAATGTTACCTGTTTGCCATGTGTCCCACAGCTCTAGCTCTGGCTTCAGATGCTCTATGCAATCGCAAACTGACAGGAGTGCTGTAGTATTCTCTGAGATGTGGGTGTTTTGCATTATAAGCTGTGGTAAGGCATCCTGCTCCTTTTTAGCTTTTCTTTGCATGCATACTGTCACGCTGTTAGAAACCCTGCATCTTTATCTCTGTCCTTTGCCTGCTCTGAACTGTCTGTGACACCAAGTGCTGGTTCCTCTCTCATATGCTGCCATGTACCCTGCATCTTTGTCTCTTCCCTTTGCATTCTCTGTACTGTCCATGTCACCAAGTACTGGTGCCTCTGTGCTCTCATATGCTGCCCTGTACCCTGCATCTTTAGCTCTGCCTTCTCTGTACTCTCACATGACACCAAGTAATGCTCCCTTACTTTAATATGCTGCCATGTACCCTACAGCTTTAGCTCTGTACTTTGGCTTCTCTGTACTATCACAAGTCACCAAGTAATGGTTCCTCTGTAGTCTCATATGCTGCTAGGTACCCTGCATCATTATCTCTGTGCACGGTGGCTTTCACATGCTGCCATAGACTGTATATATGTGTCTCTGTCCTTTGATTCATCAGTACTTTCACATGCTGCAAGATACTCTGGCCTTTTCCCTCTGGGCCTTGGTTTTTTTTGTCGCATGCTATGTCACCATGGATTGTTTATCTTAATCGCTGTGTGTTTGGTCCTTTATGCTGTCCCCAAGTACTTTACACCTGGTCTAGAGACAGATCAAATACATACATATTTTCATCTGACCTAGAGAAAGCTATAGTTGGTGTGCTTCACAAATATATATTTTTTAAACTTCAATAAAAAATAAATACATATTTACATACACAGAGGGACCCTGGGGCCATTCTCTTCTTCCATTGGTCTTTTCAACTGTCATTCTCATGCTGCTTCCACCAAACACATCATAAAGCAGATGGCAGAGAGTCTTCCTGCTTCAGCCTTTAGCTGTCTTGTACTGAGAGACAGAATAATAATTTTCTTGATCACACATTCCCATAAAAGAAGTGCACTTTAAGGTTAGGACTGATGGGACAATTGTATCATTTGCCACCGTTTTATTCTCCATTCTTTTTTGTCATTCTGTGTTTACACTATCATTTGAGGTTACAATAATTCAAATTCACACACACACATTATGTTTAAATTATATACGCATGTTTTTTTTCCATGTACACTGTAAAATGCAATCATAGGGCTGTTGTACTTATTTTTCAACTTCTTTTTTTCTTGTCATGGTTCACTCTTGCAATAATTAGATAACTAAGTCTGCTCCAGCTGGCTAAGGCTATATCTATTGGTTCTGCTACCACGTGGCTCAGGCCCAGGCTCCCTTCCACTCTTCCAGGACGGGAGGCCAGAGTTTCACACCCTGGCTTCCGCCTCGCCCCTACACCGCGCGCCTCTTTCCTTTCACGCGCTTCCTGGGTCACTGGACGCTGCAGACCCGCGATATTGGTGTTCAAGAGATGGGCGCGTGTCCTCTGCAGTACGAGTCTCTTTATGGCCGCCTGACCAATAAAAGGTGAGGACGCTCCCAGGAGATTAAAGGGTAGCGCCTCACACAACTACAAGAAGAGGCCAAGTTCCCACGACAACACCAGGCGCACCACTGTGTCATTTGTGCAGGCCAAGTGCCAAAGCTTCCCACGGTAGCAGCAGGGTCGGTATGAGCCCTATAAGCTGTGTGATCTGAGGCAGATCTGACGCACGACGCCATCCCACGGCAGCAACGGGCCCATAACCCGCAGGGGATTCATGATCAGGGGCGGAATAGTGGCAAACGTTTCCCACTACTTCTTTATTTATTTATTTATTTGTTTATTTATTTATTTATTACGAGACAGAGACTGGGAACCTGGGATTTCCCCCCAAGAAAGTGGGGGGAAATGGCAAAAATGGTGCATTCTAGAACACATTTTCTTTATGTATTCAACTGTATTAGTTTTTAAAGCATAGTAGCTGATGACCTTACAGTGAACAGGATAGGGCAATCTTCACTGAGGTTCTTCAATTATTCCCTCACTATCACCCTCCAACAGCGCCACTGATCTCTCCATAGCCCCTCTCTCACGTTTATTGCATTTGTTTTATAGTGCGTCTCATACCACTGTAGGGTGTCGGAGAGATAATGAGTCATACGTGTGTAAATCAGTGTATAGACAATGCTGCAGAAGACAAATGGGAGAACAAGGTGTAGGATTCACAAGTCAACCATACCGGTTGGCATTTTTTTTTTTAGAGTGCTTGGTATGAGGAAGCTCAAACTCAGGATTCAGAACATAACAGTGGTTAGCACTGACTTTACTGATAAGAATTTATTTCTACCCAAACAAAGCCTTTTAGCAGAATTATGATAGTAAAAGACTCAGAAAAAACATAACTTTCTAATCTAAATTACAATTGTAATTTATGAACTGCACAGTAAAAAAAATCTCAGTTACAAAATCAGTAACCCACTGAGCTCTGCACACAAAATGCTGTTCTGTGATGTGCATAGAGCATGCTCTTTGCAGCAGACACTTTAACCCTCTACACTACCTTAAATGAATCAAAACTGCCATTAGGCATAACTCCAATCTCTATCCAGCTGGAAAATTAATCACCAGAGTTATCTTGGCACTTTCATTGTTGCCTGAAAACTGTTGTATATACACTGCTAAAACATGTGTCAGAGAGAATAACACCACTCTGTCTCTACAGGGCAAATTACAGACCTGAGAGATGTGTGAACACTGGCCAGTGTCCTCCCGCCACATCTCACTGGCGCCAAAATCATGCACAGTCAGCCAAATGAAAAGCCAGAAGGCAATAACCACTGTTAGAAATGGAAAATTAGAAGTGCAGGTACTCTGTACCAGAGAACCTGCTTGTTTCTGAGAAGTGCCAGTACTCTCTAATTAAAAAAATTACGTCTCCCTGGAGAAGTGCCGGTACTCTCCCTCTCAAAATATAAAAGTGCTGGTACTCAGTACCGGAGAGTACCAGCCCATATAAAGCACAGGCGATACCCAAAGCATATCATCACAAGCCCACCAGTATAGCCAACAGTCCTGCAAGGTTATGTTAACAGACTGTACTATTCAAAGGCCAGTACCGTTATATTGCCTTTTTTCCACTCTTCGGCCATACTTTAATACAGTCCACATCTGTAATTGTACTGATGCAAACTGATTATATTCGCTGTGCCCCTTGTTACTATGCATACCATTTCTGGTGGAAAAGGTACTGAATTTCAATAAATACAGGCAAAAGACGAAACACCACCAGAATACAATAGCACAACCACGAACACCCGCAAACGCAGACTCCGCCTAGCCTGTGTGGTTCCCAGAGTCATATGGAAATAGGTTTTACAGGCAACCCACCATTGAGCCACATCACACCTAAGCAGCCCAAAACCTTGAAAGGACATACAAAAGGCATGCAACAGTCATGTGCTGTGGAAATACCCCCACAGAATACAAGACCATACCATATGATGCCACAGCACAATACCATACCATGCGATGGTACTGGCGTCTCCAACCTGACCTGTTTGTACAGAGGAAGTGTAGTGGAACATAAGGTGATGCAGTGCTGGAGTGTCCAGAAACCAGTGCTTCTTGTTTTGGAAGAGGTAGATATTTACAATAAAATGACCCCAGTTCCCAACCACTCCAGGCATGGTTACCATCTGCACTGGGAGGAGGATGGTGGAGGAAGGGCAAGGGACATAGGAGGCCTATTATTTACAACATTTTGTAACTGCAAAAAGTATCAACAATAATGTGTCAGCCCGTAAAAAATACAATAAAAAAAAACGTAATCAGAAAAATATCTGTTTAAAACATACACACTGTTCTAGAAAATGCCCAAAAATGCACAAATAAATAAATAGTTGAGGGAATCATTCCGGATTTGTAACCCCTTAGAACGTATCAAACTAAATACTTTTTCAAACAGGGAAATTTGCATATTCATCATGATGTGTGTACTTGAACTGCAAAGAGCCCCCACAAAAATGAATCTTGCCCTATTGTACGTCATCATTTTTCAAATCCGCGTGACTCTTGCTCTATGCGTGAAAGTTCTGGGGTGTCACCCCAACCCCCCATTTCACTGATGGTCGTCAGCCCTTTTGAATAATACAGAAAATGGATTAAAAGCTTAAAGGTGAAAATCCTGTTAAATGGATTGCTCTTTTGCTGAGAGCACGGATGTGGCGTGAAAAGCAACGAGATTATCAGATTAGCCGCAAATAAAATGGCTGAACCGTTCCGCCTGCTTTACCCCTTTCTGTGCGCAGGGCCAGGCGGGCGGCGTTCCCCCGGTGTGGGCCAGGAGCGAGGGGAACAGTCAGATGAGGAAACTTCAGGGGCACTTTCACCACTAGTTGAGGATTATTCTCCAGCACATAAACCTCACAATTTAATTGAATTAGCAAACTTTACACAAAGCTTGCAAAGCATTGTAAATATCACAACAATTTGCTTACCTAAGAATTTTAGTGCACATGTTTACGTATGAATGTTCGCTTATTTTTCTCCTGCAAAATCTATGGTTGTAAACTTTTTGCGACGGTTTCAAAGCTATGAAGGTTCTCAAAGATTATGGAGTATAAACTGTCCAACTTCGAAGACCCCCTAGTCAAGTATTGTACATGGGCGTTGCTTCAAGCGATGCAGAACTGCAGGCAAAAAAGGTGCAGCTGAACTGCTTGCTATCAGAAAGCTTGACTGCTTCTGACCCAGCATATACGAAATGAAATGTATTCCTCTGACACAGCTCTCCGATTTCCCATGTATTTGTGAGTTGTTCATGCCTTCTAAGACTTCTGCTTTGTATTCTGGGACTTGTAGTCTCAAATTTTATAATGGAATGAACAAGACTATAAACATGGCCACTGGAATTATGCGGCAGGAGAAGACCAAATTATGCAGCAGTGTGGACTACATTTTCTGGCAAGAAAAGGCACGTTATATGGGATAATGCAGCACATTTTTTTTTATATAACTAATTCTTTATTTTGTAATGTTGAAGTCTTGCCTACAGAGTGCATGCGCTGTGTTGTGAGATGTATTGTTTACAATACAGTGGCTTTACAACCAGCCCACAGCATACCGTTAGTTCTTTTCGTTGTCACTCTTATTTGCAATCTTTCGATTGCCTAGCACCTGTAACCTTTTTTTGTTGTTGCGGTTTTATATATCGCAAACTTGACCCAAAGGTACTGGAGAACTTTGCGTGAGCACCAGTTGCATTACAGATGGACACATTATTTTTTAAGCACAGAGAGATTAATGGCCTGATTTAGAAATTGGCGGGTATCCCGTCCGTTAAATATTAATCCCATTATATCCTATGGGATTTATATTTCAGTGGACGGGATATTCGCACTGTTGTGATGGAGTAACCCGACCACTGAGATCTAAATCAGTCCGTATGTGATCTGCCCAGAGTCATAGGATGTTGAGCCTCTTGGCGAGATTCAAATATGGTTCTCCAGCTTCAAAGTGGGCCGCTCTAACATTTATCCTACATCCTCTCCCCTTTAGGCTTTCCTTCCTTTCTTGTGTTAGCTCCTCCCTGCAGCATGGACCAAGTTCTTGTTCTTCCTCGTCTGTTTGCAACATATTTTTTATTTTATTTTTTGAGTGTTTTGGTATTATTCTTAGAATGTGCAATGGGCTTTCCTACTCATAACACAGGCATACAGCTTCTTATTTATGTTGCTTTCAACCTATCTGCTGTCTCTATTGACACTTTAGTTACTTTCACACACAACTGTACCACTCTACTCCATTCTATACCACCTCACGTCACTCCGCTCTATGCCACTCCACACAGTGCCACTCTACACAATGCCACTCTCTTCCCATCTACGTCACTCTACCGTATGCCTTTCCATTCTACTCTACCCCACTCCACACAATGCCTCTCTGCTGCCCCCTTTGCCACTCCACTCTACACTGTTCCATTTCAATTTATGTCACGATGTGCTACTCCACTCTAAGCCACTCCATTCTACTCTACATTACTCTGCCACTCTAGTCTACACCACTACACTGTACGTCCTCTACCTTACATCACTCTAACCTACGCCACTCCACTTTACACAATGCCACTCTATGCTCCAAATGCAGGTAATGTGGCCTCCTTGATACAAATACAAGAAAATCCAATGACTAAGATTTTTAAAGCTCAAGCACAGATATGAGGACGAGAGTTAAAAAGTAGCTATTCAGTTGTTTACTACCTGTTGCGGAACAGACTGGAAGTGTCCAGGGTTTTTGTTCATATTCTTGTGGTCCTGTTTACTACTGTACACATTCAGGGCTAAAAGTACCAGATGCAAGGACCAAAACCTGGACTGGGTGAACTGCTGGTGCATGGAATCAAGAAACTCCACTCCAAGAAAATTGTGTACTATGAAACAAGCCAACGCCAACCCATTGCTGACAGTAGGCTTAGTGGCATCTTGGGTGGCATTTCATGATGTTCCTTTTCCACTTGGCCTTTGTCTCATCTGTACTTTTTCTCATCACTGGCCCGCATTGCTTTAATTTTACACTTCTCAGTGCAGAGACGTTTTAAGGCTTGGGCAATTGCCAAGGGTCTATATCAACAGAAATGGTGGGGAAGGGTCTTGGGGGCAATATTTAAAGACCAATTTTACTCCATACCCCTATATACGAACTTGACTGACTGCAAGGGAGTAAGATGGTCTGATGTGGTGTGACAGAGAAACAACCAATGTGGGAGCGAACACAGTTCACCAATATTGCATAACCTGTCCAATCCCGGGCCTGAGTATAGTTTCCATCAGCCCACCCATTTGGCGGAACTTCGTCAACTGGAAAACCAAGAGAGAGGGGTCACCTCTAGCCAAGATGATACCAAGGCTGATGTTCAAGGTGGTAGACCTCCTACTCTCAAGAGAGTCTCAGCCACTTTATTTGTTCAGGGTATGTAAGGACTGATGAAGTGCAGTGCAAGTGATGATCGTGTGTGTGATAAAAATGACTAGAAGGGCAAAAAATATGTTTATTCGGAATTGCCCTAATGCCATATGATAAAAACCGCCTGATAGTAATGGAAATATTTGTAACTATCTGTTGGCTAGAAGTGGGGTCAACATGTTTCGGCCGTCTTGCTTATTGGCTCGGCCTTCTTCAGGACCTTTTAACGTGAGCTGTGCTACTGCGAACAAACATAAGTGAAAGGTATAACTTTAATTAGTTCAAATGAAGAGTTCAAATAAGGTAAGTCAGTGGTTTAATTCCACCCTACCTGACATGTGTTCCATGTGTCTGTAACTACTTCTTCATCCTTAAAGACATAAAACACATTTGTCAAGAAAATTATGCAACTCAACTAAGAATAGTGAACAAGAAATTTGCTCCACACACGGAGGCTAAACATATTGCTTGGTCGTGCAAGCATTGTCTTCGACTTTTTGCATTTAACACATTGGGTCTATTTTACACAATTGGAAAATTATTTAACAATTTGGAAAGTACTCCCCTAGCATTTTGTGGGGGTAAGCCTCACCTCACCCGGCAATCGCTCGGTGGTTGTGGGCCCGCTCTGGTGGTGAGAAAACAACGGGGGACAAAGGGTAATCGCATTATCCAACTTGTGTACCCCCAGTGTGCTCACGCCAAAACCTCTATCTATAGACCACACACCATATCGCTCAAGAACAACAGCAAGCACAGACTGGCAGCAACTGAATAGGTTACTTCAATAAAAATATGTATGACTGTGCCTGCTAGATAATATGGGCACAGTCTCATAAACAGTTGATGAATTTTTTTTATCATTACATAGATGACTAGGGTAAAAGGTTCTTGGTGGAAAATAAACCATAGTATAGTCACAAGTGAGGTATAAGTATAAAGCTACCTTCACCATGTTTGTAATACTAAAGATGATGTTCAATAATTTACAAGTGTATTATTCTCTCAATAGTGATCATTCTGATTCAAACATAGATCCTGAAGGCAAAGTGAGGTGGGCAGAATCAGATTTGAGAATTTTGGGCTGAAAAAGCCACACACAACCAAACGTTAAATATCGACTGACAAGGCATCAAGCCGGACTCACCTTTCCGTCGGTACCTCGTCGTAGACTACGAGCGAAAATGGGAGGTACCGACGGAGGTGGGGATGCCTTGTCAGTCGATATTTAGCGTTTGGTTGTGTGTGGCTTTTTTTTAAATGCGCTGGCCAAAGACCAGGTAACATCTTTGTTGGCCTTGACCTGCTGCCGCCATCTGCCCATGACCCCTCCATGAGTTTTCCAGTTTTTTTCTGCTCAGTGGCCCTGTGCTTTGTCTGGCCCCACTTTCTCAATTGTCTGATCTGTGTGATGCTTTTAGTGGGTTGCCATACTACTTGGAAGGGCCCACCATTTATCTCCCGAGAAGGCATAGGGCTCTTGGATCAACAAGGTCCACTGACCTCGTATTGTGCCAGCCCCTGTTTATGCCCAGATGGCACGTGAGAATCGTCCTTTCGAGGTATGGTAGGGAGGGGTGAGAGGTAGGTGGGCCCAAATAGTAGAATTGATAGGCCCTCATTTGATTGACATGCAACCAGTGGTGTAGGGAAACAAAATGTATGCAGCTTCTGTCTGAAAGAAGCTTAGAAAACAAACTTCCAGCAAGGCAGTAATTTTAGTGGCCCTCTTCATGGCAGATAATGCACCAGTGACTGTGGTGGATCAACCCTTACCATTTGTTGATCCTGTGGTGGCCTCCATCGTGGGTACCACTGCCCGGAGACAGTTATTGTGATGAGCACTGTGGTGAACCAACCTAACAACAATGACCTGTTTTCTAGCTTGGCACAGATGCTTCCATGCTTATCTAAGGCACAGGTGGAGGGAGATGACCTCGGACTGCATGTAAGTTAGTGTCTCTACTGGCAAGGGCTAGAGAACAGTCTGTTGGGTGTACCACCCATGACCCAAACCCAAAGGCAAGTGGTATATGGACAGAGGTTCTGCCACGAAGGAAACCGTTTTTTATTATCACTGTGTCCTCACTGAGATAGTACCATCAATTAATGATTCATACAAACACAACACTGACTACACACATTGACAAGAACTCAACTAAATAGAAAATAATGTCAGATATATTTTACGAAAATCATATATCATTTGTAATTAGTGATAAATGACAGGACTAATACACAATGTACGCAAAAATTACTCATGACATAAAAGGTGAGTGAAACAATATAGTGCAGCTATCGACAATACAGAATTCTAAATTATATTACATATATAACAAGTAGAACATAAATTGAATGGGCAGCCTTAATTATACAATGGAAAAACTGTAAATAGACCAATGATTTATCATCTCCAAAATTTAAATGTCTATTTGGGCAACAGCGCTTGTATTTTAAACGTCGACGTTCGACCCCTTGATAACGTGTGTACTTGAGTGATATCACTGTGGGGTTTTCATCAGGGCTATAGACCAATAGTGTACAGCCTTTAGAGAGAAATTATCTCTTGAGGCGATAATGATAATGGATCTGGAAAAGGGAGAGACTGGAGAGTGCGCCATTAGGGCCTGGCCTCCCGGATCCTCACCATGCCCCCTCACTTCGGCCAGATCAGCCTGATTGGTGACCAGCCGCCGCAAGTACTTCCGGGGCAGCGATGACGTGTTTCCGGCGCAGGAGGGGGTAGAGACATAGGCCTATTTAGGCCGCAGGGTCACCAAGCACGGTCTCTCTTTCTCCTTCGCCGGACCAAGGGACTGTCCTCTTCGACGAATCTCCCACCACCCGTCCCTCTGAGTAGTGGTTTTAGGGGAGGTTTGGAGGAGGGAGTGTTAGCAGAAAAGAGGATACAGCACATTGGCTTGCAGGGTTAACGGGAGTCCTCCTTATGTACTCCCTAAGCCAGCACTAAGGGGAGAGACGGTAAGCTCTCCGCAGGGAGAATGGGGTCACCGGCTGGGGAGGCAAGGGCGCCAGGTCACGAATTAGGGCAGGGGGCAGCGGCCCCTTGGTATTCCCTACGAGCCTCCTTGGCAGCCTGGTGGTAGAGGTGTGGGCCCCAAAAATGGCGGACAAGAACCAGAGGGCTGGGGCCCACCGCTCAAGGAGGCAGGTGGATTGTGCCTTGCGTGGTTCTCAGAGTAGGAGATGCGAGCCAGAGGGTCCCTTGGTGCTGGAGAAAATTAATTTTCCATAACTGATGTTTATGAAAATTTATGATAAATGTCGATATTAAAAGTGAAATATTAATATAATAAATGTATAATATGTAAATGTTTTTGTCATGTTTATGATTTTTGATAACATGAAACATGGCCAATTTATACCCACTTTCTGGAATTAGTAGCATTGATTGTGAGATTGATCACTTGGGGGCAAGGCGGGGGATCATCCTGGGCGGTCCGGGTCCTAATGATAATGGATCATGCACTCAGCCTCTGAATCAATCAGTGTAGGAAACCTCAGTATCAAGATTCATTAAACCCAGGTAAAAGATGGGAAGAGGGCCACTCAAAGGCATCCCTGCAATGCAGGTGTATTCTGCTTGACAATAATAATGCAAGGAGCAGCCCTGGTTTTCTTACATCCTCAGAATCAGGATAAGTCCAAGTAAAAAAGGGAAGAAGCCACTCAAGGCTTTCCTTAAATGCAAGCGTATTCTGCTTGTCAAAAAGCAAGGAGCAACCCTTGCTTCCTTGAGTCCTCCAGCGTGTCTCGCTCGGAGATAAATGGCAAGGCATGGGGGCTGGCGACCCCAGCAGACCCAGGGCGCAACTTGGACCCAGAGGGCAACAGGAGCAAGATCTTCTGCACAATTGCCTTCATCAATGGCTACTTCTTCCCAGAAGGGGAAGCCAGGAGAAAAAGACAACAAAAAGAAAAGTGACAACAAGTTGATACTATCCAAAAGCCTGTTTCTGTCCTTTTGCCTAGAGGTAAATTGGGTTCACATTTGTCTGAGAAGGTTAAAGAGAAAATTCCCAAAAGGGCTTTTCTTGTCATGTTTGATTTGGTGTATGAGAAAGCAGTGCAATTAGAATAATACCTCTGTTCCGGCCTATATTGTTTTAGATTGACCATAAAAGTTCTAACTATCCAATACCCCACACTTTATTTCCCCAAAACTCATTTTATTTGTCACTTAATTTTATTTGTAGAGACATTTTTCTTCAAATATTAAAAACTTTTTATCCTATTATTATTCTCTAATTTTTTTTCTTTTTTCAATACAAGTCAATAAAGATTTATATAAAAATTCAAAACTCTTTGACAAAATTACAAAAAATACAAACTTGTCCACAATACAATGGTATGAATGCAGAAGTACAAATATATAAAATCTTCCCCACAACAACCTCTCATCCAATCCAAGACATACATACTCATTCACTCCACAAAACCATACTGTTCAGAAATACAAGAATCAATCTTATGATGGGCCTGGTTTGACCAGCCAACACTTCTTTTGAGGAGTGGCCCAGGAGAGCCACTTTCATCTTACTTTTTCTGTTGGAAACTATCTCTTTTATACCAACTGGGGCCATCATAAGATTGAATCTTGTATTTTTGAACTGTATGCTATTTTGGAGTGAATGAGTGAATTTATTGAATTCGACAAGACTTCTCATAGAAAGGCAAAGTATCCTAGATCCGGAATGCAAACTTGTGCGTGCATCGTAGTTGCGTCACTACGATGCACGCCCGAGTTTGCATTCCGGATCTAGGAATCAAATTTGAAATTTTAAAATCAATGGAGAAACCACGCTGTTGCCTGATAACTTAAACTCTTCACTTTGGTTAACACTACTGATGAACAAACACAGCTTAGAATTTGTCCGTTCATATACTATCAGCCCTGAAGAAGTCCCTGGACGGGACGAAACGCGTTGGCGGTTCCAATTTTTTTTCTAAGAATTGAATAAAGAATCAAATTTAATACAGCACCGACTCATCTTTGGAACAAGTGCTGCTTTCTGATCAGTATATCATTGTCATATTTATGTACAAAAGTGTTCTGGGCTATTGTGTATATTTGGTTTGTGGAAGACGGTCTTGACCAGCTTCCCAGTTTTGTGGGTGTAGGGAATTGTGCCTCCCGCCCTTTTTGCACCTTTTCTCATGTTATTTAAGCGGCAATTTTGAGACTTGTGCAGGCATTTATGCTTCGATTCCTTCTTGTTGTTGTCTGGGCTAGCCTTGATCAGCGGTATGGGAGTTGAGAGTTACCTTAAGGCTTTTGCACAGCCCTTGGTTGCAACAAGGTGCTGGGCTTTACGGTTCGGACAAAACTTAATGAGTGGCCAACCATGAATCTACTAAATTTCTCTAGAAATTGTTTTCATGTTTAGGCTGCACTATAAACATGTTGGTTGCTCACACTGTAATGCTCAAGATGTGAGATGCAGAAACAGTCTCAGATCACTTGTTGTTGTGTGGCCCTGGCTCTGTGGCCCTCCGTATTTGGCAGTTCTCTTCCTATGCCCGTGCATATGTCCTGGAGGTCACTTTCAGGCAGTCCTGATGTTTCAGCCAAGGCCACTAAGCATGCTGGGACGTGTAGTCTTGCTTTCTATGTTAGAAGTAGGGCCACCAAGTTCAAGCAGGTATAGACGAGTTGGCTTTTAACCAGGTGTGTCTGAATGCCACAGTTGTGAAATTGGACCAACGGGGTCCCTGGTAGGCATGTGCAGAGCTTTATTTTCACCAAATAAGGTTTGCAAAATTTCCGAGCTCACTATTGCACATGAAGAGATGTTTTTCACATAACGAGATAATTTTTGCTCCAATAAAATATCCATACATTTTTTCTGCCACTTTACTTTTTGCAGAGCTTCTTTATGCACAATTGCTTTGCAAATAGAGATGAATTATGCAGAACCATCTTGCTAGTGTTAAGTAAAGGTATTTGACCTAAATGTAGCAAAGTAAAAAATATATATATTCTAAAACAACCTTTGCAGAGGTTGAAAAACACTTTTCACCCCTCTGGTCATAGGTCACCTAAGTGACACAGATGATGTACATGCACACATTATTATTGTGTACAATTTGAAGGCAACATGTGTTAATCCGCCTTAGCCGTGACTCATCCATATTCACAGCGATAAATACGCCGAGAGGGGAGCGTAGAGACCACGTGACCTTTGAAGCTCGTAGAACGTTCTGATCATTAGTTCCGGTGTGCGTTGTAGGTATTCCACGGAGAAGCAATCAATGCCGCCCATCAATGGAATCCAGGATCAATAGTTTCGATTGGTTTTGAAAAAGAAGAACAAACAAGGGAAAGGGGCCCATTGTTTGTTGCTGAAAACGCTTAACCTGCTGGGAGGGTCCCTGACTAAGGGGATACCAGGCATGGGGTGCAGCAAACAATGGGCAGCTTTGCCATGGGGCCAGAGGGCGGCGGGGTGCTTCAGTTTCTAATGTTATGGGCACCCCAGGAGGGTAACTAGCTGCCCCTTTCTTCCCCTGTCAATGGTCGCAGGTAGGGGTACAGAGAGGGTATACAAACCGAGCTGGCAACATCTGCCAGAGAGCCCCAGCCCTTCCCACCTCATTAAGAAAACGAGATTGAAACCTGGAAAACATCCGTTTAAAATGGTCATTTAAATGTGTTTGTAAAACATCTCTGAAGAACAACTTTTACCACAAAGAGCACATTAGCATGCTAATATTATTATACGTTTTTACAACGAATGGTGGCATTCTAAATTTTATTTTTATTTTCAGACTACATTGTATATAATATTTATTATATGCATTCTGTGTAATGTTCTGAATTACATATGCTTTGTAGGCCAGGGACACACCATAAGTTGCCCACGTACACTTTTAAAGCATTTGTGCACAAAAAGGCACCCGATAAACCTTGTCACACAGCAGTGTTTGCATCCTCTGCCCCCTATGAGCATAATGACCCGCCTCCGTGCTCTAAAGCAGCTCACTTGCTTATGTAGTACTGCTGCCCCCAAGCCCCTTTCCCAAACTTGTTATTATTATCAGTGCAACTTGAATTATGGGGAAGAGGAGCACCGAATTACGCGCAGGCTTGCCTAAATTATGCAGCAAGAAAAGGAATATTAGGTCGCATAGTGCAGCACATTTTATTTTATTGTATTACTTCGTTATTTTGCAATTTTTACACATGGTAACAATGTGTGGACAAAGAGTTCCTCATTTGTGCCAGTTTAACAACCAAACACATAAACATCTGTGAAGGTGCTTCCACGTGCCATATTTATAGTAACTTTTAATCCGCTTGAGATAGAACCAAATGTTGCTTTCTTTAAAATCAGAACCATCAATAGGCAGGGAAAACAGACGTCTTCTGAAAATGGTCAAAATGTTATAGAAGTTTGCACCTGGAGTTCCTGGAATGGTATTACATCCCCATCCTTCTAGATGTCCCATATTTAGGAGATGTCCAGCTGGTCCCATTTTCTGTACCCTTCTATGCGTTATAAGTTTTTCAGAATGTCAGTCTCCGAGAGTGATGTTTTTAGTGTCAACTTCCCTCACCAACCCTTGGCCACTGTCGCCTTTTGCCATAATCGCACCAATGTCGCCACCGGGTATGGCAATGCACCCACCTGTTCACCCCCATACAGGTATTGTAGTTATCCCTTTGGGTCCATAGGTCTCCTATCTGCATCAGGGCGGGGTCCTGTTGGCTTGGATTCACCCAGTCATTAGCCACCACTAGATGAGACGGCTAGTAGTATAATTTTAAGTTTGGGAGGTCAATTCCCCTGTCATGGGGTGTCCTGGTAAGGACCGTGAGTGCTATCCTGGGGGCTCCCTGTCCCACAGGAGTTCCCTCATCAACTCTCCTGTCCAACAAGAGTTTCCTAGTCACCGAGTCTACTCCCCTAAAACACCAATCGGTGACCATATATGGAGTGCTCTGCAAGATGAACAAGAATGTAGGTAACAAATCATCTGGTTTAAGACTCCTCTGCCTGTCGGCGTTGGGGGAGCCATCACCAGTGTTTGACATTGTCTTTATAGTTTTCCAAGACCCTCCCCAGATTGTTGGTATAGATCCTATTACAATCTGCTGTCAAGTAGATCCCCAGATACCGAAACCCCTTGAGTTGCCATTATAGAGTGAAGTTCAAGTCACCACACTGTTCACACAACATCAGGGAGTAAATTGCAGACTTGGACCAGTTTATGCAGATTCCCGCGTAAGGCCTAAACACCTCCATGATCTGTAAGACATGGCGCATTGAGAACTTGGGCTCCGCCATGTACAAGAGCACATCATCTGCATAGAGCGAGGTCACATCCACCCAGTCCAGGTCCACTTCAGCCCCAGTAGTAAGGTATCAGTTTGGATCCATCGAGCCAACAGCTTGATTGCGTCTGCAAAGAGCAATGGGGAGAGCAGGCAGTCCTACTGGCCTGCCGCTGCTTAAGTAGAATTCATGCAAAGTTGCCCCGTTGACCCAGACTTGTGCCACTGGTTCCATACACAATAGATTTAACCATGTCACTGAGCAAGCACGTTGACTCATTGATGCCCGGCATTAGGACCCGGGGTCCAGGAGGGCCGGTTCCATCCCTCTTCCCTAGGGCCATTCTTGACTATGGCCAGAGGGAGGCGGGGGGCGGGGTTGACTTTCTTGAAGCGGCCTACAGGTTGGTGACGACAGCGCTGGAGTGTGGCGTCACTTCCGCTCACTGCCTGCTGTGACGTTGAGGCCTATTTAGAGCACTGTGACCAAGGCCCCAGCCATTTAATGTTTGCGGGAGCAGAAAGGAGGTTGTTTAATGACGCTGGGAGAAGGGGAAGCCTGTGGCAGGAAGTCAGTGCAGTCATGGCCATAATCGTCTTTTTCTTTATCTCTTCTTTTCTTTATTGCTCTGCATTTTTATCACAGGTCAGGAGGCATCCGAGCCTCGTGTTTACCATTGCTGTAGAGTGGAAAATGATGTTGTGTCGCCTGAGGGCGGGAGCTGCACTGGCTTGAGTTTGACTTGCCCAGCGCGAGTGAGTTGCTCGGTGGCGGCTCCGGTTGCGAACCAGCTGCGTGGGGTCAGAACCCACTCAAGCGACCATCGTTCTAATTATATCAGTAAATACCAACTGGTTTATTCAGGCCAAGAGCCCTCCTCATCCTCCATCCTGCATGGTGCAAATGTAGAGGTTTGTCATTGGTGACTCCTTTGGATGTGTGCATTTGCTGGTAAATATTCCTTTGTATTTGAATTTTAGCTGTGGTAAGGTCACCTTGCTGTAGGTTTTTGCTCTGCGACTGCAGGGTAACGAAGATCGAAGCATTGCTTTGTTCTGAGGGTGAGTATCCTGCAGTACTATTCTTTAGTCTAAGGTCCCCCCTCCCCCCATTTTTGTTGATTCTGAGACGAGGACAGGTTTCTTTGCAGGGTGCTTTGACAAGTGAAGCATGTTTGGCTTGGTAGTGTCTGGTTGGGAGTTCGCCTGTGTATTGCCTGATCTCGTCGAGGTTAAGCAGGGTGGGATCCCGCGGCCATATAGATGGAAGATCGCCTGGGAATACTTTAGAATACATCCGTCTTCTGTAGTTTCCTTTGGGACCTGGATTTCAAGTGTGCAATACCAGAAAACATCCTAGTCGGTAGTGGCGTGGTTGGCTGTCACGTGTTGCCTGAATAGGCATTATTAAAGCCTTTTGCTGTGAAACATATCATAGGAGGGTCGCTGAAACAGGAAGTTCTCCCCTGTTATAGCCTATTTCGGGATCAAGCTCACTGGCTTCTATTGTAAGGTATTTGTCCCAGTAGCCCACTGATTAGGCACTGATTTCACAAGCCTGGGATAGAGGAATTGCCACTTTTGTGGTGCAAACTCATTTGATTCTGTCAAGTAAGGGGTGTAGTGATACTCCTTAGCAGCTACGCCTGCAAGAGCTGGCAGGGTGGGAAAAAGGAAGGGGAGTGATCCTGAGCTGACTGAGCTGTTGAAGCTGGTGTTGGCCAAGCTGGCAGATGAGGGAGGCCAGGTAATTCAGCATCTGAGCCTAACCTGAGCCAATCCCTGAGCAAGGGGGGAGAAACGCCCTTGCCGCTCTAATGTCCCTGTACAGGTTGCGTTCTCTCCCATTAAAAGGAGAGTCAGGGGGCAGCCAGTTCAATGTGGCACCAAAGAACAACAGAGTGGTGCGGTTACCTCGAGGCCGCCTGGGGCAGGAGGTGCACCGTCTGTTATTGTAGTTGGGGTCTCCAGGCCAGACATCGCCCCAACAGCGGCACCACCGCTCCCCCCTTCCACATCCGCAGGTGCATTGCACATGCTGCTAGGTTCAAATTAGGTTCTCACAGTATTAGCTGACATTAAACAATCATTACAGTTACTCTCTCTACAAAAACAAGCACTTCATCGGGAGAGGTTGGGAACTCACCGCTTGGGTGGCAGGGTTTGGGTGGTGACTCGATTACGGGGTTGTCGGGGACAATAGCTTATGTAGGCTCACAGGGCGCAGAGGCGGGGCGAACTGCAAGGTTCTTAAATGTTGCCCGTCCCCAATGTTGCGCCAACGGGCTCGGTGGTGGAGCTGGTTCTCCCAATGACTTAACGGCAGGGGTGCTCATGACAGTAGCCATGTTATTGTCCCAGCTAGCTGTGCCTTTGGCGGGAACTCAAGGAAATAACAGTCTAGTGGCCCCATGGACCCCATCGCCCAACTTTTTGTTGGCGGTGGCGGACTTAAAAAAACAGGTGGAGTCTATGGCAAAGTCGCCGTTGGGAACGAGGGCAGATTCCGCCGCTCATGGCTCAGGCCTGGGGACACTGACGCAGTACAAGGAGCCTGTTGCTGTTACACCAGGTCATTGTCCCAGTGGTGAGGGCAATATCTCTCGTACTATGGGGAGGGTGTCTGGTGGGCAAGACGCTTTACTCTCCAGGCCAGGGAAGCTAGCATCTCAATGCCAGCTGAATTGAAAGAAAAAATACGGAAGGGCAAATTTGTTGATATAGTCTCCCTGATAACCCACAGGAGGTGCGAAGGAGAGGTGAACGAAAAAGATGGGAAGGGCACAAGGAACCGAAAGTGGAGGAGTCCATTACTAATTTGCTTTTTGGTTTCAATGTCTTTATGACAGTGATGCTTGAAAAAAGGCCAGACTTGGCTGCGCCTATGATATTTTATGCCAACAAGATACTTAAAGCTCACAACATGTATGGCGGGATGGCGTGGCTAGACTATGACAGGGATTTCAGGTGGGCTAAGGTGGAAGATCCCGAGATTGGGTGGGATCAGACTGCAGTTAATGTGTTGTTAGAGAGCGTGAACAACAAGCACCCAGTCAAGCAGCCTTTTCATAGGCAATGGGGGCCAGGAGACAAAAAAGTGTCCTGCTGGGCATTTATTGGAAAATTTTGACCACGGATAGCGGGGGTCTTGCAAATTAAAGCATGCAAGCTCATTTTGTGGGCACCCCTCCCATCCTGAATTCAACTGCATCAAAAAATCTAAAGAAAAGGGAAAGGACCATAAGCCACACAACTGATAAGACCTTGCCTACACCTGTAATTATAGAGCGATTGCTACACTGGCTTAATTTGTACCCTGTAAACAAAAATAGGAGGACCCCACACAGACTTGTACGGGACTGGGGGGAAGAAGTTACCATCAAAAGGCAGAGGCGTCCCAATTAAGAAATGGATATCTGAAAGTATATCCGAGTTCGGTATTGCTACTATGAGTATGTAACTATAAACAGCATGCCCATAAACTAGGCGGGAAAGGCAAAGGTGTCACAGGACATGGGAAATACAGATGTCTATGAGCGAGCCCATCTTATGATTTTACCTAATGATTTTCTCCCAATCCTCTCTAGAATTGAGCCCACTTCGCACACTGTTAAGGGTAGACATAAAGAATTGTTCCCTTTTCTTCCCTGTGTTACTATATGCCCTTTATATGTGTACAGCTGGAAATATTCTGTGTTGCAATTTGCCCTAGATATTATTGTTTGAGCCTGACACACATCTAAGTTACTCTTGTCCCCCATGTCCTGTGACACCTTTGCCTTTCCCGCCTAGTTTATGGGCATGCTGTTTATAGTTACATACTCATAGTAGCAATACCGAACTCGGATATACTTTCAGATATCCATTTCTTAATTGGGACGCCTCTGCCTTTTGATGTTAATTTGTACCCTAACAGAAAGGTAGCACAATTGTTGTGCCATGGTTTTACAGCTAGCGTTCGTATACCAGCCTTGAATGTATCCCCATTTTCCAGTGCACTAACTTGCTGTCAGTGCACACTTATACTAGAGTGGTGGCGTAGAAGTTGGATAAGGAAAGTTCATTAGGTCGGATTGCAGGTCCTTTCCAAGCCCCACCATTCCCTAACTATGTTTGCTCTTCGTTGGGGGTAGTTCCAAAGAAGGATCCTGGTCAGTTCTGCATGATTCATAATCTCTCAGCACCCACGGGTGGCCTTGTCAATAATGCAATCTACCCTGTTCTTTGCTCTGTGATATACTCGTCCCTTGACACAGCTGTGGCTAAGTGCAGCACTCTGTGACCAGGGGCCTATTTAGCAAACACCGACATCGAGTCAGCTTTTCGACTCTTGCCAGTGCATCCGGATGACTACCACCTGCTTGGTTTTAAATTTAGAGGGCAATATTCTTTCGACATATGCATGCCAATGGGCTGCGCAGTTTCTTGTAACTACTTTGAACAGTTTAGTTGTAAGCTAGAATGATTGTTTAACCTACAGCACCAGTCACAGAGACATTGTCCATTAAAAACTCGAGCCCACGCGGCTCCCAGAGTGGCGATGTGAGGAGAGGAGGGGGCCCACAACCTCTGGTTGCGCACGAGGAGTCAGGCGTCATCCTGGGGAAAGTTGTAGGCGACTGCGCCTACCTGCAAGCATGATACAGAGACCTGCTTGCGGCCGTGCAGCCACTTAAATAAGGGCAGGTTCAACTGCACTGCCCCGGAAGCACTTTAGTACTTGCGGGGCAGTGGGCGCATCAACCAATCAGCGCTCATAGAACCCGAAAAGATGGAGCGACCATGCCCCATCCGTCCTGCTGGCCCCGCCTCCCCGCCATATTGTCAGCTTTCCCTAGGTAGGGAGAACCTCTGTTAATTGTCCATTACCGAGAGGATTTCCTTGTCATGGGTCCTCCGCATTCTGGCGTCTGTGACTGGGCATTAGAAGAGCTGGTCTCTTTGTTTAAGGAGGTGGGGGACCTTCTAAGAGCCAAAAAGACAATGGGCCCAGTTACGTGTATGTCCATTTTAGGGAAGAAGATTGACACAAAGGCGGGTGAGTGCAGGTTGCCATCAGACAAAGTGCAAGCCTTCATCCAAGCCATTGACTCCACATTGG
Organism: Lissotriton helveticus; assembly: GCF_964261635.1. NCBI lineage: Eukaryota > Metazoa > Chordata > Amphibia > Caudata > Salamandridae > Lissotriton > Lissotriton helveticus. Next base: position 154,119,849 of record NC_136073.1, read on the forward strand.
ATGGGAGGAAGGTAACGCTCCGTTAGCTGTAGGTGCTTGTGGGGCAGCTTAACTTTGATGTACGCATAATCCCAATGGGCCACCCCATTTCCAGATCCATATCTAGGGCAATGGCCAGGTTAACACAGAAACATCATCAAAGGAGGCTACAGGCTGAAGTAAAGGAGGATTCGAGGATCTGGAGGGAATTCCTCTGGGAAGTTAATGGACCTGTGGTCTGGCCAACCCCTCCCAGTTACCAGCGAGACTCTATGCCTGTTCACGGATGCAGTTGGCAGTATCGGCTTAGAGGTCATCCTTGGGTAGCAATGGTGCAGGGCTGATTGGCCAGCTGAATGGCATGAGCACAGGCTGACCAGGAATGTTACTTTTTGGAAATTTTTCCTATCATTGTGGCAGTCACCATCTGGTTGTTTTCTGGTCAGACAACATGGCAGTAGTGGAGGCGACTGACAGGCAGGTGGCGTCATGTAGGCAGATACTAACGCTTCTGAAGCATCTCGTTTTGCTTTGTTTGAAACTGAATGTGTTATTTAAGGCCACGCATATTCTAGGGGTTTATAACCTGGTAACTGATGCTTTATGTTGTACCAAGTTGCAGGAATTTCGGAGGTTCCACCTCCAAGCGGCGGACTGGATGACAGTGTTCCCAACATCTGTTTGGAGGATTCATGTCCTGCCTCAGCACAATTAGTAGGAGCTTCACTGAGCGAGCGCACACAGAAGTCGTACAAAAAGTGTTTTAGGTCTTTTAGACTTTTTGTAGGCCAATGGGGGATTAAGGACCTATTTTCACCAGAGGCCACATCCGGCTTCCTACAGCTATTAAGGTCCCAGAGCAGGCAGGTGTCTTATGCGAGGGCCCATCTGGCGGGTGGCGATCAGTTTCTTCGCCAAACTAAGAAGCATACAAGACTTGGGCAATTCCTTTTTGGTTAGGAAGGTGTTGGCAGGGTGGGCCAGGCTGAAGGCTTAAGTAAGGATGGAAGGAGACAGCCCGATGCGCGGATTTTAGGTCACATGTTAGATAGTCTCCACCTAGTGTGCCGTTCTCCTTATGAAGTTGCCTTATTCACTGCTGCATTTTCTGTGGCCTTTTATGGGGCCTTCAGAGTGGGTGAATTGGTTGGGACATCGAAATCTGATGTTCTGGGGGTTTGCAATCCCTAGACACCACAATTCAGACAGATAGAGGTGCTCTTAAGCTAAGGAATTCCAAGACTGACCCGGCCGGAAAGGGACTGTAGTCATGCTCAGATGAGCGCAGGGTTCCGGTGTCTGCCCAGTGATGCTCATGGAGGCATACATTTTCATATGCCCTCAGGTTCAAACCCAATGGGCATTGCTTGTAGAAATATCTGTTTACTGCTGTATTTTGGGATACCATTCGCAGCTTAGCGATAGACCCAGTCAGTTACTCATTGCACTCATTCAGAATAGGGGCTGCAACCTTTGCAGCTGGGCGGGCCTTTTGGCAGATGAGGTTAAACGTATTGGTCGATGGTCCTCATCTTGCTTTCAGTGTTGCGTGCATCCCAAGCTGCTTTGAATGTTTGTTCATGAATTTGCCTCGTCTATTTCCCCTCTTTTTCTCATTCTTGTTTTCACTCTTTTTAGTAGCATGTCTTCAAACGGCGTATGGGTGCTGGGTGACTTGTTAGTGCGCAGGGCCACTTGCCGTTTGCAGCAGCATTGTAAGGCAGAGCCAGCGGGCTTGGAAAGTATCTCCTTCCATTGGATTGGTGTTGGGGGCCTTCAGACTGCAAAAATTCGCCACCTGGTGAAGGACTCCATGTGCCACAGGGGACTGCAGTTCCCAGGCTTGGTTATCTTACATGTAGGAGGTAACCATATGGTAGAAGTAGGACGCAGGGCTGTCAGGTAAGCTCTGTTGCCAGAATTTGCCTGGTTGGGAAGGACTTTTCCTGTAACACAGATAGCCTGGTCTCATATGGTGCTGCGGTGTAAGTGGGGGTTGGGAAAAAGGTCTAGGTTGTTGAATGTTTCTGTCAGGTGCTGGAACACCAAAATGGTCAAGATCTCCAAGGGGCAGAGACGGCTTTAGAATATACACCATAAACATGTTCCACCGCAATAGTGTTCACCTGTCTGACTTGGGCACATATTTGTTTATAGATGGAATTTGGGCCTTCGTACTGGACTTCTTTTTTGGTGGGGACGGCGAAGGACCGGGTGGCCAAGGTCGCCCTTGTGGCAGTATGGTGAACCACAAGAGTGATCAACAACAGCAAGGGAGTCCTCCAACGCACTCCCTGGGGCAGCGCTGAGGGGGATACAGTGGCCTGATCCCCAGAGAGAATGGTTATACTGGCTTGGGGCATGGGTGCATAGTTAAATAATCTAGGGCATGGGGCTACAGCCTCTGGTTTACACCCTATGAACCCTTCGGGCGGCCTGGTGTTGGAGGGGGGGCCCCCTTAGGGTTGCTGACAAGGATCGGATGGCTGAGGATCACACCTCAAAGATACAGGTGGGTTACACCTGTGTAGATTTCCCTGGGGTGCAGACTGGTCCATTAGTGCTGGATTAGAACACCTCAACAAGATTTTAAGATGTATTAACTGTTTAAACATTTTCCTGTAAATAAGAGCACATCTTGTTTAGAATGTTAGTGATCAAAATATTGTACAATGATTCTAATGGTGTCTATCTCAATATTTCAAAGTTATTAAAAAAATGAAATGTCAAGTTATTTGTGAAGGTATGTTAATAAACATGGTTTTTTTCCTCCCAAATTCACAAGTGTAATTGTGGTGTCAATGACTCGTGGGGTTCGGCAGGTGGGGTGTTAGGTCAGACATGGGGGCCCCCGAGTTCTAGAAGGATGGGCTGAAGCCCATTTCACGTAGGAACCCCCCCCCCCTTAAAGGTATGGCCACTCCATGGAGTCAAAGGCCTTTGCTGCAGCATCTAGGGTTAGGAGCACACCCAGTTCCTTCATAAAGTTTAGGCGCACCAGACAGCTGAAGAGTCTCCTCATATTGTGCTGAGTCACTCAGCTCTCCATCCATCATCTCCTTGTGTTTGCTTTGTTCGCTCTAATTTGACAGAGTCTGCCCAAACTTGGGGCCCTTGCTCACTTTGCCAAAGGATTCAAGCTAGCCTGGCTAATGAGGGGTGTTACCACGAAATTGGTCCCAGGATGCTTGTTTCAGGTCCAGGAAAGAACTGGTTTGGCATTTCAGGCTGGGCTGTTCCCATAAAAAACAGGGTCAAGACTGATTTGCATTTGGCTGGGTCTGAACTGGGGTAGCGAAGTGAGCTAAAGAACGAGATGGATTCAACCCAGATCTGTGACTGGGGGTGTGTGTCTGAAAAGTTTCAGCGCTCCGATCATCATCTCCTTGTATTTGCTTTGAGTCCTCTATACGGCATGAAGCCAGATTGGTTGGCCGCAATTATCATGTCCACCACCCCCATTAGCCGGTTAGCCAGTATTTTCGCCAAGACCTTGATTTAAACATTCAGCAGGGAGATTAGCCTACATGAGGCATAGTCCTCCCTTGATTTCCCTTCCTTGTGAATCAGCACTATTGTGGCTAGCCTCCAGTCTCTTGGCAGTATGAGTGGCCCGTGATATTTGATCTCACGCAATTATAGTATTCAACTGGTAAACCGTTGGCAGATTCCGGCTGTGCAGGTGAGTTACTGCCACTGAGATCTCCTGTTCTGTGATCCCGTCTCCAATGTAAGCCTCGCCTCATCACCCAGTTAAGGGACTGGTAAGTCCCTTACAAGTCGGCTAAGGTATTGCCATCCTGCTCCATCTGCGATTGATCCAGACTATTCAGGTGGACGGCAAATGCCTGCGCTATGCCCTCGACCATAAATACAAGAATCCCATCTAGCCCATGCTCCCTGTGAACACCCCCCATGAGCTAGCCAGACCAGGAGTTTCCAGGCTTTGCTCCCCACTTTATACAGGCAAGCCTGCTTGTTTCAGAAGAGAGCTCTTGCTTCCTAAGTGACCCGGGTCCTATATTCCTCATGGAGGACCGCTAGATGGTGTGCCTGCTCAGCAGTGGCTATGTAGTTCACCTCCTCACAGGACCCTCAGGTCCTTCTCCCACTCCTTACGTTTCCCTGCTATATGAGATATTAGGTTGCCTTGCATGACTGATTTGTATGCTTCCCAGAGGGTGGCGTCTGAGCTAACCGACCCAGCATTGCATTTTCTGGAGTATAAGTGTCAACATGTTTCAGTCCATCAAGTCCCAGGGGTAAAGTCTCCACCCGCCCCACTGTCTGGATAGGAAGGACCATATAACGTTGTAAAGGGAGAGTGATCTGATATGCCTTTGGAGAGATAGCGTGTGTCATCATACATGCCTTGCTGGTGTTTAAGGACAAGCATATAGTCCAATATGGACAGGGAGCACAAGGAATTGGAGGCATAGCAATATTAGCGCTGAGTAGGACGAGTTTCCGTCCATATATCCACCAAGCCTGTTACCTCTAAGCAGGCATGAACAGGCGCTTGTCTGGTTTGGACGGTCTGCTGAACCTTTGCACTCTGTTCAAGTTCCCATTAAGGGTGAGGGTAAGTTCCTCTTCACTATTAGGCGCCCCCATCAAGCACCTCTGTGATCCACCTCCCCAGCTACTCCAGTCCAGTTGTCTACAAGCCCAGGGGGGAAGTAACAGGAGGCCACCGCTATGTTCATTCTATTCCACTGGGCACTGACTGCCGCAAAGCTCCATTGAAGGTCCACCCAGCTGCTGATGATGTAGAGAGGTTGAGATCTAAGTACCAGTATCCCCGTCCCCATTGATCCTGCGTGGGCCAGTACTGTGTACCTCCCTTCCCTAGGAACCTACAGTTATTCCCTGCCAGATATGGCTCCTGCAACAATATATTGTCAGGGTTGTGTCTATTCAGATGCTTAGGTACTAGGCCTCTTTTGAGAATGCTGCCCAGGCCATAAACATTCCAGGATAACAGCTTGGGAGTCAATCTGTCTGTGGAGTGTCGATCCCCAGACAGCAGACCGAGATCTGTCCCCATATCAGTGTTTCTTTCCGGAGCTGTGCTGATGTGCTTGTGTAAAAACCTGTGGACCTCCTAACTTCCTCTTCCCCACATCCTTGTGCTGCAGGCTATATACTGCCCACCACCCCAACGCCCAAGGTGTCTGTCGTCCCTGCTCATCAAACCTATGTAATGTGAATCAAGTGTACATATTCGCTACCTAGAGGTGGGTGGGTCAAGTCAAGTCAAGTCAAGCCAAGTCAGAAATTTATATAGCCCACTACTCACCCAGAGGGTCTCAAGGCGCTTGAGGGAGGGGGGTTCGCTACTTATCAAATAGCCAAGTTTTGAGTAGTTTTCTGAAGGAGAGGTGATTCTGTGGGAGGCGGAGGTGGGTGGGGAGCGAATTCCAGGTCTTGGCCGCTAAGTAGGAGAATGATCTTCCTCCCATGGTGGCTTTTCGGATGCGTGGAATCGCGGCGAGGGCTTGATTAGACGATCGTAGTTGGCGGGTGGGGGTGTAAAAGGTCAGGCGCGTGTTGAGGTATCTGGGTCCTAGGTCGTAGAGGGCCTTGTGTGCGTGGGTGAGGAGACGGAATGTTATTCTCTTGTTGACGGGGAGCCAGTGAAGGTCTCTCAGGTGACCGGATATGTGATTGTGGCGGGGTATGTCTAGGATGATTCGGGCGGAGGCGTTTTGAATGCGTTGGCGTTTTTTCTGTAATTTGGCTGTGGTTCCGGCGTAGAGGGTGTTTCCGTAGTCCAGTCGGCTTGTGACGAGTGCTTGGGTAACCGTATTTCTTGTTTCGGTGGGGATCCATCGGAAGATCTTTCGGAGCATGCGTAAGATGTTAAAGCATGATGATGAGATGGCGTTGACTTGTCTGGTCATCGAGAGGGAGGAGTCTAGGAAGAATCCCAGGTTGCGAGCATGGTCCGTTGGTTTGGGTGCGCTGCCCAGGGCTGGCGGCCACCATGAGTCATCCCATGCAGAGGGGGATGATCCTAGGATGAGGACTTCCGTCTTGTCTGAATTCAGTTTTAAACGGCTGTTCTTCATCCACTCGGCTACGTCTTTCATCCCTTCGTGTAAGTTGGTTTTAGCGGTGTTTGGGTCTTTGGTGAGGGAGAGGATCAGCTGTGTGTCGTCAGCGTAGGAGATGATGTTGAGGTTGTGATGGCGAGGGGGCTCATGTAGACGTTGAAGAGGATGGGGCTGAGTGATGATCCTTGTGGTACGCCGCAGATGACTTCGGTGGCCTCTGATCTGAAAGGGGGGAGGCGGACTCTCTGGGTTCTTCCGGCGAGGAACGAGATGATCCAATCCAATGCTTTTCCTTGTATTCCGACATTGCTGAGGCGTTGGACAAGGGTGCTATGACAGACCGTGTCAAACGCTGCGGAGAGGTCCAGGAGGATGAGGGCAACTGTTTCCACGTTGTCGAGTAGTGTTCGGATGTCGTCTGTTGCTGCGATGAGGGCGTCTCGGTGCTGTGTTTGGCTTGGAAGCCGGACTGTGAGGGGTCGAGGGAGCCGTTAGATTCGAGGAAGGCGGCGAGCTGACTGTTGACGGTCTTCTCTATGACTTTGGCAGGGAATGGGAGGAGCGAGATGGGGCGGTAGTTCTTAAGTTCAGTGGGGTCTGCTGTAGGTTTTTTCAGGAGGGCGCTGAGTTTGGCATGTTTCCAGCTTTCCGGGAAGGTAGCGGTGTTTAGGGAGCAGTTGATGATATCTCGGAGTTGGGGTGCGATGATGGAGTCGGCCTTGTTGAAGATGTGATGGGGGCATGGGTCGGTTGGAGATCTGGAGTGGATGGAGTTCATCAAGCGGATGGTGTCTTTTCGTTGCTGATCGGGTTCCAGGTGCTGAGGGTGGTGGTGGGGGGCTTCAGTTCGGAGGTAAGGGGAGTAGGCTGGTCGCCGAAGCTGTTATGTATGTCAGTGATTTTGCTGTGGAAGAACGATGCTAGAGAGTCGCAGAGGTCTTGAGAGGGAGTGATGTCGTTGGTACCGGCGCTGGGATTTGTAAGCTCTTTGACGATGTTGAAGAGTTCCTTGCTGTTGTGGGCGTTGTTGTCGAGTCGATCCTTCAATGCTGATTTCTTGGTGGATCGGATCAGCTGGTGGTGTTTGCGGGTGGCGTCCTTGAGGGCGGTCATGTTGTCTGTGGTTGAGTTTCTTCGCCAGGCTTTCTCGAGGGAGCGGTAGTTCTCTTTGGAGTTCTTGAGGTCGTCATTGAACCAGGGGGCTTTTTTGCTTCCTGGCTTGTTGTGATGGTTTTTCAAGGGTGCTAATTCGTCAGCGCAGTGGGTGATCCATTGTGCGAGATTGATGGCTGCTTGATTTGGGTCCGATGGTCTGGCGGGAGGATTTTGGTTTAGCGATGTGGTGAGCTGGTCGGTGGTGATTTTGTTCCAGTTTCTGCGAGAGACTTGTTCTGGGTGGTGGTGGGTCGTGCACTTTCTGAAGTTGAAGTGGACGCAGCTCTGGTCCGTCCAGTGGAGTTCTGTGGCGTGATTGAAGGAGACGTGCTTGCTGGAGGAGAAGATTGCGTTGAGCGTGTGTCCGGCGTAGTGGGTGGGGGTGTTTACCAGTTGTTTGAGTCCGAGATTGGCGAGGTTGTCCAGAAGGGTGGTGGTGTTGCTATCGTTGTCCATTTCCAGGTGGAAGTTGAGGTCTCCTAGGAGAATGTAGTCCTCGGAGGGGAGGGCGTGTGGGCTGATAAAGTCAGCGATGTCTTCACTGAATTGTGTGCCGGGTCCTGGGAGTCTGTAAATGAGGGTGCCTCTAGGTGTGGTCTTGGGGTCGGTGTGTATCTGGAAGTGAAGGTGTTCGGCTGCTTTGATGGTGTCGTCGGAGCTGGTCAAGATGCGGATGGTGTTCTTGTGGACGATGGCGATGCCTCCTCCTGTTTGGTTGATGCGGTCTTTTCGGACGATCTTGTAACCGTCCGGGATGGCTATGGCGATGTCGGGCGCTGATGAGGCGTTCATCCAGGTTTCTGTAAGAAAGGCGATGTCCGGTGTTAGGGTGTCTAGTAGGTTCCATAGTTCAATGGCGTGTCTGTGGACCGACCGGGTGTTGAGCAGGATGCACTTCAGGTGGTTGTTGTTTGAGCTCAGTTTGGTGTTTGTGGTTGTAGTGTTGGTCCTGATGCAGCAGAACTTGCAGGATTGGCAGGTGAAGGGTCCATGGGTACGTCCTAGGGCAGCTTGGTGGCACTCGGGGAGACGGCCGGTGTTGAGTGCAGAGAGGGTTGCGGAATCGTATGTTAGGCGGGTGGAGAGGTTTTTGCGGTGGCCAGGGGGTCTGGCGTGGGCGCGGTCCAGGCGTGGATGGGCGTAGATGGGCTTACCTTTGGCGCGCCGTCGGCGCGCATGGGGCGCATCTGCTGCGCGCTAGAGCTTCTGTCATAAGTGGGGAGTGGAGGGGGGCGGAGCGAGGGAGGAGCAGCTGGGAGGCGGGAGCGGGGTGGTGCGTGGGGAAGGGATTGCTTGAGGATGCAGTAGGGAGCGGGGGTGGGGTCGCGGGGGAGCAGCGGCGGGGAGGAGAGATGGGCTGGGACACCAAATGGCAACAACAACAACAACAAAAGGCAATGCAGGGCGAGATCGGGACACAGGCTGGCACAAATGCTTAAATAAGGCCGCAAAAACGATATCAGCAACAGAAAGAAATGTAAAGCTAGATCGGGGCACAGGCTGTCACAGAAGCTTAATTAAGGCAGTACATACGATACCAACAAGGTGCAAAGCGAGATCGGGGCACAGGCTGGCACAAATGCTTAAATAAGGCAGCAAAAACGATATCAGCAACAGAAAGAAATGTAAAGCTAGATCGGGGCACAGGCTCAGGGTCCTGGCCCATGGCACATTCCTTCAACCATATCAAAACCTCCTCCTGGGGACCACCACTCTCCACCATTCTCTTCTCGATTTGAGCTCCCTTCATCAGAATCCCATGAGTCCAATGTCAAGGATGGGCACCTATTCGGTCTCTGGTGGAGGCCGTCTGCAGTTGATGCCACCGGCGTCAATGCCTCTGTCTATCCTGATTTCCCACAGACCACGATTGTTCATGATGCCCTGTTCCCGAGTGTCCTCTGGCTTCTAGCTGCTCCAAGATCTTCTTTTCCACGTAAAAAAGTGTTCCAACTGGGTCCTCTAACAAGAGCTTTGCCAGGAACAACAAGGCGCAGTGGAGGTTTAAACTTTTTGGGTGCCATTTCACCCCAAGGAATGACTCATGTTGGCGCTGCACCATGGCTGTGTAGTCCAGGTGGATATTAACTGTTCTGTCCTCAGTGTTCCATGGACCTTGAATCATTTCTTCATGCAGATTGGCATCCCAAACATGGAAGTTGAGCAGCCGGGCCACCACGGCCCTTGGGGAGGCCCCCAGCACCAGTGGCCTCCCAGGAACTCTGTGAGCATGTTCAATTGTGAAACATTTGGAGGTTTTATATTGCAACACAGTGAAGGACAACTATTCCTCCAAAAGCAATTCCAATCTGGGGCCCTCTGCCTTTTCTGGGAGACAAACCAGTCAGATATTATTTCATCAAGACTCACCTTCAGCATCAGTGAGCTTCTCTGCCAGGGCAGCTAGTTTCTTTAAGTGTCTGCACCCTGTTTGTATGGTCAGTGGTTTCATGGTCGGGTCGGTGAGTACGGATTCTGCCTTTGTCACCCTGACCCTCAGTTTTTTTGTGGTCAGCCAATAGGAGGTGGTTGTCTTTGGCCACTGTAACCATTTTCTGTTCCGGGTCCGTTTTGGTATCTCTTTTTTGCTGCTAATATAGTGGCTGTATGGGCTCCCAAGCCACTGACTGACACCTCTGGCACAAGCTCCCCTGCCGTGTCTCCACTCCAGGCCAATGGTTCCACAGAGGGGGGGGGCTTGGCCGACTTTGGCCGCACCATTGCCTCAACACTGGTCTTCCAGCAGATCACTCATGGATAGTTAGCAACAGGAAGGCTCACCGGCCCTCAGTGGTGAACCACCGTATTGAGAGACCTCCTCCAGTCAGTGTTAAGTGTTACACCCCTTCCACACAGGTGGGGTCCGGCCCTCTCCAGCATGTCCCAGCAAGCCAAGGGCAGTGATTCAGGGTCGAGTAAGCGCCCCTTCCAAAGGCCAAAACCATCAGCAAAAACCATCGCAATGGACCTCACACCGCTAGCCCCTCCTCCGGATCGTCCCTAGGGACTCTTTTACATGGAGTTCTTGAGTGGTTCACCCATGTGGGTGCAAGTAGGTACTTGTTGAACTGATGATCTCTAGACCCGATACATGTCCCTGGTTTTTGGATATCGCCCGAGACATGGCTCGGGTTTCGGGATAACTTCCCTCATCAGTAGAGAAAATAGTTAGGGGGGAAAGAGAAGGCCGCCAAACAACCGTCAATGGCCTCGATGCCCGAACCGGCACGCAGGCGCGTCGTCCAGGAGCCCGTTGGCTCAAAGCTCAAGGGAGCCAATTTGTAGAAACCATCGCAATGGACCGCACACCGCTAGCCCTTCCTCCGGATCGCCCCTAGGGACTCTGGTACATGGAGTTCTTGAGTAGTTCACCCATGTGGGTGCAAGTAGGTACTTGTTGAACTGATGATCTCTAGACCCGATACATGTCCCGGGTTTTTGGATATCGCCCGAGACATGGCTCAGGTTTCGGGATAACTTCCCTCATCAGTAGAGAAAATAGTTAGGGGGGAAAGAGAAGGCCGCCAAACAACCGTCAATGGCCTCGATGCCCGAACCGGCACGCAGGCGCGTCGTCCAGGAGCCCGTTGGCTCAAAGCTCAAGGGAGCCAATTTGTAGAAACCATCGCAATGGACCGCACACCGCTAGCCCTTCCTCCGGATCGCCCCTAGGGACTCTGGTACATGGAGTTCTTGAGTAGTTCACCCATGTGGGTGCAAGTAGGTACTTGTTGAACTGATGATCTCTAGACCCGATACATGTCCCGGGTTTTTGGATATCGCCCGAGACATGGCTCAGGTTTCGGGATAACTTCCCTCATCAGTAGAGAAAATAGTTAGGGGTGGAAGAGAAGGCTGCCTAACAACCGTCAATGGCCTCGATGCCCGAACCGGCACGCAGGTGCGTCGTCCAGGAGCCCGTCGGCTCAAAGCTCAAGGGAGCCAATTTGTAGAAACCATCGCAATGGACCGCACACCGCTAGCCCCTCCTCCGGATCGCCCCTAGGGACTCTGGTACATGGAGTTCTTGAGTGGTTCACACATGTGGGTGCAAGTAGGTACTTGTTGAACTGATGATCTCTAGACCCGATACATGTCCCGGGTTTTTGGATATCGCCCGAGACATGGCTCGGGTTTCGGGATGACTTCTCTCATCAGTAGAGAAAATAGTTAGGGGTGGAAGAGAAGTCCGCCAAACAACCGTCAAGGGCCTCGATGCCGGAATCGGCACGAAGGTGCGTCGTCCAGGAGCCCGTCGGCTCAAAGCTCAAGGGAGCCAATTTGTAGAAACCATCGCAATGGACCGCACACCGCTAGCCCCTCCTCCGGATCGCCCCTAAGGACTCTGGTACATGGAGTTCTTGAGTGGTTCACCCATGCGGGTGCAAGTAGGTACTTGTTGAACTGATGATCTCTAGACCCGATACATGTCCCGGGTTTTTGGATATCGCCCGAGACATGGCTCGGGTTTTGGGATAACTTCTCTCATCAGTAGAGAAAATAGTTAGGGGTGGAAGAGAAGGCCGCCAAACAACCGTCAAGGCCCTCTATGCCGGAATCGGCACGCATGTGGGTCGTCCAGGAGCCCGTCGGCTCAAAGCTCAAGGGAGCCAATTTGTAGAAACCATCGCAATGGACCGCACACCGCTAGCCCCTCCTCCGGATCGCCCCTAGGGACTCTGGTACATGGAGTTCTGGAGTGGTTCACCCATGTGGGTGCAATTAGGTACTTGTTGAACTGATGATCACTAGACCCGATACATGTCCCGGGTTTTTGGATATCGCCCGAGACATGGCTCAGGTTTCGGGATAACTTCCCTCATCAGTAGAGAAAATAGTTAGGGGTGGAAGAGAAGGCTGCCAAACAACCGTCAATGGCCTCGATGCCCGAACCGGCACGCAGGTGCGTCGTCCAGGAGCCCGTCGGCTCAAAGCTCAAGGGAGCCAATTTGTAGAAACCATCGCAATGGACCGCACACCGCTAGCCCCTCCTCCGGATCGCCCCTAGGGACTCTGGTACATGGAGTTCTTGAGTGGTTCACCCATGTGGGTGCAAGTAGGTACTTGTTGAACTGATGATCTCTAGACCCGATACATGTCCCGGGTTTTTGGATATCGCCCGAGACATGGCTCGGGTTTCGGGATAACTTCTCTCATCAGTAGAGAAAATAGTTAGGGGTGGAAGAGAAGTCCGCCAAACAACCGTCAAGGGCCTCGATGCCGGAATCGGCACGAAGGTGCGTCGTCCAGGAGCCCGTCGGCTCAAAGCTCAAGGGAGCCAATTTGTAGAAACCATCGCAATGGACCGCACACCGCTAGCCCCTCCTCCGGATCGCCCCTAGGGACTCTGGTACATGGAGTTCTTGAGTGGTTCACCCATGTGGGTGCAAGTAGGTACTTGTTGAACTGATGATCTCTAGACCCGATACATGTCCCGGGTTTTTGGATATCGCCCGAGACATGGCTCGGGTTTTGGGATAACTTCTCTCATCAGTAGAGAAAATAGTTAGGGGTGGAAGAGAAGGCCGCCAAACAACCGTCAAGGCCCTCTATGCCGGAATCGGCACGCATGTGGGTCGTCCAAGAGCCCGTCGGCTCAAAGCTCAAGGGAGCCAATTTGTAGAAACCATCGCAATGGACCGCACACCGCTAGCCCCTCCTCCGGATCGCCCCTAGGGACTCTGGTACATGGAGTTCTTGAGTGGTTCACCCATGTGGGTGCAATTAGGTACTTGTTTAACTGATGATCTCTAGACCCAATACATGTCCCGGGTTTTTGGATATCGCCCGAGACATGGCTCGGGTTTCGGGATAACTTCCCTCATCAGTAGAGAAAATAGTTAGGGGTGGAAGAGAAGGCCGCCAAACAACCGTCAATGGCCTCGATGCCCGAACCGGCACGCAGGTGCGTCGTCCAGGAGCCCGTCGGCTCAAAGCTCAAGGGAGCCAATTTGTAGAAACCATCGCAATGGACCGCACACTGCTAGCCCCTCTTCCGGATCGCCCCTAGGGACTCTGGTACATGGAGTTCTTGAGTGGTTCACCCATGTGGGTGCAATTAGGTACTTGTTTAACTGATGATCTCTACACCCAATACATGTCCCGGGTTTTTGGATATCGCCCGAGACATGGCTCGGGTTTCGGGATAACTTCCCTCATCAGTAGAGAAAATAGTTAGGGGTGGAAGAGAAGGCTGCCAAACAACCGTCAAGGGCCTCGATGCCGGAATCGGCACGCAGGTGCGTCGTCCAGGAGCCCGTCGGCTCAAAGCTCAAGGGAGCCAATTTGTAGAAACCATCGCAATGGACCGCACACCGCTAGCCCCTCCTCCGGATCGCCCCTAGGGACTCTGGTACATGGAGTTCTTGAGTGGTTCACCCATGTGGGTGCAATTAGGTACTTGTTTAACTGATGATCTCTAGACCCAATACATGTCCCGGGTTTTTGGATATCGCCCGAGACAAGGCTCGGGTTTCGGGATAACTTCCCCCATCAGTAGAGAAAATAGTTAGGGGTGGAAGAGAAGGCCGCCAAACAACCGTCAATGGCGTCGATGCCCGAACCGGCACGCAGGTGCGTCGTCCAGGAGCCCGTCGGCTCAAAGCTCAAGGGAGCCAATTTGTAGAAACCATCGCAATGGACCGCACACCGCTAGCCCTTCCTCCGGATCGCCACTAGGGACTCTGGTACATGGAGTTCTTGAGTGGTTCACCCATGTGGGTGCAAGTAGGTACTTGTTGAACTGATGATCTCTAGACCCAATACATGTCCCGGGTTTTTGGATATCTCCTGAGACATGGCTCGGGTTTCGGGATAACTTCCCTCATCAGTAGAGAAAATAGTTAGGGGTGGAAGAGAAGGCCGCCAAACAACCGTCAATGGCCTCGATGCCCGAACCGGCACGCAGGTGCGTCGTCCAGGAGCCCGTCGGCTCAAAGCTCAAGGTAACCAATTTGTAGAAACCATCGCAATGGACCGCACACCGCTAGCCCTTCCTCTGGATCGCCCCTAGGGACTCTGGTACATGGGGTTCTTGAGTGGTTCACCCATGTGGGTGCAAGTAGGTACTTGTTGAACTGATGATCTCTAGACCCGATACATGTCCCGGGTTTTTGGATATCGCCCGAGACATGGCTCGGGTTTCGGGATAACTTCTCTCATCAGTAGAGAAAATAGTTAGGGGTGGAAGAGAAGGCCGCCAAACAACCGTCAAGGCCCTCTATGCCGGAATCGGCACGCATGTGGGTCGTCCAGGAGCCCGTCGGCTCAAAGCTCAAGGGAGCCAATTTGTAGAAACCATCGCAATGGACCGCACACCGCTAGCCCCTCCTCCGGATCGCCCCTATGGACTCTGGTACATGGAGTTCTTGAGTGGTTCACCCATGTGGGTGCAATTAGGTACTTGTTTAACTGATGATCTCTAGACCCAATACATGTCCCGGGTTTTTGGATATCGCCCGAGACATGGCTCGGGTTTCGGGATAACTTCCCTCATCAGTGGAGAAAATAGTTAGGGGTGGAAGAGAAGGCCGCCAAACAACCGTCAATGGCCTCGATGCCCGAACCGGCACGCAGGTGCGTCGTCCAGGAGCCCGTCGGCTCAAAGCTCAAGGGAGCCAATTTGTAGAAACCATCGCAATGGACCGCACACTGCTAGCCCCTCTTCCGGATCGCCCCTAGGGACTCTGGTACATGGAGTTCTTGAGTGGTTCACCCATGTGGGTGCAATTAGGTACTTGTTTAACTGATGATCTCTACACCCAATACATGTCCCGGGTTTTTGGATATCGCCCGAGACATGGCTCGGGTTTCGGGATAACTTCCCTCATCAGTAGAGAAAATAGTTAGGGGTGGAAGAGAAGGCCGCCAAACAACCGTCAATGGCCTCGATGCCCGAACCGGCACGCAGGTGCGTCGTCCAGGAGCCCGTCGGCTCAAAGCTCAAGGGAGCCAATTTGTAGAAACCATCGCAATGGACCGCACAACGCTAGCCCCTCCTCCGGATCGCCCCTAGGGACTCTGGTACATGGAGTTCTTGAGTGGTTCACCCATGTGGGTGCAAGTAGGTACTTGTTGAACTGATGATCTCTAGACCCGATACATGTCCCGGGTTTTTGGATATCGCCCGAGACATGGCTCGGGTTTCGGGATAACTTCTCTCATCAGTAGAGAAAATAGTTAGGGGTGGAAGAGAAGGCTGCCAAACAACCGTCAAGGGCCTTGATGCCGGAATCGGCACGCAGGTGCGTCGTCCAGGAGCCCGTCGGCTCAAAGCTCAAGGGAGCCAATTTGTAGAAACCATCGCAATGGACCGCACACCGCTAGCCCCTCCTCCGGATCGCCCCTAGGGACTCTGGTACATGGAGTTCTTGAGTGGTTCACCCATGTGGGTGCAATTAGGTACTTGTTTAACTGATGATCTCTAGACCCAATACATGTCCCGGGTTTTTGGATATCGCCCGAGACAAGGCTCGGGTTTCGGGATAACTTCCCCCATCAGTAGAGAAAATAGTTAGGGGTGGAAGAGAAGGCCGCCAAACAACCGTCAATGGCCTCGATGCCCGAACCGGCACGCAGGTGCGTCGTCCAGGAGCCCGTCGGCTCAAAGCTCAAGGGAGCCAATTTGTAGAAACCATCGCAATGGACCGCACACCGCTAGCCCTTCCTCCGGATCGCCACTAGGGACTCTGGTACATGGAGTTCTTGAGTGGTTCACCCATGTGGGTGCAAGTAGGTACTTGTTGAACTGATGATCTCTAGACCCAATACATGTCCCGGGTTTTTGGATATCTCCTGAGACATGGCTCGGGTTTCGGGATAACTTCCCTCATCAGTAGAGAAAATAGTTAGGGGTGGAAGAGAAGGCCGCCAAACAACCGTCAATGGCCTCGATGCCCGAACCGGCACGCAGGTGCGTCGTCCAGGAGCCCGTCGGCTCAAAGCTCAAGGGAGCCAATTTGTAGAAACCATCGCAATGGACCGCACACCGCTAGCCCTTCCTCCGGATCGCCCCTAGGGACTCTGGTACATGGGGTTCTTGAGTGGTTCACCCATGTGGGTGCAAGTAGATACTTGTTGAACTGATGATCTCTACACCCGATACATGTCCCGGGTTTTTGGATATCGCCCGAGACATGGCTCAGGTTTCGGGATAACTTCCCTCATCAGTAGAGAAAATAGTTAGGGGTGGAAGAGAAGGCCGCCAAACAACCGTCAATGGCCTCGATGCCCGAACCGGCACGCAGGTGCGTCGTCCAGGAGCCCGTTGGCTCAAAGCTCAAGGGAGCCAATTTGTAGAAACCATCGCAATGGACCGCACACCGCTAGCCCCTCCTCCGGATCGCCCCTAGGGACTCTGGCACATGGAGTTCTTGAGTGGTACACTCTTGTGGGTGCAATTAGGTACTTGTTTAACTGATGATCTCTAGACCCAATACATGTCCCGGGTTTTTGGATATCGCCCGAGACATGGCTCGGGTTTCGGGATAACTTCCCTCATCAGTAGAGAAAATAGTTAGGGGTGGAAGAGAAGGCCGCCAAACAACCGTCAATGGCCTCGATGCCCGAACCGGCATGCAGGTGCGTCGTCCAGGAGCCCGTCGGCTCAAAGCTCAAGGGAGCCAATTTGTAGAAACCATCGCAATGGACCGCACACCGCTAGCCCCTCCTCCGGATCGCCCCTAGGGACTCTGGTACATGGAGTTCTTGAGTGGTTCACCCATGTGGGTGCAATTAGGTACTTGTTTAACTGATGATCTCTAGACCCAATACATGTCCCGGGTTTTTGGATATCGCCCGAGACATGGCTCGGGTTTCAGGATAACTTCCCTCATCAGTAGAGAAAATAGTTTGGGGTGGAAGAGAAGGCCGCCAAACAACCGTCAATGGCCTCGATGCCCGAACCGGCACGCAGGTGCGTCGTCCAGGAGCCCGTCGGCTCAAAGCTCAAGGGAGCCAATTTGTAGAAACCATCGCAATGGACCGCACACCGCTAGCCCCTCCTCCGGATCGCCCCTAGGGACTCTGGTACATGGAGTTCTTGAGTGGTTCACCCATGTGGGTGCAAGTAGGTACTTGTTGAACTGATGATCTCTAGTCCCGATACATGTCCCGGGTTTTTGGATATCGCCCGAGACATGGCTCGTGTTTCGGGATAACTTCTCTCATCAGTAGAGAAAATAGTTAGGGGTGGAAGAGAAGGCTGCCAAACAACCGTCAAGGGCCTCGATGCCGGAATCGGCACGCAGGTGCGTCGTCCAGGAGCCCGTCGGCTCAAAGCTCAAGGGAGCCAATTTGTAGAAACCATCGCAATGGACCGCACACCGCTAGCCCCTCCTCCGGATCGCCCCTAGGGACTCTGGTACATGGAGTTCTTGAGTGGTTCACCCATGTGGGTGCAATTAGGTACTTGTTTAACTGATGATCTCTAGACCCAATACATGTCCCGGGTTTTGGGATATCGCCCGAGACATGGCTCGGGTTTCGGGATAACTTCCCTCATCAGTAGAGAAAATAGTTAGGGGTGGAAGAGAAGACCGTCAAACAACCGTCAATGGCCTCGATGCCCGAACCGGCACGCAGGTGCGTCGTCCAGGAGCCCGTCGGCTCAAAGGTCAAGGGAGCCAATTTGTAGAAACCATCGCAATGAACTGCACACCGCTAGCCCCTCCTCCGGATCGCCCCTAGGCACTCTGGTACATGGAGTTCTTGAGTGGTTCACCCATGTGGGTGTAAGTAGGTACTTGTTTAACTGATGATCTCTAGACCCGATACATGTCCCGGGTTTTTGGATATCGCCCGAGACATGGCTCGGGTTTCGGGATAACTTCCCTCATCAGTAGAGAAAATAGTTAGGGGTGGAAGAGAAGGCCGCCAAACAAAACCATCAGCAATGCCCTGCACATGAGCACCTGTCCACAGAGAAGGATGCCCTCATCTGGGAGTCTGGGGTCCATCTGTCCATCACATTGACGCACCCAAGATTGTGGGGAATTGCTTCAGGGAGGCAGGTGTACAGTGCACTGGTTGGCATACTTCTTGAACCCTCCCTGGGTCTCTTTCAGTGCCCCTAGCTGCTCTCACTGGTCCCAAACAACCAGGAATACAGCCAGTGCTGGGCCCCTTCAGTGGCCACTCCTGAGGGCTCACTCCCTGTGGCGGCTGGTGACATTTGAAAGTGGTGAGGTGTAAAAGAATAATTGTACTGCACCGTGGTGAGCGAGCAAGTCCGAACCACCTACAGGAGGTCCTGGGGGCAAATGGTGCATTTTTAAGCAAATTTGAGAAACCAGGAAAGCTTCTCGCAGAAAACTTTATGCTGACTACAGAAGCGGGTGGTTATTATGCCGCTTTCGAGCATTTGACATCTTTAAATATCCCATGATTACTGGATCTGAAACCATACGATCATTTAAGGAATACATTGTATGCCATACATTGAAGGCCTAGAGAAGTCTCTTTGGAGACTAAACGCGTTGGCTATGATAAATGGAATTTTAAAGAGAAAATCTGTTTGTGAAAAATAAAGAGAACACTGCATCAAGAAACACATACCCTGGATCTTGTCGCTTCTTTATGTGCTACTGGTTTTGAACTCTGACATGATATGCCAATCTTATTGTATATAGTGCTGAAACATATTGTATTGAATATTGTTGTAGGAATTGTTCCTATTTTTGGGGGGAGTATAGAGGGGAGTACTACCTGGTTTTGTGCAGTAGTTAAACGGTGACAAAACCGAAATCCTCCTCTTGGGGAAAAACAAAGACCTATGGAACCCCGCTCATTGGCCCCCCGAACTAGGTACCATCCCCACCCCTGCTACCCACGTAAGAAATCTGGGGGTTATCATCGACAATGCCCTATCGATGAAACAACAAGCAAATAAAGTGGTAGGCCTATGTTTCACCATCATGAAATGGCTGAAAAAAATCCTATGGATGCTGCCCCTTGCAACTCAAAAGACCGTAGTCAATGCACTCATCACATCTCGTCTTGACTACGGGAACATTCTCTATCTGGGCTCCAATCAAGCTGTTATCAAACGTCTACAATTGGTCCAAAACTCGGATGCAAGATTACTTTGCAAAATTCCAAAAACTGCCAGTGTGTCGAAACATCTGAATGACCTACATTGGCTCAGGGTAGGAAACCGCATCAGGTTCAAAGCCCTGAGCTATATGTTTAGGATCAAATACGGCACCGCACCTAGGTATCTGCAATCCCTAGCGACCCCGTACATCCCGGGAAGAGAACTGCGCTCCCAGACCGCAGCAAACTTTACGACCCCGAGATTCAAACTAGCGAGAATGGGAGGTAGATCCTTCTCTGTCCTAGGGCCCTCTCTTTGGAACAAACTCCCCCCCCATATTTGCAAGGAAGAAAACTATGCCAGATTCAGAAAGAACATAAAGACCTGGCTCTTCCAGAAATAAATATAATGACCCTTTTACCTCCTACTTCTGTTCATCGGTAAGTCATCGGCGCCGGGAAACCCTTTTTGGGTAGCTGTGCGCCATACAAATGTAAAAAATAAATTAGAGACACTATTCATTAGTTGTGTGCGGAATCAATCAGCCTCCACCCTCAGCTCTTTGGCTCTTACTGTAGGTACCATAGTTATTTGTACTACATATGGTACCCAGGTTCTGGGGAATACACAGTTACCACATAAGGTGTTACTGCTTCTGTGGTCGGCAGCAATAAGTTTTAGGAGAGGCGTGGCTTAATTTTTGGTGCATTATAAGATTAGCGCTATAATTCTCAGCCTGTTCAGTGCTTTTGATGAAAAATTGAGGTCAGACTTAAGGTCACATTTAGGACATGGTATCGCTCATTAACACATTAAACCAAAGCGAGGGCTATTTGCTTTATGCTTATTTTCATCAGTATAAAAAATTGTATAGAGTAATTTCTAGTAAGAAACAGATAATAATACAGTACGAAAATGAGGTAGATGTCAATCAGCTTGAGAAGGGATTTGTCTGGTAATGTAAATTCTTGAAAAGCACCAGACAATGATACCGTACAAATTATCCAAAAGTCCATTTCTGGAAAGGCTGAGCAATCTTTTGTTTGATTCGTGTGCAAGATAATCTGGACAGTTATGGTTCAGAATATGAGGAACCGAGTTATGTTTTGTATGATTTTAGACAGCTTTTAAAACAGACATCAATACATGGTATATCAAAATTGGCAGGAGGGAGCTAGTATTCTGTTGACATGAAGCAAAATGTTCCCAAAGAGTGTTGTTACCCCTAAGAGGAAAGCCTACTCATCTTTCGCTCCAACCTTTAGCCTGAAGATACGACTGATTAGCAATGGTCTGAGGCATGATCTGCCACCTGTGCAGGAGCGATCTACAAGAGCGTATCCATGCAGCTCCTCAGTTAGGAAGTCATCTTAGCACTATAGAAAGAAGAAAACGAGTGTTCTAAGGTGAGAATTTTCAGACGATTGTGAATAGCAGCTAAATATTCCAATTTAGAAGATTCATGGCCAACCACATCACCAACAAATTGTCACTTAAGCAGGTAAGAGTTGCACCAGAAGCAAAAAGGACTTACATAGTGTTCTTCAGTCATCGTTCCGATTGCCATAGTTTCTCACATCAATATCAATCTAAAAACCTTAGGTTGGGTTCAGTGCTCATGCTAACATTTAAAGCTGTCAAGCATAGGAGGCCCTGAACTTACAGCGAAGTCCCTCCATTTTGTTGTCAAATGATGGACCACTAGTTGATGAGGTGCAGGTTAGATGGACAAAGGTTTCAGGTCGGATTTTAAAGAAAGTGGTTTTTGATTTTTCATAACTGCAGTCCCAAGGAATATATATTTTTATTGCTGCTGAAATTGACACATGCCACAAGTTTATGCTAATATAATATCCTAATGCTTCTCCTCCATGAAGATCTTGGATGGGAGAATTCAGAAGTGTATGAGTGAAGAGTCAAAGAATTTTCTGGTTGCACCCGCTGCCAAGCGCTAGCAGAGCATCGGCAAGCGCGCACTTAGGGCCCGGCCCCCCGGCCACCGCCCCCTCCCTGATCTAGATAGGGGCGGCCGGTCTGCCCCAATGGGCGACCGGCCGCTTATCACTTCCGGGGCAGGACGCACTTCCGGTGTGACAGAGGGCGGAGCCTGGTGACCTATTTAGGCTCTAGGGGCAGGGACCCCAGCCTCCCCTTCCTCTGTTGCACCGGATCGTGGGGGCCTCCCAGATGCGTCCCCCCTTCCACAGCCCCTTTTGTATAGTTTTAAACTTCCCGAATTCCCGAATTCCCTCGTCGGAGTTGGAGGCAGAGGTTCAGCACAGCCGAGTGCCTGCTGGGAGGCAATGAGGAGGAGAAGCGCGTCGGGTTGCAGCCGTCCATCTCCAGGTAAGGGGTCGGGGGTGCCGGGGGGCCTGTATGCAGCCGCGGATTGCGGGAGGGGTGCCCGGGGCCGGCGATAGCATTGAGTCTACTCCGGTGGTCTGCGGCTGCCGGCAGGGCCCCTGGGCCTACGGGCTCCTTCTTGGATGACGTGGGCGGACTGTAGGGGTCGGGGTGCGGGGAGTACACTCCAGCACATCCCCAGGACGGTCTCGTGGCCTCGCCTGGCCAGATGGGCTGCCAGGGCAGGAATCCGTCATGCGTTGTAGCACACTCTTTAGAATTGGCATCAGCATATATATTGTAAATGATATGGAAACGGGCGTTTCGAAACGTATGCTGTATTTGGGCCTACATACCTTCTTTTAAGTCCTTTTCTTCAAAATATAGTTTTAAGGGCGGGACAAACTACTTCGAGTTTCTTCGCTTATTTTCTTGTGTTGATATTGCTCCTGGCACTAAGTGGCCTTTGAGGACTACAAAAAATATGCAACTCCATTGTGTCTGATGAGCGCGGGCTGGTCGGGGTGGGTCGGGGTGGGCCCTCCCTGCTCGGAACCGGCTCCCGCGTTTCCCGCCAGAAACGAGGCCGTTTTGTTAGTGTCCGGACATCCGGGGGCCTTAATTACAAGGAAAGGGAGACCGGGGTGCGAGAATCGAGCTGTAAGTAAATATTTGTGTGTGCGGGCGTAGCAGAGGGTCGGTGGGGCCTACTCAGCCTTTCATCTTTAATAGTTGCTTCAGTAAGCTCTGAGTCGAAAACGTGCGGGTTGTCGAAGGGTCTAATTACGGTGTCAGAGTGTATATTCGACTAGTTTCTTCAGACGAGAAACCAAAGGTGTGGGCTCTGTTTTCCATGAGGTGTGAGAAATCCTCATACTCCATGTTTGCTACGGGTTGAAGCCTGTCGGTACTCACACGGTTGTGGTCAGTGTTTATGGAATAACAATCCAGTGTGTGTGTGGCACTCTGTATGTTTACCCGTTGATCGATTACCCTAATGTTTGCACATGGGTGTAAGTTACTTGGGTGCTGGCGGGTTGCTCCCTCTGACCTATGGGAAGCTGGTGAGCTCAGTTGGTTGGAGCGTGGTGCTAATATCGCCAGGGTCGCAGGTTCGATGCCCGTACGGGCCAAAAGTGTAATTTTCCAAGGTAAATCAAAGTAAATTTAAGTTAGCCCCGAAACATGTGTTCACATCCAAAGGGATTGTTGGTTTTAATCTTCAGTTCCCATTGCTCCTTGGCCACTGAAGAGGGAACGACTATGAGATCTTCATGCACCATTTACTAGGCAGTTCGCGAAAAACGTAGCCAATTAATCCAGATGATGGCATCTAACACATTGTGGTTTTTGGAGAATATAGGCAGATGTTACATCACATGAATAAGAACGCGCGGAGACATGGTAGTAATTTGGTCATCACGTGCCAGGCAGCTGACCTATGTCTGACACTTTCTTTAAATAGCAACCCCACAGCATAACATGCCTGTGCTCCTGTGAAACATCAATGACCGCTCGATCTTCAGAAAGATTCCTCTCTTCCTTGAACAAAATCTTCAGAAATTCAATTTGAGTATGCCCGATTACATTTTATTTCCTTTGTCTTTAGCACCAGAAAGTTGCTAGTTGGGCGATTCGGCCCTAAGAAACACTCCTAACATAACATTACGATGCAAATGTTCCCATTGACAAAACTTCTTGTCCACATGACCATGAAAAGGACTTGCCTCAACACCAACAAGGCGACTAAGATTGGAATTAGAAAATGAGGGGTCTTTGAATATCATACTAATGGTCCTGCCAGAGTAAAGGCTTTGGTCAGTGGGAAGGCCATGTCACTGAATAGGGTGTGGACGCGGAGAGCATAAGCTGCTCAAACGATGAGGGTATCCACATTCGCCCTGTTTCGGCGGAGTATGCTAGAAGCCACATCTTTCATCAGTGCATCTGTAAATTCTCCTACCACATCTCTCATGAATGGTAAGATGCTTGCTGTGTCCTGATATCATTTCAGCAGCTGACTTTGCATCTTCTTGCTAATTCTATTTTGATTTTCCTTTAATAAGGGTTTGGCCCTGTGTGGACATTTTGAGCCAATATTCCAAGTTAGGTCGCCCTCAACAACTGATCGGGGTAATGGGCAACAATAATTTTGCGGGAGAACTCTGATATAAGTACATCTCCTTTGATTGACAGTCAAACCTTTTAGAAATTATTATCAGCTGAACCATAATACTTGCCACCTTTTTACATAGTCCTTTATTCGGGCGACTGTCATTTCCATGTTTTGTGACTAACAGGTGTTACTATTACTCAGTTCAGGGTTATTCAACGCTCCTACCTCAGAATGATGGAAGGCGTGGTTAGACTTGCTGGCAAGGGCCTATCACATCAGCGAGGTACATAACAATAGCACGTGAAAATAAACTGCAGAGATGTTAATACACACCCAATACAATATACATAAGAGGAACTGCTAGAATCCCTCATGAAATAAAGGGAATATGTAGATTAAGATGGCAATAACCTTAATGTGATAAGGACTGACATATACTTGCTGCGTTTCTTTTCTTTAGTTGGGCAACTGAAATGTTTTCATCCGGGGGTGAATGCAAAAATGTCCAGTATTGACAATCATTCTAAAATATGCTTCATGAACGATGTCCTCGGAGGAGTGGCTCTCGGGGGCGTAGGTGTTACAAGGCAAAGGCTGGTGAGTTTTATCTCTTCAAAAATTGGGGTTTTAGCAATTTTAAGGGACCCCCACGGAAGTACTGTGACCTTTGTGTCTGCACCTGTGAGAATTTCGGTAATCCATCCTGGATGTAATTGTGGGCCATGGTTTGTTCACATCTTGCTCCTGATGGCTGGGTTTGGTTTGGTAAGTGCTTATGGTTTGCAGATCCACAAGAAGACCATAGAGGAACTTAATGGGGGCAGACTGTCGTAGGGGGACAAGTCTTTATTGGTTGTCAGTGGGTATTTATTAATGAACAAAGGGATTAGGAGGGGCAGAACGTGCAAGAGTTCAAGTTCAGCTCTGTGTGATCTAAATGGGACAGGAGTTCTCCCTTACCAGCGAGTAAAGAGGTTTATTGCTAGTACTTAAGACAAATGAGGATAGCGCCCTGTGGGTACCTTACATAGTAGTAAATAGAAGTAGCTAGATTCCACTGGTCTGGTCGCCTTGTCTGATAACATAGGACCCCGCCTTCAAGTGGCGTGTAGTTCCCATATACCCTAGGTGGGCCCGTCAGGTTGGGATATCATAGACTAGGTTTTGGAGGCAGACAGCCTCCATGCTCTCCCCCCCCCGTATGCGTTAGGCTCTATGGATCAGCGAGCGCACAGAGTCTCTTGAATCTCCGCCTAGTTTCTAGCATCCCCGGAAACTATACAGTCACTCAGGCTCACTTAGTTTGTCTCAGGAATACACAGGATAAAACGGGCTGTCCGTTTCCATAGAAATGTATATAACCGTTTCCCTAGCACGCGGCAGGAGTTGGTCAGGCCTGGGGTCCTACTTGCAGTATGTCGACTGTCTGTAACAGTACCGAAGCAAGCCGTTCAGAGTAGTGTTAGCGGGACTGGGACTGAGCGTGTTGGGATACCCGGCCCTCCCAGGCAGGATAGGTAGGGCAACGCTAACTGCAGAGGCAGGCTTTCCAGGCAGCACAATGGAATAGGTTGGGCGCTGGTCGTCCAACGGTGGCATGAGACCCATTGGGCCAGAATGGTAGTGTCAGAAATGCTAATGATGTGCCAATGACCATACTTGACTTTTCTATTTTCTCTCCTGTTCAGTAGTGTGCTCGCGAAGGTGGTGGTGGCACGAGGCACTCGTTCATGCGACAAGCTGCAAGGCGACTATGGCAGTGGCGAGTGGTATAGCCGGTAGGCCTGAAGGGAACAGGGTTCCTGTGTCGGGGCGGGCGGCCCCGGAAAGATGTCGAGAGCCTGGAATGTCTCGGTGAGGCGGCTCAAGTAGGAATTGCCCAAGTCGCGCTCAGTGTGGGGCCACTTGTGTAACATTCCACCCGAATGGTCTCCAGTCTCCGGAGAGGTGAGGTATCACAAGGTTGGAGGTGACCAGGTGGGCTCAGTGAAGGGCTGCTGGTGTCACATTCCGCACCAAATGGTTTTCCGGTGAGGCGATGTATCGCAATGATGGAGTGCAGTTATCAGGAATAGGTACATAGAGCTGGGTAGAGGATTAGGGTCTTTCATGGAGAGCGCTGGTGGGGAAGGTGACGGACCTGTGGGCCCTGATCACCTTTGTGGCGGTAGAAAGACCTTGGAACAGTACAATTGACCGACGGAATGGACGGGAGTCCGCCTTGCGTACTCCCTAGGCTAGCACTGAGGGGGGAGACGGTAAGCTCTCCGTTGTGAAATAGGGCCCCGGCTGGGGAGGCTAGGGCGACAGGTTACGAGCCTCCTGGGTTCCTGGTCAGCCTGGTGGTCGGAGGGTGGGCCCCTGGAGTAGGCGGACAAGGATCAGAGGTTGGGGGCCCACTCCTCATGTGGCGCAGGTGGGTTCCGCCTCGCGTGGATGCACGACATGGAAGAGGGGAGCCGGAAGCCCCCCCTTAGTGCTAGGGGATTAGAATCTTAATCTGGCGGATGAAGATCAGGAAGTCAAGAATAAAATTGTGTTGATAACTGTATGTAATGAATTTTGAAATGCCCTGTCATGTTTATGAAATGTCAAAATATTAAACATGGCCGTTTTACACCCACACAAATCTCTGTTGTTGATTCTCATGTGGGTCGTCAAGTATGAGGTGGGAGCGGGGAGCATGCTGGGGGATCCGGGTCCTATGCCAAGCGCGAGCAGAGCATCGGCAAGCGCGCACTTAGGGCCCAGCCCCCCGGCCCCCGCCCCCTCCCTGATCTAGATAGGGGCGGCCGGTCTGCCCCAATGGGCGACCGGCCGCTTATCACTTCCGGGGCAGGACGCACTTCCGGTGTGACAGAGGGCGGAGCCTGGTGACCTATTTAGGCTCTAGGGGCAGGGACCCCGGCCTCTCCTTCCTCTGTTGCACCGGATCGTGGGGGCCTCCCAGATGCGTCCCCCCTTCCACAGCCCCTTTTGTATAGTTTTAAACTCCCACCCACCCGTCCCTTTAGCTCAGTGGATTGGAGGGGCGTGTTGCGGTAGAAAGACCTTGGAACAGTACAATTGACCGACGGAATGGACGGGAGTCCGCCTTGCGTACTCCCTAGGCTAGCACTGAGGGGGGAGACGGTAAGCTCTCCGTTGTGAAATAGGGCCCCAGCTGGGGAGGCTAAGGCGACAGGTTACGAGCCTCCTGGGTTCCTGGTCAGCCTGGTGGTCGGAGGGTGGGCCCCTGGAGTAGGCGAACAAGGATCAGTGGTTGGGGGCCCACTCCTCATGTGGCGAAGGTGGGTTCCGCCTCGCGTGGATGCACGACATGGAAGAGGGGAGCCGGAAGCCCCCCCTTAGTGCTAGGGGATTAGAATCTTAATCTGGCGGATGAAGATCAGGAAGTCAAGAATAAAATTGTGTTGATAACTGTATGTAATGAATTTTGAAATGCCCTGTCATGTTTATGAAATGTCAAAATATTAAACATGGCCGTTTTACACCCACACAAATCTCTGTTGTTGATTCTCATGTGGGTCGTCAAGTATGAGGTGGGAGCGGGGAGCATGCTGGGGGATCCGGGTCCTAATGAGTCAAGCAGGCATGGTCCCTTGGCCTTCTTCACGTTACTGCTGAAATATTTGAAAAGAGAGGACCTTCTCCACAAAATACAGGGTCAGTGCCACATTTGGGTGCCAGTGCACTTGCAGTTTGGGTCCTGCAATCAACCAGAAGGATCATCTGAATGGGCCTACGGATTGTATGCCAATATAGAGTTTGGCCAGGAGACCTTCTAAAAAGGCCATCCCTTTACAATAAAAGGTTTTGTTTTGATATTTTACCTAAATTTGGAATATACCTGTTTCAGGGTTGTCAGTTCTTACAGTTTGTTACGGAAGGTTCACTAAATATTGCATTCTTCCAAATCTTTTCATTGTGTGATTTTGTACAAAATGTGACTATACGATTTAATTCAGTCTCATAGTCAGACCTATCTAGAACTTTATGGTTGTGCCTGCTAAGCCATTGGGTGTCACTTTTGAGCTCACACAAACTTATATTTATGTGTTTTTTTTCTTGAGCACAGCTCGGCGAGCCATCTATACTTTAACAAATAAAGCTATGGTTGTATTGTTGTCTCTCTAAATGTGTATTACCAAACACTGCAACGGTCATGAAAGGGAAACTGTTCAGTTAGTGGAAATCTACAAGGCAGCCACTTGGAAAGCCATGCATAAATTCTTCTAGAATGATATTGTAATCCAAAGTTTCTGTGGTGAAGCTTGTGTTAACAGTAATAATATTTCTTCGGCATAGGTGTGCTTTTTAGACCTTCCAGTGACGTGTCGGAATGCCTATACTTTCAGGCTTAGGGGGAGATTTTCTAAGATTTTAGGCCTTGTTTGCATCACAAAAGTGACGCAAATCGGTGTAAAATCTTTTTATTCAGATTTACTTTCCAGCGTTATGCGCTGATCTACATTAGTTTCACTGTATTTCCACAGCTGAGCTGGAAAAATAGTAAAAGTAATGTAGAGCAGCGCATAGCGCTGCTTTGCATTACTTAGCGCCAAGGGGGCATACCATGGGTGGAGCATGGGCGTTCCCATAAAACAACCAAGGTTTCTGATGCTAAACCCTATTTACTAAATTAAGTAGACAGGGTTGAGCATCAGCAAAATGAGGCCTTTTGAAGTAGGTGCAAGGAAGGAGAAAAATGTCATTTCTCCTTCCTTTTTCAACTCTGTATGTTTGCTGCACTTTACAGCACACATACAAAGAGGGGAAAAAGCGTTAAAGTCAATCTATACATAGTACCCTTACAGTTCAAAACCTATGCTAGACTGACAGCGACACCCTAGCACCAAGGCGCAAAGTTGTCTCCGTGGGCCGTGGCTCAGGGCAGCTGATTTCAGAGCCGGCGCTAGTGAAAAGTGAGGAGAGTGCCATATTTCTGCAAATAAGGCGCTCTCTTCTTTTCACATAGTGCCGCATTTGCGACTGCTCCACTGCGCTGAGTGACTAAATGGTAAATCTGCCCCTCAGTACCCTAACTTCAATAATGAAAATTGCAGGGTATTATGGACTCCTAAGTTTAAGACACAAGACAACTGGGGGCACCACATTCTAGCACAGTCTTTTTTTATACAAACCACTGAAATCTAGATCTTTTGTCCAATTGATTTAATTGTTTTTATAGAGAAACACTACTCCCAAAATGCAGTAGGTTTCCAGATTAGTGCTGTTTTTTGACATAGCACCTCTGGTGATAGGCAGTTATCTGGTAACCTTACTTACATTCGGTCTCAACTGGGCTTGCATCAACTGAATGTTCAAAACTGTTGGCTTGAAGGAACCGATTCCCCAAGAGTGGAGAAGAATCTGGAAGGTTCTGAGCCTCACGTCACCCACCAGCTGGCAAGTGACAAGCCTTCCCACGATAGGCCTTAGGCAGGGCTGCTGGAGTCTTGCCTCGGGGACTTCCTCCCCTGTTTGCCCCCCTGGTGCTGCGGTGTCGGCTTTTCCAAGGACCGTGGGAAGCCCTTGATCCCAGGCCACGCGTTCACACCTTGGCTCGCGCGGAAGGCACGAGGCTCGTTAACCCCGGAGGTGTGTAGACAAACGCGCCCCCCTCGGGGTGCGGACGAGCCCTTTGTGATGTGTGATGGCCGCGAGGCGGCCACCTCCGGTGAGGTGTAAGGCGCGAGCACCATCAACAAAGCACGCCTCGTGGCCATGACGTGTGCATGCAGATGAGTCGAGGAGAATGCGAGGAAGGTGAGGCTTTTTAGGAGTGTATGCACATAACAGTTGGCACCAATTCTGCGCGTGAATCACTTTTTGTGCAAGTGCTAATTTTGTGTAAGGAAAATAAAATCCCACTGTGCATGCACACGCTCGCTATCCTCACTCGGTACAGGGGGTATGCACGGAAAAGCCAATCCATCCTGTGCATATTTGCATACACAATTGAATGGTTATTTTTTTTAACATACGCATTAACTCTCTCTCACTGTAGCCCTTAATACTCAGGTTCCTAAGGGAGAGCTGTACAGAGTAGTTGAATTGTATTTCTTTGCCGACCCTGCTGGAAAAGTGAGTAAAACAGTACAGAGGCGCTACCAAGAACCCTATAATTGATTGCCTCTTCAAGAGGATGGTCAGGCCCATTTAGGGACTGGGAAAGGAGATGGTGTGTCAGCGTGAAGTGCTTAGAGGTAGTTTAGCGTGAGAGAAAAAAAAATGTTCTCCCGTGGGAAAATGGAGGATGCGCTTTGTGTCTGGGGCCCTTCTCACCTCCCTGTTGCTGTCCGGCCTATTGGGCCCTTTGATCTGCCCAGGAGACCTGGCACTGCTCTGGGCACACGCCTGGACTCATTGAAGTAATTACACCTCATGCCCCCAACCGCGCAGGCCTGTGGCTATGCTGGCTTTAGCATATCGCGGCCTTGTCCACCTGTTGCAAGGGCCCTGTCCGCTCACACCACTGCCTGCACACGGGCGGCCATTTTGAAACTGGTTTCACATTTACATTGTCCGGGACACACGAAGATGCAGCCATCCTTCCCAGAGCAAAATACCAACCTTTTGTTCACGTTTTAAGATTTTGTATCGGGCCTGAGTTTCTAATCATTCTAACATAGCCTTTCTATGTATTTTGAATAGAGTCAGAACTCAATGCAGCCCAAAAAAGTATGTTAACGTGCTTTCTTTAATTTAGCATGCAAGGTATGTTCTGATAAAGGAAAAATAACGATTGTGGGTGATTTTTTAAAAACTTTTGTACAACCAGGACACTAAAATATTGGTAATTCCAGTAACAAACACGGTTAGATGGGAATCCGGTTCGTTCCTAGAATCAATCACCAATCAACCTAGATTTATAAAGCGCGCAAATCACCCTTGAGACTCTCAAGGCGCTGGAGTTGCTAGCTGCTCCCACTAGTACTGTAAGCAGTAATAAAAACTAGGCAAAAGCAGGAGAAAACACTCAGAAAAAGTGGAATAGGCACTATACCCAGACCAGGTGCATATGTATTACAAGATGATAACCTAGGCAGAATGTACAAATGTTTTTATCCTCTCACATTTTTATTATGACAACTATTTATTGATTTCAATTGTACTGTTCAAAACTACATTGCTATATATCTGTGAAGGGCTCTGATACCCATTTTTGGCTCTGATACCCATTTTTGGGTCATGTTCGCGCTATACAAAACACTAAAAATACATTTAAAAAAATCAAAAAAACTGGAGGGGACCCACCTGTAATGCACAAGGAGGGTCCCCCTTTGGACTAAATTAGGAGCTCTCCTGCCAGAGAACTGTGATGTGAGGGTCCTCTGGAGGTTGGGGTCCCCACACCATGGTGCAGAGAGAGGAAGGCGAAAAATGAGGTAAAAGCGAGAGGAAGTACTCAGAATAACTAGGAGAAACAGAACAGGGCAGCAACATGGGAGAGCTAGGAATTGGGCCTAGAAAGGTGGACGCATACCATGTATTGAAGGACAAAACTGGTAGATTACAGTAAAAATTACAGTGCAATGCGTGTGCTGGTGTGGGTAACATACGAGACAAGGCATGTTTTCTATGCAAGGACGGTCTCGGGAATTTATTGTACCCATACTTTCAGGGCACTCACATGCCCCCATGGCTCTGGGCTTGTGGATGTCTCTGTCTCTAGTTCTCTCTTTCTGTCAGTTCACTGGTTTCACGAGGTAAACCTATGAACGAGCGCCCCCTGGCTTCCCTTTTGAAGGTTTATTTTGGGTCAAGAATATTTATAGTGGCAACAGGCACATCAAAATAGTAGATAATATAATCCGACACTTTCTTTTCTGATTCAAATCATTTGAAAAACGGATAAAACATGCAATAAAACGGGGCAAGCGTAAATTAGGACATATAGTGTAATATGTCACTAATAACTGTCAAGCCTAGAAAGAGTTCTGGCCTCGCTGTGACTGTGTACGAAATAACACCCTGGCGTAATTAATAAAAGGATGCGGTGAGACATCTTGAAACACGTTTTTTTTAAATAATTAAAAAAATAATTTATTTCTAAATTGCAATTAATATGGCAAGTGTAAATCCCGACTAGCAGGATGTTTTTCAGCCCAATTTAATCCATTGGGTGTTACATTATGCTATGTTATGTGTACTTTACATTATCTGACAATTATACACTTCTGCACGACTGCCATTTTTGAAACTTTGGTATATATATATATATATATATATATATATTACCCAGTCCAGTATTTTTAACAGACACAGGCAATACGCATTTTGGAATGTTTCTTTGTTTGATGACGTCAGTTGTGGTTTTCAGATGAAAGGTGATATTCACCGGATGCCCAATTTATGGGCTATGTTTTATAACATTTTATGTTATGAGTGCTATCTTGTGTTTTATATCTTGTTATAGTAGGTTTTATTATGTTAATTTGTTTATTTCTAAGAGTTCAATGACGCCCGCAAGTATCTTGGCGCAAGGACTACTAATAACTATGGACGATGAGATGTAGTTTAGTAAAAATTGATTAATTATAGTAGGGTTTAGGTTATCTTGAGCTGTGTTATAGCGTTTGATGCTGAGCTGTGTTATGGCATTTCATGCTCTGCTGCGTTATGCTATGTTGGAATATGCTAGGGTATGTTGTATCAAACTACGTAAGTGGGTTTGTACAGCGGCACTTTCATCCCAAAGACGCTTCAAGGCGCCGGAAAGGAAAACTGCAGCCAGAAGAGTCGCTATCCCTGTTCAAAGACAAAAAAAAAAAAAACAGGAGCTGGCGGCCTTGGGATGCAGAGGTGGTGAGCGATAAGATGGCGGTGAACAGGTGGAGGCGGCCTGTACCCTAAAGATTGGGAAATAGTGAACTACAAAGTCCACGAGGCGTCTGTTGGGAGAACAGAGAGAGGGGTGTTGAAACTTGAGACCGGAGGGGTAAAGGAAAAGCGGGGGGCGGCTGCACCAGTTTCTGGACCATAGGCAGGCTTGGAGAACTATCTCGTGTGAGAAGAGAACTGCCGGGGGGCATTTCACACGGTCTGATCAAATAATAACCATTACTATTCACGGTTGTTTCTTTCAGACCATGGACTGTATGGGAGTAGAACATTTTGCGACCCCCAGGTGGGAGCCACTGGTAACATTTGTAGGCCTCTCTAACCACCCTCCAACCTCCCCCATAGACCCGGCGGCTACTAAGCACGGGGGCGGGGTCATAGAGCCGGCCTGCAATTTGTTGGCCTGGGAACCCATCGTGTCCCGCCCCCTGGGCCGCACCCGGTGCCTGGTCGTGTTACCTTTCCCACCCTCCTCCTGTCCGAGGCAGGCGCGAGCCCCTTTGATCCGCAGAGGGGGGCTTGTCACCTTGTCTTGTGCCGGAGGTGAGGGGCACGCGTCGAGCGGACGTGCTAATGATGGGAGGTGTGAGAGGGCCGAGGCCAGCTTCCTCTCCGCACCCCAAGGGGCCAAACCGGCTATTCCACACCCAGAGCGGGCAGCTGCAGCCCCCATAAACACCGGCAGCTGCAGCCCCCATAAACAACACACCCCATAAACAACCACGGCCTGCCCTACCTGCAATTCCTTTATTGCTTCATGATATTCCCACCCCACTCTGTTCGCTTTCCCAGGACTGTCTCTCCCCCCCTCCATTCGTTGCTTATTTTTAATAGTAATATTATAAAATATGTTCGAATTTATTACAGTTTTCTTCATTGTTTTCCCGATTTTTTCTCTTGATCTCATTAGTAATCTCTTATATCTTTCAATCAATCAATCAATGATATTTATATAGCGCGCTACATACCCGTAGGGTCTCAAGGCGCTGGGGGAGGGGGGGTGCCGCTACTGCTCGAACAGCCAGGTCTTCAGCTTCTTCCTGAAGGAGAGGTGGTCTCGGGTCAGGCGCAGGTCGGTCGGGAGGGAGTTCCAGGTCTTGGCGGCCAGGTAGGAGAAGGACCTTCCTCCTGTAGTCGCTCTTCGGATGCGGGGGACGGCGGCGAGGGCGTGGTTGGCTGATCGGAGGTGGCGTTTGGGAGCGTAGAAGTTGATCCGGCTGTTGAGGTAGCTCGGGCCTTGGTCGTGTAGGGCTTTGTGTGCGTGGGCGAGGAGGCGGAAGGTGATTCTTTTGTTGACGGGGAGCCAGTGAAGGTCTCTCAGATGTCCGGAGATGTGGCTGGTTCGTGGGATGTCGAGGATGAGTCTGGCTGAGGCGTTCTGGATCCGCTGGAGTCTCTTCTGGAGCTTGGCTGTGGTACCCGCGTAGAGGGCGTTGCCGTAGTCCAGTCGGCTGGTGACGAGGGCCTGGGTGACGGTCTTCCTGGTCTCGGTGGGGATCCACCAGAAGATCTTCCGTAGCATGCGTAGGATGTTGAAGCAAGCCGAGGAGACGTTGTTGACTTGTCTGGTCATGGAGAGGGAGGAGTCCAGGATGAAGCCCAGGTTGCGTGCATGGTCTGTCGGTTTGGGTGTGGTGCCCAGGGCGGGAGGCCACCAGGAGTCGTCCCAGGCGGAGGGTGAAGAGCCCAGGATGAGGACCTCCGTCTTGTCAGAGTTCAGTTTCAGGCGGCTGGTCGTCATCCACTCGGCTACTTCTTTCATCCCTTCGTGCAGGTTGGCTCTGGCGGCGGCGGGGTCGTTGGTCAGGGAGAGGATCAGCTGGGTGTCGTCGGCGTAGGAGATTATGCTGAGGTTGTGTTGGCGTGCGATGGCCGCGAGGGGGCTCATGTAGACGTTGAAGAGGGTGGGGCTCAGCGAGGATCCTTGAGGGACGCCGCAGATGACTTCGGAGGCCTCTGACTTGTACGGTGGTAGGCGGACTCTCTGTGTTCTGCCGTCGAGGAAGGAGATGATCCATTCCAGCGCCTTGTCCTGGATTCCGACGTTGCTGAGGCGCTGTACTAGGGTGCGGTGGCAGACAGTGTCGAATGCCGCGGAGAGGTCTAGGAGGATGAGGGCCGCTGTTTCTCCGTTGTCCATCAGGGCTCGGATGTCATCGGTGGCGGCGAGGAGGGCGGTCTCGGTGCTGTGATTGGCTCGGAAGCCGGACTGTGAGGGGTCGAGGGATCCATTCGTCTCGAGGAAGGCGGCCATCTGCTTGTTGACGGTCTTCTCGATGACTTTGGCGGGAAACGGGAGGAGTGAGATGGGGCGGTAATTCTTGAGTTCGGTGGGGTCCGCTGTGGGTTTCTTGAGTAGAGCGCTGAGTTCGGCGTGCTTCCAGCTCTCAGGGAAGGTGGCGGTGTCGAAGGATGTGTTGATGATGTCTCTCAGGTGGGGTGCGATGACGGCGTCGGCCTTGTTGAAGACGTGGTGAGGGCAGGGGTCGGTCGGTGATCCGGAGTGGATGGAGTTCATCGTGCGGATGGTGTCTTCGGTGCTGATCGGGGTCCAGGCGTGGAGGGTGGTGGTGGGGGGTGGTTGTTCGGTTTTGGTGTGCGTTGGTTGGTTGTTGAAGCTGTTGTGTATGTCCGTGATCTTGTTGTGGAAGTATGAAGCGAGGGAGTTGCAGAGGTCTTGCGATGGGGTGATGTCGTTGTTTCCTGCGCTGGGGTTGGATAGCTCTTTCACGATGTTGAAGAGTTCCTTGCAGTTGTGTGCGTTGTTGTCCAGCCGGTCCTTGAATGCAGTTTTCTTGGCGGCGCGGATCAGCTGGTGGTGCTTCCGGGTGGCCAGCTTGAAGGTGGTCCTGTTGTCCGGTGTAGGATCCCTTCTCCAGACTTTCTCGAGGGCTCGGCAGTTCTTCTTGGAGCTCTTGAGTTCGTCGGTGAACCACGGGGCTCTCTTGCTGCCGGGTCTGCTGGGCGGGGTCCTCATCGGGGCGAGCTCGTCCGCGCAGATGCTGATCCACTTCGTGAGGTTGTCGGCGGCCTGGCTGGGGTTTGCTGAGCTGGCAGGAGGGTGCTGGCTCAGGGAGGTGGCGAGCTGGTCTGCTGTGATCTTGTTCCAGCTTCTGCGGGCGGCCTGTTGCTGGTGGTGGTGGGTCGTCGTTCTCTTGAAGGTGAAGTGGACGCAGCTGTGGTCCGTCCATTGCAGCTCTGTGGCGTGGCTGAAGTCGATGTCTGTGCTGGAGGAGAAGACTGCGTCGAGTGTGTGTCCTGCGAGGTGGGTGGGGGTGGACACCAGCTGCTTGAGTCCAAGATTGGCGAGGTTGTCGAGCAGGGTGCTGGTGTTGCGGTCGTTGTTGTTCTCCAGATGGAAGTTGAGGTCCCCAGGAGGATGTAGTCGGCGGAGGGGAGGGCATGCGGGCTGACGAAGTCGGCGATGTCCTCGCTGAATTGTGTGCGTGGTCCCGGGGGTCGGTAGATCAGGGTGCCTCTGAGGGTGGTGTTCGGGTCGGTGTGGATCTGGAAGTGCAGGTGTTCGGCGGTGGTCAGGGTGTTGTCGGTGCTGGTCGTGAGACGGATGGTGTTCCTGTGGATGATGGCAATGCCTCCTCCCATCTGGTTGGCGTTGCGGTCCCTGCGGACGATCTTGTAGCCCTCTGGGATGGCGATGGCGATGTCGGGAGCTGAAGAGGCGTTCATCCAGGTCTCCGTGAGGAAGGCAACGTCAGGTGCTGTGGCGTCTAGGAGGTTCCAGAGTTCGACGGCGTGCCTGTGGACGGAGCGGGTGTTGAGCAGGATGCACTTGAGGTGGGTGCTGCTGGAGGTCGACTTGGCGGGTGCTGGTGAGAGGCAGGTCCGGATGCAGGTGAATTTGCAGGCGTGGCAGCAGAAAGGTCCGTGGGTGCGTCGTGGTGTGGCTTGGTGGCAATCCGGGAGTCGGCCGGTGTTGAGTGCGATGAGGGTGGCGGCGGAGTACGTCAGGCGGGTCCGGTCGGGGTCTTCGTGGGCCAGGGGTCCTGGCGCTGGGCGTGTTCCGGTCGCGGACGGGCGCAGACGGGCTTACCTTTGGCGCGCCTTCGGCGCACAATCGGCGCACCCGCTGCGCGTGACCGCTGCGCATTCGCACGGTCGCCATATAAGGCGAAGTGCGCGGGTGGGCGGAGCAGCTGGGAGGCGGGAGCGGGGAGGGTACAGAAGAGAAAGGGGCGGGGCTAATGGCGGTGGCGGGAAGCGGGGAGGGAGAGCGGCGAGGTAGGCGGGCAAACAGGAAGGAACCGAGTATACAATTAATTACAGTACAACAGGCACAGATGGGGGGGGAAACAAATCGAGATAACAGGAGGAAGAAACGTTAGCACAGCAAAAAATACCAAAAAAAATACAAGCACAAATGACGGGGAAAACAGAGGAGAAAACCACAAGGGGAGAAGCAAGGCGGCCGCGAGGCCGGCGGCGAGGCAGTTAGGCACAGCAAAGGGGCACACGCAGCAGCTGGTGGCCGTGCGGCGCGGGGGTGTCCCACAAGTGGGTCACACTCACCTGCGTCGCACGGTCGCCATATAAGGCCAAGTGCGCGGGTGGGCGGAGCAGCTGGGAGGCGGGAGCGGGGAGGGTACAGAAGAGAAAGGGGCGGGGCTAATGGCGGTGGCGGGAAGCGGGGAGGGAGAGCGGCGAGGTAGGCGGGCAAACAGGAAGGAACCGAGTATACAATTAATTACAGTACAACAGGCACAGATGGGGGGGGAAACAAATCGAGATAACAGGAGGAAGAAACGTTAGCACAGCAAAAAATACCAAAAAAATACAAGCACAAATGACGGGGAAAACAGAGGAGAAAACCACAAGGGGAGAAGCAAGGCGGCCGCGAGGCCGGCGGCGAGGCAGTTAGGCACAGCAAAGGGGCACACGCAGCAGCTGGTGGCCGTGCGGCGCGGGGGTGTCCCACAAGTGGGTCTTTCTGCCCCCTCCTTTCTACAAACCTACCTAGGACCCTTTCTCCATCATATATGCCCTTACTCCCTTGCCTGCCCTTTCGGTCTACCTCGCTCATCTATTTTTCCCGTCTTTTGGCCCCCATCTCTCTTTCAGCGTCTCCTTCCTTATTTTCCTTTTCTCTTTCCCTTTCATCGCGGCGACACTCTGCACTTTTGTGAGCTCTTCCCCCTATCGCTTCATTTCTACTTTCTTTCCACACGTCTAACCACTCTTCCTTCTTCTCTACGTCTATCCTGCCCCCGCTTTCCACAGTTCCTTCCCTTCTTACCTTCCTTAATTCCATCATTATTTCCTTCTTCTTAATTCCGTCTCAATCCGTCCCTTCCTTCTTCAATTCTTTGCTTCGGCCTCTTCGCTTCTTTGCCTTCTTTTTTATTAATAATAATTTGTCAACACAGCCTCATAACAGTCTTTCACATCACAGAGCTGTAAACAACAGATATTATGACAACTCAATTTAATGTCCGAAGAATGGATGGCTGACGATCTTGCAAGGATTCATTTCAAGATTGATTCCTTCTGTTCTTCCTTCCTCTTCAGCCATCCATACATCATCCTTTCCCCTTCCTTCGTCCCTCACACTTCTCCTCCCTCTAAAATCCCTTCCCCCTTCAACCTTCCTGCCTTCCTCACCCTTCCGTGCTTCCTTCTCCTTCACCCTGCCATCCGCCTTCACCTTCACCCTGCCATCCGCTTTCACCGTTCCATCCTTCTTTCTCACTTCGCCCTTCCTTCCTTCACTCTTCCTCCCATTCACCCTTCCTCCCTGCCATTTCACTCTTCCTATTTTAACTCATCACTTGTTATTTACTTCATTATTTCCCCCTTTTCCTATTTACGTTTGTCCTTCCTTATCCCACCTTCTGTCATTTCACACTTTATGCTCTTATTATCTAGCTCCCTTTTTCTTCCCTCCTTGTGTTGGTATTCCACTTCTCTCTATACCCCCTTCAAATGTAATTCCTTCCTTTCTTTAATCTTTTCCTCCTTTCCACTTTTATTTCACTGCTCCATTTCACCCCACTCTTTCTTTACTCACCTCCTTTCTTCATCCACCATGCTTTGCTCGTTCCATTCTTCTTCCTACTGCCCTTACTGTCCATTTCTCCCGATATTCCCTGTGATCACCCGCCTCTCTTCCAGCCTCATTCCAGGTCCTGTCTTTCAATGATTTTTGCTTCAGCCTTAGGCATAAGCAATTACAATAAAACCACACGTGCTCGTCATACAAGAAATCCAACTTCTATACGTATAAGTCACAAGGCAGACACAGCTCTTACCAAGGGCGAGGCTAGACGAGCCCGCCTTTAGGGCCCGGCCCCCCGGCCCACACCGCGCCGCCATTGGTTCATAGGCCCAGGAGGCTGCCCTATGGGCAGCCATCCTGGGAAGTACTTCCGGGTCAGGGGGCGCGTGACGCACGTCCGGTGGGGGCGTGGGGCAGAGGCCATGACCTATTTAGGTCTGGGTCACGGTCAACTCGGCCTCTTTCCCCGCCTGCGCCGGACCTGATCGCCACTCCCTGTCCGTTAGTCAGCTAGTTTTAATCTTTAAACTTTAAGTTAAACTTAGGTTGCCCAGTAGCTTCCCCGCCCCATAGTCTGACCCCCGAGGACATTGACGGAGTGCCGACGAACCTCGACGTGCAGCGGAGGAGAGAGCGCCGACCGGGTCGCCAGGTGAGGTGCCGGGGTTAGCTGAGGCCGGGGGCGGGCGCGGGTCCGGGGCTTGTTTGACGCCTCCTCCTGCTGCAGCCCGGTGAGGTGTTGGGAGCGGAGAGCGTGGTGCGGGCCCGCGTTCGCCTGCAGCGGCCTTAGGAAAGGGCAGCAGAGCTCCGGCGCCGTCGCCTGGCGGCAGGGTGGGTGTGGGGGCGAGGGAGAAGGGTAGCGGGACTCAGAGTAGTAGGTAGCGGTGCAAAGAAGGTACCATGGCACCCAGGGGGCAGAGCCATAAGCGCAAGGGCAAAGACCCGGAGATTGCGCAGTTACTGGCCTTGCTCCTCCAGAAGTTTAACGGGGACGACGAGTGCAGTGAAGTAGAGTCTGAGGGGCCCCATTCCGATCCGGAGGGAGAGACCCCGAGCATTGCGGAGCGCCCACGCAGGCGTGGTGTTCCGCCCAAAGCGGCGTTCCCTCCCCTGCCCAAGAAACCGAGGGCGCAGAATCCTAGGGGCTCACGTGGGCAGAAGAAGACAGGGAGCGGTGGGGGAGCGGGGCTGCCCCCCCCTCCGAGGGTTCCTTCGCCGAGTGCCCCCCCATTGGCGCCGTCTGCACCCGTAGCTCCTCTTCCTGCGCCCCAGGCGCCAGTACTCCCGTGGGCGGCGCCTCTAGCTCCAGTAATTCCGGCTGCTGCGCCACAAGCGCCTGTAATTCCTGTTTCTGCGCCACAAGCGCCTGTAATTCCTTCACCCGTAGCGCCTCTTCCTGTGCCCCAGGCGCCAGTAATCCCACTGGCGGCGCCTCTAGCTCCAGTAATTCCTGTTCCTGCGCCACAAGCGCCTGTAATTCCTTCGCCTACACCACTAGCGCCAGGGGCCCCTCTACCCGCGCCTCAAGCGCCTGTTATTCCCCCAGCGGCACCAGGTGCTCCGGCGATACCCCCGGCCCCGGTGCCTACGGGTGACATCTTGAAGGAAATCTTGGGGGCCATAGCGGCGCTGGGATCTCCCCCGGTGCTTCCTGAGAAGGTCGCAGTGTCCCCACCAGTGGTAGTAAGCCCACCCGCCCAGCCCCAACTCGAGGGCGCTGGGACTGGGGGCGCTTTGGGGGAAATCTTAAATGCCCTGAAGGCGCTCACTCGAGCTCCGGGCGCAGCACCCCCTCTTCCTCCGGTAGCCGTGGCACCGACCTTGGTCCCGGCAGTCACGCCTTGGGTCCCGGGGAATAAGGATGAGGGCCCACTAGGCGAGATCAAGGAGCAATTGGCGCTGTTAGCCAGGACGCAGGCTCTGAATGCCCCGGTGGCCCCATCGGCGGTGGCGGCCCCCGCTTGTGCCCCCAGTACTCCAGGAGGTAAGCCTGAGATGAAGGGCCCGGAGCCCGGGGCGGGAGCGATGGTGGGGGGTGGCCAGGGTTATGTCTTGTCTAAACCAGGCCGCCTGGCTACACACGTATCTCCCGATATGAAGGAAAAAATTTGGAAGGGGGAATTCGTAGATATATTTGCTTTGATTAGGCCCAAGAGAATGGAGGTGGAGAGTAAGGACAAGGAGGGCAAGGATAACTCCTCCAAGGATAGGAGACCGAGGGTGGAAGAATCTATCACGAACTGGCTATTTGGTTTCCAGGTGTTCATCACAGTAGTCATTGAGAAGAAGCCAGAGTTGGCGGGGCCATTGGTGTACTATATGCACAGGATTTTGAAAGCGCACACGACGCATGGAGGGACAGCCTGGCTGGATTATGATAGGGATTTCAGATGGGAGAAGGTGCAGGACCCAGACATGGGTTGGGACCAGGTGGAGGTCAATGTGTGGTTGGAAAGTGTGAATGCCAAAGCATGTGGGTCGCAAAACAATAGACAGCCCTTTCGGACATCCCAGGGGGGACCTGGGGATAAGCGGGGGACATGTTGGCAATTTAACAGGAAGGTGTGCACCTGGCCGCCGGACAAGTGCAAGTTCAGGCACGCATGCTCCTTTTGCGGGCACCCCTCGCATCCCGAATTCAAGTGCATTAAAAAATCCAAGGAACGGGGAGGGGGGGGCAGAGAGGTTAAGCCCTCCCAGCCATAAGCTGCCCACCCCGGTGGACATTGGGAAACTGGTTTTTTGGCTGAATCAGTATCCAGACCGGTTAGCAGCCAAAATCTTGTACTCAGGGTTCTCAGAGGGGTTTCGCATTCCAGCTCTTGGGGTCCCCCCGGTTAGGTTTTGCAATAATCTTTTATCTGCGAGGGCGATGCCTGCGGTGGTTGAGTTGAAGGTGCAGAAGGAGCTTAGTGCGGGGCGTGTAGCTGGCCCGTTCGGGGCCCCCCCGCTCCCAGGCTTTGTCTGCTCACCCCTAGGGGTAGTACCGAAGAAGGAACCGGGGCAATTCAGGATGATCCATAACTTATCTGCCCCCAAGGGAGAGTCTGTGAACGATGCTATCGACCCAA
Source organism: Lissotriton helveticus (assembly GCF_964261635.1). Taxonomy (NCBI): domain Eukaryota; kingdom Metazoa; phylum Chordata; class Amphibia; order Caudata; family Salamandridae; genus Lissotriton; species Lissotriton helveticus. The sequence goes on from NC_136073.1 coordinate 154,161,457, forward strand.
CTTTGTGTTCAGTATCTTACTCGTCCTTTGACGTAGCTTTGAATAAAGTGAGGTCACTAGGGCCTGGCGCCATCATGGCCAAGACGGACATAGAATCCGCTTTCCGCCTGTTACCTGTTCACCCGGAGGATTATCACCTGTTGGGATTCCAACTGAACCAGCAGTTTTACTATGATAAGTGTATGCCCATGGGGTGTGCTGTCTCCTGTAGGTATTTTGAGACCTTTAGTTGCATGCTACAATGGTTGTTCTCTCATAAGACAGGCTGCAGGGAGGTTGTGCATTATTTAGATGACTTCATGGTTATGGGGCCGGCCGCCTCCACGGCTTGTAATCAGGCGTTGGACCAATTGGTGGCCTTATTCAGGGAATTTAATATTCCGCTGGCCCCGGGCAAGACAGTGGGTCCTGATACATGCATGACATTTCTGGGGATTGAAATTGACACGGTGGCGGGGGAATGCAGGTTACCACAAGACAAAGTGAAGTCTTTTTCCCACGCCATTGACGCGGTCTTGGCTTGTACGAAGGTGACTTTACACCAGCTTCAGGTTGTGGTGGGACAGCTAAACTTCGCCCTCAGGATCATCCCCATGGGACGCCCCTTTTCTAGATCTATTGCCAGGGCGATGGTGGGCCTAACACAGAAGCACCACAGAGTGCGCCTACGGGCCGAAGTAAAGGGTGATTTGAGAGTGTGGCGAGATTTCTTAGCGAATTTCAATGGCACGGTTGTCTGGCCGTCCGCCCCGGTGTCCAACTCTGAGTTAGGATTATTTACTGATGCGGCAGGCAGCGTTGGCTTTGGGGCTATCCTCGGGCCTAAGTGGTGCGGGGCGGAGTGGCCGGAAGAGTGGCACAAAACAGGTTTGACAAGAAATGTAGCCTTTTTGGAGTTGTTCCCCATACTGGTGGCGGTGTCTGTTTGGGCAGAGCACTTCAGGAACAGATCAGTGATATTCTGGTCAGACAACATGTCTGTGGTTGAAGCCATTAACCGGCAGGGGGCCACGTGTAAGAATGTGCTGAGATTGTTGAAACGGTTGGTGTTGGCATGTTTGAGGTTGAATTTAACGTTTAAGGCAGCACACATTCCAGGGGTCGACAATCATGCTGCTGATGCTTTGTCTCGTTCCAAGCTGCAGGAGTTTCGGAGGTTCCATTCGGCAGCGGAGGATCAGAGGACGGTGTTCCCACCATCACTGTGGAGGATTGGAGCCCCGCTTTAGCGGGGCTGGTAGGTGCCTCATTGAGTGACCGCACTCGGAAAACGTATCAGCAGTGTTTTTTGTATTACAGGACATTAGTGCAAGAGGCGGGTTTCTCATGTTGGCATTCTGATCAAGCTATGTTTCACTTTCTGCAGCACATCTATGACCAGGGCAAGTCGCTCTCTTATGCCAGGACGCACGTCACTTCTGTGGGTTTCTTTGCTAGATTAGCGGGCCTGTATGATCCAGGGATGTCTTATGTAGTCAAGAGAGCTCTGACTGGGTGGGCCAGGAGGGAAGGCCCTAAGCGGGACAGTAGGAGACCCCTGGACGTGGGGACTCTGAGGAGGATGCTAGACGCCCTCCCTAGACGGTGCACTTCGGCCTTTGAGAGCACGTTATTCTCTGCAGTCTTCTCGTTAGCCTTTTATGGGGCATTTCGTCTGGGGGAGATAGTGGGGTCCTCTCGCGTTGATCATAATGGGGGGCTGCAGTTTGGGGACCTCAATCTTACAGCAGGGACCATGGAGGTATGCCTCAGAAAGTCTAAGACCGACCAGCTGGGTAAAGGTGCCTGGATCCAGTTGGGCTCTGCGCCTGATGCACCTGTGTGCCCGGTAGCCTGTATGCGGGCATACCTGGCCATCCGCCCTGGGGAGAAGAGTCAGGCCTTGTTCATTCATGAGGGGGGTGAGTGTGTCTCGCAATACCAATTCAAGGCTGTACTACGGGAGGCTCTGGGTGACCTGGGCCTTGGGGATTCGGGCTATTCATCCCATTCATTCAGGATAGGCGCTGCCACATTGGCGGCAGGGGCAGGGTTTTCTTCCAAGGCGGTGAAGAAGGTGGGCCGTTGGTCGTCCGACTGCTTTAAAAGATATGTAAGGCCCGAATTGTTATGACGTCGTGTATTGCCATGCCCATGCCTGACTTTTCTATTTCCTCTCCGATTACTAGTATGCCAGGGAAGGTGGTGTGGGTATTGGGACACTCGTTCGTTCGACGGGCAGCGGTGCGACTGCGGCAACGGCGAGTGCGGAAGCCACCCGGGCTGGCAGGGACGGAGTTTTTGTGGCATGGTGTGGGAGGAATGCGGATTCGGCACCTGCGACGGTTGGTGGAAGACATCAAGGGGCGCGAGAGGCAGTCTCCCGCATTGGTCATCTTACACTTGGGCGGCAACGACATGGTCGACAGGGGCCGCCTCGCAGTCAAAGAGGCACTACTTACGGAAATTGCTTGGCTGGGGCGAACCTTCCCCCAGGCCAGGATAGCATGGTCATGCATGATCCCACGACGATGGTGGGGCAATGGGATCCGGCCGTACCCGGTGAACGTGTCGGTGAGGCGTCTCAACGGAGAATTGGCAAAGATGTGCTCAGGAAAGGGCCGCTTGCTACATCTCCCGCACAGGATGATCTCGGGATCTGAAATGTTTCACCAGGACGGGGTGCATCTGTCGGACATTGGTATGGATGCTTGGATTCAAGGCATTTGGTCATTTGTGCTGAACTTGGCGGCAGGGGGGAAGGGCGACGGACCTGAGGGCCCTAGTCTCCCTTGTGGCGGAAAAGAGACATTTGAACACTGATAGACTGCAAAAATGGAGTGGAGTCCGCCTTGCGCACTCCCTACGCCAGCACTGAGGGGAGAGAGGGTAAGCTCTCCGCAGGGGGATGGAGACCACCGGCTGGGGAGGCAAGGGCGTCAGGTACGAGCCTCATAGCAGCGTGGTGGATGAGAGGTGGGGCCCTGGAAATGGCGGACAAGGACCCGAGGGCTGGGGCCCATCGCTCGTGGGGCGCAGGTGGGTGGCACCTGGCGCGGGCATCGTACTTGGGGGATGCGAACCTAAGGGCCCCTTGGTGCTGGGGGAAGCAAGAAGTTATGAGCAAATAAATACAAGTTGAAACGTATAATAAAGTTGATGAAGAAGAGTTGATAATAAAGGAAGGAGGTTGCTCATAATTTGAGATATGTATAAACGATTTACTTGTCATGTTTATGAAGTGTAATTAAACATGGCCTTTTAAACCCACCTGTTCTCAAGTGCTTGTTTTGGTGGGTAGGCGGGTGTGGAGCATGCTGGGGGATCCGGGGCCTATACCAAGGGCGAGGCTAGACGAGCCCGCCTTTAGGGCCCGGCCCCCCGGCCCACACCGCGCCGCCATTGGTTCATAGGCCCAGGAGGCTGCCCTATGGGCAGCCATCCTGGGAAGTACTTCCGGGTCAGGGGGCGCGTGACGCACGTCCGGTGGGGGCGTGGGGCAGAGGCCATGACCTATTTAGGTCTGGGTCACGGTCAACTCGGCCTCTTTCCCCGCCTGCGCCGGACCTGATCGCCACTCCCTGTCCGTTAGTCAGCTAGTTTTAATCTCCCACCCACCCGTCCCTTGAGGCAGTGATTTGAAGGGTGCGTTGCGGAAAAGAGACATTTGAACACTGATAGACTGCAAAAATGGAGTGGAGTCCGCCTTGCGCACTCCCTACGCCAGCACTGAGGGGAGAGAGGGTAAGCTCTCCGCAGGGGGATGGAGACCACCGGCTGGGGAGGCAAGGGCGTCAGGTACGAGCCTCATAGCAGCGTGGTGGATGAGAGGTGGGGCCCTGGAAATGGCGGACAAGGACCCGAGGGCTGGGGCCCATCGCTCGTGGGGCGCAGGTGGGTGGCACCTGGCGCGGGCATCGTACTTGGGGGATGCGAACCTAAGGGCCCCTTGGTGCTGGGGGAAGCAAGAAGTTATGAGCAAATAAATACAAGTTGAAACGTATAATAAAGTTGATGAAGAAGAGTTGATAATAAAGGAAGGAGGTTGCTCATAATTTGAGATATGTATAAACGATTTACTTGTCATGTTTATGAAGTGTAATTAAACATGGCCTTTTAAACCCACCTGTTCTCAAGTGCTTGTTTTGGTGGGTAGGCGGGTGTGGAGCATGCTGGGGGATCCGGGGCCTATCCAACCAGAGCAGTCCCACAGAGCTGTGCGCCACCTACAGGCAAATGCGCCTCAGCATCCTGACTGGGGTATGGGGCAGTATATAAATGCAACTACAACACTATTGCCACATCTAGTGGCAAACTTGTCAATACGCAGAATATTCCATTCTGCGCTCTACATGCATTGATTTGGTGGAAAATTCGAGGGCTTTGGTGGAAAGGTTTTCAGATCCCTGGACAAAATTATATATTTTTTGTTTGGGTGCTCTCTTTCACATGTCAATGCAGCTATTTGTACCCACAGAGCAGTGGTGGCTTCTCCACTAAGGCGGAGGAGCGTTGCCCCACTGCCAGGAAGCAGCAAAAGAAAGGGAAAATATACAATGCTAATAACAGAATGTTGTTATTTTATTTTGTCCTCGTGCTGCAGAAGGATGCTTGATGGGTCGGGCGGGGCTGCAGAGCAGGGGAGAAGTGGTAGAACACTCCTGTGCGCAATGACTGTTTGGTCGGTCCTCTCTGGCCTCCCAAAACAGTCATACGCATGTGTGTCCCTGTTCTCCATGCAGGCTACATTACAGCCTGCACGGAGAACATGCCCACCCCACCAGTCCCACACGGCGCTCAGACCAATCACAACTCTGCATTGCAGCGTTGTGATTGGCTTAGGGGTGGGAGCCTGACTGCCTGCTTCTTGTTCCAACCTGGAGTCAAGTGCATGCGAGCAGGAGAGAAGACACAGGACCCAGCTGCGACAAGATAAGTGTTTTAATTTTTTTTATATATATGCGTACTGTGCCCCCCACTTGCGTATTCCCCCCCACCCACGAGCTGTGCCGCGGCTGCCCCTCCCACAGAGTGGATGCTACTCTAATCAGGTCCCCTGAAATTATGCTGCAGGAGTCGGCCAAATTATATGGTAGGCTTGAGTAAATTTTCAGCAAGAAAAGGCAAATTATTCGGTGTAATCCAGCACATTTTATGATTGTATTACTTCATTATTTTGTTGGTTGTACACTTGTTAACACTGTATGCCCATTGGTTGCACCTCCTTAGTACCAGTTTAATTCTAAAATATAGCAATAAGCTACAGAAAGGTGAGCAGTCAACCTTTACAAAGGGCCTTTCACTGCACGGCAAACAAGGGTTGCTGCATTTTAGTAACTTTTGGACCGTATGAGCTAAAAAAAATGTGTTTGTTAAAATCTGCAGATTATGCAGCAGATGATGGATTATGTAGCAAATGCAGCAAACCAATAATTATGAGAAAACACCATGGTGGCAAATTCTGTGTGTTGGACCGACCAAGAAACGCGAAGGACCTCAACGCCATCACACTATGAACACAAGGGCTACCCCGCCGCAGCATGATGGCTTCCACTGTCAGCCGAAGAGGACCCCAAAAGGCAGTCTTCCACAAGCTATTGTTGCACCTTTTAAGTCTGATATCAGCAATGCAGAGCGGTTTGAATTCCTAGCTGCATCCTTTGGAAGTCTTCCTGCAAGATTGAGAAATGTGCCTGATGTTGGACCAGCTGAGGTGCTGCCAAGAAGAAGAACTATGATGAAAGCAAAGAGCACAGAGGAACAAGAGCTAGAGCAAATTCAGCATCTGCAGCAAGAAGTGGTGGAGCAGCACAGGAAGAATGAAGAGAGCTTTAAAGCGGCCATTGCAGGAACGGGTGAGCCTCCGATAAAACTGATCCCAGTACCCAGACCCGTGGGGAAAGTTCACTTCCAAACCGATCGACTCAGACGACAATCCGTGAGCAAGGCAAAGGATTCCAAAGTGGTAGACGTCACTGATGTGCCCAAAAGACCCGTCTCCTCTCCAGCTCCTCTACCTAAGGGAGATAAAACCATTCCAAAGCCTTTCAAATTACCAAAGGGAAACAAGATGAAACTGGAGCAGGAGAGGGAGTCATGCGACTTTGTATCCACTGCTCAGCAGGTTGAGGCTTTTTTCAAGCGCACGCCGTGTCGCCATCACCTCCAGAGCCAACAGAAGCAGATTGTGTGACCATAACCTGTGAAATGGGTAAAACCCAAGGTAGCCACTCCCAAGACTCCTCATCTGGAGACAAAGAGGCGCCACCGCCCAGTGACCTACAAAAGTACAGCTGAAGTGGAGGCCGAGCAGCTAGAGAACATGCAACAGTACAAATTTCGGGCCCGGAAATTAGATCGTAGGATCCTGAGGGGGCCTCCGATTCTCCCAAAGAAGCAGCCTGTGAAGGAGCACACCAAGCTGGTTCGCTTTAACTTTCACCTAGAGAGGTGGATCCAAGAGCGGGAGGTGACTGAAGTGGAGGCAGAGGTGTTCACATTTCATTCAAGGCCTTGTCCAACTAAGATTCTTGAAGGGGTGGTGGGTGTTCCAGAGAGAAAAGCGTTCTTCCTACGGTACCAAAGTCACCATGTTTTGCTTTGAAGTACAGAGTCCATCCATTCCCCCATGACGAGCAGGAAGTGTTGGTCATTAAAGCAAATCCAATGCCAGATTTTGGTGCACCATTTAAGCCAAAAGCTCCAGAGCAGAAACAGAAGCAGACCAAGATGGTACCGTTCTCCTTTGAGTCCAGGGATAGAGAGCGTATCGCACGAAAGGTGAAGAAACTAGAAGTAAGGAGAGAGGAGTTTCCAGTGTTCAAAGCTTAATCGCTGCCTTGCTTTGACCAAGTCTTGCTTCCTGCGAAAAGGGTGAAACCTGTAACGCAGTCAGAGCCTTATAACTTCCAAATAGAGGAGAGAGGAGCGAAAAAGACCCAGCAAGGAGATGGAGGAGCTGAAATAGCAGTAGGAAGCCACATGCTTCAAAGCTCGTCCCAGCACTGTCCTCCACAAGGAGCCCTTTGTACCAAAGAGGGATAGCAGGATTTTGCTTGTTCAAGATGACTTTGAGCTGGCAACTGAGAAGTGTGCAAAGGAGAGACAGGAATTTGAGAAGCGAATGGCTGAGCTGGAGGCCATAAAGGACAAGATGGAAGAGGAAGATCGTATTCGGAAAGAAGAACAAGAAAAACAAGAGCTGGCCCAAATGAGGAAACATGACCTTGTAAGTCTAGACAAAAAAATGAAGCAAGCAAACAGGCGAGAGTCAGTGTCGTTCATCATTTTAAATACACCCAGGAGAATCGGGGACTCACTTCTACGCCGAGGACTTGGAAAAAAGACTCCCACATCCAAGAACTCTCCCCATGGAAGCAACAATAGGTCAAAAGCCACTTCCACTAATGTCACACCAGTGGAAGATTTCAGCAAAACACAAGTAAAAATTACCCCCTTCGGAAGTCTCCCAGGATAGCTTCCTCTAAATCCCTGCGAATACATAAGCAAGCAAACTGGCGAGAGTCACTGGCGTTCAGCATTTTAAATACACCCAGGAGAATCGGGGACTCACTTCTACGCCGAGGACTTGGAAAAAAGACTCCCACATCCAAGAGCTCTCCCTGTAAAAGCAATAGTTCTAAAGCAACCTCCACTTATGTCACCAGTGGAAGATATCTGGAAAGCTCAAGGAAAGATTCGCCCCTTTGGAAGTCTCCAAGGATAGCTTCCACAAATCCCTGATAATACTGAATAAGATTTTTGAATGTAAGCTACCAAAGAATAGGAAAATGTCAAACATCGCCATTTCGGACATTTTGAACGTGTAGAAGATTTCCATTGTCTGTCTTTATCATGATTTTTATATATTTTTCTATTGTAAATAAACTAATTTCTCATTCAAAAACACCATGGTCGCGCAATTCCAATGGCCCTGGCTTTAATGCATTTAATGGCATTATTGAAGCATTCACCTGGTTCCCCCTGCACTGTCTTTTCCCTTCTCTTCGGCCAGCATGGATCTCACCTTGTGATCTTGTATCCCCACCTCTTCTCCAAGCGTCTCTTTTTTTTTATAGCAAAGTGATGTTTGAGAAACAATAGAGAGTGGTCATCAAACTGTAAAAAGGGTGGGGAGGAACAAGAGGAGGACAATGTGAAGAGGTTGTGGGGCATGGCAAAGTGTTTGCCAAGCAGGGGTGTAGCTATCAGTGGTGCAGCAAGTATAGTGGACCCTTGAGTGTGAGGGCCTTCTGGTACCCCAGCTACAGGGGTGAGAGTTGAGAATGAAGGGACCAAAGGGGAGTGGCAGGAAAAGCCAGTCTCCCCTGTGAGGCTTTGTGAAATGGAGCAGGCAACAAGGTGAAGGCAGGGGATAGGCCTGGGACAAGGCAGGGGTTGGATTTAAGGGTCAAACCCTTGATTGCCCATCCTTCGTGACATGCATGTCCCTGCTGATGCTTCTCTCTGGCGTATCCTTCAGGCTATCTTCAGGAGGCGAGGGGGTTAAACTTGGGGTATTTGCTTACATCCTGCAAGGAGGTCCTGTGAGCCAGCACACAACACTTTTTAGCTTGACGCCTGACTTTAAAATGGTGCTTGCTTGAGCCATTTAGAGCTGTGCCTCTCCTCCACACTGGTAATAAACAGCGAAACAGAACTACATTCACCCTGGCTGCCTTTAAAATGGAGCCTGTTCGAGACACTGTTAATAAACAGTGAAATAGGACTACATTCACCCTGGATGCCTTTAAAGTTGAGCCTTTCCGAGACAATTTCACTGCAGTGTTTGAGTGAGTGCCTCTCCTCCACACTGTAAATAAACAGTAAAACAGGACCACACTCATCCTGGCTGCCTTTATAGTGGAGCCTGTTCGAGACAAGTCCATTGCAGTGTTTGAGTGAGGATGTGCTGTGATAGTTACACGCAGTCATTCTTGAACACTTTCTGAAACTTTTTAAGACACAGTGTGGCTGTTTGCTTATTTTTATGGCATTATATTTTAAAATAGACTTTGCAATTGATGTTATGCTTTCTACCGGTCCTCCCACTGAGGATAATGCACAAGCTGACATTCCTGAACACTATCTGAAACTCAAAAGACCCATAGTGTCTGTATATTTTATATTTTTATTTCTATTTTAATTTTATTTTATCCTTATTTATTTTAATATTTTGTTATGAATGATGTGCATTTGTTTTTCCTAACATAACTTGCAAGCTTTTCGCTGACCCTCTACTTTGCATACTGGTACTCTCTAGTATGTGTAAATTTCTTAATTCCTAGAGTGCTCTCCTCCACCCTACCTCCGTGGCTCCTCAAGAGTGCGTCCAGCCTACTGCTTGATTGCCATTTGCGTCTCAACATTCTTATCATTCAATCATGCGCCCATCTAACCCCACCTGGAACTCTAATCTCGTACGTTACGGACCCAACTCCTGGTACATTAATTACCCTAACAAAATGACCAGTAATGCAAAAAAGAACTTCAAGCACAGCATTCTAAAACAACACCCGGAAACACTCATTGTAGATAACTATCACTCAGTGACCAACGGCAGCACGAAAACAAACTTAATTTTCTACACTAATCACCCGGCTCAATGGAAAATCAGCTTCTCTCTTCACCTTCAAGTCGCCCAGTCAGTAACCATTCCTATGGTTAAAAAATCTCCACTACCATCTCCCCGACCTTCAGAGGGGATCTCACCATTTCCATTTACAGAACTGGAACCATTCTCATACAAGCCACCGACCCTCACCTCACCACTTTTGACCGCCACTTCCCCACACTTCTCTCCCTGCTAAACCAACTGAGCTATCAAACCCTTTCTGCCCTATCCCCCACTTCCCTCACTAATATTGGGGAACCGATCCCATCTCCCTGCCCTGACGACCCTCTCCTTAACTCATTGACTTCCACTATCACTCGCTACAATCACTCTACCCCTATTCTCACTCTCCGTCGCCTAACACCCACCATGCTCACATCTACTGAACGCTCCAGGAGTAACAAACGCACAACTAACAATCCCCTCCAGGGCCAATCTTAACAGCTTGGTCTCTAACCTCAGCCCGCCCGCGACTGTTATCCCCACAGATGCTCCCCCCTCCACCCCTGAGAATATGCACCCTCTCCCACATCCTTCCCCTACCACCTACACAGAACCTGTTCTCACGACCCTTACTTCCCCCTGGTCTAACGTCATTTCCAATCCAGTGGTCTCTATCCTCCCTTCTACAACTGCACCATCCCCCCTGCTGTCACACCCCCCATACACAACCCGCCTCTATCCTTTCGGACACGCCCCAGAACTCCGATAGCCTTTCTTTAATTTCTCCTCCTCCTCACATGGACTCTAGTCTCACTTCTCCTCCTCTGAACTCCTCGATTGGGAACATTACTAATCCGGCACCCTGCGTCCAACCTCTCCCCTCTCCTAATCCAAAGGACCTCACAGACTCTCCCCTCTCTACCCCTGATAATCGGAACCCCCCTCAAAATCTTCCCCTACCACCTACACTGTCCCTATTACTCCGACCCTTACTTCCCCACTATCAAACGTCATTTCCAATCCTGTGGTCTCTCTCCCCCTCCTACCACTGCATTCTCCCCCTCCGATGTCGCACTCCCACATTCACAACCTGCCTCCACCACCAATCTCGCTGACAATGCCCAGAACCCTGACGTCCGTCCCAGAATTTCTCTCCCTCCTCACGTGGACACCAGTCCCTCCTCTCCTACACCAAACTCCTCGAATAGGAACATTACTATACCGACTCCCCGCCTACAACATCACTCCTCTCCTAATCCCATAGACTGCATTCAACCCCTCACCCCTGCTCAACCTCCCTCCATAGACCCCAGTCACCCTCGACCCCTGCATAAAACCTTAAACTCCCTCAGCTCTATAGCACAGCAACTGAACAGAATGGAGCAGAAAATTAATTCCCTTGCTGCTGATTTCCTTCACTTACAACAAGACCTTCTCAACAGGGCCAAGCCACCGTGCTCCCTCCCCCCGAGGTGTTGTGCTCCTACTTCACTCAATACATCTCACATAGCCCCACAGCACACCCCTCGACCCTCCAGCCCATCATCGAGCCAGAGCCTCAGTCCCAACAGAGAGAGCCAACCGTTTTCGGTACCGAAACCTGTTGAACTCTATGACTTGCACCTCGCGTTGGACCGGAAGTCAGCCCCTGTCCACATCCCTGTTATTATCAGCACCAACAGAATCACGAATACTGTCCACTCGCCTAGACCCCCTGCTCAATACACCTCTATCCACCTAACTCCCCCCATCATCGAGGCTCCCCGTCCTCTCTCTTGCATGCTCCTAAACTGCAGATCAGCAGTACAACATGCTACGGATATTGCTGAAGCTCTTCTCACTGAAGAATTTGACATCACCTTCCTCACAGAATCCTGGCTCAATGCCCACTCCACCCCCATTCTTTTTTTTTTTTTTTTTAAACCTTTATTAGCGTCAAAAGGATATACAAGTCTAGGCCTACAACCAAGTCGGCCGGCCTGAATACGTAAAGCAATCAAAGGTTCCAAGGCAAACATTACAGAGTCAATCAGCAAGAAGCATAGGCAATACAATCGTAAAAAGGGGAGAATATACCTAGGAACCAAAGGGCCAAGACACAGGAGCAAAAAAGGTTAATTTTATAATATGGGGATAAGGCGTACGACAGGCCCACTTTCAATGTAGAGACGTCCGAAGTCCCAGAACCAGCCTCAGTGACAATAAGGGGGTTTGGGGCCGCAATACAGGAAAGGCAACACAATGCACACAGGAAGATCAGGATAATATAGACATAATCAACACTTGAGCATTATCATCGTTACATGCCCACCACCCAAACCACAGCTAAGTCAAAACAGAGGGATCGGAGAAATATTACATCAAAACTAACCCGTCATAGTGACCTCTAGGAAAAAGGAGGGAGGGGGGGGGAAAGGAAAGAGGGGGAAGAGGGGGGAAAGAGGGGGAGGGGAGGAGGACAAGGCGAAACAATGAGAAAAAGAAATGAAATACAAAAACGAAAGAAAAAGACACGCCGACACAGGCGTCCCGTGGCGGGAGTACAGGAGAAAACAGGAGTATCAGCACCAGTGAGGGTACTGCAATCGAGAAGAAAAGCAACCGAACCATAAAAGGAGGGTTAACGACGCCACACACCCCACCCCGGACACACCACGGGAGGCAGGGACAGACGCGGCATTACTATAAAGAGATACAAAAGGGCCATAGAACCATAAGACAAACAACAAATAAAGCCCAACCCACCCAGCCCACCCTGCACCCCTGTAGAAGGCTATGGCCTACCCTTCAGACAGCGTGCCTGTCGCCCTAAACCAGAACCCGAAATATAGCAAGAAAGAAAGAGAGAAGAACGAGACAAAAAGAAACAAAAACAGAAGTAAAGAAAAGAAAACAGGAGGGAGGAGCATAAGAACAGAAATCAATATGGTCGGCCGCCGCCCTCCGCCCAACCAGACAATCGCAGCAAAAACAGACCAGGACGACACCCCATCAAGCGCCATAAAACTTACAGAGGAGGGGACCCCCCACCGCTCTATGGGTACACATAACTGCGCCACGAAGTCGTATACCAATAATCAACCAGGAGTCGTGCATATCACCCCCATCCCTTCCGAACCACAAATCCCACCCACCACATGACAATGTAAAATGAGATACTCAATACAAGACCAGCACACAATCGAAAAAAATGTTGAGTACTATGTAGACATGGGGGGGTAAATCGGTCCGCAAGTGAGCAAAAGTCCGAGCAGAGAGTTTAAATGCATTAGCAAGCGTAGCACGGGTGATGAAGAACAGGAGTCCAGTTTCGCCGCTTGGGAAGGCGAGGGGGTCTCTGCAATAGACAATGGCGAAGCCATCGGAGCAGGTGCAGGCAGCAGTCCACCAATATTACTAGGCATCTGAGCCGAACAGGGCTGCGGCACAATGTCCAAGTCCCCGGGGTCAGAACTTCGAAAAACAGGGAGCTCCAAAGTCACCGGCACACAAAATGATCTTCGATCAGCGGCAGCAACACTTGCAGCAATCAAGGGGGGCGAGGCAATGGAGTCACTGAAACAAGAGGGCGGCAAGAAGAAACGGCTGCTCAAAATGGCGGCAGATCGTGGCGGACTCACAGGGACATCGGGGGTCAGGAATGCGCGCAGGGATCTCAGAGCGTCCAGGATATCTCTGACCGTAAGCTCACGCTCACCAGACCGGACCCCCGCGCAATGAAGCAACCCTAGCCCGCCGCCACAAGGCGATTCACGTTCCAGAGGGTTGGCCGCCATTTCGCGAAGTCAGCCCAGTCGCCGCCCTCCGCGGCCCCCAAAAACAGTTCAAAAATGTAGGACTTCACAGAGCTCCGGGGGGTTCCCAGCAATGGCGGCCTTGGTGCCGAAAGGATGTCCGCCCAATGCGGGTCTCCGCCTACACCCGCACCGGCGCCCCCAACAAGCAGAGTCCGGGCGCAGAGGTCCAGATCCGCCGGACAAAGCAGCGGCAGGGGGAGGACCCCTTCACAGAATCAGTCCCCGGTGCATCTCACCCACAGCAGCCGCGCGGGCACCAGGGCAGGCCCGGATCAGGATTGCCGGGATTTTCGCACAACGGCTCTCTTCATTGGTTCACTCTCTCGACCGGGGCCGACAGTCGTCGGATCCCACAGGCTAGGTCCCGGTCAAGGTTCCACGGACGCCCCGGTCTTACGGAGGGCATAACTTCGGAGCCGCTGCACGTCGAAACCTCCGGGCCAAATTGTGAGTACAAGCGAGGTGTTCCGTTTACGATTCTCCGATAATGTGTCGCCTCCGGACAGGATATTATACAGGATACATTGTCGTGTATTTCTATAGGTTCTGAATCAGTCCCCCTATTCCTGACCCTATTCTGGTTAAACTAACTATCAAGTTAACTAACAGTCAGCCCATGAGGCAAGAAAAGCCCCCATGATGCAGATACCGTTATCTGACGCAGTCACACTACGGCACAGGAACGTGTTATCTGATTAGGTCATAACGCTTGAGATCTAATTAGACAAGCGACATTCCTCCAGCCCCTGATAAGGCATACGACGTTCTCATAACAAATCAAACCTATGACAACCTGGATAATCCGTGCGGCCATTGTTTTGATTTCACAGAGAACTTTTGCAAAAGAATGTGCTAACGAGCAAGTCGTATGACATCTTTATTGACGTACCTATGTCCATCCTTACGTCAATCTCGGCACCTTTAAGGTATAAATATTGCCGACCTTGCCCTATGCAAACACACGCGTGGTGACAAGACGGAGCAGCCATACTTGCCGAAGCCGAGAGCAGAAGCAGACCCCGCTGGCAGCAGCCCCGCCTTCCTGACGCGCTGAGAGACGCGCTGCTATCTCAAGCCGAGAGACCCAGCACCGGCGCTTTCGGGCAGCCATCGCAGGCAGCCTGGAATATCGAGAGCAGAGAAAGAGATACCATTCCTCATTCATCCTAAATTCCAGGTACAGAACTGAATAACCCCTCACAGAGAATTCTTTAGTTATTCACTTGGCAAAAACAAACGTAACTTAAACTGTAACTTTCTATTCCCGCCCACGCATTAGACTTAGGTCAGGTACACGGGGTAGGCGTATTTAGAAACACCAGTTGAGTACGTTTAGTCAAATGTATATGTGTATGTAAATATATTTTAATCATTTTAAACATCATATGGCTCAGAAACCATATCAATGTTTTTACAGTATTATTTTATACTATTGCTTTTAATGTATGCACTTTACTTAACTATAAGTATTGCAATAATATCGATCCATTTCTCATGTATGAGAAAAGAGACTGATCAATAAATAACACCTTTTTATTGAACACGCCCGTCTCTTCCTTTTCTCTACATTCTGATGAGACTAAGAATGCACGTACTGACTGAGTAAAATAATTGCCTTATGCTCACACGACTCTCGAGATTGACTCTTGATTAGGGGAGAGCAAAGTTGTCATGTTCTATGGTTGTCAGAAACTAAATCCCTTCTTGTCTAATCAGGGAAGTTAATTCCTCCTTGAACATTCGAGAAAGTTTCTAGCGAACTCTGAGCTTAGCTGGCAAACCCAAAAATTAAGTCTAGTATCGACAGTAGTAGACCTAGTTAACGTCTGGCCTAGGCCTTTACTGCTGTAGGTACTATTCCAATGCGCAGAGCCTATTGGGAAGATAGGAACTACACTACATGGCGCCCAACGCGTTTGGAAAGGGCGATAAAACTAACGTAAGACATTTAGAGTAACTCAGTCGTGCTTTCTCACTCAGACCCCTTTTCCCAAATACTCCAAAGACGTCTGGAGTGGGTGAAAGGTTATATCCTCCAAAACCTCGCAGGAGGGAACTCCTATGTATGGTTCTTGGTCTAGTCAACGTTGAAGGATAAACAGTTCCAAAATATTGTGCATCTAATCTCTGTTTCCATAAAGAAACCTGATCTGCAAACAAACATAATACCATCCTGTCTGTAAAATGGCAGAGAGTGATGATGAAAGAGAGGCAGTTAGATTAGCAACTGAACTCGCAGATGCTGATGCTACCATGCAAGCAGCAGACGCGGATATAATACTCATTCCGGTCATTAAAAGGAGATCTATAACCTTAAAACTTATAGAAAATGGACTGACACCTAGAGGTGGCACAGTCATATTCGTAATTGAGGCACACGAATATCGGCAGACAGAGGTATACTATTCATGGATACATTTCCCGGCAGCAAATGCTGTAACAAAGTACTTCCACTATTACAAAGTAGAGGAACCTCCTGAAACGTACACTCCTTTCGAGGAGGTGGAAGTACCACTCAAATTCCAAGAGCATTTGCTCTTATTTGATGGCGCCCTAAAACATAATAATCACATTACAAGGCTCGGTCCTTTAGGAAGACCAGGAGCAACGTGGCCGGTCTTAGCCGGATACACACCGCATCCAGACATCGATAGAATGCCTGCAGCAGAGCTGTTAATACAGCTAAAACAACTACTAAAAATTCATAGACAATTAGTTCAGTATGTAATGCGGACTTCAACAATTCAGCCAGCGATTAAACTTCCACAGCTGACCCCTCACCAAGGGAACACAAATAAAATCACACCACAGAACATCCAATCCTGCCTAGGTAAAGTTCCAGCTAAACGGGAACAAATACCATTCTGGTTGGCACAGAAAATCACCCAAATAGAGGCGGTGTTTCCTGACACCACCCCATTAGAAAAACACAGGATTCTGACTATATGTCTCCCAATGGGAATCGCACCACACATTGAGGACTGTGACACTTGGGGTACAGTCTTTGCTTCCATCTACACAAAAACGCACGGTGTTCCATCCATTTCGGTAATACCAGATGTGCTAAAACAAATTCAAGATGAATACGGTCCAGAACCTGCTTTAACTCTTGGTATGAAATTACTGAAAGACTTCAAGCAGGTCTC
This sequence comes from Lissotriton helveticus, assembly GCF_964261635.1. Lineage (NCBI taxonomy): Eukaryota > Metazoa > Chordata > Amphibia > Caudata > Salamandridae > Lissotriton > Lissotriton helveticus. The sequence goes on from NC_136073.1 coordinate 154,177,935, forward strand.
GGCTATATTACTAGCCAACATAAAAGGTGAAGCAGCAAACGTGGCGATCCGCCAGAGGTTAAAAGAGACAGATATAGCAGACCAACCAGCTGAAATTGCCAGAATCATAGAAAAATCCTATGAAGAACTAGGCAGAGATAGTCTAGGTGGAATACCAGTAAAACCGCAACTGACTACAAGTCCAGAAAAAATATTTTTTAATAATAATAATTCACCGAAAAAGAACTGGGATGGAAACAAACAATCCAATCCTAAAGAAAAGAAATTCCAGTCCCGAGGAAGGTCTCCTAGGCGAAGAGAGAAATCTCCGAACCAAAGACAGAGGTCACCGCAGAGTGACCCCTCTGGGAATAGATATAACCTTAGAAATAGGGATAATATTAAAAAACCTGATAGATATCAAGACATTGATACACGTCCCTCTCAATCTTTTCAGAATTCCTCGCAGAAATCGGAAAGAAGAGGACGATCAGAAGAGCACGCCAAGTCCAAAGACAAGGAACCTGCTCAGCTAAAAAAGAAATTACAATTTCCAAAAAAGAAGGTAGCCAGTATCAAGGTAGTTAAAAATGCCGAGAATACTGAGGACACAACTGAAAAACGGAGAATGGGCTCAGACAATGCTAGACAGCGCAGCAGAGGTGAGCATAGCTCGCAAAGTCCTTATGAATCATCTGGAGACAGTGGACACGAATGAATACCTTCAAGTGGAAACTGCAGACACCAGAGTTAGCAAGCCCCACAAGATATACGAGATAACATTACGTATAGAGGGAGATAAGACTAGGAAAATAAGGGGACTATTTTGGGATAACCTCTCAAAGGGTTATGACATCCTTCTAGCTGAAAAAGACTGGCCACCAGAGTTTGTCAGGGAGTGCCCTCATGGCGAAGAAGTAATTATGCCTGCCTTCTCGAATCAAATACCGATTCATAAAAAATACACACTTGCTAGAAAGTGGGCAGTGGCCTTAGCACCTGCTTTATATAAAAATCATGTAGGATGGGATGAGGATTCTCCTCCTCACAAAATCCAGTTAAAATCACAACCTACTGCACAAAGGCAGTACCCAATTAAGCAAGAAGCTAAAAAACAGGTAAATGAAATACTAGATCAGCTAGAATACCAGGGGGTGATTGAAACTTGCACCTCACAAATGAACAATCCTTTGTTTCCGGTCTCCAAACCAGACAATTCATATCGTCTAGTTTTGGATTACCGACACCTTAACACATGTTGCAAAACCTTTGCAGTGCAAAACTCACACAGTGCTGCACTAATGAATAACATAGTGCGCAAAAAATACAAAACAACCTTGGACATCTCCAATGGATTTTTTTGTCAAAACATAGCACCAGAGAGCAGATATTTAACTGCATTCTCAGTAAATGGCACTCAAAAGCAATTCTGTCGGTTAGCGCAGGGGTACAAGAACAGCCCGGGGGTATTCTCAGCGAGAGTAACAGAATTACTACAACTATATGATGATGAAGCATTATCTTATGTCGATGACATTTACTTAACAGATGATGACTTGGAGACTCACTTGAAAAGGGTGAACACCATAATACTTGGGTTCGCTGCAGAGGGTTACAAATTCAACTTCAAAAAGTCCAGAATTGCCCATCTGACAGTCCTATTCTTAGGATACGAGTTATCAAGTGAAGGCAAAAGCCTGGCAGACAATTTCCTAGAGAAATGTGCCGTAATCCAAGCTCCTAAAACACTAAAAAACCTACAGTCAATTCTAGGCTTCCTAAATTTCGGAAGAACATACATTGCAAATTACGCAGAAAGGGTCAAACCCCTTTATGATCTAATTAAACCAGACTTTAAAAGATCCAGTTGGACTCAAACACACACAGAAATTTTGAGATCCTTACAAACAGACATGCTAATTAAAACAAAATTAGAAACACGTGATAACACACGCAACCTTGTGATCCGAGTCATCCCAGGGAGATGCGGATTCACATACCTGACCTCTAATGAGGGAGAAAAGGTACCAATTGCATTTAAATCACACTTGTACACTAAGGCTGAAATGAAATTTAGCCCAACGGAAAAAATTCTTACAGCAACACAGACAGCTATAGCAAAAGAACGAGCCCTGGCACAAGGTAAACGAATAATAATCGTGACACCAATACCAGCCTTAGAGGCGGTAACAAAGGCAAGCATTCCAAATGCTAAAGCACTCCATCCAAGATGGATACAATGGGCTAACTCTCTTGCTGCAACAGACGTGGTGTACGAATTTGATCCTTACTTAAAAACACAAGAATTTCTCCAATATGAATTTGAATGTCCTCCGCCAACCGAAATTCTGCCTCTAGAACACTACGGCTGTATAATATATACAGACGGATCAGCACAACCCGCAGTAGGGGGTAAACAAGCTTACAGTGCTGCGTGCGCGATTGTTAAAGGTCGTTGGCACGAAGGGAAATTTAAACCAACCCTCACTAAAACACAATCTCTAGGAGATTGCACAGCTCAGCGAGCTGAACTACTAGCATTCAAGATGGCTCTTGAAAATACCGATCGAGAATTCCCCACACTTATAGTGTGCGATTCGTATTATTGCGTTCAATCTTATAATGAATACTTGCAGATCTGGCTTCAAAACGGTTTCAAGGATGCGAAAGGTGGCACAATCAAGCATAAAATGCTATGGGAACAAGTAGCTCTTTTACAAAAAGAACTACCAAAGACTCACGTGATACATACACTGAGTCATCAACGTGATGGCGTTCACGTTGCAGGGAATTCATTGGCTGATGAGGCCGCGAAGGCAGCTGTGCAAACGGCTTCCGTAGCTGCCGTCACCCGGTCAAAAACAAAAATAGACAGCGAAATATTACAAGCTGTCAGCGCTTCAGAAAAGGATTCGATAGAACCACTCCCTAAAGGCTTTCCAGTAAAATACTCATACATAACTGATGAGAACAATGTTCCTTTTGCTCAAATCCCTGGAGTGGGGGATAGGGCAATTCCAAACATGGAACATAGATTAGGACTAATAATAGCGGCACACGAAGGGCTTGCTTCTACCCATGCTGGCGTCTCAGCCACTGTATCATTATTAAAACAGAGATACTGGTGGCCACAAATGAGAAGACAAACAAGGAACTATGTTCTAGCATGTGAAATATGTCAAAAAATGAAAGTATCAACTGTGAGACGTCCAGCACAGACGCCCCTTCTAATCTCGGATAAACCATTAGCCTGTGTTTATCTAGACCACTGCGGTCCCTTACAAAGGGATGGTAACTATAAATATATCTTGGTCGCAGTGGACTCATGCACGAGATTCATATGGATGTGGCCCCAGCGAACGGCTGACGCCAGAACTGTTATAAAAGATTTGCGGGTCTTCATCGGCACATACGCAATTGGCATTCTGCATTCGGACAATGGTCCTGCTTTTAGCTCTCGGGCTTATAAGGAGGCCATGGTCAGCATGGGCGTGCAATTGCGGTACTCTTGTCCATTTCACCCTGAGGGGAACGGAATTGTTGAAAGAAAAAACCGTGACATAAAGCAATCTATAACGGCAAAGGTATTAGGTTCGGGAGCTGGGTGGGTCAAACATCTAATAAGTGTCCAACGTAGTCTAAATAACTTGCCAAGAAATTCTCTGAAGGGATTCAGTCCGTACGAATTATTATTCGGAACTAGGATGTTAATCTCTGACCTTGATAGTCAGACTTCAGTGGTAATAGAAAAAACCTTTGATGTCAAAGACCGTTTGGCTATTTTGCAGGACTTAAACAAAACAAGAAAAGACCTGAGCAACATACAGTTGAAACAACAGCCAACAACCACTGAAGAATCACCACCTGTCCCAGCAAGACCTGTCTGGATTCCAAAAGTCGGGGATCTAGTCAGGGAGAAGATCGCGGTAAAGAAGGAATTTGGGCCTTCTTACAGAAAAGCAGTTCCTGTCTTGTCTGTCAACGGGACAAGATCAGTTGTACTACCGCCACTTGCTGGAAAAAAGGAGAACCGAGTTGTATCCATCGACCTGGTAAAACCACAACATGTGGCCGATAACAAACAGTAGGCCAAGTGGACTCCCAATAAGTAGCAGAACACCAAGGTTTGCTACCAGTACAGAGGTCCTAACAAAGAGGCTCATCACATTCGAAACGCCTACAGAAGAACATCAAGGACTATGCAACACTGCAATAGAACTAAGACCTCTGAAAACCCAAATAAAAACATTTAGCAGAGACACACCAATCTACAATGAAGTACCAAGTGACAATGCAAGAAACAAAAATCCTGAAGCAATTGGAACAATTGACAGAACTGCATCCGGGTACTTCATCAACTTCGATGATTCCTCTGACGGCTTCAGTGAATCAAAGACACAGCCATCATCAAAATCCTTTAAAGACAAAGCTAAGGAACTTTTGAAACATCTGAAAGAAACATATCTGGTTTCTCCATGGATTGAATTTTGGGTGGGTTTTGGTGCATTTATCCTCATACTTTGGCTCATCATGGTATTTACTTTGGGACGCTTCATTGAGGGAAAATATGCTAAAATGGACACAGCAAGTCAGAACATCAACTTGGTCCTCAAACCACACACATCTTCACACGTCGAGAAAAGAGAACTTTCTTCAGCCAACTTCACAGCCAATCCGATACCTGGTGGGGTAGCCTGGGACAACACTGACTATGAAATTTATGGTCCGGTCGAGATCCTGAAATATCCACACCAAATCAAGATCTCCTTGAGTGACTTTGCAAAACCAAACTCATTTGCTGATGATTGGGACTTCGAAAGTATTAACAACATGATGTCTGACCTAGTAATGTCTGCTAAATTTACAAAACATGATTATTTGCAAGGTTCTACAAATTATGATAGTATGTATTGCTATAACCATTATGGTAACCATTTTTTACATAAATCTGCACAACCTAGAAATGTTTTAAGTTATAATCAATGGGAACATTGTGCTACACCTCCAAAAGGAAGCTCTAGAACCGTGTATGACAAATATTCATATTTTTCAGGTTTTAACATAAGTAATGCTGAAACATTTTATTTTAAATTGTCAAACAAGACAGGGATGAAAACCATGATAACCAACACAAAATTGATATATTCAGATTCATTCTTTGAAAAAATGAATACTTTTGGATTTGATTATTGGGACAAAAATGTTGATTTGAAAAGTGTTTGGGGTACAAAAGAATGGCAAGTACAGGGTATAGAAGCTTTGTTTAGAGCCTGCATGATCCCAGAACAAATGATATTTTTAAATGACACTGTTCAACAAACCACCTGTCTTGGCTTAGCCAAAATCAAAGATTTAATTAAACCGTCTATTCCAAAGCCAACAATGTTTAGCAATAGCTCTAATACAGACGAAGAGATAGACGTAAACCATATATTAAACCAAAACAGAACACATCCTGATTGGAAACAATGGTTGATCTGGCCCACAGATACAAATTACTGTCAAGATAGATTCCTGAATAAAACACAGGGTTTCAAAATGACCAGGCCAGACCCTAGATATCCCCAAAGACATCACCCAGGGATAATAACAACCTACAGTGTGGGCAAATTATGCCTTCAATGGCTACAAACTTCCACACTGCCTGAAATTAAGCAACACCTAACTTTACTTACTGATGGTGCTGACTTGCGTGATTTCATACTGGGACCACGCAAACAGCGTCAAAAGCGTTTCATAGCAGCCTCTGTATATGCAGCATACAATGAGGCCTGGAAGGTTACTCAAATTGAAACAGCAGAGAGAATACGTGAAATTGATCGTATTAATTTGGAAAAATCACTATCTGTAGTGGACAATGGGTTAATGACTCTGTCCTCCAGAATTTTTTCATTGGACAGCATTGTGTCTTCAGCAATCGATATATTATCGCAAGACTTACTGTTATTACAACATGGTCAGTCACAATTGCGTTCCATTGTACAGCTTGGCTGGACGTTACAAAATCTGCGTTCAGGCTATGTGCCTTGGCGTTTAATCAACACAACGTCACTATTCCAAATCTTTAACCTTACTGATAGACAAATCGGTATGGCGCAAAAGGGTGCTGATTATACAATCTTGAGCATTGAAAAACTAGAAAGATTACCAATGACAATGTCAGAACGACCTGTCAGTGAATGGATAATCCACGGAATCATAAATATTCCAATCTCAACCTTCAGGTTTCAATACTGCCAAAAATATATACAGGCTGGCATGTACGAGAAATTGGGAAAGGGGTACCTTAAAACAACATGGAACCTGCCCTATTCACATGCATGTGTCAGTAATAAAGGACAGAAAGTGTTTCTTAGTGGCAACAATTGTGCTATGTCACTAAGCGGCACGCTTCTGTGTAACGGAATTAGTTTGCATGGAGCCTGTGAAGGGAATTCATACAACCTTTCATGTCACCAGCAAGGCGCACCTGCAACTGAAATAGAACCATTCTTTCAAAGACTCTATAATGGGAGTTACATTCTTATTGTAGACCGCAGATGTTGCAGTCTTATGCCCGGGACTCCTTATCTAGTCACTACAACGGCGAAGGTCAAGTGCTGTGGACGTTCTTTATTCCCCAGCTCCTTTTCAGACAGGGAGGCAAGGGCATGGCCCAGTTTGAAAATTACTTCTATTCGAATAGACACTTTAAGCAGAATGAAAACAGTGCTTCTTCAGACGCCTACAAGGCTCACGTCATCAAAAGAAACATATGATCTACAAGTCGCAAGGACGACTGCAGAGATACATACATTATTATCAACTAATTCCCCCGTACATTTCGCGGAAATCCTGAGCGAAATCTTAAATATTTCTGATACCACTGGGGTCTCAAAGGTATTTAAGACAGTATTTTCGATGGCATTAACACCATTCAAAGCCATACTGGGTATTTTTCCAGATTTCGTCCATTCGATTTTTGGCGGACTTCCCCTGATCCTGGGACTAATTGCAGGAATCCTATTCCTAGTCCTTATTTTTCGTTATGGCAACCCATGTCACAGATCAAACTCTCGCGACAATGGAAGATACGATCCTAGCCATTGGATACCGGGACCGGATATCAAAAATCCTGGGACTCTCCCGGCTTAGAGACCTGAACATGACTTGGTTTCTATCATTTCGACCAATGTGGCAAAGGTGTGTTTTACCTGTACTAAGGTGTCTGCTATGCGGAGAAGAATGCGTGTTAGACACCTGTCTGACGCTACAATCGGATGCGCCAGTGGATGCAGATACACTGTTGGTTCCTACCAAGGTTCACGCTTTGTGCTGCCCTCAAAGGCTGCCAATCCTGATGACGGCATTCCTGGAATCTTCACCACTGCGATTGAACAGTAGTGAAGTTCAAGATGAAAGCAGCATCGAACAGGTACGACCTTCTGTCAGCAATGCGATTCAGAATGTCAATGGAGACAATCATGCGCACGAATGCATGGTTACCCCTATTTCCGACTTAGTGGAACTTTCCCATGAAGCTGTTGACAGTTTTTTCGAAAGCCTGAATGATATGATGTTCTCTCCAGAACAGAAATAGAGACTTTTGAGTAAACTCGCACACGGCGTTCCCTGAATTCGGCCTTCAACTTTAAAAATAAAGTCACATGAACAATTTCACTCCAGTTCACGGACAGCAATATTTTTCAGCAAGCCCCTTAAAATATTTTTCTACATATTTTTTCCCCGGGACACTGATCTTCTGCTTAAAGTAAGAAACTATTCCTAGAGAACTAAGATTTCTATTTTTAGATACTTTATAAAACTTTAGTTGCCCGCTGGGATGTTCACAAATATTTTATTATGTGATGAGATGGTCTCGAACTTCCTTTCTGTATAGCTATATTAAGAGCCATTTCATGTGTATTTCTCATATACCAATAAGCAATAATGCATACAAATGCGTGTTTACTTTTGCATTTAATTCATAGCTTAAGTGCATACAATATATATGACTGCAATTTTTCAGTATATTTGAAAATTTCGAAATACATTTATGTATTTTGGGGTGGTAAGGTATACACTATACTCTATAGTATGTTGTACTATGTTATACTATGCATAGATTAGTAGATATGACCATAGTTAGCGTGGAGTGGGTGTCGTGTATTTCTATAGGTTCTGAATCAGTCCCCCTATTCCTGACCCTATTCTGGTTAAACTAACTATCAAGTTAACTAACAGTCAGCCCATGAGGCAAGAAAAGCCCCCATGATGCAGATACCGTTATCTGACGCAGTCACACTACGGCACAGGAACGTGTTATCTGATTAGGTCATAACGCTTGAGATCTAATTAGACAAGCGACATTCCTCCAGCCCCTGATAAGGCATACGACGTTCTCATAACAAATCAAACCTATGACAACCTGGATAATCCGTGCGGCCATTGTTTTGATTTGACAGAGAACTTTTGCAAAAGAATGTGCTAACGAGCAAGTCGTATGACATCTTTATTGACGTACCTATGTCCATCCTTACGTCAATCTCGGCACCTTTAAGGTATAAATATTGCCGACCTTGCCCTATGCAAACACACGCGTGGTGACAGGACGGAGCAGCCATACTTGCCGAAGCCGAGAGCAGAAGCAGACCCCGCTGGCAGCAGCCCCGCCTTCCTGACGCGCTGAGAGACGCGCTGCTATCTCAAGCCGAGAGACCCAGCACCGGCGCTTTCGGGCAGCCCTCGCAGGCAGCCTGGAATATCGAGAGCAGAGAAAGAGATACCATTCCTCATTCATCCTAAATTCCAGGTACAGAACTGAATAACCCCTCACAGAGAATTCTTTAGTTATTCACTTGGCAAAAACAAACTTAACTTAAACTGTAACTTTCTATTCCCGCCCACGCATTAGACTTAGGTCAGGTACACGGGGTAGGCGTATTTAGAAACACCAGTTGAGTACGTTTAGTCAAATGTATATGTGTATGTAAATATATTTTAATCATTTTAAACATCATATGGCTCAGAAACCATATCAATGTTTTTACAGTATTATTTTATACTATTGCTTTTAATGTATGCACTTTACTTAACTATAAGTATTGCAATATTATCGATCCATTTCTCATGTATGAGAAAAGAGACTGATCAATAAATAACACCTTTTTATTGAACACGCCCGTCTCTTCCTTTTCTCTACATTCTGATGAGACTAAGAATGCACGTACTGACTGAGTAAAATAATTGCCTTATGCTCACACGACTCTCGAGATTGACTCTTGATTAGGGGAGAGCAAAGTTGTCATGTTCTATGGTTGTCAGAAACTAAATCCCTTCTTGTCTAATCAGGGAAGTTAATTCCTCCTTGAACATTCGAGAAAGTTTCTAGCGAACTCTGAGCTTAGCTGGCAAACCCAAAAATTAAGTCTAGTATCGACAGTAGTAGACCTAGTTAACGTCTGGCCTAGGCCTTTACTGCTGTAGGTACTATTCCAATGCGCAGAGCCTATTGGGAAGATAGGAACTACACTACAACATGATCAGGCCGGAGGGCTGCGGGAGCCGAGCTAAAAGGCGACCATTACGCTCGCGAGCTTGGCTCCTCCCCCTCCACCCCCATTCTTGACATTCTCACCCCTCCAGGGTACAACCTCATCAGACAAGACAGGCCGATCAAAACTGCGGGGGGGGGAGTCTAGCCATCATGCACAGAGATGGAATACAGATTACCAAACTCAAACCTGCAGTATACCTTTCGTTTTGATACCTAGGCGTCGAATTCACTACCAAGGGCACCCCACCAATCAAATTCCACACTATCTACCATCCTCCTGGAGAGCGTACCCTCTTCCCAGAAGAACTAACAGACCTCATAACACGATTCTCTTCGACAGACACCAAAACGTGTTCTTGGGTGACCTCAATATCCACTGGAACGACCTAAAAGACTCCACTGTCCTGAAATATATAACCTCAAGCAACTCTGCAATAAACCAACTCACATCAAAGGTGCAACACTAGATGCGATCATAACAAACAACAATCTGATCTCCTTTAGAGAGGTTTCTCCCAAAGACTGGTCCGACCACCACCTCATTCTGTTCAAGATTGACACACTTGCCAACCTCCAACCTATCCGTGTAGTCAAACCCAAGCTCTTAACCAGAAACATCAAAGAAATACCTTTATCCGAACTTGAAGCCAAGATTCTTCCCCATCTGCAACTCCATCCCTCATTATGGACGGCTGATGACCTCACTTCCCACTTCAACTCAAGAATGGCAGAGGTCTTAGACCAAGTAGCTCCTCTCAAACTCAAACAACTGAGGAGAACCAAATCAAAACCCTGGTTTAACGTGGAGCTGAATGATGAATGGCGCCAACTCTGACAAACAGAAAGGTCTTGGAGACAAAACCCCTCATCCCTGCACCGAACACATCTTAGATCTGCTCAACGGTCTTACAAAAAACACATCTTCAATTAAAAGGCATCTTTTTTCCGCAGCCAACTAGATCTGGCATAAAACAGACCAAGAGAACTCCTTAACATTGTTAAAAGTCAAACTAACTGCACTCCCTCTCAAGAAATCGAAGCCACCAATGAGCGATGTGAAGAAATTGCCACCTTCTTCACCAATAAAGTCTCTAAAATTGATCAATCCTTCTTACATACTGCTAACCCTCCTTCCCCCTTAACCTGCCCCCTTCATCCTCCCTGGACCACTCGGAAAGAGCTCTTAACAAGGACAATCAGACCTACCTCCAGCTCAAAAACAATGCGCATTGGTCCGACTTTGAGCTAATGTCGGTAAACGAGGTCTTCAATATAATTTCCAATCTAAAATCTTCCTCCCACACCATGGACCCCCTCCCTTCCACAATCATAAAAGAACTCAACCACACCATCTCCCCTTTCTGGACAAAAATCATCAACCCCTCTCTCACCTCAGGCTGTGTCCCAGACTCCCTTCAACTAGGACAAATCACACCCATTCTCAAGAAACCTGGGGCTGACCCTAATGTTTTTAACAACCTCAGACCTATCTCTAACCTCCCATTCCTTGCAAAAACACTATGGAAATGTGTTCTCCTCCAACTCAATAATCACATTAATGAGTTCAACCTCCTTGATGCCTTTCAATCTGGTTTCAGAAAAGGCTGTAGCACGGAAACAGCTATGCTCAACGACGCCGACAACATTCACAAGGCCCTAGACGAAGGAGATGCCTGCCTACTCATCCTTATTGACCTATATGCAGCGTTCGACACAGTAAACCATCCAGCCATTTTGGAGACCCTGTTGAAACGGTCCTGCATCAATGGCACAGTACTAAAATGGTTCACCTCCTTCCTTCAACACCGCTCGCAACAAATTAAAATTAACTCCTATCTCTCAAAACCAACTAAAGTTACACTTGGGGTCCCACAAGGCTCGATCCTCTCCCCGTCCCTCTTCAATCTCTTCATGGAGCCCCTCACAATCATATTGAAAAAAGCCAGAGTGAATTACCACCTTTAAGCGGACTAAACCCAAATCTATTTCAGGATCAAGTCTCCCAGCGACATCCAACTCCTCAATACCACCCTAACCGAGATCCACACTTGGTTCTACATTAACCATTTAAAGCTCAACCCAGACAAAACTGAACTAATCTGTGGTGTGTGGGCTTCAGCGGACCGGAATAACAAGCGGGGAGGCCAGATATAGTGCGCTATGGCTAGCTGTTTTTATTGTTGCCGAGTACAGGAGGTGATATGCAGTCTCTGGAATGGGGGACTCTGTATCCACGATGGTATCCGGATTGTATAGCACGTCGAACAGGAAAGTAAAGTGGGCCGCTTCCCGCTGCTGCGCTGTGGTCGTCAGGGCGGTGTGCTCTCTTTCTCTGCTGGGCTGGGTCGTCTGGTCCCGTGGACTACACCGATGGGCCTCGGAGGTTTGGGAAGAGAGAAAGTGCAGGGCCGTTAGTCCTTGACTCTCGTGTATTAACGTATACTACCACCTTCACCGGGATGTGGGGGGATACTGAAAGTGCGAAGGTGAGGAAGGGGCGGACAGGGAGGTGGAAGAGACAGACGATAGAGGGAAGGGGTGAGTAGGGTGTTCGAGGGGGTGAAAGGGGAACTATTTATCTATATACAGTGCTATAGTGCTCAGGGTTGTGAAGCTTTATACAATATTTACAACTATATTTACAAGGGACACACGGAGAAGGTTGACGGTTACTCACATGGCCCGCCGCAACTCCTTGGTGAGTCGCGGCCGCTCTCCAGCCACCTCCTGAGGACTCCACCAGTCCTCAGACCACACGTCGCCGTCGGCGTCCTCCTCCTCTCCCTCTACTCGACTCTCCGACTCCTCGCTGCTCGCTCTCCGCTCCGGTTCCTTCCTTGCTGTCTCCTGCCACGAGTCCGCTGGTGGGAACCTCGTCTCCTGTGGACCGTCGGCTTTTCTGTCTTCCGGGTCGTAGCTGGGGGTGGGACTTCCGGGGTCAGGGAGAACTGCTTCCGGTATCTCGTTTGTCGTGATTGGATCCTGTCGTACCTGCAGAGGATGAGAGAGGGGAGAAATCCTGGGGAAAGGGAACAAGGTGCAATCGGGGTTAGACACGTCGGACCCCGCGCGAGGAGGTTTCCCCGCTGAGGTAGGGACCGTGACCTTTCCACATCCCCTTTCCCTAGCTGTCTTTCTTGTAGGGGTTGTAGGGGTAGTAGAGACAGGGAAGCGGGAGAGGTAATCAGCGTTACCCTGTTCTGCCCCTTTCCTATGTTCGGTTCTGAACCTTTATGGTTGAAGGGAAAGGAACCATCTGAGGACGCGATCATTGTGGCCCCGATTGCGGGCCATCCATTCCAGGGGGGCATGGTCCGTGTATAAAACAAATTCTCGCTCCTCGAGGTAATAGCGGAGACTGTCTACTGCCCATTTTATCGCTAGGACCTCTTTCTCGACACAGGCATAGTTCAATTCCCTTGGATATAGCTTTCGGCTTAGGTACAATATAGGTCTTTCGTTCCCTTGTGGGTCTCTTTGGGACAGGACGGCCCCCAACCCTTGGTCGGATGCATCCGTTTGTAGGATGAAAGGCTGGCTATAGTCTGGGCTAACAAGTACGGGTCTGGACACCAGGGCCTTTTTCAGATGTTCAAAAGCTTGTAGCAAAGGGAAGGAGGGATGGCGTAGTTCCTCCTCTGTTTTGGTGGTCTTCTTTAGTAAATCAGTCAGGGGAACAGCCGTTTGTGAAAAGTTGGGAATGAACCGTCTGTAGTAGCCCAGAAGCCCCAGGAAGGCCCTGAGCTCTTTCTTGGTTTTCGGGAACGGGATGGACTGAATGGCCTTTATTTTGTTGTCTTGGGGACGGATAAGGCCTTCGCCCAAGAGATAACCCAGATATTTGACGCTTTGAGCGGCCAGTGTCGTCTTGGCTGGGTTAATGGTGAAGCCGCTGTTTCCCAGAGAGGACACAACTGCCTGGAGATGGCCCCTATGTTGTTCCCATGTCTCACTATGTATCACTATGTCGTCTAAATATGCCCCCGCATATTTGGAATGAGGCTGCAGGACCTGGTTCATGGCCCTCTGAAAGGTTGCTGGGGCTCCGTGGAGTCCAAAAGGCATTACCCGGAACTGAAACAGGCCGTCAGGTGTAGAGAAGGCTGTCTTTCTTTTATCGTCCTCTTTCAGGGGTATTTGCCAGTGTCCCTTGCATAAATCAAGAGTGCTTATGTACTTTGCTGAACCTATCCGTTCCACCATTTCGTCCACACGCGGGAGGGGATAGGCATCAAATCGGGAGACCTTGTTTACTTCACGAAAGTCTATGCAAAAACGAACCGAGCCGTCGGGTTTGGGGACCAAGACTATCGGTGAGTTCCAACTACTGACCGACGGCTCGATAATACCCATTTGAATCATTTGTTCTGTCTCTTTTTTTATGATGGCTCGGCGGGCCTCCGGGACACGATAAGGCCGTTGTCTTACTGTGACCCCGGGATCGGTCTTAATGGCATGTTCCACTACGTTTGTGTGTCCGGGAAGGGAGGAGAAGACATTCTGTACAGATGACAACACTCGTCTCAGATCCTGTTTTAATTCGAGAGGTAAGTCCGGGTCTAGGCAACCCTCAAAGGGTAGCGTGGGAACTACTTGGACACCGGATAAGACGGGGCGGGGACCCTCCCATTTCTTTAGTAGGTTGATATGGTATATCTGGCGGACCCCTCGAGTAGGTTCGGTCTCTATTTCATATGTAACAGGAGTCACCTGTCTGATGACGGAGAACGGACCCTGCCACTGACCTAGGAGTTTGTGATCTGAGGAAGGCAGGAGCAATAGCACCAAATCCCCTGTGGCAAAGGAGCGACTTTTGGCTCCCTTGTCATACTGTTGTTTTTGTGTAGTTTGGGCGTTTTCCAGGTTCTGTCGTACAATGTCTCTGATCTGGACAAGGTGTGTTTTGAGATTGTCGACATACTCGGGCAAGGGTCGGGTACGATCAGGTTCTGCTTCCCAGGCTTCGCGAGCCATATCCAACAATGTTCGTGGAGGCCTCCCATATAACAGCTCGTACGGCGAGTAACCGGTGCTACTTTGGGTTTTACACCGGATGGCGCAGAGAGCCAGAGGTAACATCTCTTCCCACCTCTTGCTTTCCAAACCCAACAATTTTTTAAGGGTGGCTTTCAACGTGGCGTTGTAGCGTTCCACTAAACCATCGGTTTGTGGGTGGTACGCGGAAGTTCTTATTTGCTTAATGCCCAACTGAGAGCATACCTGGCGCATTAAGGCGGATACGAAAGGGGTCCCTTGATCCGTTAAGATCTCCCGGGGAAACCCAACACGGGCAAAGATAGATACCAACGCTTTCGCTATGTTTTGGGTGGTGGGTTGTTTTAGGGCGACAGCCTCAGGAAAGCGCGTAGCATAGTCCACCACGACTAAAGCGTATCTACAGCCGCTCCTAGAAGGCAACATCGGACCTATAAGGTCCATCCCTACTCGACTGAAGGGGACGTCAATGAGGGGAAGAGGACGGAGGGGTACCTTAGGGGGTCGGTAGCGGCTGTTCCTTTGGCAAATGGAACATTCTTTACAGTACCGTTTGATTTGGCTATATACTCCGGGCCAGTAGAACTTTTCGAGGATTGCTTGTCCTGTCTTTTCTTCACCGAAATGGCCGCCCAAGAGATGGCTATGGGCCAAGAACAACACTTTGTCCCGGAACGGACCTGGGATGATCAGTTGTGGGTTTTGTTGTGGCCCGGCCTTCCGGTATAACAATCCTCTCGAACGGAAGAAGTAGGGACCTACATGTAGTGGGTCCTCGTTGTCTTGGGCCCGTTCCCAGGCATCCTGAAGCACGGGATCTTCCTGTTGTGCTGCTCGAAATTCGCGATCTGTTTCCCAGGGATGCAGTGCTTCTTGGACGGGGTATGCTCCAACGTACCCTCTTCTTTCCTTTTTCTTTTGGTTTTTCGATTTGACTGGTTTAGGCGAGGAAAGGCTCGAGGGTTGGTTTTGCGCAAATGGGGCTTCCTTCCACCATTTTTCCAGGGAGCAGGTAGTATCGTGCAGCAGGAGGGGGAGACCACTGTAATCGCTACCCAATATTGCTTGTTCCGGCAGGTTGGGTATCAGTCCCACATTCAGCAGACTTCCTCGATCGGTAGTATTCTGTACTTTCACTCGGGCTGTGGGGTAGCTTTTGGTGTCTCCATGCACACATTTGATGGCCACAGAACCGGTGATAGGTCCAATAGAATTCGGCATGTCCTGGGGACGTAGGACGCTGTGTCTACACCCGGTGTCAGCTAGCGCCATCAAGGGATGGTCGTTGATTTTTACCGGACACCTGAATGGTGGGGGCGATGCTTCCGACGTAAGGCACACATAGCTCCGGGATACACCCACTTCCATAGGTTCTTCCTTTTGAGGACAATGACGAGCGATATGACCAAAGCCACCACAATGATAACATTGAGGTCCGGGTGGGTTTGGTTTAGGCATTACAGGATAGAGTACAAAAGGGACTGGGTCCGGCCTTCTGGGGACTGGGGTTCTTTGGGAGCGGAGGTGACTGCTGTGTGGCCCCCGAGGGAGGTGTTCGTCTTTTACTTTCTGTACTTCTTGGGCTTTACTGTAGGCGCTGGCTATTTCTATTGCCGTGTCCAGTGTTAAGCGGGCATGTTGTCGTACCCATTTTTGGGTTGCCGGATGAAGGGAAGCGAGGAATTGTTCGAGATTAATCTTGGCCACTATTTCCTCTTTGGTGGAAGTAGCGGGTTTCAACCAACGGGTTGTTAAGTCCTGAATACGGTAGGATAGGGCCCGCGGTGTTTCTTGTGGTCCCTCTCGGACTTGTCGTAGGCGGATCCTGTAGGAGTCCTCGTCTATCCCTAAGCGCTCTAGGATGCAGGCCTTAATGTCAGCGTACGGGGTCTGCCCTTGTATGTTGGCCTGTTGGTAGGCTGACTGTAATTCACCGGTCAACAGAGGTCCCAAGTAGTGTCCCCAGCGATCGACAGGCCAATTCGCTGCCTGGGCCAGCCGTTCAAAGTTCGTGAAAAAGAAGTCGGGATCTTCGCCCGTCACATATTTCTGCAGGACCACAGACGGTAGGGGAGCCACGGGTCTCTGCTGTCCCATGGCCTCCGTGAGTTTTCCAAGGGCCTGGTCTTGTGCCGTGCCTTGTCCCTTCAAAACGTCATGCAGTTGGCCGCGGTCATCCTCAGCGTTTTTCATAAACCGTTCCATCATTTGTCCCAGTTGTTCCTGGCATTCAGCCAGTTTCTTGACAGCGGCCTCCATGCCTCCGGGGAATCCCACTTCTGACACCACCTGTGGTGTGTGGGCTTCAGCGGACCGGAATAACAAGCGGGGAGGCCAGATATAGTGCGCTATGGCTAGCTGTTTTTATTGTTGCCGAGTACAGGAGGTGATATGCAGTCTCTGGAATGGGGGACTCTGTATCCACGATGGTATCCGGATTGTATAGCACGTCGAACAGGAAAGTAAAGTGGGCCGCTTCCCGCTGCTGGGCTGTGGTCGTCAGGGCGGTGTGCTCTCTCCCTCTGCTGGGCTGGGTCGTCTGGTCCCGTGGGCTACACCGATGGGCCTCGGAGGTTTGGGAAGAGAGAAAGTGCAGGGCCGTTAGTCCTTGACTCTCGTGTATTAACGTATACTACCACCTTCACCGGGATGTGGGGGGATACTGAAAGTGCGAAGGTGAGGAAGGGGCGGACGGGGAGGTGGAAGAGACAGACGATAGAGGGAAGGGGTGAGTAGGGTGTTCGAGGGGGTGAAAGGGGAACTATTTATCTATATACAGTGCTATAGTGCTCAGGGTTGTGAAGCTTTATACAATATTTACAACTATATTTACAAGGGACACACGGAGAAGGTTGACGGTTACTCACGTGGCCCGCCGCAACTCCCTGGTGAGTCGCGGCCGCTCTCCAGCCACCTCCTGAGGACTCCACCAGTCCTCAGACCACACGTCGCCGTCGGCGTCCTCCTCCTCTCCCTCTACTCGACTCTCCGACTCCTTGCTGCTCGCTCTCCGCTCCGGTTCCTTCCTTGCTGTCTCCTGCCATGAGTCCGCTGGTGGGAACCTCGTCTCCTGTGGACCGTCGGCTTTTCCGTCTTCCGGGTCGTAGCTGGGGGTGGGACTTCCGGGGTCAGGGAGAACTGCTTCCGGTATCTCGTTTGTCGTGATTGGATCCTGTCGTACCTGCAGAGGATGAGAGAGGGGAGAAACCCTGGGGAAAGGGAACAAGGTGCAATCGGGGTTAGACACGTCGGACCCCGCGCGAGGAGGTTTCCCCGCTGAGGTAGGGACCGTGACCTTTCCACATAATCCTATTCTCTCCAAAAAGTAACCATCGCCCAATCCAAGAGTGGCTCAAGAATCTGGTTGCCCTAAACTGCCCCCTTACACTATCTGACTCAGTTAAGTCTCTAGGCATCACCCTTGACAAAAACTTATCAATGGAGGCCCACATCAAAAAACTCTGCAAAAAGTGCTCTTTTCTCTATAAAACACTTCAAGAAAATGAAACCTTTTGTACCCCATGATGACCTCAAGACAGTAGTCCAATCCCTAGTTCTCTCCAAAATCGACTACAGGAACGCCATCCTTACAGGGACTCCGAAAGCTCACCTAGCCCCTCTAAGAGCAGTGCTGAACATGTCAGCTTGACTCGTATCTGGAGTTAAAAGATTTGAACACATCACTCCAGCTCTCAACTGCCTCAATTGACTTCCCATGGAAGGGAGATGAATCCATAAATTGGCCTGCATCACACACAAACCCTTCACTCTCCTGCCCCCAACTACTTAAACAACAAACTTATCAGAGCAGGTCAATCCAGAACACTAAGAAGCTCCAACTCACTCCTTCTTATTCCTCCGAAAGTGAAAAAGAAAACAACCCAATACCGATCGTTCTCTGGCAACGCTCCCAGGATATGGAACGCTCTCCCTGGAGTCCTCAGATGCAGCCCCTCCTTCTCCTGTTTCAAAATGGACCTGAAATTCCATCTCCTAAACAAATACTTTCATGACCAATGTCAACTAACCAAGTCTTCTTTATCCAAGTTGTCTCCCCTCTACCTGGACTTTCAAGGATAGTGGGTGACCGAACTATGTCTTCTCGCCCTTTCTTTTTGCTCTCTCCCCCTCCGCTGCACTGCATATTTATTCCCATGCTGTATTTTTGTCTGTGGTTTGCTTCCTTACTGCCGGCCTACTATGTAATGTAATGTCCTTCTGCTGTTTACTGTGTGTATGTAAAGCGCTCTGATATTTACGGGTCGAGCTAGCACTATATAAAACTTTTAAAATTAAAAAATAAAAAAAAATAAGATATTAGGGACAGTGAGGTCAGGAATTCAGCCTCCTACTCATTCCATCACCATGCGGCTGACAGTGATTGTTTATTCGTGAGGGAAAGGTGAGCGGTTAGTGGGATAGGCCTTTTGTTTATTGGGTTAGATTAACATTTGATTTCAGAAAAGGTGTTTGCACCAAACTGAAGGAAGGATAACATATCCCTCAGCAAGGCATGATTGCAAGGCAGTAAGACAGGTGCTGCACACTTAATGTGCGGCAGGGAGGTAAGACCTCATTTAATCAGGCCTCATGTGACTGGCATGAGTGGGCATGGCACGTCTGTCAAGACAATCTTCGAGGGGTGTGGTGGCAGCAATACCGGCTTGCTCTCTTTCCTTGGGCAGGTCCAGAAAAAGAAGGGACGTGGGGAGAAAAGTCACAGCGCCACGTATTAAGAAAGGAATAAAGCCACCGTACAAGAGCTTTTGGTGAGGCACCAAACTGACTTGGGACGCTATGGTGGTGTACTGGTCCCCGCCGTAAAGGGTGGGGCTGGTGATGGCAGAGAGTGACGCTGCCAGCACCAGCCCCTATTACGCCAGGGCATTGGTCCGCTTGGTGCCATTACCCTAAGTGCATCAAGCACTTCCGGGGCAGGGAAAAACTAGTTTAAACTGAACCCTGCCCCTTTACAAGGGGTGGCGGAGCGGTCTCTTTGCACTGTCTGCCGCTCCCTCTTCAACACGCTACCAGCTGTCCCATCATGGGCTTGTGGACAATTAACCTTTTCTCCTGCCCGCCATCCTCTGAGGCAGCAGATTGTCTTATCTGAATGTTTTTTTTCTGTTGCAGGTCTGCAGGTGTTTTCTTTTCTTTCAGGTAGTGAGTTCGTGTATTGTCCTATGGTTTTTTACAATTTTGTCCTGTTGAATATCTTTCTCTTGCAGTGGTCAGCATGTGTCGTATTTGCATTATAGTATCCTTGGTCTGTGGTGAGGTAATGATTGGTGGGGCATTTATGGTCCTTAGAAAGCATCGCCATTGTTAATGGGGATAGGTGGGGGACAGCGGTCTCTCAAACAGCGCGGCCGCCCCCCCTCCCCCGGAGGGCTGAGCTGTTTACAAGGGCCCGTTTCGGCCGAGAATGTTACAGGGGGCCGATATTGCGGGCCCCTGGTAACAACAACGGCCCTTAGGGGCCCAAAACCGGCCCCCAACATGGCAGCCCACTGGGGAAACGCCCGGTGCCCGCTACAGCCAGTCCCGCCCTGTCCAGGGGTGCTTATGGTCAGTTGGCTAGACGGTGCGGGTGTGGGGAAGTGCACGCTTCCAAGAGGCCTTTACAGCCAATCCCCGCATTGGCGCCAAGCTAGCATAGCAGCGCAGCCCCTTGGGGGTGGTATTTGAGGGCATAAGGGGTGCCCGAGGTAGGTGACCTTCTGGGCAGGAGGGCCTTCTGCGCAAGGTCACTCTGGTGAGGGAGGGAAGGGACATCCCAGGTAGTTGGACCAGTCATGATCTTTCACGTAGGCTCAATGCAGAATACGCAGAGACAATGTATAGTTTGTAAGTTTGAGGTTAGGAATGGCTATGCATTAGAGTCTCTGTTAAGGTTTAAGCAGCCGTTGTTTATGGGGGGCTGCAGCTGCCATCTCCTTGTGTGGAATAGCTGGATTGACCCCTTGGGTGCAAAGAGGAAGCTCACCTCCCATCATTAGCATGTCCACTCGACACAATCAAAGGGGCCCGCACCTGCCGCGGACAGGAGGAGGGATGGGAGAAGTAGCACAGCCAGGTACCAGTGGAGTGCCACGGGGCACAGAATAGGAAGTGCATAAGGAGACAGTGGAAGGAGGCATTATGGAACTTGTGGTCCCCGTTCTGGGAAAAAAAGCACTAAACAGACTAACAAGGGGCAGTATGTGGACGTAGAGGCAATAATTAATGGACAGAGGCAGTTTTTAAGGGAAACAGAGGCAGAATGGGAATGTTTGTACAAAGAAAAGGAGGCTATGGTGGAACAAGGGCACACCGAAAAAGAAAGGAAGATGTATATAGGAGGTTTCGGATGGCAACTTTTTTTTACAAGCAGCAGTAACACCCAGTAGAGGTAGGAAAGGGTAGTAGTTATGGGTCCCAGGAATAGAGGAAGAGCGGTTAGGGACAGTAAGAGGAGAGGTGGCTTGCCAGGTAGGTCGCCCCCCCCACTGCAGCTCCGCCAGCGGTTGAGTGCCCCTCTGCCCGGTTGCCTCAGCTTGCTCCTTGGTGCCCAGTTTTCCTTCTGTTCCTTGCTCCCCGCCACAGTTCCCGCCGCTGCTGCCCCTGCTGCCCCTGCGGCCCCGCCCCCGCACCCATTTGCTCACCCCTGCCACCTGCCTTATGCCTCCCAGCTGCTTCTCCATCCCACCTCCCCATAAAATGGCGACCACTGCGCGGCCGCGCCGCTGGCGCGCCATCCGTGCCTGGACAGCGCCCAGCGCCAGAACCCCTGGCCCCCGCACCAGCCGTGATGGCCGCCTCAGATACGATGCCAGCACCCTCATCGCTCTCAACCCAGGACGAACCCCCACCTGCTGCAGGGCCACCCCGAAGCGCACCCACGGTCCCTTCGCCTGCCAGAACTGCAGCTTCTCCTGCATCAAAGACGCAGAGACACCCGCCACAACAAAACACAACCAGCTCCGCTGCATCCTGATTAACACCCGCTCCACACGCAAACACGCCGTCGAGCTCTGGGACCTACTCGACACCGCATTTTCAGACGTCGCTTTCCAGACCGAGACCTGGATGAACAAAGCGTCCACACCAGACATCGCAATAGCCATCCCCGACGGATACAAGATCGCCCGCAGAGACCGCACCAACGGAGTCGGAGGAGGAATCACCATCGTCCACAAGAAGACCATCAGGGTCTCAACAAACACCGATGACACTCTCAGCACCGCCGAACACATGCACTTCCAGATCGACACGGACCCCAAGATCACCCGGACCCTGACCACAATTCTGCGACACCATCGCCGACTTCATCAGTACGCACGCACTGACCTCCACAAACTACATCCTCCTCGGAGACCTGAACTTCCATCTGGAGCACAACAACGACAGCAACTCCTCCACCATGATAGACAATCTCGCCAACCTTGGACTGGAACAGCTCGTCATGATGCCGACCCACATCGCCAGACACACGCTTGACGCCATCTTCTCCTCAAGCCCACACGTCTCCTTCAGCCACGTCTCCGAACCCACCTAGACCGACCACCACTGCATCCACTTCACCTTCCAGAAACCAGTCGCACAACACCGCACCCTACAGATCCCCTGTCGCTGCTGGGGCAAAATCACCAAAGTAGAACTACAGACAAACCTCACACTCAACCCACCGTCCAACCCCTACGATGGCGCCCGCACCCTCAGACGATGGATGGACGACTGCGCCAACACCTTAGCCCCGCTGAAAAAACAAACCCTCAAAGAAACCAGCAAGAGAGCAAACTGGTTCACCCGGAACTCTTAGCGTCTAAGCCCACCTGCCAGAAGATGGAGAACATATGGCACACAGAGAATTCGCTCGGCAGCCGCGCAGCCCACAAAGACGCCATCCTCAACCACCACCACCTCATCAAGACCGCCAAGAGGACCTCCTTCAAAGACCGCCTCAACAACAATGCACACAACAGCAAGTAGCTCTTCAACGTCGTCAAGAAACTCTCCAACCCCAGCTCCAACGCCAACGACATCCCGCCGTTGCAAGCCCTGTGCGACTCCCTCACCACCTTCTTCCACCACAAGATCGCCGACATCCACAACACCTTCAACCCACCGATTACGACCCCCTGACAAACTGGGCCAACGTGAGCATCGAAGACACAATCAAGACCATGGGCACAATCTACTCCGGCTCGCCGTCTGACCCTTTTCCACACCACATCTCCAACAAAGCCGGAAGCTCCATCGTCCCCCACCTACGAAACATCATCAACCTCTCCTTCGAGACCGCGACCTTCCCTGAGAGCTGGAAACACGCCGAGATCAACACCCTACTGAAGAAACCCAAGGCGGACCCGAGCGAACTGAAAAACTTCCGGCTCATCTCCCTGCTTCAGTTCCCAGCTAAGGTCATCGAGAAGATAGTCAAAATCCAGCTCACCCGCTACCTCGAAGACAACAGCATCCTGGACCCCTCCCAGTCAGGTTTACGCAGCAACCACAGCACCGAGACCGCCCTCATCGCCGCCACAGACGACATCAGGATCCTGTTGGACAACGGAGAGACGTCAGCCCACATCCTTCTGGACCTCTCCTCCGCCGTCGACACCGTCTGCCACAGCACACTATGCACAGGACTCAGGGATCCGAGACAAGGCCCTGGACTGGACCTCCTCCTTCCTCTCCGGCAGAACCCAGAGAGTCCGCCTTCCCCCGTTCCTATCCGAAGCCTCCGAGATCATCTGCGGCGTCCCGCAGGGATCCTTCCTCAGCCCGACGCTGTTCAACGTCTACATGACGCCTCTCACACGCATCACCCGACAGCACGACCTCAATATAATCTCCTACGCCGACGACACGCAACTGATCCTCTCCCTCACTAAGGACCCCCTCAACGCCAAATCCAACATCCACCAGAGAATGAAGGCCGTCGCCGAAAGGATGGAGCATAGCCGCTTCAAACTGAATACAGACAAGACGGAGATCCTCATCCTCGGGCCCAACCCCTCAGCATGGGACGACTCCTGGTGGCCCGCATCACTGGGGACACCACCCGCACCCAATTTGGAAGTCATCCTCGACTCAAAACTCACCATGACGAATCAAGTCAACGCTGTCTCCTCCACTTGTTTCAACACCCTCCGTATGCTCCGCAAGATCTACAGATGGATCCCGACAGACACAAGGAAAAAAGTCACCCAGGCCCTAGTCAGCAGCAGGCTCGACTACTGAAATGCCCTCTACGCCGGAGCCCCAACCAAGCTCATCAACAGACTGCAAATAATCCAGAATGCCTCTGCACAGCTGATCCTCGACGTCCCGCGCCGCGACCACATCACCCCCCACCTGAGGAACCTGCACTGGCTCCCTGTCGACAAAAGAATCTCCTTAAAGCTCCTGATCCACGCACACAAAGCACTCCACAAGACAGGCCCAGCCTATCTTAACAGCCAAGTCTCCTTCTACGTACCCAACAGGAAACTCCGCTCCGCAGAACTCTCCCTGGCTACCGTCCCACGCATCCGTGAAACCACAGCCGGAGGCAAATCCTTCTCCCACCGCGCCACCAAGACCTGGAACACTCTCCCCCTCATCCTATGACAAACCGAAGACCTTCTAACCTTCCCTTCAGGAGACAACTCAAGACCTGGCTGTTCGACCAATAGCAACAGCACTCCCCTCCTCCCCTCCATCCATCGTCTTCAAATCCTTGCGGGTATGTAGTGCGCTTTACAAATTTGATTGATTGATTGATTGATTAATTAAAGGGGCCTGTGGTGAAAGAGCAAGTGACCTTCCGATAACATAATAGCTCTTTAAGTATCGCCCTGCATAACAGGGGGTGGGAAGTTTTACAAGAGCGCAAGAGCAGACTGTGGGGGCGTGCTGGAATTTCAACAAGGTTTTTGCCCTAGGCAGCTTTGCAAATTTAAACACGAATGATCTATATGAAGGATAGGCACCTCATTGCACAATGTTTCCCAATGGCCGAAACTGGGGAGAGCAATGGAGAGAACCCAAAGAGAGAGGATATCAGAAGCAGCCTACACCAAAGGGCTCCTACACCAGTTTAAGTGTTACAACCCAGTCAATTGGTGAAGAAGTACCCTGATTGGTAAGCAGCCTTGAAACATGAGTGGGGTTTTGGGATACGTTTATGATTAGGATGTCACGGTCGCATGGTGCAAAGGAAGGCTGACGATTTAGAATCTGCTAACGCTTTTAAACATATTGTAGCAGCTAAACTGGATTTAGAGGTGATGAAAGGGAACATTGTAGGTTCTTTTATGAATGGCCCATGTAAAATTGATAATATCTCCACTGGGAGTAGTTCTTAAAAAGTAGAAATGGACTTCAAACTGATTCATCACTTATCTTGGTCAGAAGGGACACCAGTAAATGACTTCATCGTGACAGACAAAACAAGAGTGGTTTACACATCTGTGGATGATGCCCTGAAATTTGTATGTCAGAGTGGTAAAGGTGTGGAATTAGCCAAATGTCACATCAAATCTGCATCTAGGCTATTACCTATACACCCGGCTGATGTCCCCTATTTCGGCATGCAATTTGAGGGGGCTATTTAAGTAGGTAGAGTTCTGCCAAAGGGCTATGCTTTATACTGCTCCCTTTTTGAGACATTCAGTACATTTTTGCAAAAACAAATTTCTAAAGGTAGTGGCCACAGAGATGTTTAATATTATCTGGATGATTGTTTGTTTATTGGACAGAAGAATACGAAGAGACTCAGAGAGCTTTAGAACAGTTTGAAGAGATGGCATGTGATCTAGGTATAAGTTTAGCCACAGACAAAACTGAAGGCCCATATATGGTATTGACCTTTATGAGCTTGAGTTAGTTACTCAGGATTTGGTGGCAAGGTTGTTGATCTGCAAAGGAGTTGAAATAAGACAGTTTCTGAATGAAGGGATTGGCATTAGACGTCTGGAATTGAAAAAAGTACAGAAGCTTTTGGGTTTCCAGAACTTAGCATGAAGGATTGTGAAAAGAGGTAGGTCGTTTTGTAAAAGATTGGGCATATCAATGTCAGGAGCAAAACACCACAAAGTAAACATTTCAATGGTAGTCAAAGCGGATTCATGCATTCGAACAACCTTTTTCAGAGTATTTAATGGTGTTTCCATTTTTTTTATCTGGAAGACAACACAATTTATCAGGAAGAAAGGTTTTCAGATGCATCAGGAGCAAATGTTTTAGCCTTTTGGGGGAAGGTAGGTGGAGTGCAGAGAAGTGGTCAGAGCATTGGTGGGACAGGGTGGAGCACTGCTTTTTTAAATTTAATTTACTTAGTTGTAGCACTATTGGTACAGGGTAGAGAACTATTCAACAGATCAGTGATGTTTAACGTGGATAACACAACAGTGGTGGAGTTGGTGAATAAACTGAAAGCACATGGCCAAAGGGTGCTAAGATTGTTGAGACAGTTTCTGCTAATGTGTTTACTGCATAACATTATTTTTTGGACAAAGCATCTACCAGGTTTGAACAATAATATAGCACATCCTATATCTCATTCACAGTGGAAAATATTTTGAATACTGGCTCCAGGTGCCTAAGAAAGGAAGACTCAGTTACCACACAACATTTGAGTGTGGGTTAATAAGTGTGATTGAACCAGTGGAAAGGTCGATTTCAAGAACTTACAAGAAGTTCTGAAGGTGCTTGGCAGGAGTTTAGGAGGTTTGAGTGGAATGCGCGGATGCAGACATTTGCTGAAATAAAAGTAGTGAATGCAGAGTGATAAGTTTTGACCTCCATTTAGTAGACAAAGGTTTATTCCACACGACGATATCGGGGAAACTGGATTGTCTTTCTATTGGAAATTATCCTGGGGTTATGATCCTGCTCAAGGTGAGCTATTAGGGAGAATTTTGATTGGATGGGAGAGGGAGCAGGGTTGTATTTCACTGGTTAGAGAGGAATAATATCTGAACTGTAGCAGAACATTTTTGAAAGTTTACCAAAATGCTGTTATGTTCTTTTGAAGTTACTGTTTTTAGATTATGTATGTTGTTGATGTTTTTTGCTGCCTTTAGGGTTTCAGAATTATATGGTTCTAGGAGGAAGGCAGATGTACCGCATAGTGAAATTCATTTAGAGAAACTGCAGTTGAGGATATGGTTAAGAAGTTCAAAAACTAACAAGGCTGGTAGGGGTAGATGGGTATGATTAAGTGAAGGAAGTAAGACAGGTTTGCCCAGTTAAAGAATGGAATCAATCAATCAATCAATCATAGCATTTGTATAGCGTGCTACTCACCCGGAAGGGTCTCAAGGCGCTTGGGGGAAGGGGTCCGCTACTGCTCGAACAGCCAGGTCTTGAGATGTCTCCTGAAGGCGAGATGGTCCTGGGTCAGCCGAAGGTGGATGGGGAGGGAGTTCCATGTCTTGGCCGCCAGGTAGGAGAAGGATCTTCCTCCGGCGGTGGCTCTTCGGATGCGTGGTACGGCGGCGAGGGCGAGGCTTGTAGAACGTAGCTGACAGGTGGGCGTGTAGAAGGTCAGACGGTCGTTGAGGTACTTGGGGCCCAGGTCGTGGAGAGACTTGTGTGCGTGGGTGAGGAGCCTGAACGTGATCCTCTTGCTGACGGGGAGCCAGTGCAGGTCCCTCAGGTGGCCGGAGATATGGCTGCGACGGGGGATGTCCAGGATGAGTCGGGCGGAGGCGTTCTGGATGCGTTGGAGTCTTTTCTGTAGCTTGGCTGTGGTTCCGGCGTAGCGGGTCTTTCCGTAGTCCAGTCGGCTGGTGACGAGTGCCTGGATGACCGTCTTCCTGGTTTCGGTCGGGATCCATCGGAAGATCTTGCGGAGCATGCGTAGGGTGTTGAAGCATGATGAGGAGACTGCGTTGACTTGTCTGGTCATCGAGAGGGAGGAGTCCAGGATGAAGCCCAGGTTGCGTGCATGGTCTGTTGGCTTGGGAGTGGTGGCCAGGGCGGGGGGGCCACCAGGAGTCATCCCAGGCGGAGGGTGATGGTCCCAGGATGAGGACTTCCGTCTTGTCCAAGTTCAGTTTCAGGCGGCTGTTCTTCATCCACTCGGCGACGTCTTTCATCCCTTCGTGTAGGCTGGTTCTGGCAGTGGCGGGGTCTCTGGTGAGGGAGAGGATTAATTGGGTGTCGTCGGCGTAGGAGATGATGTTGAGGTTGTGTTGGCGTGCGATGGCTGCAAGAGGTCTCATGTAGACGTTAAAGAGGGTGGGGCTGAGTGATGATCCTTGAGGTACGCCGCAGATGACTTCGGTGGCCTCGGATCGAAACGGGGGGAGGCGGACTCTCTGTGTTCTTCCGGCGAGGAACGAGATGATCCACTCCAGTGCCTTCTCTTGGATACCGATGTTGCTGAGGCGTTGAACTAGGGTGCGGTGGCAGACAGTGTCGAACGCTGCAGAGAGGTCCAGGAGGATGAGGGCTGCTGTTTCCCCGTTGTCGAGCAGGGTTCTGATGTCGTCGGTGGCTGCGATGAGGGCGGTCTCGGTGCTGTGGTTGGCTCGGAAACCGGACTGCGAGGGGTCGAGGGATCCGTTCGTCTCGAGGAAGGCGGCAAGCTGTCTGTTGACGGTCTTCTCGATGACTTTTGCAGGAAAAGCGAGGAGCGAGATGGGGCGGAAGTTCTTGAGGTCGGTGGGGTCCACTGTTGGTTTCTTCAGTAGGGCGCTGAGCTCGGCATGCTTCCAGCTCTCCGGGAAGGTGGCGGTGTTGAAGGAGGTGTTGATGATGTTCCGGAGTTGGGGTGCGATGGTGGAGACGGCCTTGTTGAAGACGTGGTGGGGGCAGGGGTCGGTCAGAGATCCGGAGTGGATGGTGTTCATCGTGCGGGCTGTGTCTTCGGTGGTCACCGTGGTCCAGGTGCGGAGGGTGGCGGTGGGGTGCGTCGGTTCAACGGTGGGGTGCGTGGATGGTGCGCCGAAGCTGTTGTGGATGTCGGTGATCTTGCGGTGGAAGAACGAGGCGAGAGAGTCGCAGAGGTCTTGTGAAGGAGTGATGTCGTTGTTGCCGGTGCTGGGGTTGGAGAACTCCTTGACGATGCTGAAGAGTTCCTTGCTGTCGTGGGCGTTGTTGTCCAGTCGTTCCTTCAGTGATTTCTTCTTTGTGGTGCGGATAAGCTGGTGGTGCTTGCGGGTGGCTTGTTTGAGGGGGGTCATGTTGTATGTGGACTGGTCGAGGAGCCAGGCTTTCTCAAGGGTGCGGCAGTTCTTCTTGGAGTCCTTGAGTTCGTCGGTGAACCAGGAGGCTTTCTTGCTTCTGGGTCTGCTGGGAGGGTTCTTCAGTGGCGCGAGGTCGTCGGCACAGGCGGTCAGCCACTGCGTGAAGTTGCGGGCTGCTTCGTTGGGGTCCGTTGTGCTGGCGGGTGGGTTCTGGCTGAGGGAGGTGGTGAGCTGCTCGGTGGTGATCTTGTTCCAGCTCCTTTGAGGAACCTGTTGCGGGTCGTGGTGGGTCGTGGTTCTTCTGAAGCTGAAGTGGACGCAGCTGTGGTCGGTCCAGTGAAGTCCGGTGGAGTGGCTGAAGGTGATGTGCTTGCTGGATGAGAAGATGGGATCAAGCGTGTGGCCGGCGTAGTGGATGGGGGTGTTGACCAGTTGCTTGAGTCCGAGGTTGGCGAGGTTGTCCAGCAGGGCGGCAGTGTTGCGGTCCTTGTTGATCTCCAGGTGGAAGTTGAGGTCCCCTAGGAGGATTTAGTCAGCGGAGGGAAGGGTGTGTGGGCTGATGAAGTCCATGATGTCTTCGCTGAATTGTGTGCGTGGTCCCGGGGGTCTGTAGACGAGGGTGCCTCTGAGGGTCGTCTTTGGGTCGGTGTGTATCTGGAAGTGGAGGTGCTCGGCGGTGGAGAAGGTGTCGTTGGAGTCGGTCGTGATGCGGATGGTGTTCTTGTGCACGATGGCGATGCTTCCTCCAGTCTGGTTGGCGCGGTCCCTCCGGGTGATCTTGTATCCGTCTGGGATGGCGATGGCGATGTCGGGTGCAGAGGAGGCGTTCATCCAGGTTTCTGTGAGGAAGGCAATGTCTGGTGAAGTTGTGTCGAGCAGGTTCTAAAGTTCGATGGCGTGTCTGTGGATGGAGCGGGTGTTGAGCAGGATGCACTTGAGGTGGCTGTTGTTGGTGCCCGGCTTGGTGGGTGCGGTGCAGGTCCGGAGGCAGGTGAACTTGCAGGCTTGACAGGTGAATGGTCCGTGGGTGCGTCTCGGTGGCAGGCTCTGTTTCGGTCGGGTTTGAGTGCGATGAGGGTGGCGGCGGCGTAGGTCCGTCGTGTGGGCTGGCATCGTCGGGGGCCAGGGGTCCTGGCGCTGGGCGCGGTCCAGGCGTGGACGGGCGTAGACGGGCTTCCCTTTGGTGTGCAATCGGCACGCCCGCTGCGTATGCTCGCTGCGTGTACGCGTGCACTCCGCCATAAATGGTGAAGTGGGGGGAGGAGCAGCTGGGAGGCGGGAGCGGGGTGGCGAATGGGAAGGGACACAAAAGAGAAGAAGGGGGCGGGGCCACAGGGGAGCAGCGGCGGGGAGCGGGGAGAGGGCGGGAAATGCGGCAGGGGCTGGGCACAGCGAGAGGGGCAAGCACACGCTGGGCAACACAGGGATCGACAAGAGAAGGCAAAAAACAAAATACAAAAAACAATACAAAACAACAGTGGCAAGGCACAGAATACAAACGATCAGGGGCACAGCTGCGGGCAGCGGCGGCACTCGGCGGGATCGGGGGCAGCCTGGGCTCACTCACGGGGAGTGTGCACGGTGCGTGGGGTGACCGGCCCAGAGGGTCAGGGGCCACTACTCACTGCCGCGTGCACTCCGCCATAAATGGCCAAGTGGGAGGGAGGAGCAGCTGGGAGGCGGGAGTGGGGCGGCGAATGGGAAGGGACACAAAAGAGAAGAAGGGGGCGGGGCCGCAGGGGAGCAGCGGCGGGGAGCGGGCGGGAAACGCGGCAGGGGCTGGGCACAGCGAGAGGGGCAAGCACACGCTGGGCAACACAGGGATCGACAAGAGAAGGCAAAAAACAAAATACAAAATACAATACAAAACAACAGTGGCAAGGCACAAAAATACAAACGATCAGGGGCACAGCTGCGGGCAGCGGCGGCACTCAGCGGGATCGGGGGCAGCCTGGGCTCACTCACGGGGAGTGTGCGCGGTGCGTGGGGTGACCGGCCCAGAATGATTTCAGCGGTGGCCTGGACAGAGGCATGAGAAAATATTTTGCAATAAAGGGGAAAGAAGGGTTACAGCTTTTTATTTGCTGGCAGGGGTTGAGCATGGTGTTAAATAAATTGGACTTGAACCCAGGCAAGTGCGGGACACTCATTTAGAATTTGTGCAGCCACAGAAGCAGCAAATCTTGGTTGTTGCTGGGGACAGATACGAAGGATAGGCAGATGGAAATCTAAATGCTGCGAACGATATGTGAGGAAATAAGGAGGTAGAGAGGAGCTGCTAGTTTATTTTGTGGTCTCTGAGTAATGTTTTGTTTTTGACGTAGGATGTGTGAATGAACTCTGGAGAAGTAAGATGGTGACATAGATAGTGGGACGTTCTTTTATGCGTTGGACAGCAAAATATGCAGATCAGCAAATCTGTGGAAGAAGCCTTGGACTACCATGTGGCAGACATGTAGTGATATGGTGGGGACGGAGTAGGTTGCGATGTGGCAGCTTACTGCCGTTCTTAGCCGATTTGGTTACTCAGAGGGTTTACCCAGATATGGTACTAATATACTGAGGGAGACTTTTGTTTAGACTGTCATGTTTATCACTTTTGCAGCAAGTAAAGGAGGACTTACAGTTGATAAAGAGAATGTTTTCAGGGACATGTTTGCTTTGGACAGAATTTGTGCACAGAAGACACTGGAAAGGAGCAATAAACAAGCAGGTATTGACAAGGTCAGGAGGAAAGTGAACAGAGCTATGAGAGTTTTTTGCATGTCAGTGACATTAAGGTTTTAGCCCATGGTTGTATTAAAGAATAAGAAACGCTTTTATTCATGAATGATGAGTGCATTTAGCTCTGTTTGGCAATCCCAATGGAAAAGCGCGTACTATAAGGCAGCATGCCATTAGGACACTGGCCCTCGGGATTACGGCCATGCCCTCGTGGCTCCTGGCCGAGGAATTGGTCAAACGCAGACAACGTGAAGTACTTCCAGGGTGAGACTGTTGTCACTTCCTGTTGGGGCCAGTAATGGGGGGGACGAGATGGTGGGGGCCTATTTAGGGCACATTGCCCAGGCCCTCGTCCTCTCTTCCTTACAGCTCCGACCCCGTGTGCAGTGGACTTCATGAATCTCCCACTCACCCATCCCTAGAGGTAGAAATTGGAAAGGTGTTGGAAGTTGAATTTAGAGTGGCACTAAGGAGGCCACATAAATGGCTGTACATTGTTATGGGGAGTCCTCCTGCATACTACAGAGGCCAGCACTGAAGGGGAGATACGGTAAGCTCACCCCAGAGAGAATGGAGACACCGGCCGGGAGCAAGGGCGCCAGTTTACAAACACTTAGACTGATTCACTATTAGATTAGAACTTTCTGTTCAGGACCTTGTAGGCCAACCCGAACCATTGTTTTCCCTATAATACGTTACAACCCCAGGTTCGCTTTATGGGGTACCCTTGTTTCTTAAACTAGTTTACAAACTAGGGCATGGGACAGCAGCCCCTTGTCATTCCCTATGAGCCCTGATGGGCAGCCTGGTGGTGGAGGGGTGAACCCCTTGGGTGGCGGACAAGGACCAGATGGCAGTGGCTCACCTCTCAATGACGCAGGTGGGTTACATGCGCCTTGCAAGGTTCTCAGTTGGGGGGCGCAAGCCAGAAGGCCACTTAGTGCTGGAGCGATAGAGAACATTCTTTGTTGATAATTAAGTTCTGTAATTTCTGATGAATATGAAGTTATGATCAACATAAATAAAAATATTGTTCAGTAATCAAAGTTGATAAATCTATGTTGTATGAAATTTGAATCTTATTGATTATATATTGTCATGTTTATATATGATGGTTTGTAATAAACATGGCCTCTTTATACCCACAGGTCTGGTCGTCAAGTCTTGATTTGTGGGTTCTGATGGGACAGGGCCGGGAACTACCTGGGGGGTCCGGGTCCTATTACACAATGTAATTGAAGGATATCGTGGAGAAGCTGTGGAACGAAAAGGTGTGGTGAAAATGAGTCTATGAATGAAGCGGCCCGCAGCATTTGTTCTTGGGAGAGGAGGAAAAACACCTTTGGATTTTCCTGGATGGTGGTAGTTTGGAGGGGATGGAGAGCCAGGGGAAGTGGGATCAATTGGGGAGGATGCCATCCATGGCTTTGGAGCAGGGCATGGAGGCTTCACTCAGGGACACTTGGTAGGGTGAGAGAGAGACAAACTGGAGACAGACTGGAGAATGCAAGGGGAAGGGTTAATGAAAGAAGAAAGAATGGGGTTCAGGGTATAGAGACTTAGTTGGGGAATGGTTTGTACACCATAGGGATTTGTTAAAGGGGGAGGGGTTTGCAGGAAGTTGATGTATTAGTGAGGTTGATACTATGTTGCTACTAGGTTGCATTTGTATTTGAATTAATCCAACTACAAATCTGTCCTAATAAAATGACCTTTTATCCTACATGATGGTTTGTGGTGGATGATTATCTCATGATGAAGGGCCCTAGGGGGAGCGACAGGCCAAGCCAATGTCCCCTGGGTGGCTTCATGACATGGAACGGGCCACGGGTGTTAAGATAGAGGACAGGACCTTTCTCTGCCTTTAAATGTGTCAGCAAAGCCAACAGCATTTGGAAAATTATTTGGGAAAAGACGCATATAATGGGCAAAACCAAAACTTGCAGAGTATGAATGTTAATGGGAGACAGTTAAAAGCAACACTGCACTTTTGGAAAGAAAAAACTCTTGGGCAGTTGATGCCCCCTGCACAAATCCCCACTTCTAATATAAATGCAATTACCATTTAATACAATACAACTCCATTTACCCAGATTTCCTTAGTAGATTCGGTGCCACTGCCCACATGCATTTTTTTTCCATATACAGGATTTACTTTTACTAAAGAAAAAATGGACTAGGGGCAACTCCAGGATGACGGGCCCCAAAGACAGGTGCGAGCTGAATCGGAACGGCTTAAGGCGGCAGCCAACAGCAGCTGCTGTGTTTTGGCATTTTAATGGGACTCCCGCAACACCAGCCATTGGCTGGCAGGACAGTGATGGAGTCGCCTGGGTGGGTGGCAAGGACAGCCAGGTAGATTCAAAATAGAGGCACAGCCCTGCTTACGCTACCCGGTTTTCGCCTGGCTGCCCCTGACGAATGCCGACGACCGCCAACGCGCCTACCCCATGGGATCTTGCTTATCTTCCTTCATTCATACTTGCAAGAATTGGACTCTTTTCCCAACCACCCATCCCTGTAGCTAGCCTCTTGGTGGGGGGTGGGGGCTGGGGAGGAAAGGAGTCATGTTTGGACAGAAAGCAGGTGGACAACCTTGGCATCAGGAACAGAAGGGCAGGAGAATTCAAGATGGAATTGGAAGCCTTTGGCTTAAACCAAGGGAGGGGTACCGCGGTATACAGAGAAGGGCTGGGATCACCTGCTACATCGATTGTCCATAGCCTCCCACGGTACTCCATTACATTGCCCTGGGGATGTTATTGATAGTAACTGTGCTAGGGGACCAAGGTGTGGCCCGGTTGCCCAGACCCATCTCCCATTGGGTGCCGGGGGGATCCTTTTTTGTGTTGGCTCTGGCATGGTTATTTTGTGGGTCCAGATTGCATACAGGACCACGCTTCCTCTATCTTGAAGGAGCAGGTGAGTTTATCCTATGATGTGCATCTAGTTGGGGAAGGGGGGTCATGGCCCCTGAGACAATTGGAACAGTGGATGCCATAGGTGCCGGGGGTGGTCGAGAGTCGTTAGGAAATTCCATTTAGTGCTGTACATATTGTAAATAATATTGAAGAATGTTGTGAAATGTTTTTACAGTCGTGTTTATGAATTGTAATAAATATGGCCAGACAATCACTATGTTCTCTAATGCAAGAATGTTAGCTTGTCTCTATCATTCCGGGGTAATCTCCTAACTCACAAGGGGATGGGGGGGGGGGGTTCAAGGACGGGTGAAGCCTTGGTGGGTGGACTGGTATAAAATAAGCCCATGTACGGTCCCTCATAGTGACTTCATTTCCTGACCTTCCTGCTCCCGCAGCTCCCTGTTCTCAGATGAAATGTTTTTCATCACTTGCAATTGTTTACATGGAATGCATGTATTTCCTTAAATTGAGAAGCACCACTGACTTAAAATCAGACCCTGGTCCCCTTTACAAATGGACCAGTGCTCTTCCTTCCAGCTCAAACGGGTGACTGCGCCCGAATCGGGATTACAATTTATAGGGTATTAATGCTATATAACACCCGTCCCCTACACACACTGTGGGTAAACCCTGGTATAATTATGTGGAGAAAATAAAACTCGTTGAAAGTGTTGCGGCTCAGAACCAGCAGCTTCATGCAGAACTCCCACAATCACGTCCATTTGGAGATCTGGAAGTTGGGATGCAGTAGTGTTATCACACCCAGTAAATACCCGCTCCCTGTGGCGAGTACAATTACGGTGCTTCCTTCCAGTATGCTGGTGCCCGCATAGTAAAGTCCACGTTCCATTCGTCTATGAAGAATTGATCCACTGGCCATCAACCCACCACCATATTTCAGCTTTCGCTCGGTAAATAAGATTTTAAATAATACATATGAGAAAACAGAATGTCAGTATTTTAGGTGCCGAAAAATATTTTATGCAAGGGGCTGCTTGTCCTGAGAAGACTGGTCTTGCTATCCTGTGAGCATGTTTCCCCATTTTGTTATGACATCACTGTTTTATTTATGGTTTTGCAGCTCTGAACAATAAAGCGGCGCAGCTCTGATAATAAAGGCCTCAGGGCGCTGGAGCACCTTCCAGTTTGACGCAGCCGGCTGCCACCACCTAAGCGGCCGTGGTGGAGGTGTGAGGCCTTCCCAGGCTCCTGCCCTCACCCAGGCCTGGGAAAGTCTCCCTGTCACACCTCGGTAGGCTTGTAAAGGAGCTGGGGCGGGGACAAAAGCCTTCGCAGGTACTTCACAAGCCACGAGCAGACTCATTGCACTTCAAAGGGTTCTACTCGAATAAAGTCCTTGCTTGCACAACCCCGCCCTCAGAGACCCCAAGTGTTATTCCTCCCCGTGTCCACGCTGATACCCTCTCCCCTGCAGGCTGTGCAAGAAGCCAGAAGGCCCAGTCCAATGGGGGAGGAGGGGAAAGGGGAATCAGATTTTTTTTCTTCCAAGTGGACACCATAAATATATGCATTGTCAATGACAATAGGTCTGGTTTGTAAATTAAATCCCCTCTCAAATTTTGCTCATAAAGGAAATTCCTTCTTAAGCTGGTTTGCCACCTTTCCTAGAGAAAAATACCAGCCGTCTTTATCAGCTCTCCTTTTTATTATATTCTGTAAAGTCACGGGCAGGATTCGTTAATAGAACTTTCAATGCATTTTTTTTGGGGGGGAGGGGGGTTGTTTTCAATTTGGCCTTTCTTTCTTTATTTACCTTAATAAAAAGTCAGAGCTCGTAGGGGCAGCTGTAGAACACATTTGAAATTGTTTTCTCCTTACATTTACTGATTAAATTATGTACTGAGAAGTGTAAAAATACTGGCTTTAGGGGATTTTTCTAAATGTTCTTCTGTCTGGAACATCAATGCCTGTCATGGGAGTACACAGCCAGCCTGGTAGGTGGTGCGTTTAGGCTCTCAGGAAGTCAGCATGCATGCACTTTCTCACTAACCCTTGAAAACAATTCATCGACCCACGGACTCACTTTTGAATTCTCCCACTTGCACAACCATAATAAAAACAGACACAAACTGAGCAAGGTATGGAAGGTAAATTAAAAGACTACAAGTAATAAAAAAAGGAACACTTTTTGAACATGGTCTGCATATGCTTGCAGAAACTAATACAATTAAACAAGGCAGCGGTGGCCATTTTGCACTGTACATAGTGTACCATTGTTTTAACGTTCCATCGTAGCTGCAACGTTTAATACCAACATGTTGGCCATCTTGGAAAGGCAAAACAATTAAACATTGTAAACACTAATATTCTATGATGGTTGCCTGTTTTAGGTGCACGGAACTGCAGAAGAAATGAGTGGTAAGCCAGCTGCCTATTACCGCGGTCTGGGCAGCTGTAGGGTGTCTAAAAATGACAATAAAACAAGAAGAATGAAGGAAATAAAAGGGGGCATATGAATGGTAAAAAATGAACATGAAATGACTGGTAATTTTCAGGTTCAGACAAATGCTATCACTAACAGGGTAAGAGAGCCAGTGACTGAAACGGACTCACCCAAAGCCCCATGCTGTTATTGAAGGAAGCAGAGTGCAAATAACAATGGCACTATTTATCTATCTATCTATCTATCTATCTATCTATCTATCTATCTATCTATCTATCTATCTATCTATCTGTCTGTCTGTCTGTCTGTCTGTCTGTCTGTCTGTCTGTCTGTCTGTCTGTCTGTCTATCTATCTGTCTATATATCTGTCTATCTATCTGTCTATCTATCTATCTATCTATCTCAAAATACAAACAAAAAACTGCTACTGTCCTTCCTTTCTGACGGGGGTGTCGAGTGACAACGGGTGCAGTAGCCGACATGGAAACCACACAAAAAGAGGAATCAAAAGTGCTGTTTTATTGGAAAACCAACAGCTCCTGCAACACATTTTGGCCACATGATCAAGGCCTGGTGGCCGAAACGCATTTCAGGGGCATTTATCATCAACATTTTACATGTAATGACTCCAAAACCATTGCAATTATGATTTGAGTTGCATTATAAATGCCATCTTGAAATTAGTGAAACAACACTATTAAATATGTGCAAAATACCTGCCAGTATGTGACCCACATTAGTAGGAGACACTTTTCCCTTAAATATACTGCACCTCAAATCATTATTGCAATTATTTTGGAGTCACTACATGTAAAATGATGTTGATAAATGTATATAATTGCGTCACATTTGGTTGTTTGAAGAAATTATAGATTCTAAATGTAGGCTGTTTGCCTGTAGTATTTATTTGTGTTAACACATCCAATAGTCAGTCACTTTGGGCTGCAGAACAGTGGGCCAACATTCTAAAAGCAACTAGAGTTCTTGATATGTTAAGCTCATAAGTGGCGTCGACTATTGGATTTACTTCATCTGGTTCACATCCCCATCCGCAAAAGCCGAATTCAAGGGGCAGGAAAGTAAAGTGTGGCTTGGCAAATATATATATTGATAACCTCCCATGCTCACTATATTCAAATGGACCAGGCACAGACTCCACAATTCTTCATTTTTCAGATTGTTTATTGTACCACTGTGCAATAACGCGTTTGTCAACACAGTGACCTTGCTCACAATGCGCAGCCATTCAGTGCCTTTTAAATACACCCACGTGTCAGTAACCAAAAGAAAGACTCTTCTCATCGGATAGCTTATCCAAGATGCTTTGACTAAGCTTGAAAACCAAACATTATTAATGATTTAAAAAGTATAACAAAAATATTGTCAAATCATATTCAAGCTGCTCATAAATCAAAATTTGATCACTGAATTACCACATGATTTCTTTTTTTATCTCCATTACATTAATGCGTCCTATGTTTAAATACATCGAGTTGCAGAAATCATTCAGGTGTTTAGAGTACACATACAACCTTAGTTATTCATGATATAGTTTGATTTAATCCTTTACTGCATAAATGCTGCTTTAGGAAAAAAAAGTCTCAAGTCATAATAAATCATACAATACCAAAACAGCCTACGATGAATAAAACTGAAATAACTGAGGCTTGGTAAAGTTACAGAGGTTGTGTAATCAACATACTGATATCTGCATAAATGCATTATGTGATCACTATGACCAACATGTGTTTTTTTAAGTTTGTTGGGTATTTATCATTCAACGAGGGTGTTGCCTTCTTACTTACTACATAACAAATGAGTCCTCTTAAATATGTTTGATGGTTTATGAAAAAAATCGAGCACCTTTGACAGGGAATTCATTTTCAAATTTCAGCAAAATTTGAAGGAATGCATATATCTCTTCTTCAACATTCAACCCATTAGGATGAGTGGCTGGATTAAAGGGTGGATTAATGGATGTGTGAACAGATGGACGGACGAGTGAAAGAGTGGATGGATGAGCGAGCGAAAGGAAGGATGGATGAGTGAGTGAAAGGGTAGAAGGAAGGATGACTTAGTGGATACATGGATGGACCCAAGGGTGCATGTAGTGTGAAAGAATTATTGGCTGTGTGAAATCATGGATGGATGGATGAGTGAGTGAAAGGGAGAAAGGATGGTTGGAATGAAAGGATGGATGCATGATTGGATAAATGAAAGGGGATGGATAAGTGAACGGATGAGTGAATGAAAGGAGAATGGATGAGTGAATGAAAGGGGATGGATAAGTGAAAAGATGGATGACTGAGTGAAAGGGTGGATGAATGAATACGTTTGAAGATAGATGGATAGTTTTAGATATGGATGGGTAGACAGATAGACGGAATGGTGATAGACAATGATGGATGGATGGATGGATGAATGAATGAATGGATGGCAGAATGTAAAGGTGAATGGTGGATATCAGCGGGTGAATGAAAGGCTGAATGGATAGATGCTTGGATGAAAGACACGCAGGATCTTCTAGGGAGAGTCGCAATGACTTGCTTAGTTTGCTTTGTGCCATTAGAGGTTTGGTTGAAAGTGGGGGATTTTTTAGATTTTCTGGCTACTCCCTTGTGTATGGCACCAGATTATCGAGTCTTTAATACCAATTAATAATTTTGTAGCAAACATATGAACAGCTGAAATTTCTAGTAAACTCATACTTGCCTATATATCTTCAACTTCTCGATATTTATGATATTTTTATTTCTGCTATGATATTATGGTAGAAAACAGTAAAACTTAGTATTCTGACACACAGTCCCAACAGCATTTTAAAACCTCTGCTTTGACTAGACTTGAGTAGCTCCTTTGTTACTGTGGGGGAGAGCTTCTGGATTAAGGAATGTGTAAAAATTCAGCTGGGAACTCGGCAGCAACGTTGGGTTTAAGCACATCAAATGTAACAGTGCAGAACGGAGGGTCAGAAACCATTGACACAAGCTATCAAAGGTATCATTCACATGGTTGCTGCATTATGTTTCATTGTCTTGCACCTCTGTTCCATTGACTAAGATTCTCTGAGATCTTCCGGGTTCACCTGAGCACAGCCCCTTAACCGCATGCGTGTGGGCGGAATTCCGCCCGTACGCTGAGATTTACTCATTCGCATGTTACGTGACGAGCTGGGCTCGTCATCAGCGTAGCAGGAGGCTACCTCATGACGAGCCCAGCTCGTTATCAGCGTCGAAGGGGTTAATAAGGGCCTTGAGTAATATTGGCTATTGATGAACCAGGAGGAGGTGAACTTTCACCACCAGTCCCTGACTTTTAGTCTATCCTCAGTGTTGGCCACCGTGTGAAATGACTAGCCAGCTCACAGCAATAGTAACTGCTACTGCCCACGCATGTTATTAGAATATAAGATACCCATGCTCTTCAACTCTGCAAGAGGATTGAGCCACGCCTATTAGGGGATCAGAATATGACACAGCATAGATATAGACCCCTGCACTCTGTTGTTGACCTCTTAGACCCCAAAGTGACGGAGTGCACAGACCCCTCAAAGCCATACTGCAGTGGCCTCTGAAACAGACTTGCCTGAACACCTTTTTTTTAGATTACTATATTGCATTCTAGCGGGTAGTGAATCTAGCTATGATATGGAAATGTGGTTTATTAGGGCCTAGCTTTACTTTGAGATAGATCCCAAGGGAATGGGCATCTACTGTCATGCCTTGAATAGAGCTGGATGGCAGGGATGTCTCTCCTGTCCTACGGTTAAAGGGTATGTTTCAAAATATTGGATTTCTTGGGCAAATATGAAGTGATTTGGTACCAATGGATTATTGTATCACTAGATTTCATGGGACACAATCTCTCTTTTTCGTTCTGACCTTTGAAACCACTTTAGCTGGCTCATCAGACCACTTTTTTTGTTTTGTTTTAAAATACATAATATACACACATAAAGGCGTTTCGTCATTGGACTTTAACCACTGGTCTGCAGTTGACCACGTAACCTGTAGTGTGGCAAAGAGGAAACAGCAACCTACTGTTGTTCGCTTGCTAGTATGGACTGTGCAATTCTGTCCCGTAAGGGTTTCCAAATGGAAAAAAAGAGGTTTACATTTGCTTCTTTTTACCTGTAATGTCACAAGGGTGGGCAGCGAGCATGAGAAGTATTTAATATGCCAGTAGGTATTAAGGCATGGGCAATTGCCCGAGAACACGCTTTCTAAGAGGCCCCTGGAAAAAAAAATTTTTGCTCCTTCGTACATACGTCTACTTCTCTATCCCAGCCTTTAATTCCATATTATTTGGTGTGTCATGAGACTTCAATCAGCAATAAATGGGTAATAAAATTCAAAGTTGTTCTGATTAGGACCCCCCCAAAAAAATATTTCTTGCCCAGGACCCTAAAAGCCTTAAGACTGTTAACACTGCCTATCTTTTACTATTAGTGTTCACCCACGTGCCCAACCTACAGATTTTCAATTGCGTGCTGCTAACCTTTTGGTTCTTTCAGAGTCCCAAAGTGGACTTAAAGGGTAGCCCTAAAACTTTTTGCAATTACAGAAGCCTTTAGATAGTGAACCTTGGAGCGAAAAGAGGATTTCCTCAAGACACAGGTAGCGTTCCCGCTTTACCCAGAGAAAAAGGCCAACCATTTCCTGTTTTAGGATTCCATAAGGACTTTGACATGAAACTTGTATAGCAATTTATATAGAATCGGGTGCATTCATTTTTAGCATTGCTTTTATGTCTTTGTTTACTTTAATTATTAATCAGGTGATTGCTCAGTCTTTTTTCCAGGCTGCAATATAGATTTCTTCAAAGAAGTTGTTGATTTTATGTATGTCATGAATAATCGTATCATTTGCTAAGTGGTTGTTACACATCCAACGGGTGCTAGGGGTAGTAAAGACAAGTCGAAATGTATTTCACGCTTTGCATCTACCTAGCACAGCATAGAACTTGTGGCAATGGGTCAACTCACTACAGCCATTGGCTCCCATCTTTGCGAGTCACTGAACTTTTGCTAATTCAAGATGTGCATAAAAGCCAAAATGGAAGCCACTTTATGTGCCATAGGCTGGCGGGGCAATATGTACTTTATTTTTTCATATCTTTTTTCAGTTTTGCAAGGCCCTGGGCCCCTCCTCGGACATCTCCACTTAGCCCTTAGTGCTGCATGAACTAAGGTGTAAGTTTTGCAGGCACTGCTAGCAGTGGCAACCTTGAAATGGGCTTTGCCATTACCAGGAACAACAAATAAATCTGTGACAAACACATGGATTACTGTTTTTAGACTTTACAGTAAACACCACTACCTGAAGGGTGGGAATGCACATGTGGCGAATTTGGCATGGTTTAAAGTACAACAATGACATTTCAACCTGGATGCCTACAAGTGCATAGATGTTGGAGGCCACTGGGAAAAGTTATTTGGCATTTCAACAAGGTCGACGCATTGCTTTTAAACTTGTCAGCGAACTTTAATATCTAATCTATGATTAGATATTAAAGGAGAGACCTATGGTATTTGCAATATTTATTTTTCGCTTGTCATTTTTAGGTTGTTAAATGTGTTGTATCCATATTCAGACTCAGATAATTTTGTTCTCAAGACTTTGATCTGCTGCAACTATCAATATTTTAGTTAATGTTATAAAACAGGTTTTATCCTCCGTGTTTAGCTATACATTTAGCAGCATATATCCTTTTGTTATTTATTCCTAAGAAAGATGAGTTTTTTTTCTAATTGTTCTTTTCCTGTCTGTATATTGGTTGTGATTGACAGGAAATATATTTTATAAGGAGAAACAGACTGCACTAAAAGAGCATCAATAGACGATTCCATTATGATAACATCGAATAAACGGGGTCCTGGAATATTGAAATTCAGAGTCTGTTGCTGCATTACATGATTGGAGAAGGGAGAAACATGGCTGAGGCACCACGAGGTACAGCCCCAAACCTAAGGAATTCTTCCTACCCCTAGGCCAGACCTTTTGTACTTTTGCATGTCATCTCAACACCTGCAGGATATGCTTTTTAGGAGTAATGAGGTGAAACTGTAGTTCAAAGGAAGGTGACAACTATATTTTAGGATCACGTGAATGTCTCCTATATGTTGCTGCCATTTTTGATTCTGTTATAGAGTTTTGTGATTTGTTTATATTAACGTGTTCCATATTCCCTAAGGCTTCACAAAGGGACGTTGTCCTTTCTTTGACAATACTACGCTGATCTCAGTTTGATCTGTGGCATGATCTCTACAGATACCAAAGGGAACTCAGAGGTCTCTTTCGAAGTAGGGGCAAATAAAGGATATTTACAAACAATAAGAGAGAGAGGGAGAGTCGTGAACACTCTTAGTCCCCAAATTATAATATGTAACAACAACAAAAGAGTGTTCCTGTTCTGGTTCAGGTGGAAAAAGGGCACAGAGCACAAGGAAACAACAAAGCCCAATAGGTTTGTTAGGAAAGCCCTCACTCACCGACCTGGTCGGTGACTTGCTTCATCATCGGGCCCCACCGGGTGTGACCAAATAAAGGATATTCAAAAGCAGAACCAGGGGAACGCAGTAAGATCCAAAATTAAAATCCACAACATGGAAATAAAGCCAGAAGACATGCAGATTTTTTTTTAAAACAGACTAACCCATTTTCCTGTTATTTTCTTCTAAACAATGCAGACAAGTAGAACAAAACAGCTATACATTTCTAGCACCAGAAATAACATCATTGGGTTCATTGAGCACCCAATAGTTTTCATGCCCAAAAAATTCAATTTTCGCGATAATGTCCCAGCTCTACAGCCATTTCCTCCATGCCTGGTGGAAATAAACCTCTCATACACAAAACATTTTAAAAAGATTTATTTTGGCAGCGATACAAGGCATTCATGATATGAATCGCATTTAAAGATAGCATTCAGGAATGTAAGCTTTCTTCACAGAAGATACACAGCGCTGACCGATTTTAACAGGACCCCCCCCCCACGCCACGCCCACAAGTCTCTTCTGGCAATAATCAGTCTTCCACGGGGCCTTCTGTCATAATCAGTGCCGCCATGTCCCTCACTGTCTGGGTGACAGCTTTGGATGACAGCTTGGAAGTGACAAGCTCTTTCAAACTATAGGCTTCATCGGTCAGCATTTTCTTTGTGGGATAGACCGAA
Organism: Lissotriton helveticus; assembly: GCF_964261635.1. Classification (NCBI taxonomy): domain Eukaryota; kingdom Metazoa; phylum Chordata; class Amphibia; order Caudata; family Salamandridae; genus Lissotriton; species Lissotriton helveticus. The sequence goes on from NC_136073.1 coordinate 154,221,828, forward strand.
CGCCTTCACAAAACAGAAACTCAGATGAATGAACTGCACGTGGTACAACATCCGAACTCCCAGAACGTGCTTCGAGGTCTTCAGTCCATTTATCAATCTTCTTCACTTGATGCCCGAGAGCTGACAACAACACAGGAAATACTCTAGTACTGCACAGGAAGCGTGAGGGGGTGATGTGGGTGTGACAGAGATGTAGAGTGAGGGGGGCGCTGAGAGAGAAGGTAAGATGGAAATAGTAAGAGAAAGTTGGGGGAAGTGGGACTCCAAATCATAACAAAGTTAGAAAGTGTGAGAGAGAAGAAGTAATCAGGGTGATACAATTGGATTGATCTACAGAGATAACTGAAAAGTACATATGTGAGAGGGAAAACTTTAGGGGAAAGGAGGGAAACTAGAGGAGGGCTGTAAGGTAAAGAGGACAAATGAAGAGGAGAGCATAGGGTGAAACTGAGAAATAGAGGTGGACAGAAAGGAGACACTGTGGGTAAGAGATGGAGCAGAAATGTTGGGGAGGGGGGCATAGGTAGGGAAGAGGCACAGGAGGGATGAGGGACCCAAAGGAGAAACTGAAGATAAAAAAGGGACATAAGAGAAGTAGCTGGGATAAATGTTCAGAAAAGAGAAACTGCTGTGAAAAGGACAGAAGGAAGAAACTACTGGGAAGAGTACTACAAGTAAGAGAGAAACAAAAAGTAGAAACTGCAGGAATGAGAGGGACAGACAGGAGAAGAATGGACAGAAAGGAAAAAAAATGCATTGAAGAATTTCAAAGGGAATAAACTACATGTAAGAATGTTCAGAAAATTGAAACTGCTGGGAAAAGGACCAAATGGAGAAACTCATGGGAAGAGAGAATTGGTAAGAAAGAACAGTAGGAAAGAGGGGGTCAGGCAAGAAAAACTGTAAGTAAGAGAGGAACAGAAAGGAGGAACTACAGGAAGGAGAGGGACAGACAGGAAAAGAATGGACAGAAAGGAGAAACTGCATTAAAGAATGTTCAGAAAGGAGAAGGTGCTTAGAAAAGAGACTGACAGAAGGCTCTACAGGCAAGAGAAGGACAAAGAGGGAACACTATAAGGAACAGAGAGAAAGAGAGTAAGAACTACAGGAATAAAAGGGCAGAAACTGTTGGGAAGAGAAAACTGTTGGAACTGTCGGGAAGAGAAACTGACAGGGGACGTTCAAGTGTAGAAAAGGATAGACAGAAAACACCGAAGGGGAGGTGCGCAAGATATACTGATAATTAATCAATACGTTAGCAAACAACACTAACATCCCATTAAAACATGGAATATTTCCACTGCTGTTCAGAAGATTCATCTCACAAACAAGACAAACAGGCAGACAATTTACAAGCAAATTTACAGCGTTATGGAAATGTCCAAAAGGGGCATTATTCAAGGCCAGGGTCTCCAGACACTGGTTGTGCTAGATGGGGGCGTGCTGGCAGGGTGCTCGGGCGGTGATGCACTTTGCTGAATTTTCCTTTTACACCTTGCCTCCCTTTCTGGGCGTTTTGGGGTCTCAGGCCCTGTGTGACTGGGGGGGCTGCTGTTCCGGCAGCGAGTGGTCTCACCCTGAGGACTTGATGTGGTGGGACCCTGGCAGTCGGCTGATTCACCCTGAGGACTGGACATGTGTGAATTCTGCAGCGTCCGGGATGTGCCTTGAGGAGGGCTGGCTTGCAGCATGCCCCTCTGGGCAAAGTGTCCCCTTGCTATCCTCTTAAATGTCTGCGTGGGGGTGGAAGGGGCTGGGCTGCTTCCAGTCTTGTCCTTCTCGGTCCTTGGGTCGTGAGGTGTCTGTGGGATTTTCTCTAGCCTCTCCATCAGATAGGACCTCTTTTCAGCACACAGCTTGGGATTATCCTTGAGAAACTGCGTGGCGTGGAGTAGGCACTCCTGGTAGCCACTCTGGTACCTCTGCAGCTTCCGCTCTTCTTTCAGCTTGTCATCTGAGGGAGATTGAATTACAAGAGTTAGTATTGTCTCCTCACTGCATGTCCCATGGGTGGAATAGTCAACAGGTGCATCTGCTGGCTAGCAAAATAAAACATACCCTGCGGCTCCCATACCACAACCTTAAGATCCCATTCTACAGCATCCCACACCCTCACATCCAAATTCCAAGACCTCCCATATAATCATTGCACAATCCCACACCTCAGCCTCCCCATCCCTCACATACTGAACACCCCACAACCCCATATATCCCATTTTTGCGACAGTGCCTGATGACAGACGTGGGTGTAGGCACATTGAGTTGATGCTGTGCTGTTCGTCATCCCAAGCATAGAAGCATGTCCGCCTTGCTACATGAAGGCATGTCAAGTTGTTGAACTGTAGAGGGGACGAGGGTGTTACACAAAACACAACATGGTATACTTCACAACAGAGGGAAAATTCCACAGATGGAACAAAATAACTTAATTATGAAGAGTTTCCTCGAGCAAACCCACAACGAATCATTGAAGGCACACACATTAAAAAAAGAACACTGCATCTGGGTGTTTCACACCAAAGATCTAACCAAGAGCGTAGCTGGAAAAAAACAGAACTTGAAATATTACAACAAGCATGTGAAGCGAGCAAACCCAACACTCTTTAGAACCACATCCTTCTTCCATCCGATTGACCCATCTATTCATCCTTCCACCAGCCAACCATACTTGTATCCATCCATTTATACATTCATCCTTTTACCCATTAACAAATTTCAAGTTGCCATCCATCTGTCCTTTCACCCATCCATCTTGTCTTCTCGATCCATTCTTCCATCCTTCACCTCTATCCTTTCACTCTTCCACCAATCCTTTCTCCCTTCCATTCATTCATTCATTCTTCCATCCTTCATCCGACCTTGTGTTTTCCTTTTTTCCTTTGATGTTTCCTTCCTTCCTGTCAATCTTCCCTCCTCTTCTCATCTTTATTTCTCCTTTGTATCTACCCAGGTTTTTCTCCAGTCTTGGATTTTTTCTTACCTTTCTCTCTCCAGCTGTTTTATCGGTTTCTCCCTCTCGGAGTTATTCCCTATTCTAATTATTTCAATCTGTTTCCCTCACTGTGTATACCAGCCCAAGGCTCACCGCGCTCTGAGAGGTATGACCTAACAGTGTTTTTATGAGCACTTAGCAATCCTGCAGATAGAAGGGGCCCTTAAACATCCGATAGTGTTTAAGCAGAACCCCCACTTAGGATACTAGAATGGGGGCGGGTGTGGTACCTTGCACCACTGGATCGAGCATACATCACTGTTACTGTTGTAAGTACAACCATGCAGCCCACAAAGGTTGCAACATGTCTTGCTTTAGTGAAGGTAATATCAGATGACATCAGAAGAGACTATTATTTTGTGCAGTATTCGAAAGTCCTCTCCCAGCCCCCACTCATTCTTGTCTACAGAAATTATTGCATAAAATGCTCGTGAGTACTTCCCTCCCAACAGATATGTTTTTCAAAGTGGGCTCTGGCCCAGCCTTTCTGGGGGCCCCCTCTTAGAGCCATCTCTGTTCTGCAGAGTCTTGTCCTGATTAGCTTGAATTCTTTCTATACAGATTGTTTTCAATGCTGTTCTCCTTTAATTTCTTTTTAATGTAGGTGATGTGTGAGAGTCTATTGCAGACATTTTGCACAGAAATGTTGAGTTTTTGTTTATTACGACACCCATAAAAAAAATGTTTTAGAACAAAAGTGAATCCCACATATCAGACATGGGAGGGCATCACAGAGATTATTTTCAGTAATATTAGTGAGCTGCTGCAGTGTTAGAATACTGAAAACACACATCACTATCTTTGAATATTAGATATAAACACATTTAGAATTAGGACTAGTGTGCCTGTGCGCTGTCAGTGAGCTGGCCAAAAAGGCATTAAAGAGCTGAAACTGGATCATAAATTCATATCTGTTCCAAACAGGGGCTCCCAAAATATCTTTGGCCCAGGGACCCAAAAATCTTTCAAATGTCCCTGCCTGTCAACAGCCTCACATCTGTTTGCCAGAACCTTGTCCGTCACAGCCCTGAGCAGAAAGGGGCTGGTTTGCAATGGGAGCCTGAGGAAGGGGGACAGCTTACTGCCATCCTGGGGAAACGAGCATGCTTTAGGTGCAGTGGGTGTTCGAATAAATATGGAATTAAATGAATTCCGTAGGATCCTGTTATGGTGAATTATCCATTCCTTTCCTTTCCTTGTGTATCCTGACTGCTTAGAATTATCAGCATTTGCATATTTAAACTTTTCTATAATCAATTGGAACTTTTATAGAACGCAGTACTGTCCCGGAGTGTACAGTTATAATTCAATGGTCGTAGTCATATTACTGCAAACCGCTTTGTAATTGTTGTCAATTATTTCACCACAATTTATTGTACAGAATGCGTGCATGTAATAATGGTAACATTAAATCCTATAGCATTATCTTAACTTAACACAAAACAAGTTTTAGGCTCCATAAATTAACCTGACCGGTGTTAGAAAAGGGCGAGATGTGCAGAGAGAGAGAGGGTGCGGCTAAGAGCTTCCCCTGTACCAGTTCTGGGCGTCACGCAGTTTTAAAAGTGTAAACGATGGACAATAAAACATTTCAGTGAGTGTGCTGAACTAAACTATAACCAATCAGAACAAGGCCTACTAGGAAGGGGGCTATCCGATTACACCCACCCTGCACGGGGCCTGTAACTATGTCACAGAAATGAAAAGATGCCAAATAAGAACAATAATCCCATGGTTGCAGGGGTTGTGTAGTTATTTATTTTCTGCTGGTGGTGTGTGTGTGTATATATATATATATATATATATATATATATATATATATATATATATATATATATGTATATATATATATATATATATATATATATATATATATATATATATATATATATGTATATATATATATATATATATATATATATATATATATATATAGAGAGAGAGAGAGAGAGAGAGAGAGAGAGAGAGAGAGAGAGAGAGAGACAGAGAGAGAGAGAGAGAGAGAGAGAGAGAGAGAAAGGGAGAGCGAGAGAGAGAAAGGGAAAGGGAGAGCGAGAGAGAGAGAATTTGGCAAGATAATTTATTCCAACAGCAATTTACTCCAATGAAATCCTGTGCCGCAAGAAGAGCAGCATGCATACTCTAGGATGGGGGTACACCAGTGCAGGAAAAAACCCACTATAATGAGCACAAGAGGATATATTATAGAAAACCCAATGCTTAATAAATGGAATGCAGTGGAGTTACTTATTAATATGGGTCTGAAAAATATGATAAAAGAAGGTAGTATTTGAACATAATTAACTGTAAATTATACTTCTACATCTTGGTACTCATCTGGTATGAATGACTGCAGTTAAATACAGTAAACTAATGGAGTTCCAGGGGATTATCGGTTATCCAAGGAACCTGGTGTCTTTGGAGGGGGGGGGGGGGGGGGGAACAACTCATTTTGTCTGCTTTTATACCTTTGCAAATAAGAAGGACTGGCCCACAGGTTAAGTGGCAGCGAACAAGGACATTGGAAGGGAGACGCGGACCCGTCTGGCCCATTCTGGGAGATGCTGGCCCTGTGCTGCTTCTTTGCCATTTTGATATAATAGAAGCTCACATTTGTGTGGCAGATGGACCATTAAACCATGTTCAGTCTGATCATTTTTGCCTCCGCACATCCAGCCAGTTAGTGCTCTGCATCAAGCTTCCAACCGACCCAGCGCTTGCACTGATCCACCCAATCTGCCAACTCCTTGTAGGCAACCAATAGGCTGAACCCGTTCCTAGACCCTCAATGACAAAGTGACAAATGTGCTCGCAAGAAGCAACACCATGCACAAGATAACATCAAATTATTTAAAAGGCTCACTTGTTGATGGCTATCATGGTGCATGATGGGACCTCTAGGGCAAACTTTAGAAAACAAGGTCCCCAGCTTCAATCCACCCACACAGCTGCCCTCGCCTGGATACCCTCTCGGGTGATTAGTGTGTTATACAAATGAACATAACATAACATGAGAATATCATAACATACCAACATATAACAAATAACAATACATAAAGTAACATGAGAATATCATAACATACCAACATAGAACAAATAACAAAACATATAATCTCAGAATATCATAACATACCAACATATAACAAATAACAATACATAAAATAACATGAGAATATCATAACATACCAACATAGAACAAATAACAAAACATAAAATAATCTCAGAATATCATAACATACCAACATATTACAAATAACAATACATAAAATAACATGAGAATATCATAACATAGCAACATAGAACAAATAACAAAACATAAAATAATATCAGAATATCATAACATAACAACATATAACATAACAAAATAACATCACAACATAACATAACCTACCATCCCTTCCCTCGACCCATTCAATCAGTCACTCTGAGCTAAGCCCACCACTCTGCCCAGATCTTCCCTCACCTCATCCAGTCTGCACATTCCTGTCTCAACCCATCCACTCAAGTGTTGCATCAACCATCAAATGTATCTGCCCTCTCCTTGCTTTAACACCACACCTAAAGCCTTCTTTGGCTGGATCAATCCAAGCTGCCCAATTCCATCCTATCACAATCCACACTACCCACCCACTGCCCGAACACAACCAATCTCCTCACCCCTTGACTAAAACCATCCAACCTGCATATTTAATATGATCAGCCTGTTTCTTGCCTCTCCACATCTGCACGGCCCCTCTGGGTTAGATCTTTACTAGGTCAGATATATATGTTGCCGATTGCTTCCTGTGTGCAAATCTTACTAAATACTGCATTATCACCAGTAGGCCAATGCTAATTTGTTAAAACAGCCATGGAGGTCTGGTGCACGAGCCTAGGCTGCTTATTTCGAGCCCTGTTTAGTCCCACAGTTGCTCGCACTCTTCTGGTTACACTTCAGCACTTAGACCCAATGTTTGTTCACATATTAACACAAAACAGTGAAATCAAGCACTTCTCACCGGGAAGGGGCTGCAGCTTTAGGAAATCCACAGTAGTTTTCAGAATTTCTGCCTTTTCGGCCTTGGGGCTCCTGAACCTCTGTGGATGAGAAAAAGAGAAGGTTGTGTTGCGCCCTCTGTATATAGCGTCTTGAGTGAGAAGGGAAGGGGGCACTAGCCTCATTTAGTCCCCGGTGGGTAAGAGGAGGACTGTGTGGTGGGTCTGTGGTGAGAGAGGAGGGTGGACCAATAGCCTTATTCAGTCCTCAGTGGGTAAGAAAATGACTGTGTGGGGGTCTATAGTGAGAGGGGAGAGTGGAGCACTAGCCTCATTCAGTCCCCGTGGGTAAGAAGAAGAGGACTGTGTGGGGGTCTATAGTGAGAGGGGAGAGTGGAGCACTAGCCTCATTCAGTCCCCGTGGGTAAGAAGAAGAGGACTGTGTTGGGGTCTGTAGTGAGAGAAGGGTGGAGCACTAGCTTCATTCGTCCTTAGTGGGTAAGAAGAGGACTGTGTGGTGGGTCTGTAGTGTCAGGAGGGTGGAGCATTAGCCTCATTCGTCCTTAGTGGGTAAGAAGAGGACTGTGTGGTGGGTCTGTAGTGTCAGGAGGGTGGAGCATTAGCCTCATTCAGTCCTGATGCTTTAAGAAGGGAGAGAGTGCCACGGGTCTGGAGTGAGAGAAGGCTGCACCTTCAGTCTGATGCGGGTCTCCTGGGAGGAGAGCAGAGGGGGTGGCGTGTGGTGTGGGTGGTTTGAGGAGATGAGAAGGGGGTTTCAGACTAAACAGACCCTCGGTAATGGGCAAGGTTTTGCCGTGGGCTGTGCCTTGGAGTGAAGATGAGTGTGTGGCTTCTGGTCAGTGTGGTGTGCAGATGTTGTAGTTGGGATTTGGGGTTTAGGGAGCAGGATCCGAGCTGGGTGGACTGTTTGTCTCATCCAGTTGTGGTGTGTGTGTGTGGCAGGGTGGAGGGTTTGGTGTGGGACTTAAGTGAGATGGGATAATGGTGGAGGAAAAATGTGCAAAGGGAGCACCTCCAGCCAGAAATTGTCCTCCGGGGGGAGAGGGGGTGATAAACAGCTACCTGCGGCGGATGGGGGGGCACGGTGTATGTGTAATTTGAAGTCAGAGGGAGAGGAGGGTCGAGCTTCAGCCTCAGCCTCACCTGGTCCTCAGTGGCCTCCATGAGCAGGGTCCTTAGCACCTCCAGGCTATAGTTGATGCGCTCTCTTCTCCTCTTCTCCTGGATGTGCTTCAATAGCTGGGAGAAAGTGCTTGAAAGGTTAATATCACAGAGGAGAAAAGGAGGGCGGTGGAGAAATACTGCCATCGTGAGACCAGCTTCGGCATAGCACCATGGTGAAAGGTGAAAGGCCAAAGGTCTGCACAGCTGCACCATATATACTTATCAAGACATCCATCTAAGATTCTACGCAGATACCTGACCAGACAACCTGACGTATTCTCTGTATCCTAAAATCTTACTGTCGGACCCCACTCGCTTCTAGGCACTTTAAATTTCCAAGACATTGTTACTCCAGGCGCTCCATGAATGGAGAGTCAGGGTAAACATGGGCATAAAGGTGGAACTCGACTCTGGCTTTATTCTGCCGACAGGTCATTGATAGGACATAAATTAAGGCCAAGAACAAATGGAAAGACCAGAAAATAACTTTAAAAAAAGTTTGTATAACCAACGCGACCCGAGGCCGTGGACGGATGCAAGCTCCCGCCTAAGACTCTGGAACTCGAGACCGTGGGATGGGTGCAAACCCCCACCTGAGACCGTGGAAGGGTGTAAACCCCCACCTGAGACCGTTAAAGGGTGTAACCCCCCATCTGAGACTAAACTCCCATCTGAGACCGTTGAAGGGTGTAAACCCCCACCTGAAACCGTGGAAGGGTGTACATCCCCACCCGAGAATGTGAAAGGGCGTAAACACCCACCAGAGACCGTGGAAGGGTGTAAACTTCCACCCGAGACTGTGGACGGGTGTAATCGCCCCCTCCCCCCTCTAAGTAGCATCCCTATCGGCCACTTGTCAGAGTTGGGGGGCTGCGTGGGTCTACCCAAGACTTCGGGACCACGGAAGGCCTCCAATCAGGCCACGTGCCCCGTCGGCTCTGCGGAACTGCGTGAATAACACTTAGCACACGATATTGTTTTTTAGGGCCTCGCTGCCTGCCTCAGGTAGGAGGAATGTCTGGAGTGCCACCCTCAGCCCTTCCCACCTGGCCCCGTCCATTCGCTCGGTGCAGTTTAACCCCCTCCCCGACCCTCGGTAGCACACGGGGAGGTCTCGAGGCCGCTCCCGCGAGGCTATCGGGGACCCCCCCCCCCCCCTTCACCTGGGCAGGTGACAGCGGCATAACGCACCAGCCGGTCCGTGACTGGCCAACTCCACGGGTGGGCGTCCGCGGAGACAGGCTTTTTTTTTTAAAGTTTTGTATAGCGCTAGCTAGACCCGTAGGTATTAGAGCGCTTCACATACACATTGAGAAAAAAACAGAAGGGCCTTACATTACCTAGAAGGCTGAACCACGGATAAAGAATACAGCATGAACAATAAATAACTGTGCAATGGAGGGGGAGAGAACAAAAGGTGATTAGCATAGTCAGTTCACCAACAATCCTTGAGGAGTCAAGGCTTCACCACAGCGCCCCCACACACGTGCCAACCTGCATGGGGCACAGTAGCGCCTAGAGCGCATGGGTCTGCAATGACGGAGACGGCGGCCACCTCCTGACCAGGGCGCGGGCAGAGCGAAGCACACCGCAGAGAGCGAAAGATGGAGACAAGTGAGGAGAAAAGAGGGATGAGAGACAGGGAGGGTTTGGCAGCAACTGAGGAGAGGAAATAAGAGGGAGACTGAAAAAAAGAAAGTGAGGGTTGGACAGCGAGCGAGGTGAGAGAATGAGAGGGAACCAGAGAGAATAAGAGGGAGACCGAGAGTACAAGAGGGAGACCGAGAGTACAAGAGGGAGGTAGAGAGTATGAGAGGGAGATAGAGAGTACGAGAGGGAGATAGAGAGTACGAGAGGGAGACCGAGAGTACAAGAGGGAGAGAGTATGAGAGGGAGACTTGAGATAACGAGAGAGAGAGAGACTGAGATAACGAGAGGGAGACTGAGATAACGAGAGGGAGACTGAGATAACGAGAGGGAGACTGAGATAACGAGAGAGAGACTGAGATAACGAGAGAGAGACTGAGATAACGAGAGAGAGACTGAGATAACGAGAGAGAGACTGAGATAACGAGAGAGAGACTGAGATAACGAGAGAGAGACTGAGATAACGAGAGGGAGACTGAGATAACGAGAGGGAGACTGGGATAACGAGAGGGAGACTGAGATAACGAGAGGGAGACTGAGATAACGAGAGGGAGACTGAGATAACGAGAGGGAGACTGAGAAAGTGAGGGTTGGACAGCGAGCGAGGTGAGAGAATGACAGGGAACCAGAGGGAATGAGAGGGAGACCGAGAGTACAAGAGGGAGACCGAGAGTACAAGAGGGAGATAGAGAGTACGAGAGGGAGACCGAGAGTACAAGAGGGAGAGAGTATGAGAGGGAGACTTGAGATAACGAGAGGGAGACTGAGATAACGAGAGGGAGACTGAGATAACGAGAGGGAGACTGAGATAACGAGAGGGAGACTGAGATAACGAGAGGGAGACTGAGATAACGAGAGGGAGACTGAGATAACGAGAGGGAGACTGAGATAGAGAAAGTGAGGGTTGGACAGCGAGCGAGGTGAGAGAATGACAGGGAACCAGAGGGAATGAGAGGGAGACAGAGGGGACGATAGGGAACCAGAGAGAATAAGAGGGAGACCGAGAGTACAAGAGGGAGACAGAGAGTACAAGAGGGAGACCGCGAGTACAAGAAGGAGACAGAGAGTACAAGAGGGAGACAGAGAGTACAAGAGGGAGACAGAGATAGAGAAAGTGAGGGTTGGACAGCGAGCGAGGTGAGAGAATGACAGGGAACCAGAGAGAATGAGAGGGAGACAGAGAGGACGAGACGGAGACTGAGGGGATGAGACGGAGACTGAGGGGATGAGACGGAGACTGAGGGGATGAGACGGAGACTGAGGGGATGAGACGGAGACTGAGGGGATGAGACGGGGACTTGGGGAACGAGAGGGCGCCAGAGAAAGCACGAAAGAGTGAGATGAACTGGGGCATAAGGTGAAGCGAGAGGAGAGATGCGTCGACAGTGAGAGTGGGAGAGACGCGCGGAGAGCATGAGGAGGAACGAGAACCATAGAGAGAGTGTGAGATGCAAAGCGACCGGGAGGGAGAGGCGCACAGTGAGACGGAGACGCGTGCTGAGAACCAGATGGAGAGACTGGGAGGGGAAAACAGCTACGCAGAGAAAAGAGAGACACATGAGAGGAAAGAAGGAAAGCAGAGGGGGCAATGTACAAGGAAGGGGGAGATTGGCGGGACAGACCGAGAAGAAGGCGCAGAAGGAGACAACAGGGTAGAATTTAAGAGAGGGGGCAGCAATCAATCCGAGAGGTAACCATCAAGAGACAGGAGTGGGACGCGGCGCAACCGCACGGCGAGGGGGATAGACAGCGAAAGAACGAGAAACCAAATAGAGAAAACGAGTTAAAGCAAGAAGAGAATACAAAACACAGACCAATAGAGAGGAAAAAAAAGCTAAAGAGACTTTGCCTAAAAGAGAGGAGGTCTTCACAAGGAAATGCAAAGGGTACATGTGCAGAGAACGATAAACAAGGAGTCCCAGGCAAAAACAAAGAGCTGACCAAGTGGAGGTATGGTCAGAGAGACCACCATATTCAGAACAAGTTAAATACATTCACCCCACTACCCGCTTAAGCAAGACATATGAGCTAATGCGGACTCCTTCTATATCCTGCAAGCACAGGGCCCCACACATGCTGCAAGCACAGGGGCCCACACGTGCTGCAAACACAGGGGCCCACACATGCTGCAAACACAGGGGCCCACACGTGCTGCAAACACAGGGGCCCACACATGCTGCAAGCACAGGGGCCCACACGTGCTGCAAACACAGGGGCCCACACATGCTGCAAACACAGGGGCCCACACGTGCTGCAAACACAGGGGCCCACACATGCTGCAAGCACAGGGCCCCCACACATGCTGCAAACACAGGGCCCCGAACGTTGCGCTCAGTCCCTGCACATGCCTGCCCTGCCCAGGTCTGTCATGCTTTACCTTTCTGTCCCCTCGGGGCTCCCATATCTGGTCAGTCAGCTTCATGGCGGGCGGCATCGTTCGAGCTCACAGCGGCGATATAAAATGTGAGCTGGGGTCTGCGCTCCCCTTATATACAACCCTTGCTGTCCCCCCCACCGCCCCTGCTCCCACCCTGCCCCCAGAGCCTGCACCTCCCGTTCCCACGCCTGGACCGTGCCCCTCACGCCTCCCACTGCGCCAGGAGTGTGGCTGCCCCCTTCACACGTGCGCCCCAATTACCCACCCCAGGGGGGAGGGCGCTCCAGGTGTCGTCAGATCCCCCCTCTCCATTGTAAGGGACTCGAGGCCATTAGCCGCCCCGACACCTCGCGGTCCGCCGGTTTGGGCTGGTTTAGCCTGCTTTCCCTGCACAGTGACGTCTGCAGCTCCCCCAGCTGACCCTCTGCGCCTTGTTAACACTTGTGGGAACTGTGCAAAAGAATACAGTACAACAAGGTTTTATGGCCACGCTAAAGTAACTAAATACACAAGTATGAACAAGGCCTACTTGCAAAAAGGATTTCTGTCATATAATCTGGGCAGAGCTGTCAGCTGAGAGCCAGGACAGCAGCTCGTTTTCTGCTCTGACGGCGGTGGCGGTGCAGACACTGTCATTGTGAACGAGCGCCTTCATTATCTGTGGGTAAAAGGTCTTTACTCGGTCACCTGCAGCCAGGTATTCTGTGGCCACCTTACACTGTCACCTGCAGCCAGGTATATTTTATGGGTACAAAGGGAAGGGGTCCCAGACAAAAAACACAGTACTGTAAACTTATATCTTAATGCACAATTAATTCAGGGAGCAAGGCTAGTCAATGCAAAAAAGTTTTATTCAGATTTGCATGATTTCCTTTCACTGCGTTAAAGTTCATCATACATTTGATTATATACAAAACAAATTGATAATAAACGTACGCGCCCACATTCACAACGGGGGGGGGGGAAGGTGAAGGTAGTGTCAGGGACAGGGTGGGGTTAAGGAATAGTCAGATTCATTCAGTGGCAAATATCATTTTCAATTTAGAAACTTAATGCATGTGGTCCCTTTAGCCAAAGGGCCACGTCATACAGCTCTTAAAGAGTCCAACACATAATTGATGCACAAAACCAAACTCCGTTTCAGCCGTTAAGGTCCTGCTTGGGGTGGGAGATTGGTCGTAGTTGAGTAGTCAACGTTTCGACCCGTAGTATAGGTAGGTAAGTAGTCCTTACAAGGCGGGTATTCTTCAGGACAAAGGAGTTGTGGGTGGGCAACCTCCTAGGGAGTAGTTAAAAAGATCAATTAACACACACACCTCCTGTTAATTATTACAAGGAGGGCGGAAATTGGAGAGAGCAATTTTAACAATTAAAAACGTGCTGTCAAAGGGGTTTTGTCACGGACACCGTTTATACCAAGGGCGAGGCTAGACGAGCCCGCCTTTAGGGCCCGGCCCCCCGGCCCACACCGCGCCGCCATTGGTTCATAGGCCCAGGAGGCTGCCCTATGGGCAGCCATCCTGGGAAGTACTTCCGGGTCAGGGGGCGCGTGACGCACGTCCGGTGGGGGCGTGGGGCAGAGGCCATGACCTATTTAGGTCTGGGTCACGGTCAACTCGGCCTCTTTCCCCGCCTGCGCCGGACCTGATCGCCACTCCCTGTCCGTTAGTCAGCTAGTTTTAATCTTGAAACTTTAAGTTAAACTTAGGTTGCCCAGTAGCTTCCCCGCCCCATAGTCTGACCCCCGAGGACATTGACGGAGTGCCGACGAACCTCGACGTGCAGCGGAGGAGAGAGCGCCGACCGGGTCGCCAGGTGAGGTGCCGGGGTTAGCTGAGGCTGGGGGCGGGCGCGGGTCCGGGGCTTGTTTGACGCCTCCTCCTGCTGCAGCCCGGTGAGGTGTTGGGAGCGGAGAGCGTGGTGCGGGCCCGCGTTCGCCTGCAGCGGCCTTGGGAAAGGGCAGCAGAGCTCCGGCGCCGTCGCCTGGCGGCAGGGTGGGTGTGGGGGCGAGGGAGAAGGGTAGCGGGACTCAGAGTAGTTGGTAGCGGTGCAAAGAAGGTACCATGGCACCCAGGGGGCTGAGCCATAAGCGCAAGGGCAAAGACCCGGAGATCGCGCAGTTACTGGCCTTGCTCCTCCAGAAGTTTAACGGGGACGACGAGTGCAGTGAAGTAGAGTCTGAGGGGCCCCATTCCGATCCGGAGGGAGAGACCCCGAGCATTGCGGAGCGCCCACGCAGGCGTGGTGTTCCGCCCAAAGCGGCGTTCCCTCCCCTGCCCAAGAAACCGAGGGCACAGAATCCTAGGGGCTCACGTGGGCAGAAGAAGAAAGGGAGCGGTGGGGGAGCGGGGCTGCCCCCCCCTCCGAGGGTTCCTTCGCCGAGTGCCCCCCCATTGGCGCCGCCTGCACCCGTAGCTCCTCTTCCTGCGCCCCAGGCGCCAGTACTCCCGTGGGCGGCGCCTCTAGCTCCAGTAATTCCGGCTTCTGCGCCACAAGCGCCCGCAATTCCTGTTTCTGCGCCACAAGCGCCTGTAATTCCTTCACCCGTAGCGCCTCTTCCGGTGCCCCAGGCGCCAGTAATCCCACTGGCGGCGCCTCCAGCTCCAGTAATTCCTCTTCCTGCGCCACAAGCGCCTGTAATTCCTTCGCCTACACCACTAGCGCCAGGGGCCCCTCTACCCGCGCCTCAAGCGCCTGTTATTCCCCCAGCGGCACCAGGTGCTCCGGCGATACCCCCGGCCCCTGTGCCTACGGGTGACATCTTGAAGGAAATCTTGGGGGCCATAGCGGCGCTGGGATCTCCCCCGGTGCTTCCTGAGAAGGTCGCAGTGTCCCCACCAGTGGTAGTAAGCCCACCCGCCCAGCCCCAACTCGAGGGCGCTGGGACTGGGGGCGCTTTGGGGGAAATCTTAAATGCCCTGAAGGCGCTCACTCGAGCTCCGGGCGCAGCACCCCCTCTTCCTCCGGTAGCCGTGGCACCGACCTTGGTCCCGGCAGTCACGCCTTGGGTCCCGGGGAATAAGGATGAGGGCCCACTAGGCGAGATCAAGGAGCAATTGGCGCTGTTAGCCAGGACGCAGGCTCTGAATGCCCCGGTGGCCCCATCGGCGGTGGCGGCCCCCGCTTGTGCCCCCAGTACTCCAGGAGGTAAGCCTGAGATGAAGGGCCCGGAGCCCGGGGCGGGAGCGATGGTGGGGGGTGGCCAGGGCTATGTCTTGTCTAAACCAGGCCGCCTGGCCACACACGTATCTCCCGATATGAAGGAAAAAATTTGGAAGGGGGAATTCGTAGATATATTTGCTTTGATTAGGCCCAAGAGAATGGAGGTGGAGAGTAAGGACAAGGAGGGCAAGGATAACTCCTCCAAGGATAGGAGACCGAGGGTGGAAGAAACTATCACGAACTGGCTATTTGGTTTCCAGGTGTTCATCACAGTAGTTATTGAGAAGAAGCCAGAGTTGGCGGGGCCATTGGTGTACTATATGCACAGGATTTTGAAAGCGCACACGACGCATGGTGGGACAGCCTGGCTGGATTATGATAGGGATTTCAGATGGGAGAAGGTGCAGGACCCAGACATGGGTTGGGACCAGGTGGAGGTCAATGTGTGGTTGGAAAGTGTGAATGCCAAAGCATGTGGGTCGCAAAACAATAGACAGCCCTTTCGGACATCCCAGGGGGGACCTGGGGATAAGCGGGGGACATGTTGGCAATTTAACAGGAAGGTGTGCACCTGGCCGCCGGACAAGTGCAAGTTCAGGCACGCATGCTCTTTTTGCGGGCACCCCTCGCATCCCGAATTCAAGTGCATTAAAAAATCCAAGGAACGGGGAGGGGGGGGCAGAGAGGTTAAGCCCTCCCAGCCATAAGCTGCCCACCCCGGTGGACATTGGGAAACTGGTTTTTTGGCTGAATCAGTATCCAGACCGGTCAGCAGCCAAAATCTTGTACTCAGGGTTCTCAGAGGGGTTTCGCATTCCAGCTCTTGGGGTCCCCCCGGTTAGGTTTTGCAATAATCTGTTATCTGCGAGGGCGATGCCTGCGGTGGTTGAGTTGAAGGTGCAGAAGGAGCTTAGTGCGGGGCGTGTAGCTGGCCCGTTCGGGGCCCCCCCGCTCCCAGGCTTTGTCTGCTCACCCCTAGGGGTAGTACCGAAGAAGGAACCGGGGCAATTCAGGATGATCCATAACTTATCTGCACCCAAGGGAGAGTCTGTGAACGATGCTATCGACCCAACTTTGTGTTCAGTATCTTACTCGTCCTTTGACGTAGCTTTGAATAAAGTGAGGTCACTAGGGCCTGGCGCCATCATGGCCAAGACGGACATAGAATCCGCTTTCCGCCTGTTGCCTGTTCACCCGGAGGATTATCACCTGTTGGGATTCCAACTGAACCAGCAGTTTTACTATGATAAGTGTATGCCCATGGGGTGTGCTGTCTCCTGTAGGTATTTTGAGACCTTTAGTTGCATGCTACAATGGTTGTTCTCTCATAAGACAGGCTGCAGGGAGGTTGTGCATTATTTAGATGACTTCATGGTTATGGGGCCGGCCGCCTCCACGGCTTGTAATCAGGCGTTGGACCAATTGGTGGCCTTATTCAGGGAATTTAATATTCCGCTGGCCCCGGGCAAGACAGTGGGTCCTGATACATGCATGACATTTCTGGGGATTGAAATTGACACGGTGGCGGGGGAATGCAGGTTACCACAAGACAAAGTGAAGTCTTTTTCCCACGCCATTGACGCAGTCTTGGCTTGTACGAAGGTGACTTTACACCAGCTTCAGGTTGTGGTGGGACAGCTAAACTTCGCCCTCAGGATCATCCCCATGGGACGCCCCTTTTCTAGATCTATTGCTAGGGCGATGGTGGGCCTAACACAAAAGCACCACAGAGTGCGCCTACGGGCCGAAGTAAAGGGTGATTTGAGAGTGTGGCGAGATTTCTTAGCGAATTTCAATGGCACGGTTGTCTGGCCGTCCGCCCCGGTGTCCAACTCTGAGTTAGGATTATTTACGGATGCGGCAGGCAGCGTTGGCTTTGGGGCTATCCTCGGGCCTAAGTGGTGCGGGGCGGAGTGGCCGGAAGAGTGGCACAAAACAGGTTTGACAAGAAATGTAGCCTTTTTGGAGTTGTTCCCCATACTGGTGGCAGTGTCTGTTTGGGCAGAGCACTTCAGGAACAGATCAGTGATATTCTGGTCAGACAACATGTCTGTGGTTGAAGCCATTAACCGGCAGGGGGCCACGTGTAAGAATGTGCTGAGATTGTTGAAACGGTTGGTGTTGGCATGTTTGAGGTTGAATTTAACGTTTAAGGCAGCACACATTCCAGGGGTCGACAATCATGCTGCTGATGCTTTGTCTCGTTCCAAGCTGCAGGAGTTTCGGAGGTTCCATCCGGCAGCGGAGGATCAGAGGACGGTGTTCCCACCATCACTGTGGAGGATTGGAGCCCCGCTTTAGCGGGGCTGGTAGGTGCCTCATTGAGTGACCGCACTCGGAAAGCGTATCAGCAGTGTTTTTTGTATTACAGGACATTAGTGCAAGAGGCGGGTTTCTCATGTTGGCATTCTGATCAAGCTATGTTTCACTTTCTGCAGCACATCTATGACCAGGGCAAGTCGCTTTCTTATGCCAGGACGCACGTCACTTCGGTGGGTTTCTTTGCTAGATTAGCGGGCCTGTATGATCCAGGGATGTCTTATGTAGTCAAGAGAGCTCTGACTGGGTGGGCCAGGAGGGAAGGCCCTAAGCGGGACAGTAGGAGGCCCCTGGACGTGGGGACTCTGAGGAGGATGCTAGACGCCCTCCCTAGACGGTGCACTTCGACCTTTGAGAGCACGTTATTCTCTGCAGTCTTCTCGTTAGCCTTTTATGGGGCATTTCGTCTGGGGGAGATAGTGGGGTCCTCTCGCGTTGATCATAATGGGGGGCTGCAGTTTGGGGACCTCAATCTTACAGCAGGGACCATGGAGGTATGCCTCAGAAAGTCTAAGACCGACCAGCTGGGTAAAGGTGCCTGGATCCAGTTGGGCTCTGCGCCTGATGCGCCTGTGTGCCCGGTAGCCTGTATGCGGGCATACCTGGCCATCCGCCCTGGGGAGAAGAGTCAGGCCTTGTTCATTCATGAGGGGGGTGAGTGTGTCTCGCAATACCAATTCAAGGCTGTACTACGGGAGGCTCTGGGTGACCTGGGCCTTGGGGATTCGGGCTATTCATCCCATTCATTCAGGATAGGCGCTGCCACATTGGCGGCAGGGGCAGGGTTTTCTTCCAAGGCGGTGAAGAAGGTGGGCCGTTGGTCGTCCGCCTGCTTTAAAAGATATGTAAGGCCCGAATTGTTATGACGTAGTGTATTGCCATGCCCATGCCTGACTTTTCTATTTCCTCTCCGATTACTAGTATGCCAGGGAAGGTGGTGTGGGTATTGGGACACTCGTTCGTTCGACGGGCAGCGGTGCGACTGCGGCAACGGCGAGTGCAGAAGCCACCCGGGCTGGCAGGGACGGAGTTTTTGTGGCATGGTGTGGGAGGAATGCGGATTCGGCACCTGCGACGGTTGGTGGAAGACATCAAGGGGCGCGAGAGGCAGTCTCCCGCATTGGTCATCTTACACTTGGGCGGCAACGACATGGTCGACAGGGGCCGCCTCGCAGTCAAAGAGGCACTACTTACGGAAATTGCTTGGCTGGGGCGAACCTTCCCCCAGGCCAGGATAGCATGGTCATGCATGATCCCACGACGATGGTGGGGCAATGGGATCCGGCCGTACCCGGTGAACGTGTCTGTGAGGCGTCTCAACGGAGAATTGGCAAAGATGTGCTCAGGAAAGGGCCGCTTGCTACATCTCCCGCACAGGATGATCTCGGGATCTGAAATGTTTCACCAGGACGGGGTGCATCTGTCGGACATTGGTATGGATGCTTGGATTCAAGGCATTTGGTCATTTGTGCTGAACTTGGCGGCAGGGGGGAAGGGCGACGGACCTGAGGGCCCTAGTCTCCCTTGTGGCGGAAAAGAGACATTTGAACACTGATAGACTGGAAAAATGGAGTGGAGTCCGCCTTGCGCACTCCCTACGCCAGCACTGAGGGGAGAGAGGGTAAGCTCTCCGCAGGGGGATGGAGACCACCGGCTGGGGAGGCAAGGGCGTCAGGTACGAGCCTCATAGCAGCGTGGTGGATGAGAGGTGGGGCCCTGGAAATGGCGGACAAGGACCCGAGGGCTGGGGCCCATCGCTCGTGGGGCGCAGGTGGGTGGCACCTGGCGCGGGCATCGTACTTGGGGGATGCGAACCTAAGGGCCCCTTGGTGCTGGGGGAAGCAAGAAGTTATGAGCAAATAAATACAAGTTGAAACGTATAATAAAGTTGATGATGAAGAGTTGATAATAAAGGAAGGAGGTTGCTCATAATTTGAGAAATGTATAAACGATTTACTTGTCATGTTTATGAAGTGTAATTAAACATGGCCTTTTAAACCCACCTGTTCTCAAGTGCTTGTTGTGGTGGGTAGGCGGGTGTGGAGCATGCTGGGGGATCCGGGCCCTATACCAAGGGCGAGGCTAGACGAGCCCGCCTTTAGGGCCCGGCCCCCCGGCCCACACCGCGCCGCCATTGGTTCATAGGCCCAGGAGGCTGCCCTATGGGCAGCCATCCTGGGAAGTACTTCCGGGTCAGGGGGCGCGTGACGCACGTCCGGTGGGGGCGTGGGGCAGAGGCCATGACCTATTTAGGTCTGGGTCACGGTCAACTCGGCCTCTTTCCCCGCCTGCGCCGGACCTGATCGCCACTCCCTGTCCGTTAGTCAGCTAGTTTTAATCTCCCACCCACCCGTCCCTTGAGGCAGTGATTTGAAGGGTGCGTTGCGGAAAAGAGACATTTGAACACTGATAGACTGGAAAAATGGAGTGGAGTCCGCCTTGCGCACTCCCTACGCCAGCACTGAGGGGAGAGAGGGTAAGCTCTCCGCAGGGGGATGGAGACCACCGGCTGGGGAGGCAAGGGCGTCAGGTACGAGCCTCATAGCAGCGTGGTGGATGAGAGGTGGGGCCCTGGAAATGGCGGACAAGGACCCGAGGGCTGGGGCCCATCGCTCGTGGGGCGCAGGTGGGTGGCACCTGGCGCGGGCATCGTACTTGGGGGATGCGAACCTAAGGGCCCCTTGGTGCTGGGGGAAGCAAGAAGTTATGAGCAAATAAATACAAGTTGAAACGTATAATAAAGTTGATGATGAAGAGTTGATAATAAAGGAAGGAGGTTGCTCATAATTTGAGAAATGTATAAACGATTTACTTGTCATGTTTATGAAGTGTAATTAAACATGGCCTTTTAAACCCACCTGTTCTCAAGTGCTTGTTGTGGTGGGTAGGCGGGTGTGGAGCATGCTGGGGGATCCGGGCCCTATGCAATATGGGCACAGAAAAATACAGAAGACATGTTAGTGGCATATTGCCCAAGATTCATTGCATACTGCTTAACATCAACACATAGCCTAGGTCACCCTAGTTCAAGATACAATTAAGAGGTCATTGGCAGTAGTAGTTTCCTTACTACTAAAACACCCCACTATAGAGATTACGTTGGCATAGGATTGTTGATGTTAAGCAGTATGCAATGAATGTGACGCCTGAGTTTGAAAGGCGTAGCGCGAGCCTTCACCTGCGTGCTGCCTCCCGCCTGTGACTCCGACCTACCACTTAATCGTCTCTGCTGCGCCCTCACCTGTGTGCTGCCTCCCGCCTGGGACCTCGACCTGCCACTGCATCGCTTGCCTCGGAAAAGCAGTTCTTGCCATTCTATCGCCTCTGCTGTCTCCTCCCCCCGCCGCAGCCCTCCAACATCGGGACTGCCGCCGAGCGGGGGAGTAGAGACTACAGCCCCCAGAAGCCTCCGCGACTGGCCCGGAAGTCGCGTAGAGGCTGAGCGCCTGGAGGCGCCGTAAAAGGGGCTGTTCTTGCGGCGGAGCGGGTGTGTGACGCCTGAGTTTGAAAGGCGTAGCGCGAGCCTTCACCTGCGTGCTGCCTCCCGCCTGGGACTCCGACCTACCACTTAATCGTCTCTGCTGCGCCCTCACCTGTGTGCTGCCTCCCGCCTGGGACCTCGACCTGCCACTGCATCGCTTGCCTGGGAAAAGCAGTTCTTGCCATTCTATCGCCTCTGCTGTCTCCTCCCCCCGCCGCAGCCCTCCAACATCGGGACTGCCGCCGAGCGGGGGAGTAGAGACTACAGCCCCCAGAAGCCTCCGCGACTGGCCCGGAAGTCGCGTAGAGGCTGAGCGCCTGGAGGCGCCGTAAAAGGGGCTGTTCTTCCTGCATCGCGGGACCGCGCGCGGGACCGGGCCCGGGGCTAAGCCCGGGCAAAGGGCGGGCCCTCTGTGGCCCTCAGAGGCCTGAGGAGCCTGGGCTGGGCTATACCCTCTGGCCGTTTCGTTGTATACTGCCAAGGTATTTATCATATTTCGTTCTATAAAATCTACCGTAATGGCACCCATGGAGCCCAAATCAAATGTAAAGAACATGGTCAAAAAAACGCCTATACACACACGTTCTGTCACAAGGAACACTGCCTCAACAAAAACACCGCTACCAACGTTAACTGCAATTGACCGCATGCTCCAACAGACAATTGTAGTGGTAGCCAATGCTATTGAAAATACTGAGAGACGTCTGTCACTACCACCAAGTATTTGTTTAACCCAGCAGGTATTACAACCTGAGGATTGTAATGTAAACAACATAAATGTGACATCACTATCGAATAATTCCATTTTAATGCAATCCTATGCGGGTCTCCCAGGGGTTGTGCCAACTGATGTGGAAGACCCTCCTATTCTTCCAGCAGTATTCCATGACAGGGACAGTCGGTTGTCCCTAACTCCCAATTTGCAGATTAATGTCACTCCACCTGAGGAACAGGGGCCCAGTAATGCGTCTGAGACCAGCGCAATTCTGATCTCCTGTGATAATGATGATTCCATCCCTCCTACTGATTCACCCAATAATAGCTGTGCAGACATTCCGATTGGCAATGACTCTGTCCACTACAGACTTAGATCCAGACGCACACGTAAAAGAAAATTACTGGCCCCGTGTAGGGGGTGCGCGAAACAAAGGGGCAGAAGAAAGAAGGTAATTCCATCACTATTAGAACAGGCCAACGGAAGAGAGTTACCTCCATCGGAGCTAAGCCCAAACTTGGGATTGGGAGGTAATATCAATCCTACAACACCCTATGAGGAGACTATAATGTGTCATTTAATGGAGGCTATGAAGCTCCTCATTTCCCCTATAAATGACAAACTTGAGGAGATTTGCAAAAGGGTGGGAAATCTGGAGCAATTGGGTCTAGCTAAATTAGACATCCTAGAACATCTGGGCCCCCATGTCACACCTACTCCTCTGCATGTAACCCCCAGGAATAAGGTCAACACGACCGCCACTAGTACAACTAATTCACAGGTCCCTCTCGTCAGAAATGTGGCCCCTATGGATGCCCTTGGCAAAACCACTAATTCTTACAATAATACCCCAGATAACATAATTAGTGGGCCCCCCGGGGTAAGAGGTAGAGTGCCAATGGGACACACCTCAGTAAATGGGAACTCAACAGGACGTAGCTGCTATAACAACATCATTCCTGCAGTGATTAATCTCCCCCCAGAAAGTAGGCCATATGTGGCAATTCTTGCCAATGTCCCGAAATTGAAACCCTCCCAAACCGAAAATAGTGAAACTCATAAAAACAAAATTTTGCACTGGCTTGCCCACAATTGCGGATTTCCCCTAAGAGGGGCAAGTCAGATTCTTTCAACCCAAAGGGTAGGGTGGGTGGGCCCCAGCAAAAAGGAGATTAGGGGGGACTGTGTAATTATAAATTACAAAACCACCGAATGGGCAAGAGATTCAATCTTGAACGCGCCAATCCCATCTGATAACGATTATAATACCACTTTGTTCCCACTGGATTACTTCTACAGACATCAGGCGGGATTTAAAATTCCCGTACAGAACTTTAAACATCCCAGAGCAATAAACATGCCCCACCCACCAGTACAGCAGGCACCAGCACAACTAATCAAGCACCCTATTACTTCTTATGACTCACATAATCATTACACATTGCAGCAACCACTGAACTTACTTAGAACACTAAATCCCAATTACTCCAACAACCTCAATGTTACTGGGTTGGAAACGAGCATTTATGGCCAATATGCAGTCCCAACGTCTAATAGATTTCAGATTTTCAATTCCTTAGATGAAAACGATTGACTCGGGGGCATCCCTGCTGACGAGTCATCTGTAACTGAGGAATTGAGGTTGATGGACGTTAAAACAGTTGAGGAATTTCCAACAGACACCTCTACGGTAAATTCTAGCGATTTGACCTTAATAGATGCTACCACATGATGAAAATTACCCGGAGAAACAGACACTATCATCGGTCATCGACCCACCCCAAGTAGTCTTGGAAGAGAATCTGAGGGCTATTACGTGGAACATAGCTGGGATAGCTTCTAAGGTAAACACTCCCATATGGGCTGATTTTATTAAACAGGGTTTTGACATAATCTGCTTGCAAGAAACTTGGGATAGGGAAGAAATACACGTTGAGGGTTACACTTCATTTAATGTACAGGCTGTGGCATCCCAGGCTGGCAGAGCCAAGGGCGGCCTTGTGACCCTAATATCCACTGCACTGACTGAGTTTCGTGTCAGTGATCATGTTGTTCTAGGAGAACACGCTTCCGTTCTGCGTATGGCCCATAGTAGTAGTAGAGATTTAATAGTAGTGAACTTCTACAACAACATTGTGGGGGACAAGCGGGGTATGTTTATTGCTGAGATAGAGCGGGCCATAGATGCGACCTTAACAAGTACACCCAAATCAGCTGTTATCCTATGGGTAGGAGACTTTAACATCAGAACATGTAGTTATGCCCTCAAGGGGGCATGCGGCCATAGGGAGGAGTACTTGGGAAGGGAAACATGTGTATATAATCATTTCCCGCACAACAACTATGGTAGCGCTTTAAATAACCTACTTGCTAAATACGACTTGGACCTCCTAGAATGCAACAAAAATGTAAATAATGTCAGGTGCCCGACATATCATGGGCGTAACAGCCAATCATTTATTGATCACATTATGATATCTTGTTCTGTAGCTTATATTAATGTATGGGTGATTGAACAAACGGTCAGTGACCATAACAGTGTAACTGTTGAATTATTGGGTTGGGGAACCAAAAAGAACACCTATGGTCAACCAATCCAGGACATTGCAGCAGAAAGACCGAATGGGATGAGGGTGAAATGGATTAAAGTTGACCCCACCCATTTTGTTGCTAATGTGATCACAAATTGTTGTAGAGAAGTTGAGTATTGCTTGTCATCGGAACCATGTCCACGAACCTTGTTATTCAACTTCTTAACTATAACAAAAACTATTGAGAAATCCTTGACGCATAAATCTCGCAAATCAAGGAAGGTCACGGCAGTGTGGTTCGACAATCATTGTGCCCAGTCACTTAAAAGGTTGAAAACCTCTCTTGATACTACTCCAAGAGATGCCAGCAAGATTAGGGAAGAGCGTTACAACTATAAAACTGCTCTCTCTATTAGGAAGAAGGAATTGCAGGATGAGGCTTGGGCGAAATTAGATCTGGCCGCAGATACTAAAGACCATAAACTTTTTTGGGATACTGTAAATGGACCATTCCTGAAGAACAACAACATTCCTGAACTAACTTCGCATGTCAGTTGCCAGGCCTGGATTGCACACTTTACAGGGATTTTTAATTCTGATTTTACCTCTGGTTTTATTTCTGCTTTTAATTCAAATGTTTTAATTGATACTCCAACATGTTTTAAATGGGAGAAATTGCTGTTTTCTGTAACATTAAGTGAGGTGATTGACGCAATTGAGAAGAGTAAGGGGGGGAAAGCCCCGGGACCGGACGGGGTCCCTGTGGACTTTTACAAATTTGAGATTACTTTATGGGCCCCCATTTTAACCCGTTACTTTAATGCTGCTATCAAGGACAAGTTACCAATTTCATGGGGTCAATCTATTATAGTGCCTCTTTTTAAAAAGGGCTCTAGGGCAGAAGCACGAAACTATCGCCCAATTTCACTCCTAGACTCATCATTAAAGATCTTGAGTCGTGTACTCTTGGTGAGACTAGAGTCTTGGGCAGAAGATAATAACATTCTTTCGCCCATTCAGTACGGGTTCCGTAGGGGTTTAGGGACTATGGAGCAGTGCGTGAACCTGGAACTTATTATCGGCAAGTACACAAAAGCAAAGGACGGGAACCTGTTCATGTGCTTTGCCGATCTAAGTTCAGCTTTTGATCTGGTGGAACACGCACTGCTCTGGCCCACATTACTTGCTATGGGTGCACCGCCTGAAATTATTCACCTTCTGGCCAGAATGTACAGTAATCTTTCTAGCAAGGTCAGATTCGGAACAGACGGTGAATGTACCCCCTATTTTAAAATTGGTAGAGGGATCCGACAAGGGTGCGTGCTTGCCCCCCTTTTATTCTCCCTTTTTATAAATCAGGTTGATCGATTTTTACAAGAATCCTGTGCTGATGCCCCCTCTATTAACGGAAAGCAAATACCCGTCCTCTTATATGCGGACGACGCGGTCCTGATTTCCAGGACTGCGAACGGGCTGCAAAAATTGATCAACAAGTTCCATATTTTTATTCAGGGGCAGAAATCTCAAAATTAACAAGGGAAAGACAATGACTATGACCTGTGGAAAGAAATTGAAGAATAACAAGTCATTCTTCCTTGATGGGGACAAACTTGAGGCTGTCCAACACTTTTGCTACTTAGGCATTATCTTTTCAGGAGATGGGAGGTGGGTGAATGAGCAATCCTGTGCTGGTCTGAAGATGACAAGAAACGTAAACTGTATCTTCAGATTTGCCTCTAAACTAGGGGGTCGTAGAATCCGAGAAATGATCTCAATCTACAATTCAAGATGTACGTCCTCTGTCCTGTATGGAGCAGGGATATGGGGATATAATCCCCAGATTGCACAGTCTATCCAGCAGGAGGAAAACAAGTATCTGAAACGTTTATTATGCCTCCCCGTTTCTGCTTCAAACGAGATTACCCACAGAGAGGTAGACTTAAATCATGTTACTGATCTGATTGCCTTGCGTCCCCTGTCCCTATGGCGGTCCATATGGGCCAAAGAAGAAACCAGGTTTACCCAGGAAGTAATTATTGATTGCATTAAACTCGATCATCATTCGAAAATTCCCTGGTTAAAACACATCCACTCCTGGTATAAGACCCTTCTTGATCAGGACATTTTTAAAGATACGTTAACTGAATCAATTTTAACAAAACGTGACCTTAAATCTATTTATTTGGATCACGTAAAAGGGACTAGAATGAAGGTGTATGCAATACAAAGCACGTTCAAATTGTATATGGAATACAATCTTAGCACAGGTCTTTCCCCTTATCTTATGTTTGTTAGTATTAACTCCCATCGGTTTGTTTTAGTTCGCCTGAGGCTGGGAATAGTCCACCATTTGGTGGCCTTCCCAACTGTAAAAAAGCCAGGAACAGGTTTATGTCCTTGCGATGGGAAATCTAAGCAGAGTATCTGCCACTTTTTACTTTTTTGTAATTTTTATACTGGTTTTAGAAAGTTTTACTTGAAGCATTTGTTTTTAGAACATAATATGTGTAATACCAGAGCTGCTATGCAACTGTTATTCGATCTGGCTTCCCCTGATGTGTGTTATCGTGTGGCTATTTATATCCTAAAATGTATCGGGCACAGGAAATCAATTATCATATAAACTTTTTCCCCCCTGTTCACTCCCGTTTATCCTTTGGCTGTCACACTTTATGCCACGAATGTTTCTTTACCCCTAACTTACCGTTTGAGTTACAATGTTTGAATGTGTATTTATTTCTATGCACTTTATATTTATTCTGCATATCTTGCACCTGCTGAAAGCTGTACGATAACGATTGTCTTTCGGTTTTTGCATTTTTTGCACTGGCGTTTTTTCACAAATCTTTATTGTAAACAAATTGCTGCTAAAATGTTAAGATGACAAAACAGATGTTGCACCTTATTTCCAACTTTGCATATTTGCACATGCTAATAGCACTTTATGCACATAATAGGTCTTTCTAATTTTGCACTTTACATTGGCTGCTTTTTGTGCTATATTTTACAACAATTGCTGCTAAAAACGTACATAGAGATCAAACCTAACTCTGTACTCAAGTGATTCACTTTACTGATCTAAATGAGACTGACATGGATTTTGATGTATTTTTTTTATTGTTTCATTATTGAACTTACATAAATGATTTGAAATTGTATTTATGTATGTTGCTACATGGTTGTACTTGTACAAACCGAATAAAGCATTTTGAAACTGAAACTGAACTGACTACTTACCTACCTATACTACGGGTCGAAACGTTGACTATTCAACTACGACCAATCTCCCACCCCAAGCAGGACCTTAACGGCTGAAACGGAGTTTGGTTTTGTGCATCAATTATGTGTTGGACTCTTTATGAGCTGTATGACGTGGCCCTTTGGCTAAAGGGACCACATGCATTAAGTTTCTAAATTGAAAATGATATTTGCCAGTGAATGAATCTGACTATTCCTTAACCCCACCCTGTCCCTGACACTACCTTCACCTCCCCCCCCCCGTTGTGAATGTGGGCACGTACGTTTATTATCAATTTGTTTTGTATATAATCAAATGTATGATGAACTTTAACCAGTGAAAGGAAATCATGCAAATCTGAATAAAACTTTTTTGCATTGACTAGCCTTGCTCCCTGAATTAATTGTGCATTAAGATATAAGTTTACAGTACTGTGTTTTTTGTCTGGGACCCCTTCCCTTTGTACCGATAATTACCCAGGTCCTTTTGACTTTAGTGGGTTTAACCCTGTTTTCTATAATCTAATCTGTACAGGCGCACGCCTGTGAGGTTATGCTACCTCCTTCTCGGAGGTTTTCTACGTGTTGTAATACCTCAAAGATAAATAATTTCCAAACTCGTTTATGATTTACCAACATGGTTGATAAGGAAATACTTACCTATACAGAAGACTACATAGATAAACTACTACATGATCCCACTAATAACTTCTTATCAGTGGGTACACCCATTATTGACATTACCCTCAATGACAAAATCTCCCAGCTAGAGAGATTAGAAAAGAAATTGATCCGTACGAAATTACACGGTCACTTTCTTGCACAGTGCCTCCAAAATAATATTATACCTACAGGTCTACAAGTCAGAGTTGAACCTGCCATCTTTGTAGACATTCCCAGATTCCGTGAGGGTTTCAGTTTTGTTGCGAATATTGTTCCCGACACTGGATGGTGTTGGGGATAGAGACCGCAGCAGACCAGGTGGTGGCACTGAATAAACAGATATCTGAATAAGGGCAAGCATCTCAGGTGACAGTACTCTCACCAATTCCAAAGAGGCACTAACTAAGCTTGTCGCTACCCTTCAAGAATTTGAAACCACTACCATCAAGAAGAAGCTTGACAAACTAGCTAGAGATCTCAAATTCTACGATAAAAAGAAAACCTATCCCTACCTATCCGACGACTATTTTCGACAGGATTCACAGGGACGTTTTACTAATCGTGGCTACAGAGGTGGCAGATCGAGAGGAAGGTACACCACATTTTCGGACTCTTTCTACAGTTCTGGAGAAGATTCTGAACAAGCGGGCACCAGTAACGCCTACGGTTATCAGGACACATACCATCCCCAATACCAATCTAATTCTTTTTTAGAGCAGGGGACATGGAGACCGCCCCGGGGACGAGGCAACAACTGGAACAGAGGGACAGGTCGGGGTCAGCAAGGCCCTCCAATGCAGTGGGACAACAATGGTGGCAGAGGCCGCGGGATGAAACAGGTTCGATTTCAACCAGAGGAACACGGGGAACGCTCAACCAGGCGCAAGAACTACAGGTGGTAAGGACAACTGACACACCTGTCATTAATCTGTCATCTCAACAATTCAATGAGGATGAGCTAAGGGTTTTGAGTAAGGGCTTGTATTTTGTTCCGACAACTCCTCCAAATTGCTTCAACACACTAATGGAACTCTCCAAGTTTTTCCGGAAAATAAGATTGCGATTCTTTTTCAAGAATAGACCACCACCCAAGAATACATCGGTAACTGGATTCAGGGTACCATCCACTTTCGTACCTCCAACCAACACAATGAGCCACCGAATATTGGCATATGAAAACATCATCACTGGGGAAGTTAAAAAGATCTTGAGTGAGAAGACCTATGTGAAGTATAACATTCGCAAGACTGAAAGAAAAGCCTTGGAATCCTTAAAATCCAATTACAATGTCGTGGTGAAGCCAGCCGACAAGGGTGGGGCCATCATAATCCAGGATGTAGCAAAATATAAAGAAGAGATCTGGCGCCAACTGAGAGATGGCGTTAGCTATAAAAGATTGCATCCGACCCTAAAAAAGATCTGGCAGCTGAAATCCAGAGGGTAACGCAGGAAGGAGTTCAACAAGGTTTCCTAACGGATCATGAATACCAGTACCTGAATCAAAGCCATCCCCGCATACCAACTATTTATACCTTACCAAAGGTACATAAAGATATACACAATCCCCCGGGACGACCCATCGTCTCTGGATGTGGATCGATTCTGGAGCCCCTATGCCGTTATGTGGACTTTTTTCTCAAACCTTTAGCGGAATCAACTTCAACGTATTTGAGAGATACTACACACACCATAACGCTGGTAGATGGGAAACCATTCAATCCTGATGAGGAACTATTGGTGACCTGCGACATTGTGTCGTTATATACAAGCATTCCCCAGGAAGAGGCCTTAATGGTGGCCACTGTAGCTCTGGATAGTCGCGAAGCACCTGTACAAGTTCCTACCTCATTCATTATTCTTTTACTAAAGATCGCCATGATGAGGAATTTTTTTATTTTCCTAAACGTATTCTACCTACAGACGAAGGGCGTGGCAATGGGGGCAGCCTTTGCCCCGGACCTGGTGATTCTGTTCATGGCTTTCTATGAAAATACTTTTGTTATTTGTGATCACAACCCTTTTCGGCACCATATACAACTTTGGGTGCGTTATATTGATGATGTGCTGATGATTTGGAAGGGCGATAACATCGAACTTGAACGTTTTCACTCCTGGCTGAACTTGCGATCTCCAGACATTCAATTTACGATACAAGCCAGCAACAATAAGATTGATTTTCTAGACATCACGATTGCGGTAGAGGATGGCACATTATTTACCACCTTATGTAGAAAACCTGCGGAACGCAATTCATTATTGCAATATTCAAGCCATCACCCACGCAGTCTTCGAGACAACTTGCCTTATGGACAGTTCCTTCGTGTTCGAAGGAACTGCAGTAGGAAAGAAGACTACATGCAACAGTCAGACATAATGATGGAACGTCTAATAGAGAGAGGCTACCCCAAACGGCTAATTAAGCGCTCCAGGAAGAGGGCATGGTTTTGCCATCGGGAAACTCTTTTGGAACCTACAACACGTATGTGTCAATCAGAAAAACGCATGATTTGCGTAACGACTTTTTCAACCAAGAGTAATGCCATCAAAAAGACAATAAACAAACACTGGGGCCTTATTACTGATGACTTGGAGATCACCAATGTACCTATGCATGCTTTCAAAAAAGCGAGGAATGTGAAAGACTATAAAGTCTCATCCTTCCTAGAGTGTCCATCTGAACCTACCTTGGCCTCATGTTGGAAACAACCACCTGTTGTTGGACATTTTAGATGCGGAAAGTGTAAAGCCTGCCCTTCAACTATCCAATCTAAGGACTTTGTTTACAAAAACCACCAACACACTCACAAAAGCCACACAAATTGTAACACCAAGAATGGGATCTATGGCATAATCTGCCCATGTGATCTCATTTATGTGGGACAGACCCAGCAGTGTGTTAAAGTAAGATTTCTGTCACACTGTAGCAGAATCAGATGTAGGGTACCAGGGGCACCCCTTGTTGAACATTGCGAAAAACACAACCACTTGCCGGAAACATTGAAATGGGTGGTTCTGGAGCATGTAACACTAGGTCCAAGGGGCGGCGATGTGTCTAGTATTCTAAACATAAGAGAGATGAAGTGGATACATATCTTCAACTCTGTAGCTGAGGGCCTAAACGAATCAGAAAGCAGTTTTGCACAATTAGCCAACCTTTGAGCTTATGTCCTCAAATAGTACTGATGTGATAATCATAGGTATCCTGAATTTGTGTAAGAGCATTGCACAGCTGGGGGAGCATTATTCATATACCTCCTTAGAGCAATCTGGTTCATAATCTGTTTATAACACTATATTCCTAGATCTGTGATGTCATCAATCATAAATTCATGCATCTGGATAGAGGTACACTATCCTAGAAGATCAGGGACGACCCAATCACTTGTGGTACGACATACCCTTATATTGTATAGATGTATAACATTCATATAATAAATCGTAAGAGTTACACTATCCTATGAGACAGGTGCACTCAACCTTTTTTGGACATGACATGTACTTTGTGATATGTAAAACTTTGAAATGTTTAGATGTTTAACATCGTGTACTCTGGTATATGTAAAATCTTGAAATGTTTAGATGGCCAACATCGTATAGGTCGAATGTTTCTTTGTGGGTGGGTTTTCAGTCTGTTTAATTTGGTAACTTGGCCCCTTTGTGTCGAATGAAGGAAACTCCAATACACTTCCTACCAATGAAGTCTTATATAGTGTTTTATCTTAACAATCCTGAGACAAGCCTGTGCTCGCTATACCCACATGAGGTACATTCCTGATGAGAAATTTATTTACTCTTGCCTGTCTACTGAATTAAAAATATGAATTCACCCGGACCAAAACGGACCGTGTGGCGCGAGTCTTTTTTCAATTTTCATTAAGATCAAGGATGTAGCTCCACCCCCTTAAAACAAACCAGGAAGTAAGCGCAGCTACGCTGTTTGTGGCTGAGCGTGGTGTACCGGAACATTTTTGATTTTTTTCCCGGGTCCTCTGAATTCGTTGAAGGTAAATCGTGCAGTGCATCTTTTCATTTGTTTTGTAAACGCGTCATGTAATAGCGGGGGTTTTAAAACTTAGTGGTTCCTTTACTGTCTTGCAGGGGCCTCTGTCTAAAACACACGATTGACTCTCTACCTGATTTCGTTGAAATACAGGCGGTAAGCCCCCCCTTTTTTTACCGTACCGTGATTCCATTTAGTTGGAGTGAAAATACGACATCTTTTCTAATCAGTGCCATTCTCCTCATTCCTATAGCACCAATATGTAATGAATCACTCATGAAATCCAAACGGTAGATGCCTCAAGAATTCCTCACTGATCCGAGGTATGTTCTTTTAAAATGGATCTGCCGCTAGACCCTTTGCTTAAAAAAGTGTACCATATCAGGTGCGTGCACTAATTATTAAGTTTTTCAAATTTGTTTTCCTAGACATACCACAATTGTTGCTTTTACTTGGAACTGGAAAAGAATAGGTAGCGGCGCACCTGAATGGGTCTTATATGTAATAGATCCACTCTGTCTGCCAAACAATTGAATATTAGTGGTAAGTCCTTCCCAAAAATGTTCTGAAATTGTGCCTTGTCAAGAACCCGGGTACCATTACCCATACGCATAACTTACCGTTTTTCAAACTCTTTATTTCCTTTCCCCACGTACAGACTTATCACATCTGTTCAAATTTGAATTGAATAGCATCGGTTATCGTAGTACTCGCATGAGTGTCGTTCAAAATTGATCCTCTCTCACTGCCACAGACTTTAATATTAGTGGTAAGCTTAATATTGTTAACTATACCCTACATTCAAGACCCTGTGCACGAGTGCTTTTATGATTAATCCTCTTTTCCTAATTCGAAGGTAACGGAATTAACAATCACCAGGATTTTGATCTCCATTGACAAGAAGCTCTGAGTGACCTCAGAACCTATAGGTACGCCTTTCATATAGTGCATGAGGTAGCTCCAATGGAGTTATATACTTAACAGGCCACCAATAGCAATCCTATGCCAACGTAATCTCTATAGTGGGGTGTTTTAGTAGTAAGGAAACTACTACTGCCAATGACCTCTTAATTGTATCTTGAACTAGGGTGACCTAGGCTATGTGTTGATGTTAAGCAGTATGCAATGAATCTTGGGCAATATGCCACTAACATGTCTTCTGTATTTTTCTGTGCCCATATTGCATAAACGGTGTCCGTGACAAAACCCCTTTGACAGCACGTTTTTAATTGTTAAAATTGCTCTCTCCAATTTCCGCCCTCCTTGTAATAATTAACAGGAGGTGTGTGTGTTAATCGATCTTTTTAACTACTCCCTAGGAGGTTGCCCACCCACAACTCCTTTGTCCTGAAGAAGACCCGCCTTGTAAGGACTACTTACCTACCTATACTACGGGTCGAAACGTTGACTACTCAACTAAGACCAATCTCCCACCCCAAGCAGGACCTTAACGGCTGAAACGGAGTTTGGTTTTGTGCATCAATTATGTGTTGGACTCTTTAAGAGCTGTATGACGTGGCCCTTTGGCTAAAGGGACCACATGCATTAAGTTTCTAAATTGAAAATGATATTTGCCACTGAATGAATCTGACTATTCCTTAACCCCACCCTGTCCCTGACAATACCTTCACCTTCCCCCCCGTTGTGAATGTGGGCACGTACGTTTATTATCAATTTGTTTTGTATATAATCAAATGTATGATGAACTTTAACCAGTGAAAGGAAATCATGCAAATCTGAATAAAACTTTTTTGCATTGACTAGGCTTGCTCCCTGAATTAATTGTGCATTAAGATATAAGTTTACAGTACTGTGTTTTTTGTCTGGGACCCCTTCCCTTTGTACCGATAATTACCCAGGTCCTTTTGACTTTAGTGGGTTTAACCCTGTTTTCTATAATCAGGTATATTTTATGGGCATGTGGGCGCCTTACACTGACACATGCGGCCAGGTATTCTGTGGCCACGTGAACGCCTTACTTTACAAAGGGCGAGGCTAGACGAGCCCGCCTTTAGGGCCCGGCCCCCCGGCCCCGCCACGCCATTGGCCCAAGTATCTGGCTGGCTGCCCTATGGGCAACCAGCCGGGGAAGTACTTCCGGGTCGGGGAGGGGTGACGCACTTCCGGTGGGGGTGTGGGGTCAGAGGCCATGACCTATTTAGGTCTAGATCACGGGCAACTCGGCCTCTTTCCCCGCCAGCACCGGACCTGCTCGCCCACTCCCCTCGCCATTTTAACCTTTGTTTAATCTCCCGCCCACCCGTCCCCTTAAGGCAGTGATTTGGAGGTGTGTGTTGCGGAAAAGAGACATTTGACCACTGATAGACTTACAAAATGGATGGGAGTCTGCCTTGCGCACTCCCTATGCCAGCACTGAGGGGAGAGAGGGTAAGCTCTCCGCAGGGGGATGGAGACCACCGGCTGGGGAGGCGAGGGCGACAGGTACGAGCCTCCTAGGCAGCCTGGTGGACGAGAGGTGGGGCCCTGGAAATGGCAGACAAGGACCCGAGGGCTGGGGCCCATCGCTCAGGGGCGCAGGTGGGTTGCACCTTGCGTGGGCATCTCTACCTGGGGGATGCGAACCAGAGGGCCCCTTGGTGCTGGGGGAATCAAGAAGTTATGAGCAAATACAAGATGAATAATGCATAATAAAAGTTGAGAAGATGAGTTAATAATAAATGAGAAATGTTGCTCATAATTTGATAAATGTTTTAATAATCTATATGTCATTTTTACGAATTTGTGATTAAACATGGCCTTTTTTACACCCACCATTTTCTCCAAGTTGATTGATTGGTGGGTAGGCGGGCGTGGAGCATGCTGGGGGATCCGGGTCCTATACAAAGGGCGAGGCTAGACGAGCCCGCCTTTAGGGCCCGGCCCCCCGGCCCACGCCACGCCATTGGCCCAATTATCTGGCTGGCTGCCCTATGGGCAACCAGCCGGGGAAGTACTTCCGGGTCGGGGAGGGGTGACGCACGTCCGGTGGGGGCGTGGGGGCAGAGGCCATGACCTATTTAGGTCTAGATCACGGGCAACTCGGCCTCTTTCCCCTCCAGCACCGGACCTGCTCGCCCACTCCCCTCGCCATTTTAACCTTTGTTTATTCTCCCGCCCACCCGTCCCCTTAAGGCAGTGATTTGGAGGTGTGTGTTGCGGAAAAGAGACATTTGACCACTGATAGACTTACAAAATGGATGGGAGTCCGCCTTGCGCACTCCCTATGCCAGCACTGAGGGGAGAGAGGGTAAGCTCTCCGCAGGGGGATGGAGACCACCGACTGGGGAGGCGAGGGCGACAGGTACGAGCCTCCTAGGCAGCCTGGTGGACGAGAGGTGGGGCCCTGGAAATGGCGGACAAGGACCCGAGGGCTGGGGCCCATCGCTCAGGGGCGCAGGTGGGTTGCACCTTGCGTGGGCATCTCTACCTGGGGGATGCGAACCAGAGGGCCCCTTGGTGCTGGGGGAATCAAGAAGTTATGAGCAAATACAAGATGAATAATGCATAATAAAAGTTGAGAAGATGAGTTAATAATAAATGAGAAATGTTGCTCATAATTTGATAAATGTTTTAATAATCTATACGTCATGTTTATGAATTTGTGATTAAACATGGCCTTTTTTACACCCACCATTTTCTCCAAGTTGATTGATTGGTGGGTAGGCGGGCGTGGAGCATGCTGGGGGATCCGGGTCCTAACACTGTCACCTGCAGCCAGGTATATTCTATGGCCATGTGGGCGTCTTACACTGACACATGCAGCCAGGTATTCTGTGGGCATGTGGACACCTTACACTGTCACCTGCAGGCAAGTAAGTCAAGTTTATTGTTTAGTTAATTAAAACCATAACAATTTAAAACCAGCAATAAAAAATAAGAATTAAAACATTGTTGTACAAAAAGAATTAACCATACATTCATTTCATTTCTACTAATATTTCTAAAATTCATTATAAAAATACAGTACGGTGGGATCGTCAGTTTCCCTCTTTTTGCCACGTTTCCAAACCTTTTAACAAAGCTTTATAAATGCTTTAAGAAATTTAATCAGTCTGCCATTCAGAGGGGGATCTTCGGGATTTAGGCACGCCGTTACTACCGCTCTGCATGACCTAATACCTCTTTCATTAAAACTTGATTTTAGATGAATAACTCGTTCATTATACACTTTCTTACATGTACAAATTACATGGGTGAAATCTTCTTTGTAGAAATTGCACGATCAACATGATTTAGGCAAGTATATTTTATGGGCATGTGGGCGCCGTACACTGCCACATGCAGCCAGGTTTTCTGAGGGCATGTGGACCCCTTACACTGTCACCTGCAGACAAGTATATTCTATGGCCATGTGGGCGCCTTACACTTAGGGAGACCAGATTCCCAAAACAAAAATCCGGGACAGGTCATAAACATAGAAGTAGGACTACAGTTTACACTGGTGGCTGGCAGTGACCTCTGGCTCCAGTGAAAAGGGTCATGCTGGAGGTTCGAACACGCTGTTGCCCCAAAGGCTGGCATAATTACATTCTTGCTGCGTTTTAGAAAGAGAAGGGAAACCTGAGAGAAAATGTCCCCTTTAAAAGGATTTCCCTTCACACAACACATTCATCGCGCCTAACATCTCCAGTAGTGAGAAGTGAGCATGCGCACATCTTTTTAAAACCAGTGCCTACTCAGCCACTACTCAAAAATCAGCACATTTCTGTGCTTATCCCAGCCGCTATAAAAAACAAACAAAAAAACCCCAGGAAATGTATTCAGTTTGGAGAAAAGTGTCGGGACACTTCATGAAAAACCAGGACCGTCCAGAGAAAACCGGGATGTTTGGTCACCCTACTTACACCGTCACCTGCAGCCAGGGATAATACATGGGCATTTGTACGCCTTACACTGCCCCCTGCAGCTAGGTATTCTGTGACCCGTGGACATCTTACAATGCCACCTGCAGCCAGGTATTCTGTGGCTCGTGGACACCTTACAATGCCACCTGTAGCCAAGTATATTCAGTGGGCGCCACTCACTATCACCTGCAGCCAAGTATATTCTATGGGCATGTGATCGCTTCACACTGTCACCTGCAGCCAAGTATATTCAGTGGGCGCCTTACACTGTCACCTGCAACCAGGTATTCAGTCGCCCTGTGGATGTCCTACACGGTCACCTGCAGCCAGGTATTCTGTGGCCATGTAGATGCCTTACACTGTCACCTGCAACCAGGTATTCAGTCGCCCTGTGGATTTCCTACACTGTCACCTGCAGCCAGGTATATTTTATGGGCACCCCTACACTGTCACCTGCAGCCTAGTATATTCTCTGGGCATGTGTGCGCCTTACGCTGTCACCTGCATCCAAGTTTATATTTTTTGGGCATGTGGGCGCCTTATGCTGTCACCTGCAGCCAGGTATATTCTGTGGGCGCCTTACACTGTCACCTGCAGCTAAGTATATTCTGTGGCCATGTGGGTGCCTTACGCTGTTACCTGCATCCAAGTTTATATTTTTGGGGAATTTGGGGCGTCTTACACTGTCACCTGCAGCCAGGTATATTCTGTGAGCGCTTCACACTGTCACCTGCAGCCAGGTAGTCTGTGGCCATGTGGATGCCTTACACTGTCACCTGCAGTCAGGTATTCGGTCGCCCTATGGATGCCCTACACGGTCACCTGCAGCCAAGTATATTCTGTGGGCATGTGGATGCTTTACACTGTCATCGGCAGCCAGGTATTTTGTGGCCACGTGGACAGATGCCTTACACTGTCACCTGCAGCCAGGTATATTCTACGGGTATGTGGGCACCTTACACTGTCACCTGCAGCCAGGTATATTTTATGGGCATGTGGGCTCCTTACACTTACTAACTTGACTGGGGGTGAATGTTTTGATTTGTTCTGCATTCCGTCCATCAATTGTGTGTCTTTTGCTTTCTCGCCCTAAGTGCGCCAGGTATGCCCAGACGTGGGTCCTGGGCTCACTGTGCCACTGGAATCAAGCTATCCTGGCTGAAGAGGGGTGAAACCCCGAAACCGGTCCTAAGGTGCTTGTTTCCGGTCCAGAGAGGACCTGGCTTGGCAGTTTGGGCTGGACTGTTCCCATGAGGCACAGGGTGAGGACTGATTTGCATATGGCCAGGTCTAAACTGGGGTGGCATGGTGAGCAAAAGAATGATGGATTTAACCCAAATCTCTTGACCGGGAATGAATGTTTTGATTTGTTCAGCATTCCTTCAATCCATTGTGTGTCTTTTGCTTTCTCGCTCCAAGAGCGCCAGGTATGGCCAGACGTGGGTCCTGGGCTCACTGTGCCACTGGAATCAAGCTATCCTGGCTGAAGAGGGGTGAAACCCTGAAACCGGTCCTAGGATGCTTGTTTCTGGTCCAGGGAGGACCTGGCTTGGCAGTTCGGGCTGGACTGTTCCCATGAGGCACAGGGTCAAGACTGAGTTGCATATGGCCAGGTCTAAACTGGGGTGGCATGGTGAGCAAAAGAATGATGGATTTAACCCAAATCTCTTGACTGGGGATTAATGCAGCCAGGTATATTCTATGGGCATATGGGCACTATCACCTGCAGCCAAGTGTATTCCATTGGCATGTGGGTGCTTCACACTGTCACCTGCAGACAGGTATTCTGAGGCCCGGTGGACCCCTTACACTGTCACCTGCAGCTGGGTATATTATATGGGCATGTGGGTGCCTTACACTGTCACCTGCAGCCAGGTATTTTGTGGCTATGTGGACGCCGTACACTGTCACCTGATGCCCATAGTGTGCCACCTGATTGGTATTTTGATGCAAGATTAGGTGAAATATGTGAAATATAAACAGGAACTAAATCACTGACATTGAACACTTTCACGTTTTTACATCCATTGTATTAAAATCTATGAGTTATTTGCCAGTGAAGGTAATTACATTAATGCAGGACCCGTTTCGATGTCTATTTTTAATTCCTAACAGGTCTGAGACCCGGAGGAGCCAGCACAATTAAAGCCCTGGATTCCAGGCCATGGTGACGTCACTCTGTACGTCATGCCCGCTCCTCTTACTACCCCTTGGGATGTCTGAAGGGTTTTCCACTGTATAGCAGGTCGCTACTCTATATGCTTCATTTATGTAATGTACTCAAGTAAAGCTCCCTAATGACTCCGAGCCATGTCCTCGCTATATAAAATAAATATATATATATAAATAATAAGCCGGATCTGGTGGATCAGTGGACTAAAGCAGCCACTGCAGGGGCCTGTGTTCTACCTCATGGTCACAGGTTCAAATCCCAGCCTTTCATCCATTTGAAATCGATAAAATGAGTACCATTGAGTTGGGTAACAATAAACATCTGTTATTCAGCACCAGGACACCTTTGCGTAGTCATGCGCTTTACAAATACACCTGTTATGTTATATGTAGTTCAACATCAGGGCAAGTTAACCTGTCACTGTAAAGCAGACCGCTTTGGTACACATGATAGATTTTTCTACAAAAAAAGTTGCTAACTTCACAGAAAGTCCATAAGATACAATGAAATGTTGGAAAGGCTGGTTTTATCAGCTCGTGTATTGAGGGTGGCCTCCTCAGTTCGGGGCTGCTTTTCGCTTCCAGTCAGGCATGAACATTTTTTCTGTGGCAAGTCATGACGACAGCATGATGCCAGTTTCACCCAAGACAGACCCCCGAGGCCGCTCACCCTTAGTTCCATCTGTATGGGGTTCGCCCGGGGCGTGGATGCCTTAAGGACACTGACGTGTTGTCAGTTACACTGCTTTCCTGAGCCTGGTTATGACACAGCTCAGCTGCACCCCGAGTTGTCATGGCGGTACCTATCACTAAATTATTTCAAAGGGCGTTAGCACTCCTGGCTTTAGCTTCAGGTTCCAAAGCCCCGCCCCCTCGTGGTAGGTGTCTTCAGGCCCCTCACGGGAGAGCCCCCTCCTGCCCCGTGGGGGCCATCCCGGCATCCAAGCTTCCCACGGCCATAAAGCCGAGGTGTCAAAAGCCTGCATCGCAAAAGGGCCGAGAGGAAGCCTCTACGGGTCAGCCCTGGAGCCAAACTGGACAAAGACGGAGGTGTGAGGCTGACACCTCGACCCACGCGCCGCACCGACCTGTCAACTTTCCCATGGCAAGAGAGAGGCACGGGAAATGCCGGTGCCACAAGCACTTCCAATCACTTCTCTGCTCTGGGGTCTCTCGCAGGCGTTGTCATGCGTTGCCCTGTCACTGAAGGTTTTTTATTCTCTTTGTATCAGGTTGTGTATTGCGCAAATGAAGGCACCGCCCTTTCCCACCCCCAGGTTTATGCATTTGACTCGGAGATCAACTGTCTCTGTGCCACACTAACTTTTTATTAAATCCATTCCACTGAGCAGCAGAGAGTAGTACAAGCTGAAAGAAGGATTTGCTCAATTAAGTGTCCCCTTGGTTTAAGGCTGCTCTAAATCTACCCAAAGCCAAAAATGTTGCGATTGATTTATCAAAGGTTTTGTCATGGTTTAAGGAAGCCAAACGACTGCATGTATTGGATTACAATAGTCCCAAACCTTTCCTAATCCAGAGGAAATAGCCCTGGTTTACCAAGTGTTTGTCATGGTTTAAGGCAGCCTTAAGGCTCTCCCTCTTGGCACGAGACAGTCGTACGGCTCTCCTTTGACTTAAGGAAATATTAAGATTGATTTAAAACGGTATTAAGGTTGAATCAAAACAGTATTAAGCCTGTAGTTTCTGACAGAAGACTTCTAATCCAGGCAAAATGGTCTTGGTTTGCAAATAGATTTTGTATGGTTTAAGACAGTCTTAAAGAATTAGGACTGTCCTTTTTTTAATAACTTCAAACAGCCTAAATGATATATTTCCTATTTTATGGTAATCTTGGGGATGTCATAGACCAGAGAACTATTTTAGTAAATCTGCTACTAGCTGTATAGGGAGAGGGGGCAAGAGCATGAGAGAAAGAGTAAAGGTCTGTGCCAAACGCTTACAGAAGCCATTGGGGCAATGTTTTGAGGAGTAAATCGAGAGACTCAAAAGGGACCTGGGAATAACGAAATCAAATGACCATGCCATTTGGAAAAGGTGCCCTTCTTCCACAATACCGTTGTCAACATAGTTTTCTTTAATATTATTAATAAACAAAAGAAAAGGGAAGAAATAATGAACGCACACAGAAAAAGGTAGGAAGATGATGTACCGAAAAGGAAAGAGACACAAAAAGAAGATTAAACAAGTATGGCGATAACTATCATTATTATAGCCAGAAAAAGTTTAAAATGGTTGCCCATTTTGTTTGTACTGAACACAAACAGGGTCTACCTGTGATTTTATTACCCACTTCTTTTTGGAATCAAGGACAAGAAAATTGATTCATCTTTACCCGTGAATGTAATCCCATAACTTCATAAGAAGTTCAACACTTATGATAGATGTTCAACATGTCACGAAAATGGACCACTTAAACATTTTCCAAATACATAATTTATCCCACAGCCCTAGACAAGGCTGCTCAGAACTGAACCGTGATTCAAATAAAAAAATCAATATGCATGAAACACCGAATGTGAATGTGCTTTAAGGAACATATTAGTGCATTAAAGAATGCCAGTCAACACATTTTGCCATTGAACAGAGGTAACCATCACTGTCATTCTCTATAATGTGAACCTCTATTTACTAATGTCTACTGGGGGTTCCAAAGCTGATTGGTTATAGTGGGATCAGTTAAAGTTCATTGAGATTGCCCACTGGCCAGATGATGCAATTTGAAGGCACTCCCCCAAGGGTATACGTCAACGTCTTTTGAACCTCTTGTGGTTTTTAGGGTTCGCCTCAGGAGCCTGACTGGCTGGGATCTGGTAATTCCTGAACTTGCATGCTGTTGTGAAATTAATTCAATTGTCCTTCAGGCGCAAAGCTTCGAGGTTCATTTGACTGCTTCTTAGCATTTATTTGCAGTTTGTTCCAATAGTTCCTTTTTAGGGCTATGGCAGACGGCGTTAAAATAATTTGTGTAGGGGCTGGAGCTGGTCATTGTCTTGTTTCCAGGAAGTGTTCAATAGCTTCTATGCCTGCATCTTGGGGGATTCGAGTATAAAGTGAACCTTGCTCCCCGAAATTGATGAAGTTGGGAGGGTACACTCTTATTCCCCCACCTCACATCAACTCTCATTCTGGCCATTTCCTCTGGATGCTACCCTCATAGTTGGAAAACTGTGGTTGTCAAGACCTTGCTTAAAAAAAACCAACCTGGATCCATCTGTATTAAAAATCCATCAGCCCATTTCCTTATTATTTGTTCCCACCAAGATCCTGGAGAAAATCTTAATGCCCAGCTGACTACTTATTTGGAACTACAGCATCTACTTGACTCCTCTCAGAATGGATTCAGGAGAAACAAATGGACTGAGACTGCACTAATATCTGCAGTCTTAACTATCTGTATCTGCAAAGCGCGCAGCTCGAGGAGCGCGCCATTAGGGCCCGGCCTCCCGGATCCTCGCCCCGTCCATAGTAGAGTAGGCGGCCGGGCTAGCCCTATGGGAGACCGGCCGGGAATCACTTCTGGTTCATTGGTGACGCATGTCCGGTGCGGGAGAGGGCGGAGACTCGGGCCTATTTAGGCTCTGGGAGATGTGGTCCCGGTCTCTTTCCTCGCCTGCACCGGACGGACGGACCCTGGACTGCGCCCCTCAAGTTTCAAACTCTTATCGCTGGGATTATCTGGAGCAGTCTCTTGGTTTCCTGGATTGGCGCAGTCGAGCGGGGTTGGATTTTCGATCCTGGACCACGCGGCGGAGAGCAGCTTCCTTCGGAGCAACGTTAGCGGGAGCTGGCTCGGCAGGTAAGGTGTCGGGTGTCCCGGGTGCCTTGGGCAGCCGTGGTAGGCAGGTAGGGGCCTCAGATAATAGGCCGCAGTGCTTGAGAGTCTCCTGCCTCCCGGAGCTGCCTGCAGTGTCCCGTGGTTGGATAGCGCGTATCGGCAACTGGGGCCTTGACTCCCGACCTGGGGCCCGGGCGGGAAACGGGGGCATTGGTGCGCGCTTGCCTGAGAACAAAGGGGATTATGGTTGGATGCTGATGAGCGATTTGTGAACGAAGCGAGGCGTGCAGCATATTCGATTGTTACAGGGTTTTTAAAAAGAAAAGAGGTTGATTTGACTTGTTTTGACCCAAGCGTACCACATTGACGGTCACATTGAGGGGTAAAACAACGTGCATTGCTGATCGATTTGGGGCAGTTACACGTGCGAGAGCGCCTCATAGCATTTAGGCGCTTTTGCGAAGCAATTCGAGCGGCATTGATTAG
Source organism: Lissotriton helveticus (assembly GCF_964261635.1). NCBI lineage: Eukaryota > Metazoa > Chordata > Amphibia > Caudata > Salamandridae > Lissotriton > Lissotriton helveticus. The sequence goes on from NC_136073.1 coordinate 154,265,410, forward strand.
CGAGTCTACACGTCGTGTAGAGCTGTTTATCAGCCTCCAGCGGTACTTGATCAGTAGTCTGTGTTTAGCGTTAGGCGCTAGAACTAGAGGGCTAGAACTAGAGCGGCAATTGGAACGCTAATTTGGTGGGGAATATTCAGATCGCTGGCCTGCCAGTGCAAGCGCTGATAGGGCACTTCAGGTTACATTATGCCAGCAAGAGGTCGCAGCCACAAGAGAAAGGACAAGGACCCGGAAATTGCCCCGCTGCTCAAGTTAGTTTTAGCAAAACTTAGCAGGGAGGAGGGGGAGAGTGACGATGAGCCAGGGGAGCAGGCCCCAGTGTCGGATGAGGAGCAGCCATTAGAGACTGGCCTAGGGGACAGCCCCCGTAGGAATGGGGTTCCTCCCAAGGTGGCTCCCCCCCCTAGTCAAGAGGCCTAGGACACAACAGCACAAAGGAAAGGGCGAGGGCAAGGGTGGAGCAAGCAGGAATAGGAAGGGCAGGTGTCAGGAGGGGCGGCGGGTAGTACGGGAGACCGCACTACCAGCGATGGTCCCCCTGCAGCCAGATCCAGTGGTCCCTGACCTCAATTTAACAGTACCCTCAGTACCATCATTACCAGGGCTGCCTCTCCAGCCAGGGTCAGATGCGAGGCCTGTCCCTAGCACCTCTGCATTACCCCTGCCGGTTGTTACTGCACCTTCACAACCAGACCCAGGGAATGGTGTGGGGACCATTTTAGCAGAGATCAAGGGAGCTTTGAAGGCGTTAGTACCAGGGCCCAACGCCGCGGAGCCAGTAGTATCGGAAGCGCTGCCAGCCATCAGTAGCTCCAACACCAGTAGGGATTGGGGGAGTGGCATCTGCACTCGGGGCAGTACCAGCGGCAGTTGTTCCTCCCCCCCTCCCACAACCAGAGGCAATAGCGGGAGGGTCCCAGGATCCCACAGCTAGTATCCTAGCTTCGGTAGCTACTCTTTTGGGGCAACTGGCGGCGCCGGCAGGGTGAACTCAGCCCGGTAGCGGGGCAGTGGCACCATGGGCACCTAACTCCGCGTCTGAGAGCGCACTGAGCGAAATTAGTAAGCAGGTAGCGCTCCTTGTAAAGATTCAGGACACAAAAGCAGGCACCACCAGTCAGGCGGCGGGTCAGACGCCCCCTGCCCCACCAGAGGCATCAGTGACCGCAGCAGGTAAGACGGTTGGGACCTCAAACAAGGACTCAGGTGGTGGGCCTAAAGCAGTAGGGGGTCATGATACGTTGTTATCTAAACCTGGGAAATTGGCAACACATGTCGCTCTGGACACAAGAGAAAAGATTTGGAAGGGAGAATAGGTGGATATTTCATCATTGATCCAGCCTAAGAGGAGGGAGGTTGAATTTAGAGAAAAGGAAGGGAAAGAAGGTTCCTTCAGGGATAGGAGACCAAGGGTGGAAGAGTCCATTACGAATTGGCTGTTTGGTTTCCAGGTTTTTACAACGGTAATGTTGGAGTAGAAGCCAGAGCTGGCAATACCTCTGGTGTATTACATGAATACGATTCTGAAGGCACACACAACACATGGGGGTACAGCATGGTTGGATTATGACAGGGACTTAAGATGGGAAAAGGTTGAGGACCCAGACATTGGGTGGGATCCGGTTGAGGTTAATGTGTGGCTGGAGAATGTTAATAGCAAAACACACCACACGAAGCAGCCCTTTCGGATTTCTCAGGGGGGACCAGGTGAGAAGAGGGGAACCTGCTGGGCGTTTAACAAAAAAGTGTGTACCTGGCCTACAGGTCAATGTAAATTCAAACACGCTTGTTCATTCTGTGGTCACCCTTCCCACCCTGAGTTCAAGTGCATTAAAAAAATCAAAGGAAAGGGGGGGGCAGGGAGAACAAACCCCCACAGCCATAAGCTGCCCACGCCAGTAGACATTGGGAGACTGTTTTTTTGGCTGAATCAGTACCCAGACAGGACAGCAGCCAGGGTGTTGTATCAAGGGTATTCTAAGGGTTTTCGCATCCCAGCACAGGGCGTCCCCCCGGTAGATTGCTGCAATAACCTGCTATCAGCACGCATGCATCCCACGGTAGTGTCACAGAAGGTTGAGAAGGAGCGGGCGCTCGGCCGGGTGGCTGGCCCCTTCCCTGCTCCCCCATTGCCAGGTTAGGTGTGTTCACTGCTGGGAGTGGTTCCTAAGAAGGAGCCAGGTCAATTCAGGATGATCCACAACTTGTCAGTTCCAAAGGGGGCATCAATGAATGACGCCATTGATCCGTCCTTGTGTTCTGTGACTTACTCCTCTTTTGATTTGGCATTGCAGAAGTTGCGGGACCTTGGGCCAAACACTTTTATGGCAAAAACATATATTGAATCAGCTTTTCGCCTCCTGCCAGTACACCCAGAGGATTATCATTTGCTGTGCTTCCAGTTGAATCATCAGTTCTATTATGACATGTGCCTGCCAATGGGGTGTGCGGTGTCTTGCAGATAATTTGAAACATTTAGCTCCATGTTACAGTGGTTGTTCACACTCAAGACAAGTTGCAGAGAAGTGGTGCATTACTTAGACAACTTCATGGTCATGGGTCCAGCGGCGTCAGACGCGTGCGCACAGGCTATAGAGCAACTGGTGGCTATGTTTCATGAATTTAAAGTACCGCTGGCTCCGGGCAAGACAGTAGGCCCGGACACATGCATGTCCTTTTTGGGAATTGAGATCGACACAGTGGCAGGGGAATGCAGGCTGCCATTAGACAAGGTACATGCTTTTTCCCAAGTAATTGACGCAGCATTGGCAGGGCCTAAGGTTACCCTGCACCAATTACAGGTGTTGGTGGACCAGCTCAATTTTCCCCTTCGTATCATCCCGATGGGGCGCCCCTTCTCAAGGTCCATAGCTAGGGCAATGGTGAGATTAACCCAGAAGCATCACCATGTGCGCCTACAGGTAGAGGTGAAGGAGGATTTGAGAGTGTGGCGCAGCTTCTTGAGCATCTTCAATGGGACAGTGGTGTGGCCAGCGCCGCCGGTGTCAAGTGCGGAGCTGGGCTTGCTCACAGACTCAGCAGGCAGCATTGGCTTTGGCGCTATTTTAGGGTCTCATTTGTGCAGGGGCGATTGGCCGGCAGAGTGGCATGTGAGTGGTTTGACTAGAAACATAGCCTTCTTGGAGTTATTCCCAATTATAGTGGCAGTGACCGTGTGGGCGGACCACTTTGAAAATAAGTCAGGGGTTTTCTGGTCAGACAACATGGCGGTGGTGGTAGCAATAAACAGGCAGGGAGCTACATGTAAACATGTTCTGAGATTATCGAAACACTTGGTGTTGGTCTGCTTGAGGCTGAATCTGCTGTTGCGGCACATATACCAGGGGTAGACAATCAAGCTGCTGATACTGCCAAGCACGATCCTAAAGGAGTGCGCCCATAGGGCCCGGCCCCCGCCCCGTAGTCTGTGGGTGGTCGGCTAGCCCTAGAGGCGACCGGCCTCCCAAGTACCTCCAGGGTAGGAGTGGCGCACTTCCGGTGTGGGAGAGGGCGGAGACCGGGGCCTATTTAGGGTTCCGGTTGCAGTGGCCCCGGTCTCTTTGTCCTCTTCTACACCGGACCGGCTAAGCTCACTGGAGGCGCATCCCCCCCCCTCCCCTAGTTAACTTTAAACTTAAAGTTACATCCCCAGTGCCATCGTCGGGAGTTGGAGGCGGAGGCCGGCGGTTATTCGCGTGTCGAGCCAGCGCAGCCGAGTCCGTGGAGTGAGGCGACGAAGAGAAGTGCGGCGTCGGGTCAAAGGCCATCCAGCTTGTCAGGTAAGGGGTCGGGTGTGCTTGGGGGGCCTGTGGGCAGCCGTAGAAAGCGGGAGGGGTGTTGTGGTACGGGCGACTGTGCCTGGGCTGCTCTGGTGCTCTGCGGCTGCTGGCGGGCCCCCGGGCTTACAGATCTATTTCCCTGGTGACGTGGACAGGCCGAGGGGGACCAGGTGCGGGGAGCGCATACAAGCGCAAAAGTTAAGAGTCTGGGCAGCATTCGTGGAGCTGTAGGCAGCGTGCCAGTCTCTAAATCGGGAGGGCCTGAGTTCGTTCCCCAGATAGGGCAGTTATTTCCTCCTTCTTTGGCGAGCCGACGGCACCACGTGGGGGGCATTACAGTGCGGGATCACAGAAGGTGAAGCACAACAGACAGCTGTTTAGCGCGATAGGCAGGGCACTACGCACATTGCTAGGGGAGCTGTGAGGGCAATCCGATCATGTCAGCTAGGAAGGTTAGCCACAAACGGAAGGATAAAGATCCGGAGATTGCCCAGCTCCTTAAATTGGTGCTAGCTAAGCTGGGCAATGACCATGAGTAGAGTAGCGATGAGGAGACACCAGTCCAGGATGAACCAGCGCCGGGGAACATGGGGGACCGCACAAGCAGGAATGGAGTGCCACCCAAAGCAGCCTTCCCCCGTTAGTGAAGAAGCCTAGGGTGCAGCGCAAGACGAGGGGGAGGGGGCAACCGGAAGAAAGACAGAGCCCAGGCTACGCAGGGGTCAGGAGAAGGGGACGCGAGACCAGTAGGTCCCGTTCTCCCTCCAGCCCAGGATTTAACTGCCTCCCCTCCCCCTTCACCACAGGCGGGGACACAAGGGACAAGGGCCCTCCCCGTGGCGGAGCAGGTGAGGGACGCCCACCTCACACCGGCGAATAGGGTTGGAAACGCACCGGTTGATCCGGTAGGTTCAATCCTGGCAGAGATCAAGGAAGCCCTGAGGGCGTTAGCGACAGCCCAGAACCCAGTGGAACAAGGCAGTATGAATACAGGGGGGGGTTGCCCGTGACTACACCTATGGGGGTGTTACCAATAATGCCCCCCCCCCCGCCCCAGCAACAACCAGAGGTTTAGGCAGGGGGTATGCAGGATCCTGCAGCTAGCATTTTGGCGTCAGTGGCCACCCTTGTGGGGCAGCTGGCTGTTTCAACAGTAAGCCCTAAGCCCAGTAGTGTAGCAGCGGCCCCTTGGGCTCCCCCGAGGTCATCAGAGCAGGGCGCACTAAGCGAGATTCAGAGACAGATAGCCCTCTTGGTGGAGACCCGAGGCGCCGCCAGTCTGGCAGCAGGACTGAATCCCCCCACGCCAGCAATAACTGCAGCACCTACAGTAGGTAAGACATGTGAGGCAGCAACCAAGGGCGCAGAAGTAGTTCGTATGGTAGGGGGAGTCCATCGTAACGTGTTGTCTCAGCCAGGAATGTTAGCTACACATGTTCCCATAGAGATGAAGGAAAGAATCTGTAAGGGGGAATATGTGGACATCTTCGCGCTAATCAGACCCAAGAGGAGGGATGTTGAATACAAAGAGAAGGAAGGGGAAGAGGGTTCCTTCAGGGATAGAAAGCCAAGGGTAGAGGAGTCAATAACAAATTGGCTAATTGGTTTTCATGTATTTACTACGGTGATGTTGGAAAAGAAGCCTGAGTTGGCGATATCATTAGTGTTTTACACAAATAAGATTTTGAAGGCACATGCTACACATGGGGGAACCGCATGGTTGGATTATGATAGGGACTTCCGTTGGGCTAAGGTTGAGAATCCAAACATAGGGTGGGACCAAGTTGAAATTAATGTGTGGTTGGAGAATGTTAACAGCAGGGAGCACAACACGAAGCAGTCCTTTCGGACATCACATGGGGGGCCAGGGGAGAAGAAAGGAACGTGCTGAGCATTTAATAAGAAGGTGTGCAGTTGGCCCACGGGGCAGAGCAGATTTAGGCACGCCTTTTCATTCTGTGGCCACTCCTCTCATCCCGAGTTTAAATGCAACAAGAAATCCAAGGAGCGGGGGTGGGCAGGAGGTAGAGAGAACAAGCCCCCCGCAGCCATAAGCTGCCCACGCCAGTGGATATTCGGAAACTGATTTTTTGGCTCAATCAGTATCCGCACAGGGCAGTGGCCAAGGTACTCTATCAAGGTTTTTCTGCGGGGTTTCGCATCCCAGCTCAGGGCGTTTCTCCAGTCAATCAATGTAATAATCTGCTCTCAGCACGCATGCACCCCACAGTAGTGGCACAGAAAGTAGAGAAGGAGCGGGCCCTGGGCCGGGTTGCCAGCCCTTTCCCGTCCCCCCCATTGGAAGGATATGTTTGTTCTCCTCTGGGGGGTTGTACCTAAGAAGGAACCAGGACAGTTCAGGATGATCCACAACCCCTCAGCACCCAGGGGGGCATCAGTGAACGACGCCATTGATCCTTCTTTGTGTTCAGTAACTTACTCCTCGTTTGATGCCGCTCTACAGAAGTTAAGGGACTTAGGACCCAGGGCTATCATGGCTAAGACAGATATTGAATCAGCCTTTCGCCTTTTACCAGTACACCCCGAGGATTACCATCTGTTGGGCTTTCAGCTGAACCACCAATTCTACTACGACATGTGTATGCCGATGGAGTGTGCGGTTTCTTGCAAGTACTTTGAGACTTTCAGTTCCATGCTGCAATGGGTGTACACACACAGGACTGGTTACAAGGAGGTGGTGCACTATTTGGATGATTTCATGGTAATGGGTCCGGCCGCTTCAGAGGCTTGCGCACAGGCCCTAAGAGACCTAGTGACCATGTTTCAGGAGTTTAATGTGCCCCTGGCGCCAGGCAAGACAGTAGGCCCAGATACATGCATGTCCTTTTTAGGAATTGAGATCGACACTGTGGTGGGGGAGTGTAGACTGCCACACGACAAGGTTCAGGCTTTCTCCCAGGCTATTGACGCAGCTCTGGCGGGACCTAAGGTTACTCTGTACCAGTTACAGGTGTTGGTGGGACAGCTCAACTTTGCTCTTAGGATCATCCCCATGGGGCGCCCATTTTCAAGGTCAATAGCCAGGGCAAGGGTCGGGCTGACACAGAAGCACCATCGCGTGCGCCTTAGGGCTGAGGTTAGGGAGGACCTCAAGGTTTGGCGCAATTTCCTGAGTGATTTCAATGGGAAAGTGGTGTGGCCTGCTCCCCAAGTTTCTAGTGCAGAGCTGGGCCTGTTTACAGACTCGGCCGGCAGCATCGGCTTTGGTACCATTTTGGGTCCAGCCTGGTGCGGGCGGAATGGCCAGCTGAGTGGCATGAGGTCAGCTTAAGTAGGAACATAACCTTCTTGGAACTCTTCCCAATTGTAGTGGCAGTATCAGTGTGGGCGGACCGCTTCAGGAATAGGTCAGTGGTGTGCTAGTCTGACAACATGGTAGTGGTGGAGGCCATCAACAGGCAAGGGGCTACTTGCAGACATGTTCTGAGATTGTTGAAGCATGTGATGGAGTGCTTGAGGCTGAATTTAACGTTCAAGGCTGCGCATATACCAGGGGTTGACAATCACGCTGCTGATGCTCTGTCTCGTTCCAAGTTGCAGGACTTGATAAAGCTAAGAGTCCTGGCTTGCTGTAGGTGTATGTTACTGGTATTATATATCTGGATGCAATGACAGAAAAAGCAAATATCAGTTGGGTGGCACACTATTCTAAGCACAGATTTTTCGCTTAATTGCTTTTAAGCCATGCCCTTTGAATCGGTCACGCCTCTTTTATAAACCCCCCAATTTAAAGCCCTGGTCTACACGCGCGGTCGGGTTCTTGGCGCACATAGCCTTGGCTGCATCGCACAGAGACCTTACTCTGCCCCACAGAGGAAAAAATTTGAGGGAACATTGATCCCCATACACCAGCCCCATAGGTGGCTACTGACAGACATTTAGATTTATACGTTTTCAATTCAGCTACCGGCTTATGCCCTAGTTTGCTAGCAAAACGAAAAAGCCCCTCTATAGTTCTATTAGTTTGTTGAAGCCTCATCATGATCAGATTGTCCCAGCTCAAATTATTATTAAAAAGATTCCCTAGATAGGTAAAAGTTGGCACTTTATTAATAAATATATAATTTACTATATACTTGCATGATTTAGTTTTGTTTGGACCACAGGTCATCATAAAGGATTTACTAAAATTACCCTTAAGGTCCAGAGCTGTCAAATTCATTAAAGGCAGTCAGACATTTTGGTAAACTGTTCGCTGTTAAGGTCATCAGGACAGTATCGTCCGCATAGGACAATAAAGGTACCCTTTTGCCTGCAATCATTGGAAAATCCAATTGTTGTTGAAGCAGGAAATGCTCTAAGCCATTAGTATAAACCAAGAATAGAAAAGGACCCAATATACAACCCTGGCGCACTCCCTCAGTTGAAGCAATTAAGTTAGTCTTCTCTCTCCCTGGGCCATACCAGATAGCTGATTCTATGTTCTGACTGCGCACTACGTAACTTTGCGAACCTTGTGAATAAGTTTATTCGTGCTCCTCAGGTGTACTCCCTGCACTGGAGTATGAACTTGAATAGACGAAGGTAGAACCCACACTGTCGGTATGGATGTCTCCTGGGGCACAGAAATGTGCGAGGATTCTGCTAACAAATTAAATCAAGGAAACTCTGCATTTAAATCTTCAAAGTATTTTACAGGAATTGTGGGAATTGTAACAACATTCTACAGGGTAACACCATCACCCACCCCATGAGGGGGAACAAAATTAGTTTAAAAGTCAATGCTACATGGGACACCACAAACATTATCTACATGATAAAATGCCCGTGTGGCAAGGTTTACATTGGACAAACGGAACGTAAATTTAAAATACATTTAAATGAACATAAGAGCAACATCAGAACTAAGGCATTATAATCAGTTGTGGCAACCCATTTTATTGAAGCCGGTCACCAAATCAGCCAAATTAAGGCCTGTGTCTTGGAAACAGTGGAGAAACGAACAGACAAAGACAACAAAAAAACTTTGCTAAAAAGAGAGAATTACTGGATATACAATTTACAAACTCTGAAACCCAATGGGTTAAATGAACGGACTGAATTTAATTGTTATTTATAACATTGATCGTACGTATCTGGCATTGTGTTGACCAACCATTGAGATGTTGCACAGTTGTTGAGTACTCCGCCTTGAGAGTTTTTTTGTTAACCCATTAGCAAACATGGAGGATGCAAATTTCAACTATTGTTATTCCAGATAACTTTCCCTTAACTACCACGGTCATGACTTAGTGTCATTGCTGTTTATTTAGTAAATTCTTCACGTTTTGTTTACACTTCCCCTTTAAATTTATCCCGGAGCATCATAGACTCCATGCCCTTAGTCACTCCCCCTCACTCGCGTAACACCCCAACTTCAAAAATACGAGGGTTCCCTTGACGGTTAACTCGATTGTGTAGAGGAGATCACACACGGCACAGATTCTGATGTGTCGGAGCTTGACCATTTCTTTATGCGGTAAGCGTTATCTAACATTAAACAGCTGCGTTTAGACAGTAGAAAGGTATTGCGTTGCATACCGTTTTCCAATTCACGTGTGGAACACTAAATCATACCGCACGTTGCACTTCAGGAGCAACCTTTTGAACTGTTAGTTTACACTATCGGTGAGTGCATGCTTACAACATTATGCTATCTAAGCTTAAACCTGATCACCATACATTCCGCTGCGATTTTAGGTTTAATTTTTAAACTAGTTTACCCTCCACGTATGTTTTTCATTTATTTTTATTGCATTAGATTCTGTTTATATTTCAGATCACTGCAGTATAGATACTGAGATTATAAATCTGTACGCATTGTCCATGTGGTTATTATTTACTGACATGAGTGTATACATACATAATAGCATGATTTCTAGAGGTGGAACATTAGAATGTATGTTTATTTCTTTTTTGTAGATTTCCCTGATGAAGGCATGTAAATGCCGAAATGCATTGGAATATTGAAGTTTATGCAGTTAAACCATGGAATGACATTTACCTAACTCGCAATTGACTATTAATTCATATGTCGAATTATGGAACTGAAAAAGTTCAGGAGAACAATGAAGTATGAGTAAAATACTTTGAAGATTTAAATGCACAGTTTCCTTGATTTAATTTGTTAGCAGAATCCTCGCACATTTCTGTGCCCCAGGAGACATCCATACCGACAGTGTGGGTGCTACCTTCGTCCATACCAGATAGCTACATTGGTAGATGCCCACACTCATTTCGTCCATGCAAATGGGGATTGCCTATCTAAATACCAGTTCACAGCCATATTTAAGAACACCCTCCACAGCCTGGGATTGGACCCCATTGGTTACTCTTCTCACTCATTTACAATCGGGGCGGCAACTTTGGCTGCAGGGGCAGGATTATCGGCGGATGATGTTAAACTTATTGGCCGGTGGTCCTCTCCATGCTTCAAACACAAGGTGCATCCTGAGTTATTGTCATTGTGCTTGCCAGTATGTCCCTCAATTGCCATTCTCAAAGTTGTCTCTTTTTCCTTCAGTAGCATGCCCTCCAAGGTGGTATGGGTGCTGGGCCACTTCTTCGCTAGACTGGTTGCTTACCAGTTGCAGCAGAAGCGTAAGTCGATTCCAGCATGTACGGACAAGGTTTTCATTCATTGGCATGGCACTAGGGGCCAGCAGACTGAGCAGCTTCGCTGGTTGAAGAAATGAAGGGCCACCTGGGACTGCAATTCCTAGACTTGATTATCTTGCATGTCGGCCGGAACGATATGGTGGCACTGGGGCACAGGGCCAACAGGGAGGCCTTGCTGACAGGGTTTATTTGGCTGGGTAAGACTTTTCCCGAGGCTCGAATTGCATGGTCCAACATAATTCTGTAGTGCAAATAGGGACCAGGGGTGAGGTCAAGGGCTCCGAACATCTCCGTCAGGCGCCTTAACGTGGAAATGGCCAAGTTATGTCCGGTGCGGGTACGGCTTTGCCACATACCCCATAGGTTGCTTGGGGGGGGCACATGTTCCACTGTGATGGCGTTCACCTGTCAAACATCGGCACTGACCTGCTTAATAGATGGAATCTGGGCTTTTGTGCGAAACTTGTTCGGTGGTGGGGTGGGCGAAGGTCAGGTTGGCCCTAGTAGTGCAGTGGCGGTAAGGGCGCTCAGTTAGGCAAACTAGGGCATGGGGCTGCTGCCTCTGGTTATACCCTACAAGCCCCGTGGGCAGGCTGGTGTTGGGAGGGTGGACCCCTACGGACTCAGACAAGGATCAGATGGCTGGGGACCACCCTTCAAGGATGTGGGTAGGTTACTCCTGCATGTTTCTCCCTAGGGACGCGGGCCAGCTGGTCCTTTACGCCTGGGTAGGATAGGTGACCCGCAAGAAGCCCATGGATTAGCCTGCTATTATACTGACTCAAAATTAATGTGATCTTTCACTGTATTGTTCTTGTGTCAAGATGATTATGCTTGTAAATGTGATTGTAGAGATTCTTATAGACTGTTGATTCCAAGATGTGATGCTTCATATGATTTTGAGAATTGAACTATATTGTCATGTTTTATGTTAGATGATTTGAATAAACGTGGCCACGTACACCTACAAAATGTTTGTGTCAGTCATCGACTTGAGGGGTTTTCGAGGGGGGAATGGGGCAGAAGCAACCGGGGGGATCTGGGTGCTATACCTCCTAGGACAGCACTGAGGGAATGGACAGCAATCCTTGGTTCTACATGGGACCTCCCCATCAGAATGCTACCATAGTCTTGTGGTCGCCACTGCAAAGCAGCAGGTTCTAGCCCCTTTAGTAGCTTGGTGTGCGAGGGGGAGGTACCATGGCAGGTAGTCTAGTGATTGGAACTGTCCTCCATGGATATAGATGGGTTCACCTCTGTCGTCCGGGCAATCATGAAGAAATAAAGGATATTCAGCACTTAGTGTTGTGTCATCTAGGGGAATGACTCAGTTGTAAATAGATACATGCTACAATAATTGTTCTTGGCTGCACAATTTTCTTAGAAGTCTTATTTGTACATTTTAGTTTGTATGGCTGTTAACTATTCTTGTGAATTTCTGAAACTCTTTAAACCTGCTGCTTGAATTCTACCATTGTCCTGTTTGTGTGAGATTGCTAAAAAACAAGACCGTTGTTACAAATACAGCTAAAAAGTTAAAAAGAGGCTTCATTAAACAGTCTCCTCTAGAGTAACACACTGGACAACTTTTGGATACATAAAAAGGAAATTATAACGACTGTTTTATGCATGGCGGAGTAATATTGTCTTGTCATTGGTTTGGTTGAGTTGGAAGCGGGAGTGGTCCAAACTAGGCGTGCCTGGTCACTAATGCCCCTGGCGCTTTGACTACTGCTTTGTGGTAAAGAACCCTGTCGCAAATCCATCAGTATCATGCTCCTGGCCACCCGCTCAATCTTGATACGGTAAGAATGGTGCAGCAGATGGGTGCTCTGGACTACTGAACCCAAACAAACAGGTGTGGAGCTCTGTGGGGGTGATCTGGCTCCCATTGCAAGCTCCTCAGGAAGGTCAAAAGGCCCTCTGCCCTAACCTTTCCAATGGAGGTGGACTCCATCTCCCTCCAGGGACCTGGTACCTCTGTACAAATGGTGCATGTGTCTGGTGCGGCTATATGGTTATAATGCACACGTCGCAAACTATCATAAATCATAACAATCTGAAAGAAAGTCTTAACCAGGGTTTGCCACGTACCAAACGTTTTGTTGTAAGCACCTCAATCAAAAAGCCACTCCACATTTTAGACCTCATTCACACCTGAAAAACTTGCATGGGATAGTTACATTGTCCCTGGAGGAAAAAAAATGCAAGTTGCGCAAAGGAGATATCTTGGGGTGTTCTACCACACTAGAATTCCATGCACCCGTTGTTTCTGATTTTTTGATATTGCAAATTTCAGGTGGCGGTATTACCAGTGGATTACATGTGACCCCCTCCCCCATTTAAGCCTAAGTGGAATGAGAAAGTACACGGTGCTGCACCAATTTCCACGTGTAACTCGTTATTCTGGGAATTTTTCTAGGACAAATTCCCCAAGACATGGCCAGGAGGATCAGTCCCCAGAGAGCAGTGAAGGACTGCAAGCACTAACACCACAGGACGTGTAATCCTGATTTGGGTAGAAGCAGGCGGCTCCTGTTTGCAAGGAAATTGGTCATTAGAGGCTAATTAGAGAACAAAAGATGATAAACCTGCTGAATGAGAACTACGAAAGAGTAGCAAAACGCTGCAGAAAACCGTTTAACAGTGCAAGGCACTCAACACGGACAAAAGTACACGGACCCAACACAATAAACCTGACTCCCCTTCTTTTATGTATAGATGGCACGTCACCAGTATGCTAAAGAAAAGTAAAACGCTATAACGAATCTTTGGATATGTGAGCATGCTCCGTCATGTCACAAAAGTTAGCAAAATTGTGGTGTTTTTGTAGTGTGCCTAAAAGATACGCTGTCAGTTCACAACTGACCCCTCCCCTCCCAGAGTAACAGCTCAGAAAGTGTCAGCCTGGGAGAAAGCTCTCTGCCCTTTAGCACTGACAAGCTAATGCTTCCCTGCTCAGGGTCTGACGCCACTCTCGAGTGTCAGGCCTTTGATCCTAACAGGGGGTGGGGGCATTGGAAGCGAGGACCCCTGTGGAGGTGAGAAGGATCCCAGGAGCCCAGGCACGCGACCTGACACACTTCCTCACCGAGGGAGGAAGGCGGGAGGCGGGGTGGGGGTGTGAAGAGGGGGCGGAGGCCCCAAAGAAGACGAGTGTCGTGAAAACTGAGTGGTACAGTGTTAAAAAGGGGAGGACCCCGGCATAGCCGTTAACTCCATTTGTTAACATGCATTTTTTCTGCCAGCGGACTCCAGGGAGAGGGTTACAGCGCATTTTAAAGCATACGTTTGTTTTCCACGACTTTTCTTTTCTTCTCCACTCTTTCCCGCCTTTGAAATTGTACCAAGCCGAGTTTACAGGCATGTATTTTAGGAAGAAGCTATAGATGGTGGGAGGGTTAAACAAACGTAAAATATCTACAGGGTGGCAACATAGGCGCTGATAGTGAATTCAGAACTGGCAGCGAGGTCACAGCCTCCCACAAGGCAGAGTTTTCCAGAGTGTTACCAAGTCACACTCACAGCCTAGAATAGACAAGACGTGGTTCCCGAATATTCTGGGGTTCTGTATTTAATCCCAGTCTCGAGCCTTTCAAGGACAGAGTGCTGCAGGATGATCCACAGGCAAAGACATTCGAAGGCAAAGTGTTCCAGGGTGCTACAAAATGACACCCTTCTAAGGACAGAGTGTTTTAAGAGGCTGCTCCGTATATTACCCCCCAAACCCGGTGGGCAGTGTGTGAAACAGTGGTATCTGTTGAGACTAAGGCTCTCATTACAAGTGGTGGTAATGCCCGGATCATTAACTCTTGTGGGATGCCACATCAGATCGTTGTCTCCAGCCCCACGATTATTGGGGCTGCAAAGATAGCACCTGGAGAATCCAGGCCGGAGAAACAGAGGCCAGTTTCACTAGTGTGAATGCTGGCCCCTGGAGTGAGAGAGTGTAGGAGAGTAGGATCTGCTTACTATGGTTACCCCCACTTTTTGCTGTGTTTCACTGATTTATCGACTTTAGTCTGGCTGGGGCCCTGCTAACCAAGACCCCAGCCTAGCTGCTTCCTCTCTAAACTGTTTGCATGTACATTAGGTACACTTCAAATTGGTTACTGGGTTACCCTTGTGAGTCCCTAGTATGTGGTACCACGGGTACCAAGGGCATAGGTACCACAGAGGCCTACCAGGGGCTGAAGCATGTATTATGCCCCCCCTGGGAAGCCTTCCAAAATGACACCACAGGTCTGCTACTGCAGCCTGGGTAGGGTGGTACTTGCACCCCTTACTTAGATATAGTATACCTATATCTACCCATATATATATATATATAGACACATATAAACCTATACGTCACTCCTATGGCAGGCCTTGACAATCCTGAAGGCAGAGTGCTTGGTTTTGTGTGAGAGGGTGCCCAAGCATGAGCTGAGCCCATCTGCAGCTTTCGAAATCCCTTCCTTATAGCTGTTCTATGATACAGCCATACCATATACTCTTAAGTGTATTATAACCTCGCGGTAAATGCTAACTGTGGAGTGGCTGCATCAAAATATGTCGTGTTTGGTGCCAAACACTTTGGAATCCTACCCCCCCCCCGCCAGTCCTGGCGGCTGGGGTAGAATTTCACCCTTCTAGAGGGAGAAGACATGTACACACGTACTTTTTTTTTTGCAGAGTTATATATAGCGCAAACTTGACCCGAACCGGGTATCAGAGCGCTTCACATAGCACCAGTTACGTTACATAGCACCAGTTACGTTACATGAGGACACACATTCATTTTGTTAGGCACGGGGATTAAGTGATTTTCCCAGAATCACAGGAGGTTTAGCGACATTACCGAGACTCAAACCCAGTTCCCCAGGTCCGAGGTCGAGTGCCCTAGCCGTTAGGCCAACTCCTCTACTTACCCGGTAATAGTTTTAAAGAGCCCCAGCATTACAAAATAGATGCTGCTGCCACAGACACGAGTCTGACCTCCTGCTGCTGGATACATTTACGGCAGGGGAGGCCTGTACAATAGGTTTCCTGTCCGGGGAGGTGCTAGCACCTCCCCAGACAGGCTTTAATGTATTGGAGCAGGGTGGGTGCATTTCGTGAATGCTTTCCAGACAGTGCCTGGGGCACACAAGGTGTCCCCGTGCATTTCCCAGTTCAAACCGGTTGCTGGGGCACTCAGCCCCAGCTCTGGCGTGAAATTGGACAAAGGGGAAGGGGTGTAACCACCCCCTCCCATAGGTGGGACCTTAGAGTTAGTCCTTGCTCACTGCTCCATCAGGATTCAAGCAAGCCGGGCCGACGACGCCTGAAATGGCAGAAACCGGTCCCCGGAAGCTTGTCTCCTTTCTGGTGAAGAATTGGCTTGGTAGTTTGGTCTGCCCTGTCCCATGATGCACTGGGCCAGGGACAGACTAATTTGCATATAGCCAGGTTCTGAGCTGGGATGGGGCAGTGAGCTAAATAACGGTGATGGATCAAGCCCTGATCTTTGGACTGGGTAAGAGTGGTCTGCTTAATTCAGACACTCTGTTCATCACCACCCCCTTTTCTGAATCATTTTGTCCACCATAAGCGTGGAAGGGTATACTCAGACATGAGTCCCTTGCTCACTGCTCCATCAGGATTCAAGCAAGCCGGGCCGACGACGCCTGAAATGGCAGAAACCGGTCCCCGGAAGCTTGTCTCCTTTCTGGTGAAGAATTGGCTTGGTAGTTTGGTCTGCCCTGTTCCCATGATGCACTGGGCCAGGGACAGACTAATTTGCATATAGCCAGGTTCTGAGCTGGGATGGGGCAGTGAGCTAAATAACGGTGATGGATCAAGCCCTGATCTTTGGACTGGGTAAGAGTGGTCTGCTTAATTCAGACACTCTGTTCATCACCACCCCCTTTTCTGAATCATTTTGTCCACCATAAGCGTGGAAGGGTATACTCAGACATGAGTCCCTTGCTCACTGCTCCATCAGGATTCAAGCAAGCCGGGCCGACGACGCCTGAAATGGCAGAAACCGGTCCCCGGAAGCTTGTCTCCTTTCTGGTGAAGAATTGGCTTGGTAGTTTGGTCTGCCCTGTTCCCATGATGCACTGGGCCAGGGACAGACTAATTTGCATATAGCCAGGTTCTGAGCTGGGATGGGGCAGTGAGCTAAATAACGGTGATGGATCAAGCCCTGATCTTTGGACTGGGTAAGAGTGGTCTGCTTAATTCAGACACTCTGTTCATCACCACCCCCTTTTCTGAATCATTTTGTCCACCATAAGCGTGGAAGGGTATACTCAGACATGAGTCCCTTGCTCACTGCTCCATCAGGATTCAAGCAAGCCGGGCCGACGACGCCTGAAATGGCAGAAATCGGTCCCCGGAAGCTTGTCTCCTTTCTGGTGAAGAATTGGCTTGGTAGTTTGGTCTGCCCTGTTCCCATGATGCACTGGGCCAGGGACAGACTAATTTGCATATAGCCAGGTTCTGAGCTGGGATGGGGCAGTGAGCTAAATAACGGTGATGGATCAAGCCCTGATCTTTGGACTGGGTAAGAGTGGTCTGCTTAATTCAGACACTCTGTTCATCACCACCCCCTTTTTTGAATCATTTTGTCCACCATAAGCGTGGAAGGGTATACTCAGACATGAGTCCCTTGCTCACTGCTCCATCAGGATTCAAGCAAGCTGGGCCGACGACGCCTGAAATGGCAGAAACCGGTCCCCGGAAGCTTGTCTCCTTTCTGGTGAAGAATTGGCTTGGTAGTTTGGTCTGCCCTGTTCCCATGATGCACTGGGCCAGGGACAGACTAATTTGCATATAGCCAGGTTCTGAGCTGGGATGGGGCAGTGAGCTAAATAACGGTGATGGATCAAGCCCTGATCTTTGGACTGGGTAAGAGTGGTCTGCTTAATTCAGACACTCTGTTCATCACCACCCCCTTTTCTGAATCAACTGTGGAGTGGCTGCATCAAAATATGTCGTGTTTGGTGCCAAACACTTTGGAATCCTACCCCCCCGCCAGTCCTGGCGGCTGGGGTAGAATTTCACCCTTCTAGAGGGAGAAGACATGTACACACGTACTTTTTTTTTTGCAGAGTTATATATAGCGCAAACTTGACCCGAACCGGGTATCAGAGCGCTTCACATAGCACCAGTTACGTTACATAGCACCAGTTACGTTACATGAGGACACACATTCATTTTGTTAGGCACGGGGATTAAGTAATTTTCCCAGAATCACAGGAGGTTTAGCGACATTACCGAGACTCAAACCCAGTTCCCCAGGTCCGAGGTCGAGTGCCCTAGCCGTTAGGCCAACTCCTCTACTTACCCGGTAATAGTTTTAAAGAGCCCCAGCATTACAAAATAGATGCTGCTGCCACAGACACGAGTCTGACCTCCTGCTGCTGGATACATTTACGGCAGGGGAGGCCTGTACAATAGGTTTCCTGTCCGGGGAGGTGCTAGCACCTCCCCAGACTAGCACCTCCCCAGACAGGCTTTAATGTATTGGAGCAGGGTGGGTGCATTTCGTGAATGCTTTCCAGACAGTGCCTGGGGCACACAAGGTGTCCCCGTGCATTTCCCAGTTCAAACCTGTTGCTGGGGCACTCAGCCCCAGCTCTGGCGTGAAATTGGACAAAGGGGAAGGGGTGTAACCACCCCCTCCCATAGGTGGGACCTTAGAGTTAGTCCAACCCCTAAACTTAGTATAAGTATAGAAACCCAGTCCCTAGAACTTTAAATTACCCTGGACGAAACTCTGAAACATATATCTTGGACCTTCGACATTCCATTTCGACTGGAAGACAGAAGAAATCTCCCTTGGTGTCAAGGAGTGACTCCCCTGTTCAACCAGGCACCAAAGAAGCATCTTGCAGGTCTGCATTTTCGAGGCTCCCGCCAGATTCCGAAGAATCTGCGACACAGGACATGGACTTCCAGACATCTCCGGGGCTGACACGCGTCCCCTGCAAAGCTGAGACCTGTAGCCATCACGAGAGACGTGGGACCGGAACTCCTGGACATCCAGCACATTTGCTACTGCATCGACTTCCCGAGCTTTCCCGAAGTTGTGCATTGGGCTACTTGTAGTCCAAGCCCTGAGCACCTTTCACATCGAAGATTGTGGGCCTACACGAGTGTTCCGTGGGCCCGCTTTTAGCATTTCTGCTCGAGGCACCTTTGCGATCCCATGTCTGTTGACTGATGGGCCCCACAACAGTAAATCCTATGTTTCTTGGGCTTTCCTGGTTGCTCCAGACGTGCTCTGACTTCCCTCCTAAGGATGAGTCCCTCAGACCTTGCTGGTCTGCACCGAAGCCAATCTTTCCATTCTGCGTGGGTTGCTGTTGCCAAAGCTTGTTGGGTCCAATCCAGGTACCGAAGCTGCAGCACTCAACATCCGACGTGGGACAGCTCGAATCCAGCTCCTCTTTGTCGGCAACACCTCCTGGTCCTCGTGGCTGAAGAGTCAAACTTCACCTATATCACCTGCCAAGCGCGAGGCTCGAGGAGTGCGCCTCTAGGGCCCAGCCCCTCGCCATGCCCCAGGTCAGAGTAGGCGGTCGGCTAGCCCTATGGGCGACCGGCCGGGATTCACTTCCGGGTTGACGCACATCCGGTGCGGGAGAGGGCGGAGACTGGGACCTATTTAAACTCTGGGAGTTGTGGTCCCAGTCTCTTTCCTCGCCTGCACCGGACCGGCTGTGCTCTCCTTGGACTGCGCCCTTAGTTTAACTTTTAACTCCTGTATCCTGTAACCTGCGGTATCCTGTGGTGCAGCCGAGTCAGGACCACGCGGCGTGGAGAGAAGCGACTACCAGCCTGCGAGCGGGGGAGGCGCGACCCTGACCACTCGGCGGTGGCGAGCGGCAGCATCCTCCAGCGGTATCCAGCTCAGCAGGTAAGGTGTCGGGTGTCCTGGGGGACCGTGGGCAGCCGTGGGAGGCGTTGAGGGGCTGATTGAAGAGGCCGCTGTGCTTGGGCGTCTCCGGTGGCCTGCTGCTGCCTACAGTGTCCCGCACTGTTGGGAGTACACTGGGGGCACCAGCATCTTGTCTGTCAACTTGGCAGGAAAGGGGTCAGGTGCTCCTGTGAGGTTAATTGGTCGAGGGTTAGCACGGGGTGAGCGTGCGGCGGAGCGATCCTGGTCAAGCGCTTGGGGCATAAGCAAGGAGGGGTACAAGCAGCTGATTCAATCTGCTTTTGTCCGAATTTTAAAGTACATTACTAAAACGAGCACACGCTGTGATTCAACAATTTAAAGGGCACATTTGTCTTGTTCCTCAAAGGAGGCATTATATTTGCGGTCAGGCCCCGGAAATTGCGCGAACCTAGAACTAGTTGGCTTTCCTTTTCTAGGATAGACAATCAGCTGCAAAAGGATTTAATAGTTGTGGATCTGAGGTATTCGATCATTGAGGGGTAGTGCAAAAGCGCATTGGGAGGGGTTAGGGATCAGAGCTGTGTTTGTAAGTCAGCAGGAATTTCACAGAAGTTGGGGTATTGAATTTGAGGCAGCAGTTAGAACGCCTGTGGTGTGGTTTCAGTTGGGGGCCTGCTAAGGGAAACGCTGATAGAGCTCCTCAGGGGACATTATGCCAGCAAGGGGACACAGCCACAAGAGGAAGGACAAAGATCCTGAAATTGCGCAGCTACTCAAATTGGTCTTAGCTAAACTTAGCAGGGATGAAGAGGAGACTAGCGATGATCTGGGCGGGGAGTCCCCAGTGTCTGAGGATGAGCAGCCAGTGCAGGCTGCCCTAGGGGACCGCCCCCGTAGAAATGGGGTACCTCCCAAAGCAGCTCCCCCCCCCCCCCAGTTAAGAAACCTAGGGTGCAGCAACACAAAGGAAAGGGTGAGAGCAAGGGTGGGGCAACCAGGAAGAAGGGCAGGGCTCAGGAAAGGCCCCGGGCAGGACAGGTGGCTGCGATACCAGTAAGGGTCCCCCTGCAACCAGTCCCTGAGATAACAGCCCTCCCCCTGTTATTACCAGGGCCGCTACCACAGCCAGTTCCTGAGGTAACAGCTCCCCCCTAACATTACCAGGGCTGCCCCCGCAGCCAGTCATTGAGGGGAAGCCTGTACCAAGCACCTCTGCATTGCCAGGGAACGATGTGGGGTCCATTTTGGCAGAGATCAGGGGAGCCCTGATGGTATTAGTGCCAAGGTCTAACCCTATAGAGCCTGTGATAGCAGAAATACCGCCAGCCATTATGGCTCCAACAGTGGGGATGGGGGAGGGGCACCTGCATCCGGGGCAGTACCAGTGGCAGTGGTCCCCTCTCTCCTTCCACAGGCAGAGGTCTCAGCAGAAGGGTCACAGGATCCTACAGCTAGTGTCCTAGCTTCAGTAGCTACTCTTTTGGGACAGCTAGCCGTGCCGGCGAGGGGAACTCAGCCCAGTAGCGGGGCGGTGGCACCATGGGCCCCAAAATCCGCGGCAGAGAGCGCGCTAAGTGAAATCAGTAAGCAGGTAGCCCTCCATGTTAAGACTCAGGGCACCACCAGTCAGGCGGCGGGGCAAACGCCCCCTGCCCCACCAGAAGCATCAGTGTCCACTGGAGGTAAGATGGTGGAGACCGCTAGCAAAGTGGCATAGGGGGGTCAAAGGCGGTGGGGGGGCATGATACTTTGTTATCTAAACCTGGAAAATTGTTAACACATGTCGTCCTGGACATGAAGGAAAAAATCTGGAAGGGGGAGTATGTAGATATTTTCTCATTGATCAGACCCAAGAGGGAGGTCGAATTCAGAGAAAAGGAAGGGAAAGAAGGTTCCTTCAGAGACAAGAGACCAAGGGTGGAAGAGTCCATTACGAATTGGCTGTTTGGTTTTCAGGTTTTTACAACGGTTATGTTGGAGAAAAAGCCTGAGTTGGCAATATCTTTGGTGTATTACATGAACAAGATCTTGAAGGCACAGACAACACATGGGGGTACAGCATGGTTGGACTATGACAGGGATTTCCGATGGGAGAAAGTGGAGGACCCAGACATTGGGTGGGATCAAGTTGAGGTCAATGTGTGGAGAATGTTAATAGTAAATCACACCACACAAAGCAGCCCTTTTGGACATCACAGGGGGGGCCAGGGGAAAAGAGGAGAACCTGCTGGGTATTTAATAAGAAAATGTGTACCTGGCCCACAGGTCAATGTAAATGTAGGCACGCCTGTTCATTCTGTGGCTTCCCCTCTCACCCTGAGTTCATGTGCATTAAGAAATCCAAGGATATGAAAATCCTGGCACAGGGTGTCCCCCCGGTAGATCGTTGTAATAACCTGCTATCAGCACGCATGAATCCCACGGTAGTGGCATAGAAGGTTGAGAAGGAGCAAGCACTTGGTTGCCGGCCCTTTCCCGGCTCCCCCGGTGTCAGGTTATGTGTGTTCACCGCTGGGGGTGGTTCCTAAGAAGGAGCCAGGTCAATTCAGGGTGATCCACAACTTGTCAGCGCCAAGGGGGGCATCGGTAAATGATGCCATTGACCCGTCCTTGTGTTCTGTGACTTACTCCTCTTTTGATGCAGCATTGCAGAAGTTGAGGGACCTAGGGCCCAATGCCATTATGGCTAAAACAGATATTGAATCAGCTTTTCGCCTCCTGCCAGTGCACCCATAGGATAATCATTTGTTGGGTTTCCAGTTAAATCACCAGTTCTATAATGACATGTGTATGTCAATGGGGTGTGCGGTTTCTTGCAGGTACTTTGAAACATTTAGCTCCATGCTACAGTAGTTGTTCACACTCAAGACAGGTTACAGAGAAGTGGTGCATTATTTAGACGACTTCCTGGTCATGGGTCCAGCGGCATCAGACGCGTGCGCGCAGGCGTTGGAGCAACTAGTGGCTATGTTTCACGAATTTAAGGTACCGTTGGCTCCAGGCATAACAGTAGGCCCTGATACGTGCATGCCCTTTTTGGGAATTGAGATCGACACAGTGGCGGGGGAATGCAGGCTGCCACTTGACAAGGTACAGGCGTTTTTCCTAGCAATTGACACAGATTTGGCTGGGCCTAAGGTTACCCTGCACCAACTACAGGTGTTGGTGGGCCAGCTCAATTTCGCCCTTCGTCTCGAGGTCTATAGCTAGGGCAATGGTGGGATTAACCCAGAAGCATCATCATGTGCGCCTCCAGGCAGAGGTGAAGGAGGATTTGAGAGTGTGGCGCAGCTTCTTGAGCAACTTCAATGGAAAAGTCGTGTGGCCTGCTCCACCGGTGTTGAGCATGGAGCTGGGTTTGCTCACTGACTCGGCGGGCAGCATTGGCTTTGACGCGATTCTAGGGCCTCATTGGTGCAGGGTGGAGTGGCCGGCAGAGTGGCATGAGAGTGGGTTGACTAGAAACAGCCTTCTTGGAGTTATTCCCAATTATAGTGGCGGTGACCGTATGGGCGGACCACTTCGAGAATAAGTCAGTGGTATTCTGGTCAGACAACACGGCGGTGGTGGAAGCCATAAACAGGCAGGGGGCTACATGTAAACATGTCCTGAGATTTTTGAAGCACCTGATGTTGGTTTGCTTGAGGCTGAACTTACTGTTCAAAGCGGCACATATACCAGGGGTGGACAATCAAGCTGCTTATGCTTTGTCTCGTTCCAAGTTACAGGACTACCGGAGATATCACCCGCAGGCGGAGGAGCAGATGACAGGGTTCCCAACATCACTGTAGAGCAGCGTTTCCCAAACTGTGGTCCGCGGACCCCCAGGGGTCCGTGACACATTCCCAGGGGGTCCGCAGGACTTGATTGCCTACTGTTGTTGTAAAAAACGAAACGCCCATGCGCCCTCACAGCACTAAGAGGTGTGAATGTTGCTGGCGCCAGGGCGGCAAGACTACAATACAATTGCAGCAACAACACACTGGCCAATCACCATTCCGCTTTAGTGCAAGCTGAAGGGTGTTTGAAGTCACACGTTTCCTCTTCTCTTCTGATAACATACTGATGTCTTCAGGTTTAGTAATGGCAGCTGCAGCGTGGCCTAGCAGGTCACATTATCATTCAATCACCCAGCTCTCTGTACTGAGGTATTCCAGCCTCCTAATCGGCCTGATGGCAATCTGGTTACTTTAAAGACGAGCGACAGCATGAAGAGGAGCAGAGCTGTAGGCACTACAAATAGCATCATGGGACGGCACGTGTTTACATTTATGCAAGGGAGTTAGTCTATGTGACGGTAATAACTAGAGGGAATAAAAGCTGTTTAAAAGTATACGAGGAGCACTTGCAAAAGGTAGCGAGATGTTTTGCAACTGGGCAAATAACTTAATCTCCCCATGCCTGAATGTGTAATGTAAATACGGTGCTCATGTAAAGCTACGGTGCTCATTTAAAGCGCAGTGTGGCGTAACGAAACTTGAGGGGGCCCCCCTGCAAAGTACATGGAGGGGCCCCCCACGCTGTGGATCCATTCAGGAGCTCTTAGGCCAGGGGCCAGCCACTCATACGCAGTGCTCGAGGGGGCCCTCTGGAGCTTGGGCCCCACCGCACCACTGGGTGTGCGAGGGCTATATTGTTTTGTCACTGGTGAGAGGATAGGTGAATGAGTGGGTCTGGTAGCTCAGTGGATTAATCTGTCAACTGTAGCGGCTTGTGTTTGACCTCATAGTCACAGATTCAAATCCCAGCAGGTCCACTCAGACTTTCATCCTTCTGGGGTCGATAAAATGAATAGCATTGAGTGGGTAACAATAAACATCTGTTATTCAATGCCAAGATACCCTTCTACTTGAACGTGTGCTTTACAAATACATATGTTATATGAGAGGATAAATAAGTGAGAGGATAGACTATGGGTGGATGAAAGGATGACGGAGTAAAAGGAAATTTTAGAGGATGAATGGATGGCAGAGTTAATGGAAATCCGAGGAAGGGTGAATAGATGGTAGAGTAAATAAAAATCTTAGAGTATGGATGTATGGATAAAATGGCCAATGGATGGAATGGTGAACGATTGAAAGTTGGATGAAATAATCAATGGATGACAGAATGTAAAGGTGAAATGACTGATAGCAGAAGGTGGATGGGAGGGAGAAAGGAGGAATGAACAGTTGCATGGATGGAAGAGACAGAGGAGCACTTCTAGGGTGTTTTAGACTCACTTGCTGCGCTTGCTTGGGGCCGTCAGAGCTTTGGTTCAAAGTGGTAGGATATTCTAATTTTCTGGCTACTCAGTTACACACAGGCATGTCTCTCACACTGCATTCACCCAGCCATTCCTCTTACCATGCATTCAGACTGACGTGCCTCTCACCCTGCATTCACACAGTCACACACTCCCCCTGAACTCACATGACTCCCCCTCTACTTAAGCAAGTACACCTCCCACTTTGCACTCATGTGAGCACACCACTCACCCAGTACTCACACAGGCACACCAATCACCCTGCACACACACACTGACGTGACTCACTCTCTGCTCACAGAGGCACCCCTCTCACCCTGCACTCACATGGGTAGATCACTACTCACTCACAGAGGCACACCCCTCCTTTTGCACTCACAGGGGAACATCCTCCCCGTGCACTCACCAAGGTTTATCTTTAATCATGCATTTACAAGGGCTCAAATATCCCCCTCCATTCTCCCTGATGCCCATGCATTTACAATAGCTCAGATCTCACCATGCACTCACATAGGCTCACCTCTCACCATGCACTGTCACACACTCACCTTTCCCCACGCACTAACATAGGTACGTCTCTTACCCTTCATCCACACAGACTACTCTTCCACAAAGGCATGCCACTCACCCTGCATGAACATCAGCTAACGTCTCAACCGGTACTCACAGAGGCACACCCTTCATTCACAAGGTCTGAAGTGCATTCACAGAGGCCCCCCTTTCACACTGCATTCACACGGCTCAGCTGTCACTCTGCACTCACATGGGCTCAAACTTCACTCGGCGCTCGGACAAGTACATCCAGGGCTTTTAGTGGTCCGGGTCTTACCGGTGCTCAAAGTAAGCCTCGAAATGGGTCTCTGTCGTGTTCTGTTTTGTGCCCTGGCGCAGGCGGGCTGCAGTGACAGCAGGCACATCTATGTGTGCGTGCTCACACTGCTCACTTCTCACTAGTGGAACAGTTATGGCAGGGCTTTAAGTGTGATGAAAAAACTGGGGGGGGGGGCGGGTCTCTCAAAGGGGCGTGGGAAATATAATTAAGGGCATGGCTTAAAAACACGTATGCAAAAAATCTGTTCATGGCATAGTGTGTTGCCCGACTTGTATTTTGCTGTCTCTGTCAATGCATCCAGATATATGACACAACAAGTAACATCATACCTACAACAAGTCAGGACTATTGCCTATGTCAGTGTTTGCTAGTTGCTTAAGATAAATAAGCAGCAACTATGACTCGTATATAATATTGAAAAAGCTTCCACTTAAAGCCCTGGTGACACCACGACAATGTTGCTGCTCCTGAGTTTCAAAAAGAGAAGGGAAATCAGAGAGAAAATGACTCTCTTTAAAGGATTTCCCTTCCCCTTCAATGCTCCCCTGGCATGGCGTCATGCCATAACTTCTCCACTAATGAGAAGTGAGCTGTGTGCGCACGCTCACATCCATGTGCCTGCTGTCACTTCAGTCCCGGAAAAAACGACCGCCTGCGCTAGAGCACAAAATAGAGCCCGGTAGAGACCGGTTTCCAGGCCTCCTTTAAAAAACTGATGGTGCTCAGACCCGGTGAGACCCGGCCCACTTAAAGCCCTGAGTTGCAGCCTTACATCAGGTCAGGGGAGCATTCTAGGGGAAGGCAAATCCTTTAAAGAGAGTCATTTTCACTCTGGATTTCCCATTCTTTTTTTGAAACTCAGGAGCAGCAGCATTGTTGTGGTGTCACCAGGGCTTTAAGTGGAAGCTTTTTCAATATTATATACAAGCCATAGTTGCTGCTTATTTATCTTATGCAGCTAACAACCATTGGCAAAGCCAATAGTCTAGCCTTTTTGGAGGTATGATATATATCTGCATGCAATGACAGAAAAAACAAAATACAAGTCAGGCGGCACACAATGCTAAGCACAGATTTTTAAGCCACGCTATTAATTACATTGGACATGCCCCTTTGAGAGACCCCCCAGTTTCATCATCCCACTTAAAGCACAGGAAAAAAAACACAGGAAGTGTATGCAAATTTACCAGATTAAAGAAAAACGATTCTGTTTGGTTTATGGAAAAAAAGATTGACGTCTTGCATATGCGGGGAGTAGAGAGAGAGCGCATTAACGTCTGGTTTCAGGCTTGCCATTGCTAACATAGTAGTTTTAGCTAAAACGAAGGATATCAATGTGTTTCTTGACATGTGACACGCCTGCCTACTACTGCTACACAGTGGTTGAGTTGTAAAAAATAACTCGCCTTGGGGCAACATCAACGGAGGGCCCCCCTGCGCGATGTGCTGAAGGAGCCCTTCACACTTACACCAGTAGGGGCGGAGGGGGGCCCCTCCCGTGTGGGTAAGACTGGGGCCCCCGCACTGCGGGGGCCTTTGTTACGCCCCTGGTAAAGTGCTCCAATACCTTTGGGTCGAGTTCGCGCTATATAAAATATGCACAAAAAACTGTATGAAGGTTCACCGGTCTGAACCTGGAGGAACCAGTCGCTAGGGTCTTCAGGGAGCTACAAGCTGCCCCTGTGTAAAACACCTATTTGTGTATGCCTGAACGGTTGTGGAATATGCTCCCTTATCAGGACCACTTAATAGACACTGACATCAAAGAAAAGGCTCGAAAAAATGTAAAGTGGGCCCTCAGACGTCATCAAGAGGAAGCTAGAAGATCCAAGCATTGTCATAGTCAGTAGGCCCGGCACTACCTGTGAGTCTTGACTTTGTTATTGCTTATTTTGTTCTCTGTAAAACTTTGTTAGGGGGCTACCGGGGGACAAGGCAATATTAAAAAAAATCTTTGGTTGGAAGCTTTTGTGTCAAGAAATACACATTTATTACAGTCTGGAAATAAGAACTATGTGCAAATTACTGAGTGAGATTAGCTAAAGTGGGCTGGCACACTGACTTGTGAATGGCGCAACCGTCCAACAAAGTATTACTACAACCAAAATCTTTGCAAACGCGAGACCTAGAAGGCATGAAAGACTGCAAGAAAGGGGGGGGGAGAAAAGTTTGAGGTAAGTAGGTATTATGAAAGAAGGTCGACTTTGTCAAGAGACAGAAAGGTGGGCGAGTAATGTCTGGGGAGAAGGGAAACGAGGGAAGAAAGGAACACAGGGTGAACAGAAGATAATGACGAACAAGCACGGACGAATTTCAGTGTAATTTTGAGTGACATTCAAATACTAGGAGTTACACTTCAAAAATTCATAGGTTATCACAAGCACTTACCTACTTTATACTGCAACAGTATGAGTTCCTGGCGCTGGGCTCCAGCCCAGGCCATACCTTCTGCAGTGCACACCAGGCACGCAACGCCCATTGGGCTCAAAGGGCTTCAGCCCCCCCTCCTCCCCTGTCGTGTGTGGCAGCCCAGGCTGAGACAGCTTCCCGGGCTGACATAGAGTCGCACCAGAGTACATCACAGGTCTTTAAAAGACCACTTGCTTGTTAATGAGGCCGAGATGCAGCACCATCCTTCCCATTAAAATGTTTTGATTTTTGCAAATTTTTCAATATAAAATAATAAAACCTTTAGTAATGCAAGTATTTATTTGGTGTGTACTTGTTTGTGTATTTTTTGCGAATGACTGTTTTAATTTCTTTAAATTTAAATTGTACAAATTGCTCGGGGGTCCCCGGCTTCCAGTAGTGATTCAGTGGGGGTCCTCAGGAGTCAAAAGTTTGGGAACCACTGCTGTAGAGGATTGGAGCCCCACGCTAGTGGGGCTGGGAGGTGCCTCATTGTGTGATCGCACTAGGAGATCATACCAACAGCAGTTCATGTCTTACAGGATGTTTGTGTAGGAAGCTGGTATACCAAGATTGTTTTCTGCTAATGGGATATACAGTTTCTTGCAGTTTCTTGCAAAGGCTGAGGGATCAGGGTAGGTCAGTCTTTTATGCTAGGGCCCATGTGACGGCAGTGGGGTTCTTCGTTAAACTCGCAGGTGAGCGCAACCCGGGCGCATCCTTTGTGGTCAGGAAAGCCTTGTCGGGGTGGGCCAAGTTGGAGGGGCCCAAACGGGATTGCAGGAGGCCTTTAGATATTAGAACACTGGGTGACATCCTGGAGTCCCTTCCTAGGATTTGCAGCTCGTCATTTGAGAGCACATTATTTAGGGCGTTTTTTTCCCTGGCCTTCTATGGGGCGTTCCGGCTGGGGGTAATTGTAGGGACTTCCAGATCCGACCAGTCGGGGTGCCTCCAATTTGGCGACACCAAGATAACACCGGGGGGCTTGGAGGTGACCGTAAGAAAATCTAAAACTGACCAGATGGGGAAGGGGGCTACAATCCATCTTTGTCCAGCACCCGGAGTAGCGCTTTGCCCGGTGGCCCTGATGCAGTCATATTTAGCCATTCGCCCTGCTGGGAGGGGGCAGGCCCTGTTCCTACATGAGGAGGGAGACTGCGAGCCACAGTACCAATTCAAGGTGGTTTTTGGAATGGCTTTAGTTGGGCTGGGACTAGGGTCAGCAGGTTATTTATCTCACTCCTTTAGAATTGGGGCGGCAACATTAGCGGCAGGGGCGGGCTTACCGATCAACACCGTGAAGAAGGTAGGGCGCTGGTCGTCAGATTGTTTTAGACTGTATATCCGGCCTGAGTTGCTATGAAACAATTCTCTCACTCTGGTCATGACTATGCCTGACTTTCTATTTCTCTCCTGTTCATTAGTATGCCGGCAAAGGTGGTATGGGTACTGGGGCACTCGTTCGTGCGGCGTGCCACGGTGCGGTTGCAGCAGCGGCGAGTGGAGAAGCCACCAGGCTTGAGCGGGTTGGAGGTCCTATGGCGGGGCGTCGGGGGCGTGTGAATTCGGCACCTGCGGCGGCTCATGGAAGAGACTAGAGAGCACGAGGGACAGAAGTCCCCGGAGTTGATCATCATTCAATTGGGCGGCAACGACATGGTGGACCGGGCACGCCTTGCAGTCAAGGAGGCCCTGCTGACGGAGTGTGCGTGGCTGGGGCGTGCATTTCCTCGAGCACGGATAGCTTGGGCCTGCATGATCCCACGCCAGGCATGGCGTTCCGGAGTACAATGTAGAACCTTGAATGTTTCAGTCAGGCGGCTCAACGGGGAATTGGCCAAGTTGTGCTCAGTGAAGGGCGGCTTGTGTCACATCCCCCACCGGATGATCACGGGAGAAGTGATGTTTCACCATGATGGAGTACATTTATCAGACATTGGCGCAGATACATGCATCAAAGGAATATGGTCTTTCGTGCAGTGGGGCAGTGGGGGAAGGTGACAGACTTGGGGACCCGGGTCACCCTTGTGGTGGTAAAGAGATCTTAGAATATTTACATGGACTTACAGAATGAACGGGAGTCCGCCTTGAGTACTCCCTAGGCCAGCACTGAGGGGAGAGACAATAAGCTCTCCACAGGGAGAATGTTGCAACCAGCTGGGGAGGCTAGGGCGCCAGGTTACGAGCCTCCTGGGATCCTGGGCAGCCTGGTGGTCGAGGGGTGGGCCCCAGAGATGGCTGACAAGGAACAGAGGGCAGGGGCCCATCACCCAAGGACGCAGGTGGGCTGCGCCTTACGTGGGGAGCTCAGATTTGGAGATGCGAGCCAGAGGGCCCCTTAGTGCTGGGGGAAAAGGAACTAGTATACCTGAAAACTTTGAATGTCAATATTAAAAATGTGTTATTTATTTTATCAATTTTTGAATATGAGATGTTTAGTCATGTTTATGAATGTTGATATTAAACATGGTCGTTTTACACCCACTCGATCTCTGTGGATGATTTTAACTGTGGGTTGTACTGCTGTCTTGGCTGGCGGGGGAGCATGTTGGGGGGTCCGGGCCCTGTAAAATCACCAGACATCGGCTGGCATTTCCTTGTCGCCTTCCTGGTCACTGGCTAGTGACCCGGACTCTGTCCCCTCTGCTTTCAGGTTCTTCAGATCTCTGATCCACCCTTGATCCATCTGGACACATTTCACCTGGTCCCCTGCAGCACTTCTTTGCAGCTCTCCATTGGAAACGATGACGAAACCCGACACGAAAAGACACCTATGCACGCGGCTCCCCTGGGTGAGGTAACATGAGTACTTTGGTGCTCCCGTGGGTCTTGACTCTTGAAGTGTCCAGCACTTAAGGGGTTTTACCGTAGTCCACTCCTAAGTGTCCTTATTCTTTAAATTTGTAACTTTAATTTTCTCCATAGAAGCCAATGGTGATTCGCGGCTGTGTTTAGACACTGCACGCGTCCCCTGGGGGTCTACTGCGTCCCTACCTTGGGTGGTTCCTGGTTGCCCCAGCGGTTCTATGCTCTGAGCCATACTTATACCACTTTCTTAATATATGGTTTGTGAAGCCCCTAGGGCAAAACGTATACTGTTCTAATTTACTGTGTGCTACTTAAGTTCTTATATTGTACTTTTACTTCTAGCCTCATAAAGAGACTAGAGGGTTGTGTTTAGATTACATACATATATATTTTATAGATACCTGGTCTGGTTTTCCTTTCATTAGATCATTCATGAGATCTAGACCCTTTAAAGACCCTATATATAGACAGATAACTTTTGCAGCACCGTAGGATAGGGCAGCTCTGAATGCACTTAATAATACAGGTCTGAGCAGTGCTGTACTCAATGTATAAGATAAGATACAAGAAAACATATAAATAATGTGTAATTGATAATTCCACTAATAAGTTGTGTTTGCATTATGAAATTAATGATATAAAAGCTTCTGTTGTTTCTCCCTTTTTTCATCTTCTCTTCTCCTTTAATTTTTCTATTCTTTTTTTGTCTCACTCTTATTCTTCTTTCTCCCTTTTCTTTTTTTTTCTCCTCACCTTTAATGATGCATGTTTTTCTAGTACTGGTCAGGCAGCGCTAATCCATCACTATAGACTCTCATAGAGTCTAGCTGCCTTTTTGCGGGATGTAAGGGGGGAGGGACTGGTCGGGGAGGTGGGTGCGGGTGTGGGTGGGGAAAAAAGCAACTTAAAATGAGCAGGTTAAAGGACACAACTAATTCAATAAATAGTATAATTATCATGGTTCAATGTACGAAATCAAATGATATTACATATAGTCTAACCTATGGAAGGATACTATGGGGAAGCTAAATTTGGGGTGTTGGAATGTAGCGGGACTTAACGACAAGGGGAAGAGGGCACAACTGTTTCAAATAATATATCAAAGCTCATGGGATATCATATGTTTACAGGAGACCCACATTCCAATAGGCGAAATAGATCAATTGAAAATTCCTGGATTTAATATTTTGGTTTCAACTTCACAAACCTCAAAGATTAGGGGCGTGACCATCTTAGCAAGGGCGAATATGGGCAGACCAACACGAAAAAAGGCAGATCCCCACGGCAGGTGGACTATTATTCAGCTTGATATCGGCATTACTATCTGCTCGATCTACGGGTCTAACTTTGACGAGCCCACTCTATTTAATAGTTAGAACTTGAGTTGGCGTCGTGGGCCGGCACGCTCATAGTATGTGGGGATTTTAACATAAAGATGGGCCACCCACAGAGTAGACAAACCCAACATCCATATGCAGGGCGTAAGCCCAAAGTATTTAGGGCAGTACAGCAATTGATGGCCAGCCACAATCTAAGAGACATCTGGACACTGAAGAATAAAAGCGACCCTGGATACACGTATTTTTCGTACCCTCATAATAAATACGTACGTATTGATTATATATTATCGACTACTGATATTGCCCTAAATGCCATTATAACTAAAGCCCCTAAGACGATATCAGACCACAATGCACTCTCTTTAGTATTTGAAGTCGCCAGGTATAAGAAAGTATACTCCCAATGGTCATTTGATCGTAAGCTTCTTGCCAACCAGGAATATATAACACACATAAGGCAATGGACTAAAGAGTTTTTCGATTTTAATCAATATAGTGCATCTAGGGTAATCGTCTGGGATTGTTATAGAGCAGCTTTAAGGGGGGAACGGTCACTTTTGTAGCTACGCGAAAAAAAGAGCGTGATAGACTAGCTGCGCAGCTAGAAAACGAATTAATAAACTTAGAACACCTGCATGCCACCCAGATCCATCTTGGGCAACAGGCGGAAGATACTCTCTGCAAGATTCTAGTTCTAAAAGCCGAGATTAATAGTGATCTTTCACAAAAAGCCGCAGAAATTCTCAAAGTTAATCGTAATAAAATATATGAAACTGGAGAAAATGTAGGGAAACATCTGGCTCTTAGAACCCGCCAGAAGCAATCACATAACTCCATTCAAACCATCGAATATGGGGGGCAGAAACATACTTCCCCGGAAGATATAGCAGCATCATTTCAAGATTACTATCGGAAGCTATATCAAAACGAAGACCGACAGCCAATATCTGATACTAAAGAGTTCCTGAATAACTGGCTTACAGAGACAAATCTAGGTAAAACTATAGATGAAACAACAAGAGAAGACCTCGAAAAAGAAGTTACAAGAACGGAGGTAGAACTAGCTCTAACAGAATTAGCTACAGGAAAAGCAGCCGGGCCAGACAGAATGCCGTTAGATTTATATAAATTACTCGGTAATGTAATCACACCATTTCTTTATGATCTTTTTCTTGGGGTACAATGGCATGGCAAACCCCCTGAATCCTGGAAACATACCAACATAGCCATCTTCCCAAAAAAAGATAAACCACCGGAACAAACCTCCTCATACTGTCCAATATCACTCATCAACTCAGACTCAAAGATTTACTCCAAGATTTTTGCCAACCGTCTCAGCAGGATCGTCGAACATCTGGTCTCCCCCTGGCAGCACGGCTTCATACCTGGTAAGAGTACGACAGACCATACCCGTAGAGCCATCTTCCTTTTTGACATCACTGGAGAGGGAGGCCAGATGTCGATGATCCTGCTGGACGCAGAGAAGGCCTTCGACCGGGTCTCATGGCAGTTCCTCTGGGAGGTATTAGCAGCAAACAATCTTGGCCCGGTCTTTATAAAATCTATCAAGGCCCTATATGTCGACCCTAAGGCAAAAATCATGGTAGGCGGTAGTGAATCTGAGCTCATCAAGATCCAGAGGGGCACGCGGCAAGGCTGCCCGTGCTCCCCGCTGCTCTTCGCCCTCTATATTAATCCACTTATCCTTAAACTCATAACTTCACTGACAATTAAACCAGTTAAAGTAGGTTTGTATAGTACTAAAGTACTGGCCTACGCGATGACGTGGTGGTATTAACACCAAACCCCACAGAGGCAATTATCGAGATTGAGGAAATCACACGATCCTTTGGTCTACATTCAGGATACTCCCTAAATAGGGATAAAACGATGGTCATTTGTACCGAGAATACGTCTTATGTCAGCCAATACAGAGTCAACAACGCAAAATATCTGGGGGTGAATATCTCGCCAAAAATTAGTGAAATTAATCAACTAAACTATGACCCGCTTATTAAAAAAATCAAAAAGGACCTACATAGAGTTAATATTCTCCATCTCTCTATAATAGGTAGAGGGAATTATATTAAAATGAGCGTATTCCCAAAGATATTATATCTATTCCGGGCAATTTCCCTCTTAGTTAATAACGACACAATCAAAACATTAGACTCAGCTATCTCGAGATTTGTCTGGAATTACGGCAAAGTTAGGAGAGCGCTCCCTAAATTAACACTACCATATGGTAGAGGCGGCTTAGCAATACCACATTTAACATATTATCTATGGGCGACCCTCCTACAACAAATGACCATCTTGTTCACAGCTCGAGCTCCTGTAGATACCACTCGGGACCAGGCTATACCCCCAATTTACGAATTAACTCTAGGAAGTAAGGCCATCCTACTTTAAAAAGATTAAATTTAAGATATTTATAGATGCTTTAAAAATCTGGAAACGAACTACCAAACTACTGTCAATACCCAGGTACACCAAATACACACCCTTATGGCAGAGCTCAATAATCCCACTACATCTTAACGACAATACATCTAGGAGGTGGGAGAGATTAGGCCTTGTAACAGTTGTAGATTTCCTAGGCGGAGAACGTAAACCCACTTTCGAAGAGCTTTGTGTAAAGTATCAAATCCCCCGCACGGACTAATTGAAGTTTATACAAATCTCTACCTCCCTTAGACAGATGGCATCAGCCATAGATTTAAAAACTATACCACTGCTAAACATCATAGGTAAACAAGCAACTAGGATAGGCAACATTTATGATTTGTTCATAAGGAATCATCCTGATGACCTTGAACATATCGAAACAAACTGGGCCAACAAGCTGAACAATGTAAACATCGATATAGACATGTCCTTACTCTTATCATCTAAAGTATTGCTGGCTTCTAACCTAAAGGCTCAAATCTACAAAACAATATATGATCTATACTTTACACCCGCTAAATTATTCACTTGGGGTAAAAGAGCACATGATCAATGCCCAAGGTGCTCGCTAGGGCCAGCTAATTTTATCCACGTTTGCTGAATGCCCAAAACTAGTTGAGATCAAAAAAGGCATTGCTAAGTACTGGGACGAGATCTTCGGTCACAAATTAAGAACATCAACAACTCTCTTCGTCCTAGGCTACGATGACTCCCTAGGGCATAACAATAAAGAAGCCACGACTATTTTTGTAGGCATGGCTGTCTATAGAATTATCCTGGCAGCGCGGTGGAAGGACTCAGACGCTCCCACTTTTCAGGGGTGGTTGAGTAGATTATTAGCCATATACAAGACAGAGGCAGCAATCTATAGAACTAGAGGCAAAAAGTCGAGAATACTAGGTGAACAGATCTGGGCCCCAGTTGCCACCTGGTTTGAAAACCACAGAAACACATAACCCCTTATAATTAGAAAGAACTGTATAGAAGCACTTCAGGTGGTCCTCCCCCCCCTAAACTCAGTGTACTGCTACTTCCTTCCAATACTTGGAAAAAATTGGAGAATCTATATGATATGACTGTGAAATGAACCATGTAATTTAGTACTAATTATCCAGCTTAATATGTCTGTATAGATCGAATAATGTATTGAATATTTCTTTTTCTCTCTCTTCTATTTTTTGATGTTTGATAGTATCTTGATTGTACACTTTATGTTATATGTACGATATGTTACTTACTTTTTACTTTTTTTCTCTATGTATGTACCTTTTGAACCTGCTCAAAAAAAAAAAGAAGCCAATGGTGATTCGCGGCTGTGTTTAGACACTGCACGCGTCCCCTGTGGGTCTACTGCGTCCCTACCTTGGGTGGTTCCTGGTTGCCCCAGCGGTTCTATGCTCTGAGCCATACTTATACCACTTTCTTAATATATGGTTTGTGAAGCCCCTAGGGCAAAACGTATACTGTTCTAATTTACTGTGTGCTACTTAAGTTCTTATATTGTACTTTTACTTCTAGCCTCATAAAGAGACTAGAGGGTTGTGTTTAGATTAAATACATATATATTTTATAGATACCTGGTCTGGTTCTCCTTTCATTAGATCATTCATGAGATCATAGACTAGTAAAACAAGCTGCTTTACATTCCTTCAAGACTTAGCCTGAAGGCTGCTCTCCACAGCTACCACTAGGATAGCTTTCTTTAAAGGTTGTCTAAACCTACTATCAATAAGTGTCGTTTGGACTAGTGCAAGGTGCCCACTAGAATAGTGGACATCATATGCCAGGCCAACTTCTCACAGAGAGGGTCCCAGACCAGTCTTCCCCTGAGGCACTTCATGCAATGGGGAGTGGTTGTGGCCTCACGGCCAGAGCTGCCGACTTTGGAACTGGGGAACCAGGTACGAGTCTGGAGTTGGCTCAGCATCCTGTGAAACTGGGCAAATCACTTAATCTCCCTGTGCCTATCAAGAAATGTATGTGTCCTTGTGTAACGTGGAGAAGCGCGTAACATAAGGAAGCGCGCCTTTAGGAAGCAGGACCCTGGGGTCCTGGGTACACCCAGTGGCTGTCTGCGCCTCGATTGGTCAGGGGAGGGTCGCAGGATTACTTACGGGGGACAAGTGACATCACTTTCACCGGCGCCGGTTGTTGATGGGGGGATGGTTGGGGCCTATTTAGTGCATCTGGACCAAGCCCTCTTCCTCTTTTAACCTAAACACCAGATCGGGAGCAGAGGAGTGACTAGGAATATGGTTCTCCTTTTTGTTTCCTCTGCAGGTCGACAGCGTTTTTGGTGCTCTGTGGTTGCAGTTGGGTCGGCATGGAAACATCTGCGGATACTTTCGCCTAGTTAGGGCCAGGAACCGCACGGGTTCAAGAGCACTCGCACAGCCCAGGCTAGGTCCTGGTGGCAGTTCCGGTCTCCATCAGCTGCAGAGCGTGTCGGTAGTGGAGCAGGTGCTCCCCCCCGTTTGTGAGGTTAGCGGTGTGTGCTTATGGCACGAGAGGTAATAGGGGGCTTGGATTGTTGTTGTGTGTGGTCGTGGGAGGGTTTTTCCCTGGGGCTAGACCCATTCAATTTATTGGCAAGCAAGAGGGTTGAATTATGCCCCCCCTGTCCACGGCTGAACCTACAATCAATTCAAGGCGGCCCGGTTGTCAGTGTGTGCGGGAGAAGCCTCCCTCCCTACTCCGCCCCCTCCATTATCTTGGTATCGGGGTGAGTAATTACTAGGGGGGACTGATTTTGGACACTTGGACGTCTGTTAACCAAACATTCGATTGAAAAGCAAGCGGAGGGTTGAAATACGGTCCCCCACCCCAGGCTGAACTTACAACCAATTAAAGGGCACCCAGTCGTCGGTTTGCACAGGAGAAGGCTCCTGACACACTTTCCTTCCGTTATCTTGGTATCGGTCTGAGTAATTACTAGTGGGGTCTAATTTTGGACACCTGAACATCCGTTAACCATCTTACCCTCGCGGGAGCCTTCAGTACCAGTTCAAGTAATTCGCATACATGCCTGCAAAGGGGGGAAGAGTAGGAAAGAGGAAAGTCAATGACCCAGAGTTTGAAAAGCATGAGACCTCGGTGTGTGCGCCGTAAGGGCCCGGCCCCCTGGACCCACACCACACCCCTATAGTCCGGTACAGTAGCCCGATTGGTTACTGGCCGGAGGAAGTACTTACGGGTCGGCCGTGAAATGTGTCCGGCCGGAGCTAGGAGCGGAAGGGGGGGGGCACTGGGGGGGGGGGGGCTATTTAGACCCTGGGTCCACTGGAGAACATCCTCTTTTCCCTGCACATGACCACAGGAGCAGCAGAGTTCATCGATCTGGATCTTCCCGCTTGTGCTCCGTTGCACAATCGGTGTTCATAGGACTCGTTGCTGCGGTCTGTATAGGAGAGGGATTTCATTGTCGTGAGTCGGGCATCGCAGATCCGGAGGTGAGGTGTCGAGGGGTTTGGGGAGCGCGGGGCAGCTGCTGGTAGCCGGTGGGCGGAGATAAGTTGTGATTTTGAGAGACCTTTTTTCCCCGCTGGGCGCTGATGGCTGCCCGTAGTCTCCCTGCGATTGTTAACATGACTCAGTGGTGATTTTGGCTGGACACCTCTCTCGGAGATGCGGGTACCGTAGGTTAAGAGTGGGTGTTATTGTTCCTGTATTTAATAGCGGGCTAAGCACGTTAAGTTGTGTAGCAGGTCCCGTAGAAGCAGCGTGCATCAGGACCGCATAATTAGGTCAACTGTCAGGGCTCGGCAGGTGCTTTGCTGGATAGGCACCATTGTTTAAAATTGTTTTGTTAGTGCGGGCAAATTTGGTGTCGGCTTTGTTCTGGGTTAGCGTGGGATTCAGTTAAACCTGTGTGTGGTTGCTCAGCTGGGTGGGGGGCGCATGGTTTTCCAGGTAGGAGCCCCTGTTTAATTGATCAAACATGGGGCGTTGTCATTGTCACTGATTACAGCGGGGTTTGGGCACGTGGACTGAACGCACGGGCCGTATTTGCCGAGTACACGCTCATGTGTACTTTTTCCACAGTTATATTTATTTACTGCTTGTACTCCTTACTGTTCAGACAGCGGTGCTTAGGGTGCGCGGTTGAGGGGCTTTATTTACGCCACTGTAATTTACTGAGTAGACGCGCATAGGTTGTTTTTTGACCCAGCTAAAGAGGAGCTTTGTGGGACTGCGGTATTTTACCGATTGCGCGTGTGCTTGTTCACTGTTGATTATTTACTGCTTTATGCCTTACTGTTCACTGGTGACGCGCACACAGGTTTTTATCCTCAGCTAAGAGCAGCACTGTGGTACTGAGGAAACGCGCTGGTGTTAGCACTGTTTTGTGGATTTATAGGAATGTGTGCTTCTATTAAAACATAAGATGCCGCCTAAGAAGCACAATCAAAAGAGAAAAGAGGGCGAATCTGAAATAACACAGCTGTTGAAGCTAGTGTTGGCAAAATTGGGCAGAGATGAGGAGGAACAAGGGGGTGAGGCTCCGGTATCGGATAGTGAGGAAGTCCCGAGCCAGCAGATAGGGCCCGCCCTCGTAGAACCATAGTCCCACCCAAGGTGGCTTTTCCTCCATTAGTAAAGAAGCCCAGGGTGAGCAAGAAAGGAAGGAGGTGGGCAGGGGACCGGAGGAGCAACCTCCTGCACCTGCTTCTCCTGTAATGCCGCCGAAGCCGGTACTCCTGCTGCCTAGTGGGCCACCTGCACCAGTTCCCAGCCTGCCAGAACCAATGCTTCCGCTGTCCCTAGTGCCCCTAGTGCCAATGCCTAATGCTCCTGGGCCCGATTCCCTGTGTACCAGCAATACCGGTTCCCAACATGGCTCCTCCACCTCTGCCTGAGGCACCCCCCGCAGGCAGTCAGTGGGCCACCAGTAGAGGGAAGGGATGATGTGGGCACAATCCTGGCTGAGATTAGAGGGGTTTTGAAGGCCTTGATGCCAGCACCTGCTCCCCCAATCATCTTGGTACCGGAGGTAGTGCCAGTGGTAGCCCCAATCCCGCAGGGGGGACATCAAGTGGGGTAGTGCCTCCCACCCCAGGACAACCAAGAGCAGCAGCGGAGGGGGCCAAGCGGTCACAGCTACTATATTGGCTACTGTGGCAACCCTTTTGGCGCAATTAGGCGCACCGAAGGTAGGTAACCCGAGTGGCAGCGCAACGGTAGCGCCATGGGCGTCACCAGCAGGCACGGGAAGTGGGCTCTGCGAATTGAATAAACAAGTGCATGAAAAGGACGTGAGCACGCCCCTTCAGGCGGTGGGCCCTTCAGGCGGTGGGTCAATCGGCCCTTGCTCAACTATTGACAACTGCGGTTGCTGCAGGTAAGGCAGTAGAGTGTTCAAGCAAAGAAGTATATAATGGATCAAAGGCAATTGGTGGTCATGATTCAGTGTTATCTAAGCGGGATAAATTGGCAGCACATGTTATGCAGGACACGAGAGAGAAGATATTGAAGGGGGAGTTTATCGATATATTCTCCTTAATTAGACCAAAGAGGAGGGAAGTAGAGCCTAGAGAGAAAGACAGGAAAGAAGGTTCCTTCAGAGACAGAAAACCAAGGGTAGAAGAATCAATCTCTAACTGGTTGTTTGGTTTCAATGTTTTTTCCATAGTAATGCTGGAAAAGAAGACGGAATTAGCAATACCCCTGATTTGCTATTCAAATAAGATTTTAAAGGCACAGACAATGTATGGGGGGTAGCTTGGCTGGATTACAATAGAGACTTTAGATGGGCCAAAGTAGATGACCCTGAAATGGACTGGGCCCAAACAGAGGTAAATGTGTGGTTAGAGAGCGTCAATAACAAAGCGACCATGAAACAGCCCTTCGTACTTCCCAGGGGGGGGCAGGTGAAAAAAAAAAGGGACATGTCGGGCTTCCGGCAGCAGATCCTTCTCCTACCTCGCTGCCAAGACCTGGAACACCCTCCCTATCCACATACGGCAGACCCAAGACCTTCTCACCTTCCGAAGGATCCTCAAGACCTGGCTCTTCGAGCCGTAGCAGCATCCCCCCCCACCCTCAGCCCTTGGGACCCTTACGGGTAAGTAGCGTGCTTTACAAGCACGCCTATTGATTTCTTGATTGATTGACTAACTCAGCAGGTAGCATTGGTTTTGGAGCAGTGTTGGGGTCCCATTAGTGCAGGGGCAATTGCCCGGCATCCTGGCATGAGAGCGGTTTGACCAGGAACTTAGCCTTTTTGGAACTGTTTCCTATTATAGTTGCAGTTGACATCTGGTCTAGATTCTTTAAGTACAAATCAGTATTTTTTTGGTCAGACAACATGGCAGTGGTGGAAGCTATCAATAGGCAGGGAGCTAGTGGTAAACATGTTCTGAGGCTGTTAAAACATGTAGTTTTGTCTTGCTTAAAGCTCAATCTGCTTTCCAAAGCGGCACATATCCCAGGTGTGGGAAATCAGGCTGCAGATGCTTTGTCTTGCTCCAAGTTGCAGGATTTCCGAAGGTATCACCCTCAGTCTGGAGAGCGGATGACTGTGTTCCCGACATCTCTGTGGAGGATTGGAGCCCCACCCTGGCAGGGCTAGTGGGAGCTTCATTGAGCGAACGCACTAGAAGAACTAACCAGCAACAGTTTAAAGCTTACAGGATATTTGCTAAGCGCGCGGGCAGGTTGGCCCTTTTTTCCACAGGGGCGCTCTGCGAATTTTTACTAGCTCTAAAAGATCAAGGAAGGCCAGTGTCTTATGCTAGGGCACAAGTGACAGCAATAGGCTTTTTTGCTAAATTAGCGGGGGACTTGACCTTGGCACAGCTTTTGTAGTGAGGAAAGTGCTGTCAGGATGGGCTAGGCTAGAAGGGGTCAAAAAAGATAGTAGAAAGCCATTGGATGTGAAAACCCTGGGTGACATTCTGGGGGTATTACAGAGATATGCTCCTCTTATTACGAGAGCATCCTATTTGGGGCTGTATTTACCTTCGCCTTTTATGGTGCTTTTCGATTGGGGGAATTGGTGGGGGCCTCCAAATTAGACTACGCGGGGGGGGGGGCTCCAGTGACAGGACACAAATTTAGTCCAAGGGGGCCTAGTGGTGGCTCTGAGGAAATCCAAGACAGATCCATTGGGTAGGGGGGCAACGATTCGCTTGTGCCCTGCGCCTGGGGAGGATGTTTGCTCGGTAGCCAGGATGAAAACATACTTGGCGATTCGTCCATTGGGGGCGGACAGGCCCTGTTCATACATGTACAGGGCGATTGCTTGTCACAGTATCAATTCAGGGCCATGTTTGGGCGGGCGCTGGTGTGTCTGGGTCTGGATTCTAAGGGGTATTCTTCACACTCGTTCAGAATTGGGGCGGCAACACAGGCAGCAGGCGCTGGCTTACCAGATGAGGCGGTCAAGAAGATGGGGCGCTGGTCATCAGCCTGTTTTAAGCGCTATGTGTGGCCCGAATTACTGTAGTGTTTGAGCTATTTAACTACTCAGAAAAAGAGAAGAAAAAATAAGAAGAGACTCTGTCAAACCAGGAAGGATAAAGGAAAAAACCTGTGAATGTCACAAAAAAAATACATAAATAGATACTCAAAAGAATGTAATAGAATTAAATAGAAACACAAGAGCGCTCAAACAAATACACTCATAATATACACTAAAAAAACAAACATATAGGAAATAAAAAACAACAGTGGCAGAGACAAATATACAAATAACAATGGACACAATACATAATCAAAAATTTATGTCCTCTCTGATTTGAGCCATGTTAGAGGCGTCAACAGCGTTTCAACCCAAAATTTCTTTGAGGGTCATCATCAGGACAGATAAACTTCAAGAGTGGAAGCGACCACTTGATAGACTTTCTAAAAAGAAATCATACATTGTATTTACAAAAAGGGCTTTGTGAAGACAAAACAGTTGATATAAGCAGGCTTTTCCATCACCGAATAACTGCAAGAATAGATTTTTTGGAAGGGAGTGTCAAGATTTCCTCAAAGATTTAGATAAGACTAGAACCTTATTCCATAAAGATTATAGTCTAATGTGTAGAAAATATTATAAATGTGAAAAAAGGAAGGAAAAGGAGAGAGTGAAAAAAGGAAGGAAAAGGAGAGATTAAAAAGGAAAATCTTAGCAATCTTTCAATACATAGAAATATTCAGCCCCTATAGCACCAAATGAATTCCAACAGGGCGACCTATAAAAAGTTAATTGGATACGACATAGTGAGCACCTATTGCCACTGAAAATAGTGAACACATAATCAATTTAGAGAAAAGTTAATAGGATACCACAAAGAAGGCACCTAAAGCCACTTTAATAGTGGACAGATAACCCACCACATAACGTAACCAGTAACCATACCTGGCAGTATATAAAACTACCTTGAATAGGTGAAACTTTCAACTTGGATTATCAAAACTTCTTTCGATAATGTGGAAACCAATAGTTAAAATATTTTGAATACACCCAGGATGCAATAAGTTCATGAACTGTAATGAAAAGAAGATAAGATAAAGTGGGAATTGAGAATTCCTTCTCATTAATTAGAAGAGAACAGCATCATCAACACTTACTTCTATTAGTAAAACTACTCTGACTACTTGCGGTATAGTTGATGACTTAAAGCACAACTAAATCATTCCGTTAAAGATGGAACATAAGTCGACCGGGCCACTCCCACTTCGGCTTAAAATTTTTAATGCAACGCCAAATTAAAAATACACATATGACGCGAATGAAGCCAAAAAGGCACATGAGGCTGAACCTCAATTTAAAGATTAAGCTTAGTCACGGATGCTAACTGGCACCCGAGAATCGTAAACTTAAGAATGGTTGGAAGTGGTAACCGTAAGTTACGAGTTAGACATTAACATACCACTTCGCAATGGTATCTTAATACCAAACAGATCGGCGCCGCACATCGGAGCGTTTATCGCGCATGCGCGAAACTTGGACACGACTACATTTCCCAGTTTCCCAAGTCACCAGCATAACACGTCACTGAAAGGCGCGCTAGCATTTTCAGCAACTGAGACGACCGGAAGGCTTTTCGGAGTACAGAACATCATACAAAATCGGTAAGCGAAGATTTGATGTTGTTATAACACTGCTATATAGACTCCGGTGATCATGTCACCAATAAGGAAATTACGAGTCATTGGTAGTAGAACGCTGCTGCATAGATTTTGGTTATTATGTTACCATCAAGGATTCTACAAGTCGACGTTTTTGCATTTG
Organism: Lissotriton helveticus; assembly: GCF_964261635.1. Lineage (NCBI taxonomy): Eukaryota > Metazoa > Chordata > Amphibia > Caudata > Salamandridae > Lissotriton > Lissotriton helveticus. The sequence goes on from NC_136073.1 coordinate 154,308,984, forward strand.
TTACAGAATAATCAATCGGCAATACCAACCATTGTGAGAGCAAGATGTTCACATAATTAACACTCCGTGCCAACAAGCAACAGGACGTAAGATGTGTTGATAGGATTCGGTTACATAATTGTGGAACTTTCACGAGGACCGATTATTAAGGACCTCACACTCCTTTTTATCTTTTCTATAAATAGACGGTCACCAGGCGAAGATATTTCATCGCGTGGGTGTTACTGATCAAGAGGCCACATAGGTAAGACAGGGACAGTTACTTGGTCGAATTGAGTAGTAACAACTTGAATAATTGCTATGGATGTGATTACATTGGATTTTTTATTTCTTCTTTTTATATCTTTCAGTTCTTCTGTGGGGACAGATAAACGCACGCTTACACCTTGCGGTGTTTAATTAAAGTGGTAAGCTGAAGCTTGAGAATAGTGGCAGTCACTTGGTATTGTTGTAAGTAGTGTTGTTTTAAATAGGAAAGTACCAATTTTCCTTTATCATTTCAGAAATCTATGGTCCTGACGAGAGTCCCTACAAACCTTGGGACTCGAAATGCGTAGACTTCTGGTGCTGCCATAAAAGATCTATACTAAAAAGAACCCCTGGATTAATAATTGGTTTTAGGAAAATTTGTTAAAATATATCAGATGTTCAATTTGCATGTACTGATATAATACATTTTCGGTAACCTAATATTGCGAAAAGTTGATTTGGCAGACCTATTTCACTCCACAGGTTCAGCTACATCATTGGAGTGTGTATATATTTTTGTATAGTATGGTGGAAGAATGGGAATACATGTGGATGCTTGATGGTATGAATGGTTGATTGCATGAATATTTATTCATTATATTTGTTTTTGTCCCTTAATCACCTATAATGATACTGTTCAACATTATGTGGTAATTGTGTTAGTTGTTATATGAAAACAAGAAAAAAGCAAATAAAAAGCAATTTAGAAGCTTTCGGATGTCAATAAAGCGGACATTCTGAATTCAAATTTATTGTCTGTAATAATTATCAGCATTGGCAAGTGTTTTTGTTAATAGGTTATATTGTGCTCAGCCTTGCTGATTAGAGCCACCCCCTCTTTTTGTTACTAGTTTCACCAGGATGGCGTTCATTTGTCGGACATTTGCACAGGCGTATGGCTCAAGGGATTCTGGTCTTTTGTTACGAACAAGGTTGCAGGTGGGGAGGGTGAAGGACCTGTGGGCCCTGGTCACACTAGTGGCGGAAAAGAGACCACAGAACATTGATTTTCAGGGTTAACGGGAGGCCTGCTTACATACTCCCAAGGCCGGCACTGAGGGGAGAGATGGTAAGCTCTATGCAGGGAGAATGGGGACACCGGCTGGGGAGGCAAGGGTGCCAGGTCACACAAGCCTCCTTGGCAACCTGGTAGAAGAGGGGTGGGCCCTAGAAATGACGGACAAGGACCGAGGGCTCACCGCTCAAGGACACAGGTGGGTTGCGCCTTGCGTGGTTCTTAGATAGGAGAGGCTAGCCAGTGGGCCCTTGGTGCTGGAGTAAGTAGATATTGCATAACCGGTGGTTATGATCAGTGATAATGTAAATATTAAAAGTGTAAATATTGAACTTATAAATGTGAATTTTATAAATGCTTTTGCGACTTATTTATTTATTTTTTTATTTATATTTAATTTTATAAAGCGCGCAGCTACCCGGAGGTTTCCCGGCGCTAGACCAACAAGGGAGATGTGCATGTCGCAAAGATTATTGATCAAATAGCCAAGTTTTTACATCTCTGCAGAACTTTAGATAATTGGGTTCAATCCGACTAGACAGAGGGAGAGAGTTCCACAGGGATGGTGCCAGAAAAGCAAAGGATCGACCACCCATTCTGGCTCTCCTCGTCCTAGGAATCTGAAGTTTCTGTTGATTGGATGAACGAAGAGTACGGGAGGGAAGGTACGGATGAATTAAAGATCGTAAGTACTGAGGGGCCTTGCCAGTATTGATTTTATGTATAAGACAAAGAGCCTTAAATTTACAGCGACTGTCAATGCATAGCCAATGGAGGCTACGACGGTACAGAGACGTGGAAGACTTGTAGGGTAGTTTACACAGCAGACGAACTGCCATGTTCTGAACCGTTTGTAATTTACGGATTACCTCTTTGCCTGCTCCCAGAAAAAGAACATTACCATAGTCCAGGCGAGATGTTATTAACGCCTGGACTACGGTTTTCTGGGTGTCCAAAGGAAGCATCCAAGTAATTTTCGTCAACCATTTGAGAATGGTTATGCAAATGGAGGAGACTCTAACGGCATGTTGTCTCATGGACAACTGGTCATCAAAAATTATCCCCAGGTTGCGAGCTGTTTTCGAGGGATTAGGAGGGGTACCATTTGAGCAGGCCAATGAGAGGGTCCCCATAAGGCGGGATTATTGCCAAATAGGAGAAGTTCGGTTTTCCCTCCATTCAATTTTAGCTTGTTATCATGCATCCAGGAGGCAATATTACTGAGACCATGGCAGAGGGAGGATGTAGTGGAGTGATGACTGGTGGAAAGAGAGAAAATGATCTGTGTGTCATCTGCATATGAAAATATGGAGAGCCCCGCTTGCTCCACAATAGCAGCCTAGGGTCTGACGTATAAATTAAAGAGAAGGGGGCTCAGGATGGAACCTTGATGGACACCATATGCAGATTTGTGAATTTTGGATGCAGAGGTGGTCGAGAAGACTTGCAACGTCCAAAAAACTGGTAAGCCAACCAAGAGCGGAGTGAGTGATGCCAGATGACTTTAGAATGTTAACCAGAATGGGGTGGGAGACCGTATCAAATGCGGCACTTAAATCTAATAGAATAAGTGCCACGATCTCCCCTCTGTCCACCAGATGACGAATGGTTTCAGAGACTCCCAGAAGTGTAGATTCTGTAGAAAAGCCAGAGCAAAATCCAGATTGTGAATCGTGTAGAATATTGTGAGATTCAATGTAGCTGGTGAGTTGTGTATTAATATGCTTTTCCAGAATCTTAGAGTAGACTGGAAGAAGTGAAATTGGGCGGAAGTTGGCGGGGTTATTTGGATCTGCATTGGCCTTTTTCAACAACGGTATGACCATTGCATGTTTCCATGAATTGGGGACCTTGGCCTCCCTGAGTGATGTATTCAATAACTCCATATTAAGTTTTAAAGAAGAGGAGTCTAGGGTAAGCAGAATTTGAGGAGGGAAAGGATCCAAAGGGGAACCGGATTTGATGCTTTTAACTATGTCATGTAATATGGAAGGGGTCAAAGGTCCCAGGCAGTGATCTCCGATGCTGCCGACTGAGGGACGCGTGGGGTAATAGATGTGATAGATTCAGGTTCAGGGGAGACTAAGGGGACGTTAGGAGGGCCAAACTCAGCATATATACTCTCGATTTTAGAAATAAAAAAATCTGCTGAGGAGTCACATTGTGCTTTATCCAAGCATGGAGCCTTGGGTTGACTAGTAGCACCAGAAATTTCCTGCACCACCTTAAACAAGGCTTTGGGACGATTTTGAGCATTTAAGATAGATGAATTGACATATTCAGTTCTGGCTATCTTGCAGAGGGTATGGTATTTTGTTAAGGCAGCTTTATATTGTAATTTAACATGTGGATCGTACTCGGAGCGCCACTTCCGCTCGAGATGTTTGCAGCTGGTTTTTTCTTTTTTTAGATGGTCATTGAACCATGGCGCAGGAGGATGGTGTATATTGAATGTCTGCTTTCGAAGTGGAAGAGAAATGTCAGCAGCAGACGTAAGCCAGTGGTGAATAACATCCACTTGATCAGTGCTGCTAACCTCAGTGAGGGGCATAGAGTCTGACAAAACAGAATTAAATTTGTTTGAATCCAATTTCTTCCAATTGCGGGTCATTCTGGGTTTACGAACTGTTGCAAAGTGGTTAGGAGTTTGGTCAAATGGAGAATTCTACCACGAAGTGGTCGGACCACGGGACAGGTAAGGGGGCTTACATAATACTGCATCCAGATTAGATAAAATCGGGTCAAGCAAATTACCCGCCTTATGAGTGGGGCCAGAGTTGTGCAGGGTAATATTCATGGCTGCTAGATCAGACAGTAGATTAGTACTGATAGGGCAGGTAGTATCAATAAAATGAACATTAAGATCACCGACAATTAAAAAGTTAGTCGCCGTCAGTAGTAGGGGAGCTAAATACTCTGACAGAGATGAAGCCCAGGAACTGGCGGGGCCAGGGGGGCGATAGATCAGGGCGCCTGTAAGGGTGAGATTGGGGGATAAGAGGATCTTAAACAGCCCAGCCTCACAGTTAGGAATCGTAATATCCTCCCATTTACAGGAGAATGATCTTTTAAAAATAATGGCTATTCCCCCCCCCCCCTCCTTATCCTTTCTGTTTCTACCCGTGTAAGTGTAATTATCAGGAAGGGCGACAGCGATAGCATGACCAGAATGGTCCGTCAGCCAGGTCTCCGTGAGGAATAAAGCGTCAGGTTTGAAGGAGCTCAAAAGATCAAAAACATCTCTGCTGTGCTTTGGGAGGGATCTGCAGTTTAGACTGATAAAATTAAATGTGGGTAAGGGGAATTTCTGGATAGATTTACATAAAAAATTAGATGCTGAGATGTCTAGTGTTGAGGGAAGCACAGAAAGGAACAGCGAACAGTCCGGGCAGGTCAAAGGGATATGCTGGGGGCATAAAGGAGTATCATAAGAGCATTGGGGTGGCCTGAGGGTCAGGAGAGAATTTTTAGAGTAGGTTAACCTGGATATTGTACACGTCGAGGCATAGGGACTGGCCCCGGGCCGCGTGCAGTCGCGGACGGGCGCAGACGGGCAGGACTCTGGCACGACTCCGCCGCACCACCGTCGCGTCCGCTGCGCGTCGGCCAACACATAGGTTAAATAAGGAGGCGGCGGTAGAATGACTAGACCGCACACCCCCGCTTCCGCCGGAAGTGAGTAGGGATAGTAAGACCTCCCTCCACACCACGAGCTCGGCTCGGGGAGGAACGGGGAGTGGTAGAACAAAATATCAGGTGACTGTCAGCAATCGACACACGATTTTTAAAAGCATGGAAAAATAAAATACACGTAGTGCAGGCACCCGTTGATGTGCCCCCCCCGCTCTCTCACAGCAGCGTCACACACCCCGGAGCCAGAAATGCACAGAAGCAATTTAGCAATAAAATATCGCAGTCCGAGCACCTAAGTCGTGCCCTCCACGAATAAATTACGTAGCGCGGTGTGAGCACATAGATCGTGTCCCCCGCAGTTAAGTCATCTGATTTAGCGAAATGCAGCAATACACATACCCTTGCGTGGTTCTCAGATTGGAGAGGCGAGCCAGAGGGCCCCTTGGCGCTGAAGTAAGTAAATATTGCAAAACCGGTGGTTATGATCAGTGATAATACCTGTAAATATTAAAACTGTAAATATTGAATTCATAAATGTGAATTTTAAAATTGTTTTTGTCATGTTTATGAATGTTTGATGGTTATTAAATATGGCCGTTTTACCCACACTCTTGGACTGGCAAGTTTTGATTGTGGGATTGCATGAGGTTGGGGCGAGGAACATCCTGGGGGTTCCAGGCTCTAGGCTCAGCTTTTAAAACTGGCATTAGCTAATTTGGGCAATGGGGATGATTCAGGCGACTCACAGACAGGGTCTGAGCAAGACCCTTCTCCGGAGCCGGTCGGAGAGGATCGCCCCCGTCCTACTAATGTGCCTCCCCGGGCAGTGTTTCCCCAGTGAAGAAGAGGGCGAGGACTCGGCCAGAAAAAAACAAAAGTTGGAGTACAGAAGAGCGAGGTGGATGATCTGGTAAGCAATGCAGGGCAGGCAGGCCAGGCTTCTTCAGGGGAGGGTTTCCAGGGTACATCCATTACTACAGCCTCTCCTCTGCTTCCGGCTATGACGCACCAGGTAGTGTCAGGATCTGCTGAAGTGGGCTCTGTTTTGGCAGAGATTCACAATGCACTGCAGGCAATTTTGTCACAAAGGCAGGGTCCCTTGCCTGGGGAGCATGGAGGTCAGTCTTCTCTGCTTGATTTAGGTGGGTCAGGTCCCGCGTCTTCCGAACTATGGGCTACTGCAGTGCAGACACCATCAACGAGTCTCCGAGTCATATATTTGGGGTGGGGGGGTATGTGCAGGGTGCACCGCCGGGGCGGTATCTTTGCTGGTGCCGGCTCTGCCCGGGGGGATGCCGGTGTACCCCAGGGCATAACAACGGGCATACTTACATCAGTGGCATCGTCCTGCCCGCCCCGGTCCGACTCGGCAACCAGTGCCGTAGAGCGGAGGGCGGGTCAGGCAGAGCCAGGTCACTTCCGCCTGCAGCGAGCGGTTAGCGCTCTAGTTGCTGCATGCTGAGGAGTACATAGGCAGCGAGGAGCAGGCGGCGCATCGCGGTAGGGTGGACAGTGGCAGTGTCTCCCGACCCGCTGGCGCCTCAGGTGATTATCTACCACTGTGCTGCCTGTGAATTGTTGTGGAAGTAAAACGCGGATGCAATAGCTCTTATTGTTGGATTTTAAAAGTATAACGCTGATGCAAAGTATAACGCTGACTTAATAGCACCATTGGATTTTAAAAACTGAAACGCTGATGTTATAGCGCCTATCAGATTTTACAATTGTCCCACTGAATTAATAGCGCCGATTTTACTGTGAAGGCGATATTTACATTACTCACCATCTAAAGCGACCTGTGCTCAATCACTCGTCCTGCCCGCCCCGGTCCGACTCGGCAACCAGTGCCGTAGAGAGGAGGGCGGGTCAGGCAGAGCCAGGTCACTTCCGCCTGCAGCGAGCGGTTAGCGCTCTAGTTGCTGCATGCTGAGGAGTACATAGGCAGCGAGGAGCAGGCGGCGCATCGCGGTAGGGTGGACAGTGGCAGTGTCTCCCGACCCGCTGGCGCCTCAGGTGATTATCTACCACTGTGCTGCCTGTGAATTGTTGTGGAAGTAAAACGCTGATGCAATAGCTCTTATTGTTGGATTTTAAAAGTATAACGCTGATGCAAAGTATAACGCTGACTTAATAGCACCATTGGATTTTAAAAACTGAAACGCTGATGTTATAGCGCCTATCAGATTTTACAATTGTCCCACTGAATTAATAGCGCCGATTTTACTGTGAAGGCGATATTTACATTACTCACCATCTAAAGCGACCTGTGCTCAATCACTCGTCCTGCCCGCCCCGGTCCGACTCGGCAACCAGTGCCGTAGAGCGGAGGGCGGGTCAGGCAGAGCCAGGTCACTTCCGCCTGCAGCGAGCGGTTAGCGCTCTAGCTGCTGCATGCTGAGGAGTACATATCCCCCTCGTCACAGTGAACGCGCAGCGGTCGCGCGCAGCGAAGCGCCTGAGACGCGCCAGAGAGAAGCCCGTCTGCGCCCGTCCGCAACAGGACGGGACCAGGGGCCTCCCACCCTACCCCGTTAACCAGCATCGCCATGGCCTCTACGAGGAATGCACGTATCAGGTACACCCCACAGTCCCTATTAGCCCTCCAACCTAAGGGACAATTGAGGTGTGCAAGTGATAACTGGCCATTTCCCGAGGGCCCGTTTTCTTGCCCAATATGCAGATTCCAAGCCACCTCGAACTCCATCGTAACTGGCTCCGCTAGGGCTAGCGGCACCATCACTAAAGTTAAAGGTTGGAAAAGCTTCCTTTTAAATGTTCGATCCCTTCCCCGACATCATGTCGAGATATGGGACACTATTCAAAGCCATAAGCCCGAAATATGTTTCCTCACGGAAACCTGGCTGAAGCCCCACACGGTCCCATCCATAACTTTGGGGATCCCTCAAGGTTACAAAATCTTAAGGCAGGACCGCCCAATAAAAACTGGTGGAGGGACTGCTATCATTTTTAAAGAAAATCTCCATATCTCGGTCCAGGAGCAAATTATTTTGCCCACCATGGAAATAATGATCTTCAAAATCAACATCAGAGCTAAGGAACACTGGAAAGGTGCCTTGGTATACCGACCTCCGGGCTCTAGTGCTGGTTTCTCACTTGCTTTGACCGAAATACTAGCCCCTCACCTAAGAGCAAAGGAAAATTTTATCTTACTCGGTGATTTTAATTTTCATGTAGACGTAGCAGAAGACCCCGACACTAAACTCCTCCTAGCTGACCTCGCTCTCCTAGGTCTTCACTTAAGAAACTGTGGCCCCACCCATAGAAAGGGCCATACATTGGATTTAATATTCACTAATCTCCCTTTAATCCATTGTCACCCACCCAAAGCCATCAGTTGGTCAGACCATAGCTTGCTGGAATTCTCCTTCTTACTACTTGATAAACCCTCGGACCCCTGCATTAATTTGAGAATTACCAAAAGACCATGGCATAAAATCACTCTGGACTCCTTTAAACAACTCTGGAAAGAGCCAACAATCTCTGACTCTGACAACGCTGAAGTGGCTCTATCCAAACTAAATAATACCCTTTTGGATATCACAAACTCGCTAGCCCCACTAAAGACTGTCAAAAAACCTTCGACCACCAAAAAAGAACCATGGTATTCCGAATCATTAAAACTGGAGAAGCAAAAATGTAGGAAGCTGGAAAAACAATGGAGGAAAAATCACTCTCTTGCCAGCAAAGAACTCTATCAGCAGGCTATATCCTCCTACTATAAAAACATTAAAAAGGCAAGGAAAACCTGCCTGCTGTCTCAGCTTGATGGGGCGGCCAATTCAACAAAGGAATTGTACAAAATTCTCAGGACCTTTGCCAACCCCCTGGCCTGTGAAAGCTCTGACACTTTCTCACAAGAGTTGTGCAATAACATCTCCACATTCTTTGAGGACAAAATCAACACCATCTACAACAAAATTCTTATCAAACATCCAAACAATTTGGAAGCCCCTTGCACCTTGCGCAAAGAAACCCTCACTGAGACCCTTGAAGTCTTCCCAGAAGTCACAGAAAGTGATATACTTACTCTTCTGAGTAATGTGAAATCTGGTTCCCCTCGTGATCTTCTCCCTGCCAGATTAACTAATTACCTGGGCAGCTTACTATGCCCTATCATCATGAAGATCCTCAATCTTTCTTTCAAAGAGGGTAAACTCCCGCAACAGTGGAAAGAGGCAGTTGTGAATCCGATACGTAAAAACACCACCTCCCCCTGGACGGAACTCTCCAACCTCCGCCCTATTTCTCTTCTGCCCCTCCTGACTAAGTTGGCTGAGAAATTTGCTAACTCTCAGATCTCCAGTTTCATAGAAGCGACAGGGGGCCTGGACCAATCTCAATCTGGGTTCAGGCCCAACTACAGCACCGAATCTGCTCTCCTCTCCGTGACCGACAACATCAAGATGTCACAGGATAGAGGAGGATCAATGATTTTGGTGCTGTTAGACCTGTCAGCTACTTTTGATACTGTGTCACACAAAATCCTGCTGAACCGACTACAAGGAGTGGGCATTAGAGGCCAGGCACTTGCATGGCTGGAGAGTTTCCTATCTGGGCGTACACAATCTGTCAGCTTGGGCCCCTATCATTCCATCACCAGGGAGCTCACTAAAGGGGTGCCACAGGGCTCATGCCTAAGCCCCACACTGTTCAATGTGTATGTGGCCCCCCTTGCTGAGATTGTGAGGAAGTACGGATTCACACCAGTGTCGTATGCCGACGACACCCAACTCCTCTACCCTTTCCATGCCCTTAACGCTAATGTTAGGGAAAATTTTGCGGAAGGTATGAGGGCCATCTCCAACTGGATGGCTTCCAACTACCTCCAGTGTAATGTCGGGAAGACAGAAGTGATGCTCTTTGGTAAAGCTAGCATGCTCTGGTCTCCCGACTGGTGGCCCCAAGACCTGGGACCAGTACCTTCCCCAAAATCCACTATAAAAAACCTAGGAGTGAAACTGGACCAAACCCTAACTCTAAAGGATCACGCGAACGTGATTGCTGGAGCCTGCTTCCATACCATTGGCTTACTTAGACGTATCTTCCCCCTCTTACCTGACATCTACAGGAAGACATTGGTACAGACCCTTGTAATAAGTCGCCTTGACTACTGCAATGGGCTCCTGATACTAGCCAATGAAGATGCCATCAATAGACTACAGGTGGTCCAGAACACGGCGGCCAGATTGATTCTGAATGCCCCTCCTAGAACACCCTCTGGACCCCTGTTGAGAGAACTTCACTGGCTCCCAGTACGCCAACGGGTCAAATTCAAGATCTGTTGCACTGTCCACAAATGTCTATTTGGAAACGGCCCCAGTTACTTAGCCCAACTATTTCAGCCTTACAGACCGGAACGTGATCTACGGTCAAGCAACCAACTCTTGCTTAATTCTCCTCTTATCAAAAAGACCAGACAAGGTGGCCGTGCCCTCTCTTCAGTAGGGCCAACTCTGTGGAACAACTTGCCCCTTAGCCTCAGACAGATCCCCAACCACCTTACTTTTAGGAAAACACTAAAAACCAATTTGTTCACTGAAATATAAGCTTCAACATCTCCTCATTTTGCATCCTCAGTTCACCTGTATAGTGGTTACTCGTCACCTGTGCTTGCGGCCATAGCGCGGAGATAACCCATTGGGTTCGATTCTGGCGCTTTATAAGCATATAAATAAATAAATAAATAAATAAATTGTCACAGTTGCCGCTCCTCAGAGTGGGAGTCAGGGTAGTGCTGCCTCAGTGGTGCTGTGGGCTCCCTCACAGAATGTAGGTTTCACAGTTACGGAATTACAGAAGCAGGTGGAACTCATGGCCAGGGCCCAGGAGAAAGAGGGAGCAAGCCCAGCTCATCAGTCAGTGGGTCAGGAGGCCCTAGCACAATCCAATGCAGCCATAGTTGCCCCATCAGGAAAAGGATCAGGGACTGCAGACAAGAACCCTGGTAGTGGGGGGAGGGAGCTAAGGGGCCAGGATACCTTGCTTTCCAAGCCCGGGAAATCGGCTTCTCACATCTCAGCAGATGTGAAAGAGAAAATATGGAAAGACGAGTTCATTGGCATATTTTCGCTAATAAGGCCAAAAAGGAGGGAGGTGGATGCCAAAGAGAATGAGGGGAAAGACAACTCTTCCTAGGATAAAAAGCCGAAAGTGGAGGAGTCTATTACTAATTGGCTGTTTGGTGTTAACATACTCACAACTGTAATGTTGAAGAAGAGACCCGAGTTAGCTGTCCCAATGATATTTTAATCCAACAAGATTTTGAAAGTGCATGCTATGTATGGCAGGATGGCCTGGTTAGATTATGAATGGGATTTCAGGTGGGCGTAAGTCGAGGACCCTGAGATCGGGTGGGACCAGACAGATGTTAATGTATGGTTGGAAAGTGTGAACAACAAACCCCCAATGAAGCAGTCCTTTCGCACACAATGGGGACTAGGGGCCAGATGTAGGTGTCAAAATACCGGTCGGAATCGGCCGAAAATACCGATTTTCGGCCGTTCCCGACCAGTATTTTGACATTGGTATGTAGGGTCACTGAAAACATACAGATTCGGTAATTTTACGGAATCGGTAATTTTACCAAATGGGTAAAATTACCGATCGGTAAAATTACCGAATCTGTATTTTCCTATGTAGGTAGCACTTCTAACAGTGCTACAGGGCCTTTAGAATTCGTTATTTACCATGTAATACAATTGCATGGTAAATAATGAATTCTTGTGCACATGCACATCTGTGCATGTACACCTGTGCCATGTGGCACACAGGCATGTCTGTGTGCCACATGGCGCACAAGCCAGTTACAGGGGTGCAACAGGGTGTCAAAGTGACACCCTGTCCCCCTTTGCAATTCGGTATCTTTACCGATTCGGTAAATACCGAATCGGTATTTGCTATTGAATCCTATGGGCTTCAAGGCCCATAGGAATCAATGGCAAATACCAATTCTGTAATTACAGAATCGGTAAATACCGAATCATACCGATTCGGTATTTTTTAACGAATGAATACCTACATCAGATTTACCGATTCATGAATACCGAATCGGTAAAATTCGGTATTTATGAAGCGGTAAATCTGATTTACCTACATCTAGCCCTAGGTGAGAAAAAAGGGTCATTCTGGCCATTCAATTGAACAATTTGTTCATGGCCTGCTGCATCGTGTAAATTCAAACACGCCTGTTCTTTCTGTGGCCACCCTTCCCATCCCGATTTCAAATGTATTAAGAAATCTAAAGATATAGGAAGGGACCCCCAAACCATCTTCCCAATAGGGCCTTATCCACCACGATAGCTATTGAGAGACTGGTATTTTGGCTAAATCAGTATCCCAACAAGAATGCGGCTCAATTGCTTTATTAGGGGTTTAGGGTTTCACACACCTGCACAAAGAGTACCCCCAGTTTTACATTGCGCGAACCTGCTGTCAGCACGCACTCACTCACTCACTGCAGTAGCTCAAAAATTGGAAAAAGAAGGCACTTTAGGGAGGATAGCAGGCACTTTCTTGAAACCTCCATGGCACACCTATGTTTCTTCACCACTAGGGGTGGTTCCTATAAAGGACCAAGGGCAGTTCCACATGATCTCCAATTTATCTGCCCCCAAGGGTGCATCAGTCAACGATGCTATTGACTCTACACTCTGCTCGGTGACCTATTCCTCATTTCACGCAGCATTAATAAAACTGCGGGCTCTTTGCCCAAATGCCTTCATGGCAAAGACCGATATGGAGTCAGCTTTCTGGCTACTGCCTGTACACCCAGAAGATTATCACTTACTCGGTTTTCTATTCATGGGTCAATATTTCTATGACAGGTGTATGCCTATGGGCTGTACAGTGTCTTGCAGTTATTTCGAGCATTTTAGCTCAATGCTCATTGGTCGTTCACCTTCAGAACAGGTCACACTGATATTGTGCATTATTTGGATGACTTCATGGTGATGGGTCATTCGTCTTTGGGAGTCTGTCGGCGGGCCTTGAAAGATCTGGTCTCCAGGTTTGAGGAGTTTGGGGTACCCTTGGCACCTAGTATGACAGTAGGCCCTGCATGGCGTTCTTAGGTACTGAGTTCACCAAGGTGGCAGGTGAGTGCAGATTGCCGACGGACAAGGTGCAGGCATTCTCTCAGCTGATTGAATATGTCCTGGCAAGGCCTAAGGTGACTCTGCACCAGCTGCAGGTGCTAGTAGGCCAGCTTAATTTTGAAATGCGCATAATTCCAATGGGTTGCATCTTTTCCAGATCTATTGTGAGAGCAATGACCGGTCTGATGAAAAGATATCACCATACCAGGCTTCGAGTGGAGCTGAGTGATGATTTGGGGATATGGCAAGAATTTCTACAGGTCTTTAATGGGACGGTAGTTTGGCCAACTTCAGTTACCAGTGAATCCTTGAACTTGTTCACAGATCCAGCAGGGAGTATCGGCTTTCGGGCAATTCTAGGACTGCATTGGTGCCGGGGCGAGTGGCCTGAAGCATGGCACGCAAGTGGGCTGACAAGAAATATTGGCTTTTTGGAACTGTTCCCTATTGTCGTTGCAGTGACAGTATGGTCTGATTTCTTTTGTGACAATTCAGTAGTCTTTTGGTCAGATAATATGTCTGAAGTGGAAGCCATCAATAGGCATGGTGCTTCCTGTAGCCAGGTTCTAAGATTTCTGAAACATCTGGTTTCGGTGTGCCTAAAGTTGAATATAGTATTTAGCGCTGCACATATCCCGGGTGTTTCTAACCAGGCATCTTTGTATCGCTCCAAGTTGCAGGAGTTCTGGAAGTTCCATCTACAAGCACCCGACCAGATGACAGAGTTCCCGATATCTCTGTGGAAGATTGGACTCCCTCCCTAGCGGGTCTCATGAGAGCCTCGCTGATTGAGCTCACCCGTAGGGCATACCAGCATCCCTCTAAAGCTTACAGGGCCTTTGTGCAGCAGCAGGGGATTGTGGGATTATTCTCGTCAGAAGCTATATGTGGGTTTCTGCAAGCACTGAGGGTGCAGGGCAGGCCGGTGTCATATGCGAGGGCTCACTTGGCTGCAATCAGCTTTTATGCCAAACTCAATGGGGTTCAGGATGCTGGAAATTCATTCATGGTCAGGAAGGCTTTAGAGGGTTGGGCCAGGTTGGAGGGCGTAAAGAAGGATAGTAGAAGGCCACTCGATTTACAGGCTCTTGGGGATATATTATCTTGCCTCCGAGCATTGTGTACATCCACTTACGAGTCGACCTTGTTTGGGGTCACTTTCTCAGTTGCATTCTATGGTGCTTTCAGGATTGGCGAATAGGTGGGGTCATCGAAATCGGATACTGCCAGTGGATTGCAGTTCCAGGATGTCAAATTGCAGCAGGAAGGGCTTTCCATCAAACTGCATAGATCTAAAATGGACCTCATAGGTAGGGGGACCACAATCTGACTTAAGTTGTCTTTTCTTTTCTACAATAGCATGCCCTTTAAGGTGATATGGGGGTTGGGACACTCTTTCGTATGTCGGGCCGCTTACCATTTGCAGCAGCAGCATAGTTGAAACCAGCGTGTATGGACAAGATGTCATTCCATTGGTGGGGCATTGTGGGCCTCCGAATTGGCCAGCTATGGCAGTTGGTGGAGGAGATGAAAGTGCACAGGGGACTTCAGTTCCCGGACTTGATTATCTTGCAAATGGGTGGGAACGGAATAGTGGAGCTGGGTTGCAGGGCTGTCAGAGAGGCTTTGCTGACAGAGTTTACGTGGTTGCGGCGGAACTTTCCCTGGGCTCAGATCGCATGGTCCAACATAATCCTGCCACCCAAAGGGGGGGGGGTCTGGTGAGGTCAAGAGACCTGGATGTTTCAGCGAAGGCGCCTGAATGCGGAGGTGGCTAAGTGGTGTTCCGGGCAGAGTCGCCTTTGCTACATCCAGCACAGGTTGCTCAGAAGGGATTGCATGTTTCGCTGCAACTGAGTTCTGTTGACGAGCATTGGCACGGACCTGTGGACCGAAGGAAATTTGTTGTTTGTTCAGAATTTTTTGTGTGGTGGGGAGGGCGAAAGGCCGGTTGGTCTGGTCGCCCTTGTGTCGGTAAGGAGACCACATAGATTGCCTTACATGGTCAAGGGGAGTCCTCCTGCATACTCCCAAGGCCAGCAGTGAGGGGGGAAGACGGTAAGCTCACCCCAGAGACAATAGGTACCCTGGCTGGGGGCTTGGGTGCTAGGTTATGCAAGCTAGGGCATGGGGCTGCTGTCCCTGGTTTACACTCCACGAGCCCCCTTGGGCAGCCTGGTGTTGGGGGTGGCCCCTAGGGCTGCAGACAAGAAGCAGATGGCAGGGGCTCACCTCTCAAGGATACAGGTGGGTTACACCAGCTGGTTCTGCTCTTGGGGGGCACAGGCCAGAAGGCCCCTTAGTGCTGGATAGATAAAATGCGAGAAGCTCGCAGACTTGTCTTCTGTATATATAAAATGATTCAGCCATTTTGCTGCTATGGTTGTCATGCTGAGATGAACATAGATGTAAATATGATTTTAGAAACTTGTGTTATTAACGTTGACTGTTTTACATTATGCTAGAAAAATGTATTATTATGTTTAATTGTGATGGTTTTAATAAACTTCTCTTTCACCCACAATGCTTGCTATTAAGTCATTGATTTGTAGGGCTCATGGGGCAGGGGCCAGGGACAACCTGGGGGTCCGGGTCTTATAACTGGTGCTCATGTAAAGCTCTCCAATACCTTTGTGTCGAGTTCGCGCTACATAAGTCTGGTAAAACATAAATAAAATGGGAGGAAAGGGCCAAAAAATAGGGAAGAAGGGAGGGTATAAAGGTGTCAGGAGAGGAGGATCTGGCCTCTTTCTGTCACCTAGCATTACTGGGAGTGTGGAGAAAAGTTAGTGGGGGTTTCTTCATTGGGTGTAGCAGTTAGGGCAGTCCTGGGGATCAAGGTAGGGCCGCTGTATCCCCTTTAGTGCAGGTGTAGCATAGGCCTACCTTCTTGGATCAGGCATTTTGGTGATGGAGGCACCCGACAATGCGGCCGTTCGGCCTGCTTTGCTTGTTCAGGGTCAGGCGGACCTTCTGTGGCCCGAGGTCCTTGATCAAGCGTGGGTCAGCATAGCCGTCCCCACGCCGTCTGCATCTAGCGGAGTAGCTGAAGTGGTGGCAGCGTGTCAATCAGAGCCGCATGCGCTGTGAAGGTGTTTGGTGGGGGGCTGAAGAAAGGCTCATTGGGAGCCAAGCGCGGAGGCAGGAGGAAGAGCCTGCCCACGTGGCTCTCTGACACTCCCACAAGTGAGATGGTGAGTGGGGCAGCCCAATTATGAGTCAACACCGCACAATACAGGTGCCAGCAATTCCCAGAGTGAGAATGAGCCCCCAGCGGAGAACGGGCCTCTGGACCTCTCTAGGAGCACCCCCCCCCCCCTTCCGGAGCAATGCAGATCGTCCAACAGGCAGCCCAGCCCCGTAGTAAAGAAGTCTAGATGGGTTGGGGCCCAGATTATTCGGGCTCATCAGCACACATAGCCAGGGTGGGGGATTTGGAAGCAGAGGGCCCAAGCATCATGTGGGGGGGTGATTTCCCCCCTTCTTTGCCCAGGAGGGAAGGCATGGATTTAGAGGTGTGCATCAAGGAGCAGCGCCCCATAATTCAGGAGTCCAAGCAGTGGTGGGCCAGGATGTGCGAGGCCAGGGAGCGGCCTGCGTTGGGGGCCCACGGGTGGGGGAGATGGACCACCCATTTAGCCAAATGGGTGAGGGGGTGAATGAGACAGGTGTGGGGGCTGGTGAGGGCATGTGGCTCTGGGTCTCCGATTGTCTTCCCCAGTGAAGGGGAAAGGGACAGGCAGTTAGGCCCCGTGGTGCACAAGACCCCCCAGGTTGGAGAAGCCTGGCCTGGGGGTATAAGACCAGCAGGTGAGGATGGTAGGCATGTGGCGATGCCAGCAGGGCAGACAAATGCCCCGGGACACTGGCCAGAAGCAGCAGGGTGGGTCCGCAGTGGCCTATCCTCCAGCTAGGCATTGCGCCTAGTGCAAAAGGGCAGAAGTGAGTGGTGTATAACAATGTGTGGGGTGCATTGGAGAGTGAGGCTGAGATAGTGCTGGATTACTGGGATGAGATTGATGAATGGGAAGAGGGAGAGGTGTGCGATGATGAGGAGGATGCTGCGGGATGCTCTGGGGCAGCAGAGAAGGCAACCAGGAAGATTGGTGTTTTACAGGAGGCAAGTGCGGCAAAAGACAAGTCGTGCCCAAGGAGCAGAAGAAGAGCAGCCAGGACAAGGAGGTCCAAGGCAGGCTCTCAGGTAATGGGGATTAGAGGACGGCATGGGACGGGTAGACACAGGTGCTAAGGGGAAATCCTGGTCGTGGGTGATGGGCAGTAAGGGACTTGAGACCAAAAACAGGTGCAGCTGCATTGCTTGCATTGGACAAAGGGAAAACCAGTGCCAAGTGCTTAGTGGGTGCAGCAGCCCAGATGGACAATGTTGAAGGGACCGAGGGGAAGGATGAAAAAATGGATGATAAGCAGTACAAAAAACTTCCCATAAATGGAGCTGGCGATGCCATTGGGATCACATCTGTCAGAAAAAACAAAAACCAGGATGTGGAAACATGAATACGTTGACATGTTCAAATTACTCCATAGAGAAACAGGCAAAGGAGGGCTCAAAAGAGGAGGAGTGGGAGTTGACAAGGAGGCAGAGGGTGCCTATTAACATGGAAAACTGGACTTCCACTTTCTTAAGTTAGAGGCATTTGGATAGGGCGATTTCCTTGCTGAAATACATGGATATTATCCGTAATGCACAGATGCATTTTAGGGGGTGGTGTTTCGCCTGGCTGAGGTATGATGAAAAACTTAGGGCCAGGGTCAGAATCAACTCAGTTAAACTTAGGGTGAAGTAGATTGAGAGTATTGGATGCAGTGGATGCAATCTTCCAAATTTCGTCACCCAAGCATAAGGGCAACGACCTGCCAGTGGCATATCGGTCCTTTCAGGAGCATCCTGCTAGTTTCGGGGCGGGTTGATCTGGTTTTACACCAAAGCAGTCAGTATCCATCATGGGTGCCTGTTGGAACTTTAACAAAGGTTTTTTGTTCCAGGCACCCATGTAAGTTTAAACATGAATGCTCCAAGTGCGGTGGGACGCATCCACTCACACAGTGTTTTACGTTGGCCAACCCCAGCAGAGCAGTAGAGGACCACTAAAGGATGGGGCAGTCTGGGCCGAAGGGCCCCTACCCCGGTTAGAATTGAGGCCATGCGCCCGCGGCTCTCGATTTATCCTGACAAGTAGCGGCATTACGACTACAGTGGGGATAATTGAGGGTTGTCAGGTAGGATGCCAGGTTCCGAGGGGGCGTAGATGGGCGGACAACCTGAAGGTTTATGTTTTAACAACAAAACAAAGCATGCACTACGATACTGGCACTGCATTCCATTTTTTGATAGATTCAGTTATTCTAACTCATTAATGAATGCAGCAT
Source organism: Lissotriton helveticus (assembly GCF_964261635.1). Classification (NCBI taxonomy): domain Eukaryota; kingdom Metazoa; phylum Chordata; class Amphibia; order Caudata; family Salamandridae; genus Lissotriton; species Lissotriton helveticus. The sequence goes on from NC_136073.1 coordinate 154,327,383, forward strand.
TTTCCCACCAAACCCTGTTCCTGTAAATGCTCTTATGGCTCTTTCTACTTTTCAGAACCAATGACCCCCGGTTTCAGTCATTTTCAAGAAATCCTCTAGGTGCTCCTAACACACATCAGAAATCGGGAGAACATTCAGGAAAAGTACTGCAGGCCACTTGTTCCCATAGATTTTCAAAATTATGAAAATGTCTCACATAAGCAAACTGAAAACATTGCAACTATGGGTATACGGACACTCTGGTGCAATGGAGAAATAAAATCATCCCTGCAACTGTTACATAGCTGCCAAGGTTTCAGATTGGTTATGTGTGACCTTTAAAAAATGTCAGTGTAATTATGAGTGTCATTCAACGACTATTAGTGACACTTTCTCGCAAGCAAAACACAAGCAATGAAGACGGAGGAAACATATAAATATTAGAAATGACACCCATTTGATCAGTGAGAAACTAGATATCTTTTAAAACTGCTGCAAAGCACCAGAAATGGAAGGGCCCTTACCGAAATGTCACACAGACATTGCACTCCTCTTTGGTGAGGACTCTCTGCTGGAGTCATTCGTGTCACGCAGGGCTTTAAGTGGGTTGAAAAAACTGGGGAGGTCTCTCAAAGGGGCGTGGCCAGTGTAATTAGGGGTGTGGCTTTAACAAACTTACGCTAAAAATTGTGTTTAGCATAGTGTCCCACCCGACTTGTATTTTGCTGTTTCTTTTATTGCATCCAGATATGTGAGACAACAAGTAACATCATAGCTACAACAAGTAAGGACTCTTGGCTTTGTCAATGGTTATTTGTTGCATAATATAAATAAACTTCAACTAGGGCTTGTTACATACAATATTGAAAAAGCTTCCACTTAAAGCCCTGGTGACCCTACCACAATGTTGCTGCTCTTGCGTTTCAGAAAGAGAAGGGAAATCCAGAAAGAAGATGACTCTTTAAAGGATTTCCCTTCCCCCACAACGCTCACCTGGAATGACGTCATGCCGTAACTTCTCCACTAGTGAGAAGTGAGCAGTGTGGGCAGCGCAAATGGATGTGCTTGTTGTCTCAAAACGGGTCTCTATCTGCCTGTTTTTTGCCCTGACACTTTTTTCCAGACTGCAGTGACAGCAAACTGCTGTCACTGCAGTCTGGAAAAACAAGCATTGGAAATGCAATAGGGCTTGCATTAGAAAAGTTTGAGCTATTGGTCTTATAAATGAAATTTTTTATTTATATGTAATTTTTTTAGATAGCTAAATTAATAACTTTGTCATTTACAATGCCAATAGTTATAACTTTCGCAAATGTGACACCTATAGCATTTGTAATGCAACATGTTTTGTATTTACGTGACTTAGATGTATTGATATTACAAATAACAATGGCTTGTAATTTTTTAAAATATTTAATACTTAAATAATTTATTTAATTTGTCATGGCAATAGCTTAAACTTTTGTAAATAACTTTTGTGAAGATTATGTTCAATGTTTTTTATTGTGACGAAAATCCAAGAACAGAAGTTAAATATTAGCATCTTTTTGTGATTTGTAATAAAGCCTGAAAGCTTGAAATCAGCTTGAAACATTGAATGAACATATTTGAAACAGTGATGCTGTGGTTGCGCTAAGTGATGCTGTGGTTGCACTGAGTGATGCTGTGGTGGTGCTGAGTGGTGTGTGCATCGGTGGAGCTTAGTGGGTGCATTGGTGGAGCTGTGTGGTGGGTGCATTGGTGGAGCTTAGTTGGAGCATCGGTGGAGCTGTGTGGTGGGTGCATCGGTGGAGCTGTGTGGTGGGTGCCTCGGCAGAGCTGTGTGGTGGGTGCCTCGGCGGAGCTGTGTGGTGGGTGCATCGGCGGAGCTGTGTGGTGGGTGCATCGGTGGAGCTGTGTGGTGGGTGCTTCTGTGGAGCTGTGTGGTGGGTGCATCGGTGGAGCTGTGTGGTGGGTGCATCGGTGGAGCTGTGTGGTGGGTGCATCGGTGGAGCTGTGTGGAGGGTGCCTTGGTGGAGCTGTATGGTGGGTGCCTCGGTGGAGCTGTGTGGTGGGTGCATCCGTGGAGCTGTGTGGTGGGGGCATTGGTGGAGCTGTGTCGGTGGAGCTGCGTGGTGGGTGCATCGGTGGAGCTGGGTGGTGGGTGCATCGGTGGAGCTGTGTCGGTGGAGCTGTGTGTTGGCTGCATCCGTGGAGCTGTGTGGTGGGTGCATCTGTGGAGCTGTGTGGTGGGTGCATCTGTGGAGCTGTGTGGTGGGTGCCTCGGTGGAGCTGTGTGGTGGGTGCCTCGGTGGAGCTGTGTGGTGGGTGCATTGGTGGAGCTGTGTGGTGGGTGCATTGGTGGAGCTGTGTGGTGGGTGCATCGGTGGAGCTGTGTGGTGGGTGCCTTGGAGGAGCTGTATGGTGGGTGCCTCGGTGGAGCTGTGTGGTGGGTGCATTGGTGGAGCTGTGTGGTGTGTGCATCGGTGGAGCTGTGTCGGTGGAGCTGTGTGGTGGGTGCATCGGGGGAGCTGGGTGGTGGGTGCATCGGTGGAGCTGGGTGGTGGGTGCATCGGTGGAGCTGTGTAGGTGGAGCTGTGTGGTGGGTGCATCGGCGGAGCTGTGTGGTGGGTGCCTCGGTGGAGCTGTTTGGTGGGTGCATCGGTGGAGCTGTGTGGTGGGTGCCTCGGTGGAGCTGTGTGGTGGGTGCATCTGTGGAGCTGTGTGGTGGGTGCCTCGGAGGAGCTGTGTGGTGGGTGCCTCGGAGGAGCTGTGTGGTGGGTGCATAGGTGGAGCTGTGTGGTGGGTGCCTTGGTGGAGCTGTATGGTGGGTGCCTCGGTGGACCTGTGTGGTGGGTGCATCGGTGGAGCTGTGTGGTGGGTGCATCGGTGGAGCTGTGTTGGTGGAGCTGTGTGGTGGGTGCATCGGTGGAGCTGTGTGGTGGGTGCATCGGTGGAGCTGTATAGTGGCTGCATCGGTGGAGCTCTGTGGTGGGTGTATCGGTGGAGCTGTGTGGTGGGTGCATCGGTGGAGCTGTGTGGTGGGTGCATCGGTGGAGCTGTGTAGGTGGAGCTGTGTGGTGGGTGCCTCAGTGGAGCAGTGTGGTGGGTGCATCGGTGGAGCTGTGTGGTGGGTGCATCGGTGGAGCTGTGTGGTGGGTGCCTCGGTGGAGCTGTGTGGTGGGTGCATCGGTGGAGCTGTGTGGTGGGTGCATCGGTGGAGCTGTGTGGTGGGTGCATCGGTGGAGCTGTATGGTGGGTGCCTCGTGGAGTTGTATATTGGGTGCCTCGGTGGAGCTGTGTGGTGGGTGCCTCGGTGGAGCTGTGTGGTGGGTGCCTCGGTGGAGCTGTGTGGTGGGTGCCTCGGTGGAGCTGTGTGGTGGGTGCCTCAGTGGAGCTGTGTGGTGGGTGCCTCGGTGGAGCTGTATGGTGGGTGCCTCAGTGGAGCTGTATGGTGGTTGCCTCGGTGGAGCTGTGTGGTGGGTGCATCGGTGGAGCTGTGTCGGTGGAGCTGTGTGGTGGCTGCATCAGAGGAGCTGTGTGGTGGGTGCATCGGTGGAGCTGTGTGGTGGCTGCATCGGTGGAGCTGTGTGGTGGGTGCATCCGTGGAGCTGTGTGGTGGGTGCATCGGTGGAGCTGTGTGGTGGGTGCATCGGTGGAGCTGTGTCGGTGGAGCTGTGTGGTGGGTGCATCGGTGGAGCGGTGTGGTGGGTGCCACGGTGGAGCTGTGTGGTGGGTGCATCGGTGGAGCTGTGTGGTGGGTGCATCGGTGGAGTTGTGTAGGTGGAGCTGTGTGGTGGGTTCATTGGTGGAGCTGTGTGGTGGGTGCATTGGTGGAGCTGTGTGGTGGGTGCATTGGTGGAGCTGTGCGGTGGGTGCATAGGTGGGTGCATCGGTGGAGATGTGTGGTGGGTGCATCGGTGGAGCTGGGTGGTAGGTGCATCGCTGGAGCTGTGTCGGTGGAGCTGTGTGGTGGGTGCATCGGTGGAGCTGTGTGGTGGGTGCATCGGTGGAGCTGTGTGGTGGGTGCCTCGGTGGAGCTGTGTGGTGGGTGCATCGGTGGAGCTGTGTGGTGGGTGCATCGGTGGAGCTGTGTAGGTGGAGCTGTGTGGTGGGTGAATCGGTGGAGCTGGGTGGTGGGTGCATCAGTGGAGCTGTGTGGTGGGTGCATCTGTGGAGCTGTGTGGTGGGTGCCTCGGTGGAGCTGTGTGGTGGGAGCATCGGTGGAGCTGTGTGGTGGGAGCATCGGTGGAGCTGTGTGGTGGGTGCATCTGTGGAGCTGTGTGGTGGGTGCATCTGTGGAGCTGTGTGGTGGGTGCATCCGTGGAGCTGTGTGGTGGGTGCCTCGGTGGAGCTGTGTGGTGGGTGCATCGGTGGAGCTCTGTGGTGGGTGCCTTGGTGGAGCTGTATGGTGGGTGCCTCGGTGGAGCTGTGTGGTGGGTGCATTGGTGGAGCTGTGCGGTGGGTGCATCGGTGGAGCTGTGTGGTGGGTGCATCAGTGGAGCTGTGTCGGTGGAGCTGGGTGGTGGGTGCATCGGTGGAGCTGGGTGGTGGGTGCATCGATGGAGCTGTGTCGGTGGAGCTGTGTGGTGGCTGCATCGGTGGAGCTGTGTGGTGGGTGTATCAGTGGAGCTGTGTGGTGGGTGCATCGGTGGAGCTGTGTGGTGGGTGCATCGGTGGAGCTGTGTGGTGGGTGCATCGGTGGAGCTGTGTAGGTGGAGCGGTGTGGTAGGTGCATAGGTGGAGCTGTGTGGTGGGTGCCTCGGTGGAGCTGTGTGGTGGGTGCCTCGGTGGAGCTGTGTGGTGGGTGCATCGGTGGACCTGTGTTTTGGGTGCATCGGTGGAGCTGTGTAGGTGGAGCTGTGTGGTGGGTGCATCGGTGGAGCTGTGTGGTGGGTGCATTGGTGGAGGTGTGTGGTGGGTGCATCTGTGGAGCTGTGTGGTGGGTGCCTCGGTGGAGCTGTGTGGTGGGTGCATCGGTGGAGCTGTGTGGTGGGTGCTTTGGTGGAGCTGTATGGTGGGTGCCTCGGTGGAGCTGTGTGGTGGGTGCATCGGTGGAGCTGTGTGGTGGGTGCATCGGTGGAGCTGTGTTGGTGGAGCTGTGTGGTGGGTGCATCGGTGGAGCTGGGTGGTGGGTGCATCCGTGGAGCTTTGTTGGTGGAGCTGTGTGGTGGCTGCATCGGTGGAGCTGTGTGGTGGGTGTATCGGTGGAGCTGTGTGGTGGGTGCATCAGTGGAGCTGTGTGGTGGGTGCATCGGTGGAGCTGTGTAGGTGGAGCTGTGTGGTGGGTGCATTGGTGGAGCTGTGTGGTGGGTGCATCGGTGGAGCTGTATGGTGGGTGCCTCGTGGAGCTGTGTGGTGGGTGCATTGGTGGAGCTGTGTGGTGGGTGCATCGGTGGAGCTGTGTTGTGGGTGCCTCGGTGGAGCTGTGTGGTGGGTGCCTCAGTGGAGCTGAGTGGTGGGTGCATCAGTGGAGCTGTGTGGTGGGTGCATCGGTGGAGCTGTGTCGGTGGAGCTGTGTGGTGGCTGCATCGGTGGAGCTGTGTGGTGGGTGTATCGGTGGAGCTGTGTGGTGGGTGCATCGGTGGAGCTGTGTGGTGGGTGCATCAGTGGAGCTGTGTAGGTGGAGCTGTGTAGTGGGTGCCTCGGTGGAGGTGTGTGGTGGGTGCATCGGTGGAGCTGTGTGGTGGGTGCCTTGCAGGAGCTGTAAGGTGGGTGCCTCGGTGGAGCTGTGTGGTGGGTGCATTGGTGGAGCTGTGTGGTGTGTGCATCGGTGGAGCTGTGTCGGTGGAGCTGTGTGGTGGGTGCATCAGTGGAGCTGGGTGGTGGGTGCATCGGTGGAGCTGTGTAGGTGGAGCTGTGTGGTGGGTGCATCGGTGGAGCTGTGTGGTGGGTGCCTCGGTGGAGCTGTGTGGTGGGTGCCTCGGTGGAGCTGTTTGGTGGGTGCATCGGTGGAGCTGTGTTGTGGGTGCCTCGGTGGAGCTGTGTGGTGGGTGCATCGGTGGAGCTGTGTGGTGGGTGCATTGGTGGAGCTGTGTGGTGGGTGCATCGGTGGAGCTGTGTGGTGGGTGCCTTGGTGGAGCTGTATGGTGGGTGCCTCGGTGGAGATGTGTGGTGGGTGCATCGGTGGAGCTGTGTGGTGGGTGCATCGGTGGAGCTGGGTGGTGGGTGCATCGGTGGAGCTGTGTAGTGGCTGCATCGGTGGAGCTTTGTGGTGGGTGTATCGGTGGAGCTGTGTGGTGGGTGCATCGGTGGAGCTGTGTGGTGGGTGCATCGGTGGAGCTGTGTGGTGGGTGCATCGGTGGAGCTGTGTAGGTGGAGCTGTGTGGTGGGTGCCTCAGTGGAGCAGTGTGGTGGGTGCATCGGTGGAGCTGTGTGGTGGGTGACTCGGTGGAGCTGTGTGGTGGGTGCATCGGTGGAGCTGTGTGGTGGGTGCATCGGTGGAGCTGTATGGTGGGTGCCTCGTGGAGCTGTATGGTGGGTGCCTCGGTGGAGCTGTGTGGTAGGTGCCTCGGTGGAGCTGTGTGGTGGGTGCCTCGGTGGAGCTGTGTGGTGGGTGCCTCAGTGGAGCTGTGTGGTGGGTGCCTCGGTGGAGCTGTGTGGTGGGTGCCTCGGTGGAGCTGTATGGTGGGTGCCTCGGTGGAGCTGTATGGTGGGTGCCTCGGTGGTGCTGTGTGGTGGGTGCATCGGTGGAGCTGTGTCGGTGGAGCTGTGTGGTGGAGCTGTGTGGTGGGCGCATCGGTGGAGTTGTGTGGTGGGTGCATCGGTGGAGCTGTGTGGTGGGTGCATCGGTGGAGCTGTATGGTGGGTGCATCGGTGGAGCTGTGTGGTGGGTGCTTCGGTGGAGCTGTGTCGGTGGAGCTGTGTGGTGGGTGCATCGGTTAAGCGGTGTGGTGGGTGCATCGGTGGAGCTGTGTGGTGGGTGCCACGATGGAGCTGTGTGGTGGGTGCATCGGTGGAGCTGTGTGGTGGGTGCATCGGTGGAGCTGTGTGGTGGGTGCATCGGTGAAGCTGTGTAGGTGGAGCTGTGTGGTGGGTTCATTGGTGGAGCTGTGTGGTGGGTTCATTGGTGGAGCTGTGTGGTGGGTGCATTGATGGAGCTGTGTGGTGGGTGCATTGGTGGAGCTGTGCGGTGGGTGCATAGGTGGGTGCATCAGTGGAGATGTGTGGTGGGTGCATCGGTGGAGCTGGGTGGTAGGTGCATCGCTGGAGCTGTGTCGGAGGAGCTGTGTGGTGGCTGCATCGGTGGAGCTGTGTGGTGGGTGCATCGGTGGAGCTGTGTGGTGGGTGCCTCGGTGGAGCTGTGTGGTGGGTGCATCGGTGGAGCTGTGTGGTGGGTGCATCGGTGGAGCTGTGTGGTGGGTGCATCGGTGGAGCTGTGCAGGTGGAGCTGTGTGGTGGGTGCATCGGTGGAGCTGGGTGGTGGGTGCATCAGTGGAGCTGTGTGGTGGGTGCATCTGTGGAGCTGTGTGGTGGGTGCATCTGTGGAGCTGTGTGGTGGGTGCCTCGGTGGAGCTGTGTGGTGGGAGCATCGGTGGAGCTGTGTGGTGGGTGCATCTGTGGAGCTGTGTGGTGGGTGCATCTGTGGAGCTGTGTGGTGGGTGCCTCGGTGGAGCTGTGTGGTGGGTGCATCGGTGGAGCTGGGTGGTAGGTGCATCGCTGGAGCTGTGTCGGTGGAGCTGTGTGGTGGCTGCATCGGTGGAGCTGTGTGGTGGGTGCATCGGTGGAGCTGTGTGGTGGGTGCCTCGGTGGAGCTGTGTGGTGGGTGCATCGGTGGAGCTGTGTGGTGGGTGCATCGGTGGAGCTGTGTGGTGGGTGCATCGGTGGAGCTGTGCAGGTGGAGCTGTGTGGTGGGTGCATCGGTGGAGCTGGGTGGTGGGTGCATCAGTGGAGCTGTGTGGTGGGTGCATCTGTGGAGCTGTGTGGTGGGTGCATCTGTGGAGCTGTGTGGTGGGTGCCTCGGTGGAGCTGTGTGGTGGGAGCATCGGTGGAGCTGTGTGGTGGGTGCATCTGTGGAGCTGTGTGGTGGGTGCCTCGGTGGAGCTGTGTGGTGGGTGCATCGGTGGAGCTCTGTGGTGGGTGCCTTGGTGGAGCTGTATGGTGGGTGCCTCGGTGGAGCTGTGTGGTGGGTGCATTGGTGGAGCTGTGTGGTGGGTGCATCAGTGGAGCTGTGTCGGTGGAGCTGTGTGGTGGGTGCATCGGTGGAGCTGGGTGGTGGGTGCATCGGTGGAGCTGTGTCGGTGGAGCTGTGTGGTGGCTGCATCGGTGGAGCTGTGTGGTGGCTGCATCGGTGGAGCTGTGTGGTGGGTGCATCGGTGGAGCTGTGTGGTGGGTGTATCAGTGGAGCTGTGTGGTGGGTGTATCGGTGGAGCTGTGTGGTGGGTGCATCGGTGGAACTGTGTGGTGGGTGCATCGGTGGAGCTGTGTACGTGGAGCGGTGTGGTAGGTGCATTGGTGGAGCTGTGTGGTGGGTGCCTCTGTGGAGCTGTGTGGTGGGTGCCTCGGTGGAGCTGTGTGGTGGGTGCATCGGTGGACCTGTGTTTTGGGTGCATTGGTGGAGCTGTGTAGGTGGAGCTATCTGGTGGGTGCATCGGTGGAGCTGTGTGGTGGGTGCATTGGTGGAGCTGTGTGGTGGGTGCATCTGTGGAGCTGTGTGGTGGTTGCCTCGGTGGAGCTGTGTGGTGGGTGCATCGGTGGAGCTGTGTGGTGGGTGCTTTGGTGGAGCTGTATGGTGGGTGCCTCGGTGGAGCTGTGTGGTGGGTGCATCGGTGGAGCTGTGTGGTAGGTGCATCGGTGGAGCTGTGTTGGTGGAGCTGTGTGGTGGGTGCATCGGTGGAGCTGGGTGGTGGGTGCATCCGTGGAGCTGTGTTGGTGGAGCTGTGTTGGTGGAGCTGTGTGGTGGCTGCATCGGTGGAGCTGTGTGGTGGGTGTATCGGTGGAGCTGTGTGGTGGGTGCATCGGTGGAGCTGTGTGGTGGGTGCATCGGTGGAGCTGTGTGGTGGGTGCATCGGTGGAGCTGTGTGGTGGGTGCATCAGTGGAGCTGTGTAGGTGGAGCTGTGTGGTGGGTGCATCGGTGGAGCTGTGTGGTGGGTGCCTCGGTGGAGCTGTGTGGTGGGTGCCTCGTGGAGCTGTGTGGTGGGTGCCGCGTGGAGCTGTGTGGTGGGTGCATTGGTGGAGCTGTGTGGTGGGTGCATCATTGGAGCTGTGTGGTGGGTGCCTCGGTGGAGCTGTTTAGTGGGTGCCTCGGTGGAGCTGTGTGGTGGGTGCCTCGGTGGAGCTGAGTGGTGGGTGCATCGGTGGAGCTGTGTGGTGGGTGCATCGGTGGAGCTGTGTCGGTGGAGCTGTGTGGTGGCTGCATCAGTGGAGCTGTGTGGTGGGTGCATCGGTGGAGCTGTGTGGTGGGTGCATCGGTGGAGCTGTGTGGTGGGTGCATCGGTGGAGCTGTGTGGTGGGTGCATCGGTGGAGCTGTGTGGTGGGTGCATCGGTGGAGCTGTGTGGTGGGTGCATCGGTGGAGCTGTGTCGGTGGAGCTGTGTGGTGGCTGCATCGGTGAAGCTGTGTGGTGGGTGCATCGGTGGAGCTGTGTGGTGGCTGCATCGGTGGAGCTGTGTGGTGGCTGCATCGGTGGAGCTGTGTCGCTGGAGCTGTGTGGTGGGTGCATCGGTGGAGCTGGGTGGTGGGTGCATAGGTGGGTGCATCGGTGGAGATGTGTGGTGGGTGCATCGGTGGAGCTGGGTGGTAGGTGCATCGGTGGAGCTGTGTCGGTGGAGCTGTGTGGTGGCTGCATCGGTGGAGCTGTGTGGTGGGTGCATCGGTGGAGCTGTGTGGTGGGTGCATCGGTGGAGCTGTGTGGTGGCTGCATCGGTGGAGCTGTGTCGCTGGAGCTGTGTGGTGGGTGCATTGGTGGAGCTCTGTGGAGGGTGCATTGGTGGAGCTGTGCGGTGGGTGCATAGGTGGGTGCATCGCTGGAGATGTGTGGTGGGTGCATCGGTGGAGCTGGGTGGTAGGTGCATCGGTGGAGCTGTGTCGGTGGAGCTGTGTGGTAGGTGCATCGGTGGAGCTGTGTGGTGGGTGCATAGGTGGAGCTGTGTGGTGGGTGCCTCGGTGGAGCTGTGTGGTGGGTGCATCGGTGGAGCTGTGTGGTGGGTGCATCGGTGGAGCTGTGTAGGTGGAGCTGTGTGGTGGGTGAATCGGAGGAGCTGTGTGGTGGGTGCATCGGTGGAGCTGGGTGGTGGGTGCAGCAGTGAAGCTGTGTGGTGGGTGCATCTGTGGAGCTGTGTGGTGGGTGCCTCGGTGGAGCTGTGTGGTGGGTGCATCGGTGGAGCTGTGTGGTGGGTGCATCTGTGGAGCTGTGTGGTGGGTGCATCTGTGGAGCTGTGTGGTGGGTGCCTCGGTGGAGCTGTGTGGTGGGTGCATCAGTGGAGCACTGTGGTGGGTGCCTTGGTGGCGCTGTATGGTGGGTGCCTCGGTGGAGCTCTGTGGTGGGTGCATTGGTGGAGCTGTGTGGTGGGTGCATTGGTGGAGCTCTGTGGTGGGTGTATCGGTGGAGCTGTGTCGGTGGAGCTGTGTGGTGGGTGCATCAGTGGAGCTGGGTGGTGGGTGCATCGATGGAGCTGTGTTGGTGGAGCTGTGTGGTGGCTGCATCGGTGGAGCTGTGTGGTGGGTGTATCGGTGGAGCTGTGTGGTGGTTGCATCGGTGGAGCTGTGTGGTGGGTGCATCGGTGGAGCTGTGTGGTGGGTGCATCGGTGGAGCTGTGTAGGTGGAGCTGTCTGGTGGGTGCCTTGGTGGAGCTGTGTGGTGGGTGCCTCGGTGGAGCTGTGTGGTGGGTGCCTCGGTGGAGCTGTGTGGTGGGTGCATCGGTGGACCTGTGTTTTGGGTGCATCGGTGGAGCTGTGTGGTGGGTGCATCGGTGGAGCTGTGTGGTGGGTGCATCGGTAGAGCTGTGTGGTGGGTGCATCTGTGGAGCTGTGTGGTGGGTGCCTCGGTGGAGCTGTGTGGTGGGTGCATCGGTGGAGCTGTGTGGTGGGTGCCTTGGTGGAGCTGTGTGGTGGGTGCATCGGTGGACCTGTGTTTTGGGTGCATCGGTGGAGCTGTGTGGTGGGTGCATCGGTAGAGCTGTGTGGTGGGTGCATCTGTGGAGCTGTGTGGTGGGTGCCTCGGTGGAGCTGTGTGGTGGGTGCATCGGTGGAGCTGTGTGGTGGGTGCATCGGTGGAGCTGTGTTGGTGGAGCTGTGTGATGGGTGCATCGGTGGAGCTGGGTGGTGGGTGCATCGGTGGAGCTGTGTTGGTGGAGCTGTGTGGTGACTGCATCGGTGGAGCTGTGTGGTGGGTGTATCGGTGGAGCTGTGTGGTGGGTGCATCGGTGGAGCTGTGTGGTGGGTGCATCGGTGGAGCTGTGTGGTGGGTGCATCGGTGGAGCTGTGTTGTGGGTGCATCGGTGGAGCTGTGTAGGTGGAGCTGTGTGGTGGGTGCATCGGTGGAGCTGTGTGGTGGGTGCCTCGGTGGAGCTGTATGGTGGGTGCCTCGTGGAGCTGTGTGGTGGGTGCATTGGTGGAGCTGTGTGGTGGGTGCATCGGTGGAGCTGAGTGGTGGGTGCATCGGTGGAGCTGTTTAGTGGGTGCCTCGGTGGAGCTGTGTGGTGGGTGCCTCGGTGGAGCTGTGTGGTGGGTGCATCGGTGGAGCTGTGTGGTGGGTGCATCGGTGGAGCTGTGTCGGTGGAGCTGTGTGGTGGCTGCATCAGTGGAGCTGTGTGGTGGCTGCATCAGTGGAGCTGTGTGGTGGCTGCATCGGTGGAGCTGTGTGGTGGGTGCATCGGTGAGCTGTGTGGTGGGTGCATCGGTGGAGCTGTGTGGTGGGTTCATCGGTGGAGCTGTGTGGTGGGTGCATCGGTGGAGCTGTGTGGTGGGTGCATCGGTGGAGCTGTGTCGGTGGAGTTGTGTGGTGGCTGCATCGGTGGAGCTGTGTGGTGGGTGCATCGGTGGAGCTGTGTGGTGGCTGCATCGGTGGAGCTGTGTCGCTGGAGCTGTGTGGTGGGTGCATCGGTGGAGCTGTGTCGGTGGAGCTGTGTGGTGGCTGTGTCGGTGGAGCTGTGTGGTGGCTGCATCGGTGGAGCTGTGTGGTGGGTGCATAAGTGGAGCTGTGTGGTGGGTGCATAAGTGGAGCTGTGTGGTGGGTGCATCAGTGGAGCTGTGTGGTGGGTGCCACGGTGGAGCTGTGTGGGGGGTGCATTGGTGGAGCTATGTAGGTGGAGCTGTGTGGTGGGTTCATCGGTGGAGCTGTGTGGTGGGTGCTTTGGTGGAGCTGTGTGGTGGGTGCATTGGTGGAGCTGTGCGGTGGGTGCATAGGTGGGTGCATCGGCGGAGCTGTGTGGTGGAGCTGGGTGGTAGGTGCATCGGTGGAGCTGTGTCGGTGGAGCTGTGTGGTGGCTGCATCGGTGGAGCTGTGTGGTGGGTGCATCGGTGGAGCTGTGTGGTGGGTGCATCGGTGGAGCTGTGTGGTGGGTGCATCGGTGGAGCTGTGTGGTGGGTGCATCGGTGGAGCTGTGTAGGTGGAGCTGTGTGGTGGGTTCATTGGTGGAGCTGTGTGGTGGGTGCATTGGTGGAGCTGTGTGGTGGGTGCATTGGTGGAGCTGTGCGGTGGGTGCATTGGTGGAGCTGTGCGGTGGGTGCATCGGTGGAGCTGTGTGGTGGGTGCCTCGGTGGAGCTGTGTGGTGGGTGCATCGGTGGAGCTGTGTGGTGGGTGCATCGGTGGAGCTGTGTAGGTGGAGCTGTGTGGTGGGTGAATCGGTGGAGCTGTGTGGTGGGTGCATCGGTGGAGCTGGGTGGTGGGTGCATCGGTGGAGCTGGGTGGTGAGTTCATCTGTGGAGCTGTGTGGTGGGTGCATCTGTGGAGCTGTGTGGTGGGTGCCTCGGTGGAGCTGTTTGGTGGGTGCATCGGTGGAGCTGTGTGGTGGGTGCCTTGGTGGAGCTGTATGGTGGGTGCCTCAGTGGAGCTGTGTGGTGGGTGCATCGGTGGAGCTGTATCGGTGGAGCTGTGTGGTGGGTGCCTCGGTGGAGCTGTGTGGTGGGTGCATCAGTGGACCTGTGTGGTGGGTGCATCGGTGGAGCTGTATGGTGGGTGCCTCGGTGGAGCTGTGTGGTGGGTGCATCGGTGGAGCTGTGTGGTGGAGCTGTGTGGGGGCTGCATCGGTGGAGCTGTGTGGTGGGTGCATACCATAGTGAGCAACTAACTTTAACGCTTAGTACCACACGCCATTACTTACCAAAATTGGGAGTAACTAAATATGTTTTTGTTTGTATTTGTGCAACTGATGGAGAGCGGTAATTTCTTCTGGTAGTTTCTCAATGCAAAACCCTCATGCTACCTCTAATTTACCGCTCAAAAGGTGTTGGGCCCTTCACACCATGTATTACCTTCAGGAGAAATTTAAATAAAGATGAACAGTCAAAATGCAATTATTATTGTAAGCCAATAAAGAGAGTTGTTGATTATTTTAAAGGGTTTTATTTTCTAGTCAAAAAGTTAATTTTTCTCTGACCCTTTATTCATTAGTAAAATATCAATTAGGTTACAGAATTTTGGGAAACAGGAAAAATATCAATAATACAGAACACATTACAGTCTGCATATAAGCATTACATGTAGTTATGAAAAATGTGGCGCAAAAGTCTTAAAGAGTTTCTAAGAAAAATAGTCTTGCAAAGTACTTAAATAGTTTGCAAAAATATGCTATTAAGAGAAATAAATGCATAAATCAAATAAATCTTTTCAGACCTAATTAATTAGTCAAAACATATTAGCATCTAATCCTATCCTGATCCACTGCACTCTCTGTCTGTCTGTGTCTAAAGAGGAAAGCAGCCCGCCCTTCACAGGCCTCAAAGGAATGTGGCAATGAAGTGCCAAGATATGACGTGGAAGCAAGAAACCTCCCCCTGACACTCCTCGGACGCAAGCCCGCCCTTCAGCAATCTCCCGGGACGTTTCTCGTACCTAACCCATAGAAGCCAGCTGAGCTGAGAAAAAGAAGTGGTGGCTCCCATCCAGAGAGGACAGTATTTATACAATAATTATTTGCAGAGTACACAAAGATGTAACATTTTTCAGGAGAACCTTACGTGATTGGTCAGTCATAAAGGCATGAGGTCACACTTCCCTGACTCATTCTAAAAACCTGACTTCACTAGTCCTAACAAAAGAAGCATACATGAATAAATACATTTATAAACATTTGCAACATTTACTAGGAAAAATGTTTCAATCTAATTCATCCTTCTTCCTTCTCAGCGCAGTAGATGGATACTTTTAACTAACTGGTACATTGGCAGAATGACAAGAATGTGCAGTTCACGCTGTTCTTGTCATGAGGAAAGCTGCCACAGTCTGCGCATGCTCCCTTCTCATTAAATTGAAAGTCAAAGCCTTGATGGATTCACAGGCAGCCATGTTTTGTGTAGGCCCCAAAAATAAAACAAACACAAAGATAATATTAATTTCATGTAAATCAGTCCATTATGTGTCCCAAGTGCATTATTAATTCACACACATTATAAAAAGAGGTGTTATTAACTGAAAATGTTTATCAAAATATGCAACAAGTCAAAGTCTATTAAGACAGGAATAATACATTTAGTTTACATGGATGTGCTGGGAAGAGAGAAACACATTCTATTAAAAATCTTCAAAGGTAAAAAGGCCACTTTTTCTCTACATTGCAAAAAAACACATGTTAATTTAATTCAGCAAAAGCATTTTCAGTCTGAAGTGAATAGGCCTCACTTTTCATGTTTTTCATGTGCCATGTTTTTAACCTGCACCAAAATGTGCGTGGCAATTTAAATGCAGCCTGTCTGAAGCACAAAAAATAAAACAATGCATGACTGCAGATGAAATCTGCTCCATCAATCCACCCTCTTGATAATTCAAATCATAATAAAATGATTTATAATTCATCACACATATTTCATTTCATAAGTGACAATTTTTTTTTTTTTTTTTTATTGCAAAAGCTGAGCATATAATAATGTTACTTCTATTTCTAAGGCAAACACAAGTTGGTCTGTAATCAGATCATATATAGCCAAGTTCAATTGTTTTAGTGCAGAGTTCTGTAAGTAGCTTTTTGGAACAGTTAGTCTTCTTTAAAATAAGTAACTAAAATAATAAAAAAGGAATTCAACATGACAGTTTCAGCATTTCTTTGCTCTGTGTCATCAGCTTGCCATCAGAATGGCTCATAAAGTGTGGCATTCTGTACTTTTTCCATGCAAATTAGACTACTTAGGTGCTGAGAAACTCTGGCAGAGCACCATCAATCCTTTGCACTTTTTCAACCAAGGCCTTTCACTCTTATTTTCACTTTGATCAGATTCCGATGTTTCACCACAGCATCTCTCAGATCAAAACCGTTGCACCATCCATTATGCAGATCTTGTGTAGCAGCTGCAATCTGGTGAGAAACTGCACACTGTACATCAACCAGACCTACACAGCAATGGCTAGTGTTCTCCTCAGTGTTTTCCACAAGTGCATTTGCATATGTATTTTCAAGCCACTTTAGTGTTGCTGAAACAGTCTTTTGCAAAAGGTAACTCTGTGCTGCCATTGTGTTGCTTTATTATGCTTGACACTTCAGGCAGATAGCTACAATCCATTCCTTGTCCAATCTGTTGTTCTGCACTCATTATATTTGAGACCACATTATGATCTGATTTCAGAGAAACTGGCAATCTATACCTGGGCATCAGTCTTTGCAATAACACATTTGTCACTTTGCAGTTGTCATTTTTCTCAAAAACAGTTCTGATACAACCCTGTTGTGCTGCTTCAAAAACATTTTCTTGAGCCTCTTTAAACTTAACTGTGAAGATTCCATAGAATGTATATGCTAACAGAACACAATTTTGTGCAACTGAATTAGCATTTCTCTCTCCCATGACAACAGTGACTCCCAATTGAGCAGATATACTGCATGTTATGGTAAGGGCAATCAATTTCGAATTTTGGGCTGGGGTAATTACTAAAAGCCATGAAGCTTTGACAACATCATGTATAAGGAGCACAGCATGTGCTGCTTTTAATGTGTCACCTTTCAAACATGGGCCATCTACAAAATGGACATTGTTGGGCTGACTCAGATGTTCATCCTTCAAGTCTGAATTTGGCTTTATGCATATTTTCATGATATTTAGACACTCATATTCATTTTCATCATAATCCAATTCATTTGCTGACATTTCTGTGAAGTTAGGGTCAAAGGTCATTGGGCAATACATCACAGGTCTTTGAAAACATTCATCTTTTTGAATAAGCAATGAGAGAGCGCAGCCCTCCCTCTCACTGCAAATTAGTGTATTTTCTTTCAAATAAACTTTCATTCCTAGTGCTGGGGCGCGACATTTTTTCTCTTTCAACTCTAGGAATGCTTTTGTGCAATTGTTGTCCAATGGAAGCGGATCAGACACACCTGAGTGTGTCAGCCTCAGTAAAGGCTTAGCCACTAGGGAAAGGTTTAGTAACCACTCTCTACAGCAGCTAACCATTCCCAAAAATGTCCTGACTTCTTTCTGAATTTGAGGTGGATTCATCTTGGAAATTATTTCCACCTTCTCTGGTGACACCTTTCTACCTCCCTTTCCAATTTTGTGTCCCAGACATTCATCTTCTTTTTGACAGTACTCCTGACTATTCTCATGCAATGGCACTGTGACATGAACTTGGCAAAAATCAATAAAAATAAGCCATTCTTCACCACATGGAATGTGATAAATATATTGGCTGGATTCGGTACCACAGGACAACATGGAAAAAATATGCTTTTAATCTCCTGCACTATTCTGTTCTTTTTATTTGGTTTCTGTGAACCTGTGATCAGAAAGTTACATAAACTTCCAATCAATTCCATCAAAAATCCTTTTATTGGTAAAATTCCTGCAACTGATTGTGTTCCTGAATACATGTCATCTGGTTCAAATTTTAATAAGACATGTTCAGCACATTTTATTAGCCTGGCATCCTTCTCTGTGAACTCTCTTATTTCTGTGTTTAATATTTTTTCCAAAGCAGAAGGTAATTTTTCAACTGTCTTTTCTGAAAACAATGCTACAACTGTCTCTTGATGGGCCATTTTAAAATGTACATCCTCATCAGGAATCTGAAAAATAGCATTATCTGGTGTACAGTAATTTGTACTGCTTGATTTGCAAAATAATTGTTTTCCTGCTAGGCCTGAGTCACAGACAACAGTTTTGCAATCTTCCTCAAATGGGCCTAATTTTGGTGCACAATTTTCTAATACTTGGTTTGTAATTTCTTTCTTTAAAACTCCTGCAACTAAATCTGGACTTTCCACTGCCCTCACAATGGAATTGGTAAATTCAGAATTGTGAGTGTTAAAACTCTCATTTGCAAAAAGAGCAACCTGTTGGACTGGGTTCTGTTTTTGTCTCTGGAAACAATTCACATTTACTCTGGGCAACTCATTTAAATTAATTTTAGCATTTTCCATATTTTGTGGGACCATCTGTGCTTGAAACATTTCTGCCATTGGTACCTGTTTCTGAACTGACATTTGCATTTGCTTAACTGGCATATTTTGCACCTGCATTTCTCCATGTTTTTGTGCATCATGTTTAAATTTAGTTTTCTTCTTCCAATGCTCAAATCTGTTATAAAGATGGCAAAAGGACACATTTTCCAGCAGTACAACATCCATACCTGAATTTGCACAAACCAAAATACCTTTACTTCCATCCTGTGCTCTTTTAATCTGTACCCAATCAACATCCTTTGCTAGCACTCTGCCCTTTAGGAAATAAATCACTGCTATATTTTCCTCCATAACAACAGAAAATGATGGTGCATTCATGCAAACCCTTTTCCTTGTCTCTTCACTTGGCCTTTCCACAACTTTAGATTCAAACCACAATTCTGTTTGCATGGCAATGTAAAAGAACATTTCCAAATGAATGCACAACTCTTTTAAAAATTCATCAAATCCATCAACTTGTGGGTACCACAGCATAAATGTGTCTCTCAATTGTGGGATTGTGTTCAGAAATGCTGCAAGTTCACTTTTATTCTGTGGCATATGCACATACATTTCTCCCACCTTTTCTCTCAATGAGTAAGCAAAAGCCTCTCCCTCATTCTGTTTATTATTTTTCTCAACTAAATCTGGTGGCTTCTTTTCCTTATCCAGTTTCCTTGCTAGGTCTGGTCGTTTCTTTTTCTTCTCATGTTTTCGTGCCCATTTGTCTCCTAATTTCTCAAACCCATTGCATTTGAAAATATATTTTATTTCTGCAAGGTGCAATTGCATTTCTGAAGAATACATTTTCTCATTTGCTTCATCATCCATGTGTACCCTGAAACTTTTCTGAAATGGAAAACTTCCTGAAACATCAGTTATATATTTTTGAGCCAAATCTGTCAGTCCATTATGAGTAATTAATGAACATGTAGCTGTTTCCTTACTCAGGGAAATTAATTCTTTTTCTTGACACTGGTTCACATTTTCATTATTTAAACAGCAGGGACAGTTAATTTCTTCATGTTCACATGTTGAATTTAAAACACTAAGCTGTTTCTCTTTTTCAGGGCCTGTGTTGTTATGTTCTCCCATGTTCTCTATATTTTTAATCACTGCTGCTTCCTCAAAGCAGGTTTGAAAAATCCCATTTTCAAATATATTTATTTTATCCTGGGTTGCAGATGTTGTAAATACCATTTTTCTCTCACCTTTCAGTGCTTGGTGTAATTTCTGTTCACTAATCTGTGAATTCTTAGTTTCTGAAATAAACTCTGGCAAAATCACTGATTCTGCAGCTCTTTGACCTTTTTCAGTAGGGACCATATTAATTGGGACAGTCATAATTTTTCTAGGCATTATCTGTGCATCTGCAGTTTGCAATTCTTGAACTAAATCAGGCACATTTGAAGCAGTAACACCTGGAGGTATCACTGTCGGTACTGAATCAACAGGTAATGGTTCAATATAAAATGTCTGCACATTTCTCTCAGTCTGTATTTCTCTCTGTTCAACAGAAGCAGTAACCCCTGTAGTATTTACTGGTGCACTATTTTCAGTATTTTTCATGGGAACCACATAAAGTGGTGGACACTCAGTTAACAATGCATCCATTTTTTCATCCCTTGAATCATTATTTATTTGAAACTCTTTGTCAGCATTAATTCCCTTCTCCTGTATATGGTGCTTTACCTTTTTATCCTCACTTGCTTTCTCTCTTGCTGTCTTTTCCCACAGGCTTAAGGCCTCAAATTGTGCAGCTTTAGATGGTGTCTTTATTTCACATAAGACTTCCCTTAATTTGTCAATTATTTGCAATTCAAAAGTACCATTATTTGGAAACCTCAAAGCACCCTCTTTTTCAGTAATCTTGCACCATTGTTGAACCCACATACATGTGTTTTGTCCCAAACTGGTAGACATAAAATGCACAGGTGTTCCTTCAGGAGCATCACCAATAAAAAACGAATTTTTCACTTTACCTCCTAACAGCTTCTTTAAACCTTCAAACATTTTCATTTTTGCAATAGTTCAATGCAATTTCTTTTCTCCAAAGCTGTCAGTCTCAATTTTAGTCAGTTTTACTCCTACCACTGACCCTCCACAAAATCTTACTGCAATATTTCTCTTAATCAATAATTCTGTTAGTAACAACATAAATACATTCGCTACTCTGTCTGTTGTGCTAAATAAAGGATAGATTATATTCACTGCGAGTAACACATTCCGCTTACCCTTCACAAAGTAAGACTTTCCGTTTACTCTTCAAACACTACAGGTAAATCCCTTCCGCTTACCTTTCACTCAAGCTCAGAAGAACCTGCTACTCCTTTGGACTTATCCTTCAGGATATATCTTAGTCCAAAGTTTCACCAGCGAACACTTTTGCTGTCAATCAAGCTCAGAAGAACCTGCTACTCCTTTGGACTTATCCTTCAGGATATATCTTAGTCCAAAGTTTCACCAGCGAACCCTTTTGCTATCAATCAAGCTCAGAAGAACCTGCTACTCCTTTAGTGTGACCCTTTCTAGGTGATATCAGACCAAAGTTTCACCAGCGAACTCTTTGCTATCAATCACTCACACAGAAAATAGTCCCTAATTTAACACTGCCAGCCCTACCTAGCTTCTCAGTGTTATTCCAACAGACGAGTAACCTCAGTGCAGTGTGGCTTCCATTTACCACCCGCTATTCCTTCCCGGGATTCCACAGGTGTGCATACCTGCGTGTTCCAGACAACAAAGAACAAGACACTAACTTAACATGAAGAGTTAAAACATGTAATCAATAACCAAAAAAGTATGTCCTATGAAATTACCAATATAATCAATAACACCATCAATTCAAAATGAGCAAAATATCACCAATAGCAAAAAAACTTAATATTTTCAACACTTCAAAAAACATGCTAGCACATTAACAACATTTCACAACCCTATTTATACTCACACCACTTCTTGCATCACCTGCCAGTACTGCTTTGCCAGTCTTCAGGTTCTGAGCATTGGAGTCAGGAATCAGGACTTGGACATTTATCTAACTTGGGCAAATATTTTATTTCCCTCTTAAGGTCAATGATCCATTAGTTGAGTAGTTGATGGTGAAATCAATAATTACTAATCACCAAACTAATCAATAATAACCATCCTCTGCTACCAAAAACTGATGGAGAGCGGTAATTTCTTCTGGTAGTTTCTCAATGCAAAACCCTCATGCTACCTCTAATTTACCGCTCAAAAGGTGTTGGGCCCTTCACACCATGTATTACCTTCAGGAGAAATTTAAATAAAGATGAACAGTCAAAATGCAATTATTATTGTAAGCCAATAAAGAGAGTTGTTGATTATTTTAAAGGGTTTTATTTTCTAGTCAAAAAGTTAATTTTTCTCTGACCCTTTATTCATTAGTAAAATATCAATTAGGTTACAGAATTTTGGGAAACAGGAAAAATATCAATAATACAGAACACATTACAGTCTGCATATAAGCATTACATGTAGTTATGAAAAATGTGGCGCAAAAGTCTTAAAGAGTTTCTAAGAAAAATAGTCTTGCAAAGTACTTAAATAGTTTGCAAAAATATGCTATTAAGAGAAATAAATGCATAAATCAAATAAATCTTTTCAGACTTAATTAATTAGTCAAAACATATTAGCATCTAATCCTATCCTGATCCACTGCACTCTCTGTCTGTCTGTGTCTAAAGAGGAAAGCAGCCCGCCCTTCACAGGCCTCAAAGGAATGTGGCAATGAAGTGCCAAGATATGACGTGGAAGCAAGAAACCTCCCCCTGACACTCCTCGGACGCAAGCCCGCCCTTCAGCAATCTCCCGGGACGTTTCTCGTACCTAACCCATAGAAGCCAGCTGAGCTGAGAAAAAGAAGTGGTGGCTCCCATCCAGAGAGGACAGTATCTATACCATAATTATTGGCAGAGTACACAAAGATGTAACATTTTTCAGGAGAACCTTACGTGATTGGTCAGTCATAAAGGCATGAGGTCACACTTCCCTGACTCATTCTAAAAACCTGACTTCACTAGTCCTAACAAAAGAAGCATACATGAATAAATACATTTATAAACATTTGCAACATTTACTAGGAAAAATGTTTCAATCTAATTCATCCTTCTTCCTTCTCAGCGCAGTAGATGGATACTTTTAACTAACTGGTACATTGGCAGAATGACAAGAATGTGCAGTTCACGCTGTTCTTGTCATGAGGAAAGCTGCCACAGTCTGCGCATGCTCCCTTCTCATTAAATTGAAAGTCAAAGCCTTGATGGATTCACAGGCAGCCATGTTTTGTGTAGGCCCCAAAAATAAAACAAACACAAAGATAATATTAATTTCATGTAAATCAGTCCATTATGTGTCCCAAGTGCATTATTAATTCACACACATTATAAAAAGAGGTGTTATTAACTGAAAATGTTTATCAAAATATGCAACAAGTCAAAGTCTATTAAGACAGGAATAATACATTTAGTTTACATGGATGTGCTGGGAAGAGAGAAACACATTCTATTAAAAATCTTCAAAGGTAAAAAGGCCACTTTTTCTCTACATTGCAAAAAAACACATGTTAATTTAATTCAGCAAAAGCATTTTCAGTCTGAAGTGAATAGGCCTCACTTTTCATGTTTTTCATGTGCCATGTTTTTAACCTGCACCAAAATGTGCGTGGCAATTTAAATGCAGCCTGTCTGAAGCACAAAAAATAAAACAATGCATGACTGCAGATGAAATCTGCTCCATCACAACCGTGTAAAGCTCGTTTATTCAGTTGCTGCTCTTTACTTTGTCATGATTGTTTGACATCAGATTGATAGACTTCAGTCAAAATTAAGTAATGTTAGGCTAAACGTGCTTCCCGGCGGGGCAAGGAGAGTTAAGTGGAAAGGTAAACAAGTGTTGTAGAAACAAACAAATGTACCCGTGCCTGGGCAGTGAAAGGGGAGGAGGGAGGAGAAATGCGGGTCACGGCAGCAGCAGCCTTTGATGTACAGGCCGGCCGTGCAGTGAATAATTAGGGGAGGAGAAATGCCGGCTGGGGGAAGCTTGAGATGCCTGGTGACTTTGATGTGCACACGCTTTTTGCCAATGCGCTTGCGCATTGAGCTTGTTTTTCTCAGGCACAGCAACAAATCGCCGAGATGGATAAGCTCTGTTTAAGCCACAATATAGCTCGGCAGCTATGCGCATGCGCATCAGCAGGCGAGCCCTAAAAACAGACCGCCTGTGCCAGGACAAAAAACAGAGCCCGATAGAGACCCGTTTCGAGGCCCCCTTTAAAAAACTGCAGGTGCTCAGACCCGGCCCACTTAAAGCCCTAGTGTCACGATCAGTGAATCAGCCTCTGTGCAGTGCCAGGCTGAGTGAAGCCACTTCTGGCTTTATCCAGTGTTCTGCGCAGTGGGGTTGGGGGAGTGACTCACAGTGGCAGTGCTGCTGTAGAATAAACTGCTGTGGGAGGCTGCCCGTAGTCTCACAATGAATTAATCCTGGCTGACGCTTGTTTTCACTTTGTTTCTTAGTTCTTTTTACCCAGTTCTTATTTACCAAGAATTTGACCTGAAGGTAATGGAGAGGTTTACATGGGCACCCGTTCCATTTTACAAATAAACATTCGTATTGTACATGCAGGTGCTGCACAGTAACTTGAACTGACTTCTGGTTCTCACCCCCGTCTTGACTTTAGCCCAGGCGTCACATTAAAGTGCCAAAATCGAGCATACAGAGGGTTATATACCCAGAACAAAGAGCCCCGCCCCCCAACATCAGCTGTGGCTGATCCTATCCAATTCTGCTGTATAATCATTCATTCAAAATACTTTATTGGGTTTTAAAGATAAAACAGTAAAAGTTTCACAGCACAATACAACCATTAAAAAAAATATAGACATTTCTTAAAAATCCGATTACAGTACAATGAGGTTAAAATATAGGCACCAATACCAAGTTATAAAGCAAGTATAAGCCAAACGGACATAGTGCAAAATACAAACTCATGAGGCGAAAGGTGATAATACAGAAGGTGACTATCAGTGCTCCATACATAATCCAAATCGCAGGGTCGATTTTAAAAAACCTGCTACAAAGTGGATACAGTCTGGTTTTAACAATTGTAAATAAAAAAGAGCAGGGCGGACCTGATTAAAATTCAGTTTCTTGAATAATGATATTAAAAAATATCTACGGGGGACAATGTAAAAAGTGCAGAAAAACACAAAGTGCAGTAGGTCCTGTGGAGACACTCCGTTGCAGCCACAGAGTGCTAGCACTTGTCCCCTGCAGCTCCCCTTTGGGACCGCTAAATGCAAATGATAATAATCTAAACAAAACCTGATCAATAAAAACCGCTCATGGGTGGAGTATGGCCACAGAAGGTATGGTTCCATGATAGGGATTGTTTTTAGCATCACATATTTGCGAACACTTTGTTTCCCCAGTTCGATGTGATCTCTCGCGAGCTTCTTGGTCATCGTAAAAGTCTTCTTTATGTAGCCCACATCTTCCATTGTGATGAGATCAGGTTTTAAAAAGAAATCTGGCCGCCCTAACTCCTCAAAACTCTTTATATATTTCAACCACGGAATTCGTAGCATGAAATCCAGACTCAGGATGTCCCTTAAAACCCGGTGATTAAGGGCGGACTCATCATTCAGCCAACAGTTGAACCAGAGCATCAGGGGGTGCAAAGCCAAGTTGTCACTGATGTATGGCAGTCCAACTTCTTCGTGGACCCCCATATTGGAGGTACCCCTAGGCACTCCAAGGACGCTTTTTAAAAAGTTATTCTCCGCCACCTGTATTGCATCAGAGGCGGTGTAGCCCCATAGACCACTCCCATAGCTCGCAATTGCCACACTTTTCGCTTGGTATAACTTCAACATTGCCGCCACAGGACGCTTACCCATTTTGGTGGCAAGGTTGAAGATTGCTGTGTTGGCCTGTGTAACCTCCCCTTTAGTCCTCTGGATAAGCGCCCCCCAGTTAAGTTTGTCATCCATCAGGACGCCCAAATAAGAAAATTTTGTTGTCAGGGGCACCCTGTCAATGTCTACTTTAAAAGGGTATACTTTCTTGGGCAGGACCCGACCAACATAATATATGATTTGGAATTATCGATTGAAAGGTCACGATTCTCCATGAAACTTTAGAAGGAATCAAGCAGGGTCTGCTAACCCTTTGCAGTTCTAGCAATAAGTACTGCATCGTCTGTGTGAAGCAGGACGGGCAGACCCCGACTACCCACGTAAGGGAAATCGGCCCCTGTTGATACCAACATCTTATGTAGGTCATTAATGTAAAGGTTGAATAAAAACGGGGCCAGGATGCAGCCCTGCCCAACGCCCCTCTCTATATTAAAATCCCTGGAGACCCTAAGGTTGTTGTCGTATCTAACATTTGCCGTGCATTTGCTGTATCTATACTAATATAATAAAGAGAGAGCCCAAACCTTTGAGGTGGATAATCTCAGGAACCACAGCACCAATCACAACACCCAATACAGCGTTGGAAAGGGCAGTTGCAGCAGGACATAGGCTATGCAGAGGCCCACCATATACATTTAAAATGTAAAAGAACCGTGCCAGCAAAGTAGTCCCTTACGGGCATGTCTGCGTAGTGCTGTGGGCGTGGGCTGGGGCGTGACAAACACTGGGGGCGTGTGGTACGTTCCGCCCTTCATGCCATGTCTCATATCGTGTGCTAATCCCACCCTGCTCCCTTTAAATACCCCTGCACCCCATAATCATAACCCACCCTTACTCCTTAAAATACCCCAACACCCTTAAACACTAACCCATCTTAACCCTATAAATATACCCTGTACCCCAAAACCCAAACCTATCCCTAAACCCTAAAAATACCCCTGTACCCCAAAACCCAAACCTAGCCCTGAACCCTATAAATACCCCTGTACCTCAAAACCCAAACCTACCTCTGTACCCTAAAATACCCCTGTACCTCAAACCTAGCCCTGAACCCTTAAAATACCACTGTACCCCAAAACCACCGCTGAACCCTAAAATACCCCTGTACACCAAAACCCAAACCTAGCCCTGAACCCTTAAAATACCCCTGTACCCTAAAACCCACACCTAGCCCTGAACCCTAAAAATACCCCTGTACCCCAAAACCCAAACCTACCCCTGAACCCTAAAAATACCCCTGTACCCCAAACCTAGCCCTGAACCCTTAAAAGTACCCATACACCAAAAAACATATACCTCAGTACCCCAAAACACATACCCCTATACCCATACTTACCTTATCCAAACATTAAAAAAACCATGCTTTTACCATTCATGCATTTACAACGAATTTCGTTGTAAATGTACGCGTGGTAAAAGCATATAAAATGTAATGCCATGCGTTATAATGGCATTGCGGAGTCATGGTACTTTCGTGATGAAAGTATGCGGAGTGATGGTATGCGGAAAGAAAGTTGCGGAATAATGGGTGTTGATGCCCAGCACAGACATACACTTTTAGACACCTCCTGCCACAAGTTCTAGAACTGCGAACTTTAGAGCTAGGGATCTACGTTCGAATCTCGGCATCAGCTCAACAGCCTGTGATTCCAGGCAAATCGCTTTGTTTACCCATGCCTACCACAAATGAATGTGTTCTTCTGTAATGTAAATTGTGCTCATGCCATGTTGTCGAGTTCGCGCTATATAATATTGCAAGGAAAAATAAAGTAGGGAAACTCGAGTTCACACACTACTGAACGCGCACTCTTAAGTGCATCAGCAGTGCACTGTGAATCGGAGCGTTTCACAGGCCTGTCACAGATAAGAAATGCTATCAAAACGAAATCCTACAAAACAATATACTACTGGCCGGCAGCAATTCATACCCGGACAACGTCGGGACGGGCTGCTAGTAATCAGTAAAAGCACTATAGCGCTTAATGTTTTTGAAACCCAGATTACTGCAAGATACAATATCTTCTTTACTGAATACTACATTTTTTGCAATAGTAGTTTCGTAGGGAGTTTGTCATCATTATTAATTTTGGAAAGAGAAGATATTTTTTCTAGTCATCCTTCGGGTCATTTTTGTTTTTGTGTATGGTTGTGGACTCGTATACCACAGTTTTGTCTTTTGTCATGATTAGGATAGTGCTTACTACTCTGGACGTTGCTTTTTGCCCACATACATATGCTACATCTCCTCCTCAAGGAAGACCCAATACACTGAATTAAGTACATGAACCCAAAATTCTAGAAGGATTTAGTCAGTCAACTGCTCCCTTTCGAGGAGGTACACAAGAAGTTTTAGCTCCATCAATTAGTTTTGTTGTAATGGGGGCCTTAGCAACACATTCTGATAGTAGCCTGCGGGGAAGGGTGGCATAGGAACTTATTTAAAACAAATACTTCCAGTATAGGACTCCAAAATCATTAATTGATGCATGGGACCAAAAGTGACTTGTTATGTGTTATGTTAAATGATTTCTAAGCGCAACAGCTGCCCCAGCAAAGAGGCGTCCCGGCGCTACTACATCTAAAGTATACAGATTCAATTAAGAGCCAGCCCACCTTAGTCGCAAGCCCTATGATAACGGGAAGAGGAAGGTTTTAATGGCTTTCCGGAATGCCAGCAGATCCTCCATTCCATGGATATGGACCTGTAAGGAGTTCCATAGCTTGGCTGCTATGACCCGGAATATCGACCGCCAATACGGCAGAGTTTAGTCCGTGGTACGATCACCAGATGCTGTCCCAGCGAGCGCAGGCTACGCTTGGGAGCATACAGGATCAGAAGTGGGCGCAATAGTTCCGGGCACCCGGATTTTAAGATCTTAAACGCCAGACAGAGAGCTTTAAACTGGATCCGAGAATTGATCGGAAGCCAGTGCAGCCTACTGATCGTGGCTCTAACAGAACACTGGTGAGGAAGTCCTACCAAGTACTAAGCTGGGAAGAATATAAATACATAAAAAAGGAACATCTGACTATCCCAGTCATATATTTTTCACCATAAATACATAAAGATATTCAAAGCCACATGTCCAGATATATTGACTTCTTTCTGCAAGAGCATGTTAAGAACTTAAAATCATATGTACAGGATACTTGTGACTTATGGGAAGAATTAGGAACATTCAATGGAAACCAGAATATTTGCTGATAGCTCTAGATGTGTCATCACTATACACATGCATTAGGAACAACGATGGCATCAGGGCTGTAGAGTATTTCTTATCCAGTAGACAAATAAAATACACCCAGCATAACAAAATATTTCTGAATATGTTACTTTTTTGTTTGGAAAATAACCTTTTCATGTTCAACAATCAAATGTACCAACACACTCAAGGGGTGGCCATGGGGACCAGCTTCTCTCCCAGCTATGCCTGTTTATTAAGGGGCTGGTGGGAGGAGCTGGTCCTGATGAGAACGTTTGAACAAATGTATGCATCCAATGTTATTACCTGGCTCAGGTTTATAGACTACCTGTTTATAATATGGTGTAACACTGAGCAAAGTGCAATTTATTTTATAGGACAAATTAATACCAATGACATTAACTGAATTTTACATTGACTATAAGTAAAGAGGAAGTGTCATTTCTAGATGTGCAGGTCAAAGTTGAAGGAGCTAGCTTGTCTACATCCTTGTTTAGAAAGCCAACAGCAGGCAATACTTTATTGCATGTGAAGAGCGCACATCCTCCCCATCTAAAAAATAGTATCCCCTAAGTGGAAATGTTGTGCACCAGGCGCATTTGCAGTGATAAAGAGGACTCTGATAATAAACAAACAAGCTGAATGTTGCACTCGCTTTTTAACTAGAGGCTACACAACTGATATAGTAGATGCAGCAATAGTTAAACCCCAAAAAAGAACAAGAGAGGAGTTATTGCAATACAA
The DNA here is from genome assembly GCF_964261635.1 of Lissotriton helveticus. Lineage (NCBI taxonomy): Eukaryota > Metazoa > Chordata > Amphibia > Caudata > Salamandridae > Lissotriton > Lissotriton helveticus. The sequence goes on from NC_136073.1 coordinate 154,355,756, forward strand.
TACTAAAACTAGGGACAAGACAGGCTTCAAAGGGGAGACCCAGGAACCAACTAGGCTTATTACTGCCTTTTCCAAGCAGGAAAAACAATTGAGAGCAATATTCAGATGTAACTGGCCTATAGTCTCAGATGATCCTAATATTGGCAAGCTTTTATCCCCTTATCCAGCAATAACCTTTAAGAAAACAGCCATGGGTAATGCACTGGTCAAAAGCAATATGGAAGGTTCGGGCAAAGGACATGGCTTACAACTAGAAAAGGTTTTTGCAAATGCCCCACCTGTAAAGCTTGCCAGTATGGTAGAAACACAGCTTAATTTCAAACTGCATTCATTACCAGAACGCAAAATATAAAACAGCATTTAACATGTGTACATCTGAATATGCTGTTTATGTTTTAGAATCAAGCTGCAAATTGAAATACATTGGCAGCACAAAGCTAGCTGTACATAAAAAAATATTGCAGCACATAAGGGCCATAATGAACAATGATCCCAGTTATCCGGTGGCAAGTCACTTTAAAGAATATCATAATAATGACAACTTTAATACTATGTTATTGAAACAATACCACCTCAATAAAGAGGGGGTAATCGGGAAGCCATGCTAAAACGTATAGAGATCAGACATATCCTGGAATTTGATTCTAAACAACCAGGGGAACTGAACACTACCAAAGACCTGCACACATTTTTATAACATTCAAATAACAGCTTATAGCACCTTTATAGTATAACTAGCAGCCCGTCCCGACGTTGTCCGGGTATGAATTGCTGCCGGCCAGTAGTATATTGTTTTGTTGGATTTCGTTTTGATAGCATTTCTTATCTGTGACAGGCCTGTGAAATGCTCCACCCTGCTCCCTTTAAAGACCCCTGCACCCCATAATCATAACCCACCCTTACTCCTTAAAATACCCCAATACCCTTAAACACTAACCCATCTTAACCCTATGAATATACCCTGTACCCCAAAACCCAACCCTATCCCTAAACCCTAAAAATACCCCTGTACCCCAAACCTAGCCCTGAACCCTATAAATACCCCTGTACCTCAAAACCCAAACCTACCCCTGAACCCTAAAAATACTCCTGTACCCCCAAAACCCAAACCTAGCCCTGAACCCTAAAAAAAAACCCTGTACCCCAAACCTAGCCCTGAACCCTAAAATACCTCTGTACCCCACAACCCAAACCTACCCCTGAACCCTAAAATACCCCTGTACCCCAAACCTACCCCTGAACCCTAAAATACCCCTGTACCCCCAAACCTACCCCATAACCCTAAAATACCCCTGTACCCCAAACCTAGCCCTGAACCCTTAAAATACCACTGTACCACAAAACCCAAACCTACCACTGAACCCTAAAAATACCCCTGTACCCCAAAACCCAAACCTAGCCCTGAACCCTAAAATACCCCAGTACCCCAAAACCCAAACCTAGCCCTGAACCCTAAAAATACCCATGTACCCCAAAACCCAAACCTATCCCTGAACCCTTAAAATACCCCTGTACCCCAAAACCCAAACCTACCCCTACTCCTGAACCCTAAAAATACACCTATACCCCAAAACCCAAACCTGAACCCTAAAAATACCCTTGTACCCCAAAACCCATACCTACCCCTGAACCCTAAAAATATCCCTGTACCCCAAAACCCATACCTATCCCTAAACCCTAAAACTACCCCTGTACCCCACAACCCAAAACTATATCTGAACCCTTAAAATACCCAAACACCCCAAAACATGTACCTCAGTACCCCAAAACATATACTCCTATACCCATACTTACCTTATCCAAACATTTAAAAAAACGTGCTTTTACCATTCATGCATGCGTTATAATGGCATTGCGGAGTCATGGTACTTTCGTAATGAAAGTATGCGGAGTGATGGTATGCGGAAAGAAAGTTGCGGAATAATGGGTGTTTACCCTCCCCCGGTAAGTACATTGGTGGCACGGCGGCCCACATCTCCAGCAACATACTCATATTTTTTCACCACCCATTTGAAAAATGCACAGGTCTCTCTCATTGATGGCCGGAACCGACATACACTTTTAGACGCACCTCCCGCCACAAGTTCTAGAATTGCGAACTTTAGAGCTGGGGAGCTATGTTCAAATCTCGGCATCAGCTCAACATCCTGTGATTCCAGGCAAATCGCTTTGTCTCCCCGTGCCTACCACAAATGAATATGTTCTTCTGTAATGTAAATTGTGCTCATGCCATGTTGTCGAGTTTGCGCTATATAATATTGCAAGGAAAAATAAAGTAGGGAAACTCGAGTTCACACACTACTGAACGCGCACTCTTAACTGCATCAGCAGTGCACTGTGAATCGGAGCGTTTCACAGGTCACAGATAAGAAATACTATCAAAACGAAATCCTACAAAACAATACACTACTAGCCGGCAGCAATTCATACCCGGACAACGTCGGGACGGGCTGCTAGTTTTATATAAAACTGTTACTACATGCATCTTAAATACATTGGGTATTTATACCAATTTTAATTTCAATGCAATTTTGAATGGTTTTATAGATGCCATAGTATGTTCTCTATGTCTATGTATCCAGTTGTAAGCACTAGCAGTTAATTGAGGGTTGCAGCACCTGTTCTCCTTTATCACGCTGCCCCTTTACATTATAGCCATTCTATATTAATTCTCTTTTCTCTACCTGCAACAACCCTCCAACAAAAAAGTATGTTACACCTGTTTTGCTAACTACTCTTACAGCTGTCCCGCCATCCTAGCACTGTGCTGCACTTGCTCTGCTCCCTCCTGCGGCAACAGTTTCTACCTTTCAGCACCACTAAACATGTCCTACTTCCTACTGCTAAAGCTGCATCTCCATTTTTAAAGTGCTATTCCTTGCTGGCGCATGCGTTTTCACCCTTAAACAGTACTACACCTGTTTTACTTCCTCCTGCTGCAGCTGCCTTTTCCACCCTTAAACTGTCCTGCACATCTAAAACTCCCTACTACTGCTGCTACCATACCACCCTTAAGCTGTTCTGCACATGTTATAATTTCTCCTACAATGGCTACCTCTCCAACTTCAAGTTGTATTAAACATGTTCTAATGCCTCCTGCTGCATCTGCCCCTCCACCCTTCAATTGTGCTGCACTTGTTATACTTCATAATGCTGCCACTGCCTCTCCACTCTCGAGCTATACTGCTCATTTTCTAATACCTCCTACTGCAGCACACCTTGCAGCCTTAAATTGTGCTGCACGTAGTGTACTTCATCCTGCTAAAGCTGCCTATCCACCCTTGCACTGTACTGCACATGTGCTACTCCTTATTCTTCCAGCAGCTTTCACAACTTACATTACTCATGTTCGTTGTACAAATGCTATGTGCTTTATCTTCAATAATTCCACGCAGAGTAATAACATTTTTAATTTTAAATAAATACCAATATGAGATGACAATAATGCTAACTATTGTTCGATGCCATGCACGCATATTTATTTATGCTAATAAAATAACTCCTTTTTATAACAGTTGTTTTACTTTCAGAGAAGTTGCTTCACTCAACAAAGCTACAGAATTGTTGTAAGGTAAGAAATTTGTTTACTACATTCCGCTACATTACCAGCATACACAACAAATTTACACTATCCTCAAACAATTACTAGCACACATATCAAGTAAAATAGTTAGTACATATAACACCAATTCTGCACTCTCTCACCATAGGCCACATTTTATATTTTATTTCAAGATTAGCAGCTGCCTCTCCCCTCTTCAGCTGTACTGCACATGTTTTATTTCCTGCTCCTACATCTACACCTACAGCCTACAATATACTCCAACCTAATTTACTTCCTCATGCCGCAGCTACCTTTCTACCTTTTAATTAGCCATCACATTTTCTAGTCCCTCCTGCTGCAGCTAGCCCTCCATCCTTCAACTGTGCTGCACCTAGTTTACTTCCTCCTGTTAAAGTTGCCTCTCCACCATTGAACTATGCTGTACATGTGGTACTCCCTGCGACTGCATATGCCCATCCATCACTTAACTCACTATCACCTGCTGACCTCCCTCCTGCTACCATTCAACTCTTAACACATTCTGCAACACTTCTTAAAAACAATAGTCCCATTGGCCCAGCTTCCCTCTTGCCTATTGCACCCTTTTGCATGCAATTTACCATCATAGAACTGCGGAATGCACTGCCCCTTAGGATAGACAGTCTCTCCTCTTCCCCATGCCTCTCTCCTCTTCCCCATGCCTCTCTCCCCTCCCTCACTGAATCTACATTTTGCTTATTCCCCTCAGCTAACGCACAGCCAGTCGCCTTCTTCTGCGGCATAAACTCTAAAGCAAGCACCATTTCTCTACACACTCAACTCCACGCAACATCACAAGCAAGTATTGCCACCAGTCACTTTCTACCCAAAGATAACATACAATCCCAAATCTGCACATCCTTATTAGCCTCTACATTATATAGCGTTTGATGCTACAACACAGCATAGAAATAAATAATCAGTTTAGCTCCACTAATTCCACAGTGCCAGCTACAGAAGGCTATAAGGATATTACAACATTCTGCAACTAAACAGCAGAATATTCTAACAGCAAAAAACGAACACTTATAGGAGCATGAGATAATTACAATCTCCACAAACTCCTTTAAAGCCTCTCATCATAGCCAGAAATGTAAACAAGAAAAATTAATGTTGAAGCTTCATGCTTATACCAGCCATCATAAACTAAAGCCACTCCATTGTTTTAACTAAAGCTCACAACAATCCAATGTTATGTTATGTTATGTTAAACACTTTTATAGCGCACAGCTGCCCCAGCCAAGGGGCGTCCCGGCGCTTCATAGAAAGTACCCAAACACAACACAGCAATACAAGAACGAAAACGCACAGAACCGAGTACTAAACTGTATGGGGGAACAAAAGCTTTTTGATAGCTCTCCTAAACTTCAGGAGCTCATCCATTTCACGGATATGGGGCGGAAGAGAATTCCACAATTTGGCAGCCAGAACTCAAAAGGACCGGCCTCCAGCTCTGCACAGTCTAAACCGTGGGACAACCACCAAATTTTGCCCCAGAGATCTCAAAGAGCGCGAGGGAACGTAAGGCACCAAAAGATTATCAAGAATCTGGGGGGAGGCCAACTTGAGGATCTTGAAAGAGAGGCACAGGGTTTTAAAATGGATCCTCTGTGCCATTGGCAGCCAGTGCAAAGAACGGATGGTACTTTCCGCAGAGCAGAACCTCGGTAAACCTACCAGGGCTCTAGCTGCGGCGTTCTGGACACGTTGCATCCGGGCGATTTCAGCCTGGTTGGCTCCCAACAGGAGCGAACTGGCGTAATCGAGCCGAGATAGAATGGATGACTGTATGACCAACTGCCTAGTGGAAGCATCAAAGAATTTCAAGATAGGTCTCAACCCTCGTAAGATGCCAAAACAGGTAGCCGCCACTTTTTTAGTGTGGCCACTAAAACTCAGGGCAGGATCAAGCCAAACCCCCAAGTTTTTTACCTCTGAGACTGGAATAGGAGTTACACCCAGCTCAGGGGGCCACCATGTGTCACCCCAAAGATCCGTCCGCTTGCCCACAATCATGACCTCAGTTTTTTTAGCATTCAGCTGGAGGCAGTTGGCGTTCATCCAGCTAGCTACCGCCAACAGTCCCCCCCTGGAATCTGGGGGCATCAAGGTCGGAGTCACCACTCAAGGTGACCGCCAGCTGCGTGTCGTCAGCATAAGAGACCATAGTCATGCCCCAATGCTTGACGAAAGCCGCCAGCGGTCTCACATAGAGATTGAATAATGTGGGACTCAACGACGAACCCTGGGGCACACCCAGCTCCAGCGGATAGGACTTAGACTCAAAAGGCGGGGTAGCTACTTTAAAGGTCCGATCAGCAAGGAAGGAACTAAACCAATCGAGTGCAGTGCCCGTGATGCCCACCTCTCCAAGACGTTGAAGGAGGATCCTGTGCGAGACCGTGTCAAACGCGGCACTAAGATCCAGTAGGACCAGTGCCGCAGTCTGACCAGAGTCAAGCACAGAACGAAGATGTTCTGTCATTGAGAGCAGGGCTGTTTCAGTGCTGTGACCAGCACGAAAGCCATTCTGGGAGGGGTCCAGAATGGCTGCTCTCACAAGATGTTCAGACAACACCCCATTCACAAAGGCCTCAGTAATTTTAGCGGCCCAGGGGAGGAGAGAAATCAGGCAATAGCTCTCGGGTTTGAGGGGGTCCATGGTAGCCTTTTTCAGAATGGTTGTCACAACCGCCTGTTTCCATTTAATTGGAACGACACCGGAGGCGAGAGAAAGATTTATAAGGTGGCACAGTGGAAGAAGACAAATAGCCGCGGAGTCTCTGAATTGGGCTGGTCTCAGAGGATCCGCTGGCGAACCAGATTTTATCTTATGAGCCAGCTTGAGAAATGTCTCCATCGGCAGACTAGGAAATGAGGCTAAGGCCTCACATATGATCGGTATAGAGGTAGGAGGCTCAGCAACTGGCTCAGTAATAGAAAAGGTGCGATGAATAGCTTGAACCTTTTCAATGAAGAAAGCGGCCAGATCTTCGCAATGAGCCTCTGAACAGATTTCAACCGCAGGAGCTCTTTTAGCCATCAAGTCCTTGAGGACCTTAAAAAATAGCTTGGACGGATTGAGACTATTACTAAATTCCTGGGAATAGTATGCTGCACAGGCTCTACACACTGCTCTATGGTATATTTTAATTTTAGCAAAATACAGAGTTTTTTTCCCAGCCTCATAGGATTTCGCGCCAGGATACTCCGGCAGTAATTGTGCGCGCTACAAAACAGCTTAACATAACATAACATAACATTTCCGCCATCCCCTTTCTGTCTGTTTACAGGCTTGTTTTAACAGCACCAGGGAACTGTCGTACCATGGGCTGGGTTCTCTGGAACGGCATGTGGTCCATGCAGCAGGGATCAAAGCATCCAAGGCCCTAGAAACCCAATCACAGAAAAAGTCATACCCCGAATCTATATTCGGAGAAGGGCATAGTGGGTTGACATCCAGGAGATGATGAAAGTCCTCCAATTTAAGTTTCTTCCAGTGGCGTTTAAACACTACTCTATCCAGGGGCTTAAATGGGTGCTCTTTAATCAAAATAAAAATTTTCAGTCCAAGCAACTGGGCTAGGCCTAGTCACCTTGACTCCACTCAAATTTGTAAATAATGGATCAAGAATGTGGCCCCCCACATGAGTGGGGAAGGTAACCAGCTGGTTAAGCTGAAGAGCCTCCAAATGCGCCAAAATACTACTGATAGCCGAAATATGACCGCAATCAAAATGGAGAATAAGGTCTCCTAATATGCTGAAATTCGCACAACCCAGTGCCAAAGAGCTGACACATTCCGGTAGAGCCTTTCTGAACGCAGTGTCACACCCGGGAGGACGATAGATTAAGAGACCAGAGAAAGTAAAATGATGACTGATAGAGATTCTAAAAAACGCACTTTCACAACCTGCCAGATCCACTACCCTACAGTCACAGGGGTAACAGGACTTTACGGCCACAGCGATGCCACCTCCCCTAGATGCCCGATTGTGAGTGAAGATGGAATACTCAGGAGGGAGTGCAAGATTCACAACTGCCGTGTCCGCTTCCTGAAGCCAAGTTTCTGTCATAAAAACACATCAGGTGTCTCCTCCCTTATAAAATCATGGAGTTCTGAGTGGTGCTTCCGAAGGGATCTAACATTAAGATTCCAAATAATAATATCTCGAGAGACCGATGGTCTACTATGAGAGGCTATGACCGGAGGGGACCCCGTCAGGGCAAAGATCAAAGAAGGGGCATTAAGAGACCAGGTACCGCAGGTACACACATACGGGCCACAAAGGGGACTAACAGGCCCATGCAAACAGCATGGGACCGACTGCCTAATACCCAACAACTCACCCCTGGAATATCCACTGAACCCGGACATTACCCAAGTAAAATCCAAATCCCCACGGACAGAGTACCGCCACGCCTCACGCCTCCTTAGCGCAGACGGGCAGGACTCTGGCACGACTCAGGCGCGATAAGGGCGCGCCCGCTGTGCGATACCGCTGCGCGCTTAACGACTGGTTTAAATAGGGCTTCCGCGTGTCTGCACCAGCACTAGACCGCGCAAAATGGCGCCCAAAAAACGGCACCACCACTCCCGAGATGGCGGCCGAATGTCCAAAGTAACACAACCCCCAGAACTGGACCCGCTAAAGCAGCGGTGCATAAGCAATTAAAATGCAGGTAAGAGGGGAAATGCCCAGACTTAAAAACAGGGGAAAGAAACCAAAAAATAAACAAGATACAAAATAGGTAGATTTAAAAACAAAGCGCACCTTCAGCACAGCGCTGAGGCAGGCGAGTCCTTAAACGCTCTGATGAGCTAGAGTACTTTAACAAGACAGACCCCCTTGAGGGACCGCCTTAAATAGGGCTGCCGCGTGTCTGCACCAGCACTAGACCGCGCAAAATGGCGCCCAAAAAACAGCACAACCACTCCCAAGATGGTGGCCGAATGTCCAAAGTAACACAACCCCCAGAACCGGACCCGCTAAAGCAGCGGTGCATAAGCAATTAAAATGCAGGTAAGAGGGGAAATGCCCAGACTTAAAAACAGGGGAAAGAAACCAAAATATAAACAAGATACAAAATAGGTAGATTTAAAAACAAAGCGCACCTTCAGCACAGCGCTGAAGCAGTGTTATAATAAATCTTAATATGTCCTCTAAAAATGCTAAAATCACATTATATTGACGCAATAGAAAAGTGCTCTTTCATTTACTTTATTGTACTACAGAAAGTATGTGGTGGGAAGGCCATCAAGTACCAAGTTGTAAAGTCATTTTCAGCAATTATAACTCACTTTTGTATGGGCTTGTTCTTGGTTTTTTTGGCTAATGTTTTGTTTATTGTATACATCCAGCATAAGTCTATATTTTGTATTCCCCTATAATACACTATTTACGGCCATTAATAGCAAGTGGACTGCATATCATTTGTTATCATAATTGTGTCAACCATTTGTATTGCATTCACATTAACACCCACACACACACACACACACAGTACACACACGTAAATGAACACACGCACACACTAATCACATGCACACACAACCACACACACACAGGAACACACACAACCTACACCCAATTATGACACACACTCATATAGCCACACACATAACTACAAACACACATACAAGTACACATAATGACAATTATACAAACCTACACACAATCACACTGCTTTAATACATATATACATATACTTACTTTATGCTTACCTCTAAGATGTCACTCGTTAAAAAAAGAAGAAGGGTGGGGCAACCCATGTCACCCCAAACCAGTCGCACAGCAATGTTTTAGCCATTTCTAGGCTACATTCAGCCGATACTCCATTTGTCCGTTACTTTATCATTATTTATCCTTATTTCCTGTTCCTCATTCTCTATGTTTCTCAGTCATTCCAATTTCAATCCACATGCCGGGTACATTCTGCCATTTTTCCAAGTTTCTGTTGTTCGAGCCGTCCGGACCTCAGATTCAAACAAGATCAACGCAGGGGTTTGTCCAAGGCAATATTTATTTAAAATTCCAATGCATGGATTGAAATTGGAATGACTGAGAAACATAGAGAATGAGGAACAGGAAATAAGGATAAATAATGATAAAGTAACGGACAAATGGAGTATCGGCTGAATGTAGCCTAGAAATGGCTAAAACATTGCTGTGCAACTGGTTTGGGGTGACATGGGTTGCCCCACCCTTCTTCGTTGACTGGGTGCCACCGGGGTAGGCATAACAGCCAGCACGCACGCAGTAAAAGATTAATTTTGGGCAAACAAAAGATGAACTGATGATAATATTATTGGAAAACCCAGGTGTGCATCCCACCCCTTTCATTGTCTATAAATTACCCCATTATGCTGGGATAGCACCCACTACGAAGATTGCGTGTTAAAAAAGTTTTTCAAAATACCAATCGACATATACGGAGGAAGATCGGGTTTGGGTCAAAAGCAATGTTTTTATCAGGATGAGTCTCATGGCTTAATAAGCAGTGCACATTAGTATAAATTAAGACATGTTGCAGATAAGAATATCAGTGTAAAAAATTAACAGAGACTCCAGAAGGTTGTGCATCGTTTTCACGGGAACACAGAATTGTGGGCAATGTAGTTTTGAGCAAGAAATGTCGTGATTTTGAATGCGGAAATAAGCGTGAAACAGTGGGAGGGACGGGCCTATCAGGCAGAAGGTAACGAAATAGGATGTGATTTAAATGAAGGGGATTTGGCAGAAAGTAATTTCTTTACTTGGAACGGAAAACCAGACTTGAGTATTTTGAGCGTCCATGGCAGGTATGCGAAATGTAATATCGCGTAGCGGGGAGGAAGTTTGTTAGTCACGGGGAAAGGGTGGGTGGTTTAGAACACAGAATATTTTAGTTAGGATGTGGAGTACGTGCAAGGAGAAATCGGGGAGGCTATGGGGATAAACATGGTGCGAGCATACAAGGTTGATGTTAGAGTCTAAGACGCTGTATAAATTTCGATGTGCGATAAAGATAACATTCTAAGCAATTAGAAAGGAGGGGCCCGCATGATGAAAACGCTTTTAATATAGGCATTGAATGTTTTAAAACAAAGAGATGGGGAATCAATCACAAGAAGGTTGCTTCACATAACTGGTCTCAGGAGAAAGCGATTAAGTACAATGAAAAACGTGGCAACATGGTAGATTAACAACTAGATATTGATTTCTGTGTGTAAATGTTGTTTATCAGCTGCTTTTATTGTTTATTTGTAGTGTTCCCTGACGAAGGGCAGTGAGATGCCCGAAATGCATTGGAATTTTAAATAAATATTGCCTTGGACAAACCCCTGCGTTGATCTTGTTTGAATCTGAGGTCCGGAGGGCACGGCTCGAACAACAGAAACTTGGAAAAATGGCAGAATGTACCCGGCATGTGGATTGAAATTGGAATGACTGAGAAACATAGAGAATGAGGAACAGGAAATAAGGATAAATAATGATAAAGTAACAGACAAATGGAGTATCGGCTGAATGTAGCCTAGAAATGGCTAAAACATTGCTGTGCGACTGGTTTGGGGTGACATGGGTTGCCCCACCCTTCTTCGTTGACTAGGTGCCACCGGGGTAGGCATAACAGCCAGCACGCACGCAGTAAAAGATTAATTTTGGGCAAACAAAAGAAGAACTGATGATAATATTATTGGAAAACCCAGGTGTGCATCCCACCCCTTTCATTGTCTATTCGTTAAAAAAAGTCACATGACTAGATGAATTGTCCAAGCCTGTCATCTCAAACAAACTAGTACCATGCTCCTAACCTCATGCAAGGAGTATTTTTCTTTATATAGTCCATAACTGCTCTGCAGTCTCTCCAGCACATTCTGATCTAGCACATTTTTTTATCACAGCATACAACTGTACCTCCTCTTGTAGCACGTTTTCCCTCTTCCTAAAACCTCTACTCTTAAACTGTACTTCACCTGTTCTACTCTCCTTTGCTAAAAGCGCCGCTCCACTATTCAGCCCTACAGTACTGTTTCTCTTTTATGCAGCAACCCCTCCGTTCTTCACATATGCTGCTTCAGTTCTACTCCCTCTTGCTGCACATGCATTTTCAGCCTTCAACACTGCAGCAACTGTTCTCCTATATCAACCACCCTTCTACACTAAAGCCATACTACACATATTCTCTTTTCCCTACTTGCAACAACCTTCTAACAAAAAATATCATACACCTGCTGTTTTGCTACCTCCTCCTACACCTGTCCCTCCATGCTTACGTTCTGCTGCACTTTCTCTTCTCCCTCCTGCTACAACAGCCCCTCCACCTTTCAACTATGCTAACCCTGTTCTACTTCCTACTGCCAAAGCTGCATCTCTATTTTTGAGTTGTGCTGCACCTGTGCTACCCTGCTGTTGCAACAGCTTTTCCACCCTTAAACTATACTGCCCCTGTTGTCCTTCCTCCTGCTGCAGTAACCTTTCCACCCTTCAACTGTACCTCACATCACAACCATACAAACATACACACAATCACACGTAACTTTAAGCACAATTACATACATATATTTACCTAATGCTTACCTCTAAAATGCTGCCACTCATCAAATAGTAGGTATTATGACTATATTCATTATTAAACCCATCGTCACATGCAAACTGTCACCTTGCTCCTTACCCTGCTGCAAAGACTTTCCTTCTCCTTCTGAGTATAACCCGTACCTACAAAATAGAAGGGGGTTCCCCGTGGGACACTAGGATAGGGCAGGAAAGTAGGGGTTAGAACAGCAACAACAACAAAGAAAACCCTGCCGCTTTTCAGATGGCCCTGTTAGGGGTCCTTAATATGTATATACACCCTAGTAGACCAGTGTTCACAACCCAGTAGAAAAATCACAACATAGTTGTTATATTTATTTGCTTTTATTTGTTCATTTTTATCTTTTTCTTATATTTTTCTTAGGTATAAATTTTAAAACGTGCATATAATTTCTTTTTTTCTCAAAGCACTTAAATATAACTTATTTCATATACAATAGTGTTTCAGAATCTGCGTCATGATTTACTACAGTAAGATCCCACCCATAACCCACACAGTCCTCTTAAACTCTCAGTCACATTCCATTCATTTATCATCATTCATACTTCTCTTGCACACATATAAATACAATGACACCAGGGTACATAGACAGCCCGAAAAGAAGACAGAGAGGAAATAGCTTCTTTTGACGGAAAGGGGGAGATCAGATGGCAAGTAATAATCCTAAATGATGGAGGAAGGATCGCTGTCTCCAATATTTGTAACGCCTACGTGCGTTTCGGTGGAAGGGCCAGGTCCGGCCACACCTTCGTCAGGGTGAAGAGGTACCGTGGGGTGGGGGACAGCACTATAGGTGGACGTCTTCCTCTGGACCTATTCTCAGGGGAGCACAGGAGTATTCTGGATAGAGATGGCTGGACCAGTCGTACCTCAAGGCTTCACCAGGGCTTTTCTTTAAGTGTAACACTTCCGGTCTGTGCAATAGATAGTTTTCTCAAGATCCTCTGTCATTAATTGGAGTAGGGGTTTTAGAACATCATGTGTCCAGTAATCGCGGGTTCTGTTTGAAATGCACAGCAGAGAGGGGCTCTCGGGGGTGAAGAGGAGGCCGTTAGTCTCAAATTCCTCTTCTCTTTTTTTCCCGGGAGGCAGGGGTGATGAGATCTGTAAGTACTGCCAGGTATAAGATGCCTCTCCAAAATGGACGGGAAGCCCAGGGTTCAGGATTCCTCTTCTCTTTTTCACCCTCCGTTCACGGCCGTGGGGGTGCAAGCCATAAGGTAAATGTGGGGAATTCAAGCGGTCGCCATGCCAAGTATGGATCCGTGCGGGAACGTCAGAGTAACCCGTACCTAGTCTGCAATCTCTCCAGCACATGCTATAGCATCATTTTTAACACAGCATACAACTGTATCTCCTTTCAAAGATCCTTTTTCCCCTCCTCTTTAATCTAGTGCCTCGGTTCTCTTAACGCAAGTCGCCATTCATAATATGCTTCTCACCACAATTAATGTTCGAACAGCACCCCTCCATCTGCAACTCCTAATGCATAAGCCTCTTTGCCACTAAACTCTGCAATGCCAACTTCACAAATATCAACTGCGCCTGCCTTTTGTCCGGTAACATCTGCAGAGTGTACTCTACAATACCATGATGCAGCTGCCCTTCCATCTCTAACTCCGGCTGCATCAGTTCTAATGTTCCCACACTACCTGCCATTTCACCTGTAAGCACTGCAGCACCTGTTCTCCCTCCTGTTGCAGTTGCCTCTGCACCCTACAATGCAGTACCTATTATCCTTCCTCCTGCTGTAACCACACCCTACAATGCTAACTCTGCAGCATCAGTTCTCTTTTTCTATCTTGCTACAGCTGCTCCTTCACCATTCAACACAAAAACACCTATTCTTTTCCTCCTAATGCCCCTTCACCCAAGTTACATCTGTTCTCCTCCCTCCTAATGCAGCTTCTCATCTACCCTTCTGCACTGTAACACATTTTTCCCTCTTACTGACCTTCTATTCTGATATACTTCACCTGTTCTAATCCCCCCTGCTAAAACGGCCCCTCCACTCTTCAGCCCTACTGCTGGATTCAGGTGGTAAAGCGATGCTCGTGATGTTAGATCTATCGGCGGCTTTCGACACCGTCCCCCATGAGGGTCTCCTCGTCAGATTTTTTGAGATCGGTCTGAGGGGGACGGTGGTTGGCTGGTTTCAATCTTTCCTGGCCGGCCGGCGACAAACGGTCTGGGCCTCTACTAGCTCCGCCGGGATGCCGTCATTAGGGGTCGGAGTCCCTCAGGGCTCAGTGTTGAGCCCGACTCTTTTTAACATCTTTATGACCCCCCTGGCGGCTCTGGCGGAGTCTTTTGGGGCCCAGATCGTTTCCGTCGCCGATGAAACCCAGCTCCTTTTCACCTGCCAGAAGGGAGCGGATTTCGATGGAGAGAGTATCCAGGGTTGCCTTGGGGCTGTTTTTAATTGGTTCCATCTAAACAGCCTCAAGTGCAACTCGGATAAATCGGAGGTACTCTTTTTTGGCTGCAAAACAGATCCAGATTGGCAAAAATGGTGGCCTGCGAATATGTTCCCCCCTGCAGCCTCCTCCCGGATAGCCAAGAACCTGGGAATTAAGATAGATGACGGTCTAACTCTGCGTCCTCAGATTCTAGGGCTTGTTGGCACTTGTTTCGGGCTTCTCCGGATGCTCCGGAAGTTCCTGCCTATACTATCGGAGGAGCACAGGAAAATAACGGTTCAGGCAATAATTGGATCGAGAATGATTACTCTAACATTCTCTATCTTGGCCTGCCAGAGTATCTGCTTCAAAGGATGCAGGTAGTCCAGAACTCGGCCGCACAGGCCATTTATGGACTATCTGGCCGTGCCAGGGTTTCGGGCCTACTGCAGTCACTCCACTGGCTCCCGATCCGGAAGCGGATAATGTTCAAGGCGCTGACCTTGGCTCACAAGGCGTTACATGCTTCTGGAGCTAAATACCTTCAGAGAAGGTTATCCTTCTATTATCCGGTAAGGACTCTGAGGTCTGGATCTTTGTGTCTTGCTGTGATTCCTCGGATAAAAAGGGCACGCATTGGAGGTCGGTCTTTCAGTCTGTTGGCTCCGCAGTTGTGGAACACCTTGCCAGTGGCACTGCGTAGTACCTCCAATTTGTTGGCGTTTAGGAAGGGCCTTAAAACTTGGCTCTTTACCCTGTAGGTAGCAGCTTCCCTTTTTAGCTAGGTTTTCAGTTTATTTTTTTTCTGCTCTGGTTTTACCTGTTATGTCGTGATTTCAGTTACAATAAAGCGCCGGGACACTCTATGAGTAGCCGTGCGCTATACAAGATTCAAATAACATAACATAACATAACATACTGCACTTTTGTTATTTTTCCTATTGCAGCAGCCCCTCTGCCCCTCAAATGTGCTACTCCTGTTCTACTTTATCTTGCTCCAATAGCTTTTCAGCCTTCAACACTGCAGCACCTGTTCTCCTACATCATGCTGCCCCTTTACATTATAGCCATGCTACACCCATTCTCTTTATCTACCTGCAACAGACCTCCAACAAAACAGTAAGTAACACCAGTTTTGCCATCTTCTCTTATAGCTGTCCCTCCATCCTTGCACGGTGCTGCACTTGCTCTGCTCCCTCCTGCTGCAACAGTCCTTCCACCTTTCAGCGCCACTACACATGTCCTACTTGCTACTGCTAAAGCTGCCTCTCTATTTTTAAGGTGCTACTCCTGGGGCTGCAAACGTTTCCACCCTTAAACAGTACTGCACCTGTTCTACTTCCTCCTGCAGTATCTGCCTTCTCCACCCTTAAACTGTACCGCACATCTAAAACTCCCTCCTACTGCTGCTCCCACACTAACCTTAAACTGTTCTGCACATGTTATAATTCATCCTGTTATGGCTACCTCTCAAAATTTAAGTTGTACTGCACATGCCTTAATGCCTCCTGCTGCATCTGCCCCTCCACCCTTCAATTGTGCTGCACCTGTTATACTTCATAATGCTACCACTACCTCCCTACTCTTGAGCTACACTGCACATTTTCTGCTACCTCCTACTGCAGCACACCCTGCAGCCTTAAATTGTGCTGCACGTACTGTACTTCCTCCTGCTAAAGCTGGCTATCCACCCTTGCACTATACTGCACATGTGTTACTCCTTGCAAATGCAAAGGCTTCTCCACCTTGAAGTCTGTAGCACCTGCTGTCCTTCCTACTACTCCACCTATATCCTTAACCATGCTGCACTACTTCAACACACTAGTAGTCCCACTACCCCATCTAACCTATTGCAACCTTTTGTATGTACTTTCTAATTGCCCAAAAAAGCAAATTGCACTGCCCCCTTGCAAAGAGAAACTCTCCCTTCTTCCGCATAACCTTCTCCCCTCCCTAACTGCAGCTCAACCTTGCTTAACCACCCCAGCTAACGCACAGCCAATTCAACTTCTTCTGCACTAACAACTCTAAACCAAGCACCACTACCATTGCCTTCTCAACTCCACACAATACCATAACATAAGCAATTATTACAACTGGTCATTTACTAACCAAACATTATGCAGCACCATATTTGTACTTCCTTAATGTGCATTACCTCTTAAAGCATTTGAAGCCAAAACACAACAGAAACATACGAATAATCAGCTCACCCCTACTCATTCCATAACAAGCTTGGCTTCCAATCACATTACAATCCAGCTAAAATGTTCTTCCAGCAACCTCCCCAGAACACATTGCCCATGTTTGTTGTACAGATACTATGTGCATTCTCCCTGATAACTTTACACAATCTTTAGTAAAAGTAATACAAATGTTAACTTTAAATAAATCGAAATTTAGGATGCTGATAATGCTTACTACTGTACAATACAATGCAAACAGATTTAATTATGCTAAAAAAGTAACACCTTTTTATAACATTTGTTTCACTTTCAGACAAATTGCTTCAGTCAACAAAGCTACACAATTGTTGTAAGGTAAGAAATGTGTATACTGAATTTCGATAACATTACTTGCATACACACCAAATATACACAATTATAAAACCATAATTATTAGCACACATAATAAAGGCAATAGTTAGTACATATAACACGATTTTGATAATGAATAGAATACTACAAGCTAAGCATCATCAAGGCCATTCTAAATTTAATTGCATATCTCGAGGAAAGCAAGGCTTACCAAATAATACTTTTGCTATTATGCATTATATGTGTAAACCGGTCAACACATGGAATTCAAATGACTTGCATTTCATTATAACAAACGATACAATTGCCAATACTGAGAATAAATTGTCTTCATTGCTTAAAGGTTGTCATATATGAGTAAAACATATAGAAGAAATTGGATTTTTAATCCAACAATGTTTGTTTTATTAATTACAAACTTTTTAGAAATTAGTTCAAGGACAAAACACAAGCATTTTATAAATATGTGTGAAACAAGAAACCAATCACTAACACGTGAAACAAATCCTTCTAACCACAATACATACTTCACTTGGACACCCCCATTCATACTTGCTCTCTCACTCACACCAATACTGCCACTCTATTCCATTAAACCAAACCATTCTGTCTTTCTCAAACACTTAACAACAAAACCAGTCACTCCTGATCCAGTCACAAGCACAAGCTAAATCCCACGTCAAAAAATCAATACATCAACTTTGAAAGCAAAAGTGCAGGAATGATTCTATTTTTAAGCTTATCCATACACAAACATCAAAACATGATCAAATTAGCACATTAGTTGATTTTCACAAAACGCTATTTTGACAGGGAGATCAACAAAAACAAGGTCGACGCGTTTCAAACCAGACCCTTTGTCCGGTTCTCATCAGGACCACAAATATTCTGAAAGGATAAAAAATACCTTCGTCAATATACAACTGATCAAAAAATATGAATCTTAGACACTACTTATCCAAGCGAATTCTCACAGAGACAGAAACATTGGTGTTGGAAAAGGGGCTCTCCTTTGTACCATCAAGAAGAACTGACTTTGTAAAAATGAAATTGGAAGCATTGGAATTCAGTCGAAAAATCCGGCTCAAGATGTTCTTCAAAGATCAGGTTGAGATTGTGCATGAGGAGGTGACAGGCCTAAAGAAAAAATCCAGCTTTTGCCACCCAGGGAATAAAATCCCCAAGGAAGTCATTACCTTTGAAAAAACCATTCTATTAGCGATTGTACAAATGGAGTCGAAAAGGCAATATATTAGGTTTAATCTCCCAAAAGATCAAAAGGATGCCATCATATCCCTTAAAAATGACTCATCATTAGTGATAAAACAGGCAGAGCAATTGTCCTGTGGGATATAGCTAAATATAGAACTGAAGTCATGAGACAACTGGATGACCCCAATTGCTACAGAAAGATTGCAAAGAACCCCACAGTTGAACTCCAGGGCCAGCTGTTTGCCATTGTACAGAAAGGTTTTGACCAGGGCATCTTAGGACCCAAAGAGTATGCATTCTTGCAAAATAAAAATCCGTGCATCCCAATATTTTATGTCCTTCCTAAGGTCCACAAAAGTGAGACAAATCCGCCTGGAAGGCCTATAGTTTCTGGGTGTGATTCCCTTTTGGAACCAGTTTCAAAATATATTGACTTTTTTCTTAAAACCATTGATTTCATTAGTCCCTGCCCATTTACAGGATACAACAGCTTTCATTAACAGATTGGCAAATATTGAGTATGATGTTTCTAAACATCTGATGGCGACAATGGACGTAGTGTCATTGTACACCCAAATCCCTCAGGAGGAGGCCCTTGAGACTTTGTCATGTTTTCTGGATACAAGGGTCCAACCGGTGAGTGTACCCACGAGTTTCATTGTTGAGCTCACCAAGTTTGCCCTCCAAAAAAACTATTTTGCATTTGGAAAAGAGTTTTTCTATCAAATTAAAGGGGTGGCTTTGAGCTGCCCCTTCGCACCAGAATTGGCAGTCCTGTTTATGGGCCTTTTTGAGGACAAATTTATCTTCAACAATAACCCATTTTCAGAATTTATTATGAACTGGATGCGTTACATCGATGACGCATTCCTCATTTGGTCAGGGTCAGAGGAACAATTATTGGACTTCTGCAATTGGCTAAACAGAAGAACAGAAAACATAAAATTCACTTGTAATTCCTCAAGACCGCAAATCACATTTCTGGATGTCCAAGTATATGCATCAGAAGGGACGCTTGTCACAACACTATTCAGAAAAGAGACAGATCAAAACAAGGCACTACATTACTCAAGCAACCACCCACGCCAAAACCTTCCTTTCGGACAATTTTTAAGGATCCGGCGTAACTGTGTGTGCAAAGATGAATATTTCCGACATTTAACAAAAATTAGTTGATCGACTAATCGACCAAGGTTACCCTAAAAATTGTTGAAACATGCCCTTCGCCACGCCTGGTGGGTCCCTCGGGAAAATATTGGAAAAAAGAGCTAAACCGGCAATGCAAAAAATGGTCTATGTTACCACGTTTTGCCCAAACGCCAACCAGTTAAAAAGAATAATTAACCAAAACTGGCACCTGGTGAAAAATTTTGATGAGGGTTTAAAACAACCACCACTCTTCGCTTTTAGAATTGAGAAGAGCATTGCCAACTATGTGGTGCGGGCGGCATTGCCAAAAAAGGAAGATGTGATATTACGAAGTCTGATGGGGTTGCAACCAGTGCAGGGTCACCACAAATATGGGACATGCACCTGTTGTGAACAAACAATTGAAGGAGAAGTGTTTGCACATGAAGACATTTTTTGGAAACACAATACGTTTTCTAACTGTAAAACTAGGAATGTTATTTACGGGATCCTTTGTCCATGCCCTAAGTTATATATAGGAAAAACCTCTCAGGAGATACGTCAACGTATCACCCAACACAAAACGAGACTACGAAGGACGGTGATTAATGGCAGAGCAAGGGTCATGCAGAAAGAGATTTAAGATGGACCGTCTTGTCCAAAGTGGAAACAGACACCAGAAGTGGAGACATGGAGGCTAGATTGAGCCAACGTGAGCCATTACTTATTATGAAATTTAATACAGCCACGCATGGCCTCAATGAGATATCAGAGATTTTCCGCACATGAAGCTTTTATACCCTTGAACGATTATGGTTTTAAACTACCTGAATCTTTAGGGGAACTTTTTCAACATCGGACTAATACATCAGCAAGGAGTAGGCGGACGTTGGGACATTTACAAAACAGTGTTAATATGAGGACATCTCTCCAAAGGGAGTTATAATGTGATCAAGCATGCGTCACTGCAATAATAAATCTTTGTAAGCCACCCGCAGGATCACTGGCTTTCAGCAGCGATACATCACAGCACGGAATCAGCCCGTTTTGTGTTCAATACACACTAAAGATTCATTGAAACTATTGTGTGAATATGAATAGGGCAGAATCGCTATTGCCATTGGGTTTGGCTTGCAGGACCCCTTCATCAAGGTTGTTGGAGACGCAACTTTATTGATATAAAGAAACAGCAAGGTTACCGGCATGGTTATAGATCAGGCATGTGTCACTGCAATAATAAATCTTTGTAAACCACCCGCAGGATCACTGGCTTTTAGCAGCGATACACCGCAGCACTGAATCAGCCCATTTTGTGTTTAATACACACTAAAGATTCATTGTAACTATCGTGTGAATATGAATAGGGCAGAATCGCTATGGCCATTGGGTTTGGCTTGAAGGACACACTCATCTAGGTCGGTGGACACGCAACTTTATTGATACAAAGAAACAGCAAGGTTACCGGCATGGTTAAAGATCACATGGCATATTTTGGAGCCCCCTGATTGGTGCAACATACAACCCCACTTCCCAGCGTTCCAAGTATTCCCGAGTCACTTCCGGGTATCGAGTGCGCTACTGAAGCTGATGGCAGTGGACGCGACTGCTAAAGAAGTAAAATCTTGTCTTCAAGGTAAGGGTTATTCTGCAGTATATAGTATAAAAACCGCGTGTCTTTTTGCCTTTTATTAACCAGGCCCTCGGTACGTGCCCCCTTCTTGTCTTATAGGCTAAGTTTACAGTGGATTTCACCGATGAGTGTAGTTGTTTACATACCGCCTCAGAGTTGTGGCAAGACAATCTCCTACCATTTGACCGGACACCCTTGACGTGCTCCGCACGCCCCATAAAGACCCATGCACGGATAAGAACAGTCCTTGTACTTACAGACAGTTGCACCAAAGTTTTTTAAGCTTTTTGTATGACGGGTTAGACTAACTGTGTGTATTGTCCTATGTTGTACCTCTCTAGATGTACACCCTATAAGAACAGAATTTTACCCAAGTGGTAACACTGAATCAAGGTAGGCGGCACACGCTAGGTGTGGCGTTTTTGTGTCTAAGAATCATATTTTTTGAAGAGTTGTATATTGACAAATTTATTTTTTACCCTTTCAGAATATTTGTGGTCCTGATGAGAACCGGAAAAAGGGTCTGGTTTGAAACGCGTCGACCTTGTTTTTGTTGATCTCCCTGTCAAAATAGCGTTTTTTGAAAATCAAATAATGTGCTAATTTGATCATGTTTTGATGGTGTGTATGGATAAGCTTAAAAAAGAATCATTCCTGCACTTTTGCTTTCAAAGTTGATGTATTGATTTTTTGACGTGGGAATTAGCTTGTGCTTGTGACTGGATCAGGAGTGACTGGTTTTGTTGTTGTGTGGTTGAGAAAGACAGAATGGTTTGGTTTAATGTAATAGAGTGGCAGTATTGGTGTGAGTGAGAGAGCAAGTTTGAATGGGGGTGTCCAAGTGAAGTATGTATTGTGGTTAGAAGTATTTGTTTCACGTGTTAGTGATTGGTTTCTTGTTTCACACATATTTATAAAGTGCTTGTGTTTTGTCCTTGAACTAATTTCTAAAAAGTTTGTAATTAATAAAACAAACATTGTTGGATTAAAAATATAATTGATTCTATATGTTTTACTCATATATGACAAGCTTTAAGCAATGAAGACAATTTATTCTCAGTATTGGAAATTGTATCGTTTGTTATAGTTCATAGACTCTGCCTTACTGAGGTGAGTCAAGGCCCTTGGTTGTTTTGCTATTGCATTTTATTATGGAATTAGGAGATGATTTAAATACTGAGATGCATTCTTTAAATGACAAACAATGTATGCATCCAGATGACCTAACAAAATATATACAGTACAATAGTTACATACTCTATCTCTCTAAAAGAGCCTTATTATGGAGAGGTATTACATTGTATGACTCCTTCCTAACCAGATATCCAGAATGCACTAAATCTATGTATACACCGGTATACTGCCATTTTACTTTGTATGAATGCCTATGTAATTTCTATTTTTAAACATCTAGAAACATACTTTATCTTTGATTCACATAACAGAGTAACAAAGGAATGCCTCACCCTAACGGGACATGCATTGCTATGCAGAAAACCACTTTTAAAGATGTACTAGAATATATTATTGAACTTGCAAACAATATAAAAGTACCACATGAACAGCATGTTGCATTTGAGTTAACTCCAATACATTCAAAACTATAGATAATAAAACACTACAAAATGCAGTTAGAGAAAACAAAAAAATGGTACAAGTAAAATGTACCAAAGCACTATATGTGCATAAAACACAAAGAAAACGGACAGCATAAATTAAATTGTCGTACCTCTAAATAATGATTCAGCTTTGACAGCTGAAAAATATGGCAATAAAAGCACTGACAACGTAAGCAATTCAATAACTAACACGTCTACACTAGAAATACAGCTAGTTAACAGTACAGTTAATGATATGATTGCTAATAAATTAGCAAATCAACATAAAAGAGTATGTCGTAGTAGTAAAACAAAAGTAATACCATTAGTTAAAAGGCAATGTATATGATACAACAGACACAAACTACAAAACAATAGTTTAGATATAGACAAATTACAACAGGATTAATAACTGCTTTCCATAAAGAAATTTTATATGGGCCAGAGTACATCTGTACTATATGCAACCAGTTATGGAATAGGCAATCACTAAAAAACACAACAAGTATTTCTACACATCCAAGATTTATCCATTGTAACATTAGTCTACACAAAACTAATTATATATGTGGAATTTGCAATAAACGTGTTAAGAAAGATAAAATACCTCCATGCTCATTTATAAATGGAATGAAATTTGAAAAAATCCCAATGCAATTAGAATTGAATAATTTAGAAGAGAGATTAGTGTCACCACGGATTTCTTTCCTACAAATTAGAACACTACCACAGGGATCACAAAATCACTATCAAGGGCTGTTGTTAATGTACCAGCAGATGTTATGACAACAGTAACCATTTTACCAAGGCAGATTAGTGACAAAATGAATATAGCAATCAAGTTAAAAAGAAAGTTAGCTTACAAATCATATACCCATTATGAGAATGTTAGACCAAATAGACTGAAACAAGCAGCACTATGGCTAGCAAACAGTCCCATGTTTAAAGAATATGGAGTAATTGTTAATAAAGTTTGGGAATATATACCACCAGAAATAACTGATAGCAGTGAAACGTCCGAAGAAATTAATGAAACAAGTTCCTCAGACAACATAGACGGTGGAAATGTAGATACATTATTAATAAACGAAACAATAAATACTCAGAGTGTTAATGTCTTATGTTTAGCACCTACTGAACATAACACACCTGGAGGTTTATATGAAGACAAAGATTCAGATTTTTTAGCTTTCCCAAAAATGTTTGGGGGCGCTCGGAGACCTAATAATAAAGATAGACTAATCCCTGTACATTATAGTACAAAATGCCAATGGGAATTAAGGAGCTATGATAGAAGAGTACCTAAATCTATCACTAATATTTACTTTAAGCTAAATAAATTGCATATTAAACAAATCCAAGGTAAAATAAACATTTATTTATGGACATTTTTTACCAATGGGGAATGTATTACTGCAAGAGACATAAAATTCCATTTTGAAATTTTTCTGAAATATATGGAAGGATATAAAATACTTAATACTATACGCAGTTCACAACTATATGGAGCACTGCAAAAAAGATCTTTTTGCTATAATAAGACAACTCAGTTAAAAAGGGACTAAATGAAGACAGTCTCTGGGCTAATGCCATTGTATAGGATGGGCCTCCGGCTGGAGATTTGTTTGCTATATTAGGTTTTAGCCTTCATTTTAACTTACTTCCCATATATACTCCCCTTCCCCCCTTCCCCTCGTTGAGATAGATTGGCTCTTGCATATACAAGAATCCCCATGTGTAGGACATTAGTGTCTCATGCTCTTTTGGGCGTCAGTTCCAGTTTGCCATTCCTATGGAACCTTTTTATTCATTTTTTGTTGATACCTTTGTTCCATAGTAACTGTCTATGAGTCGTGGATAATAAGTCTATCCATGTCTCTCCAGTTCGTTTGAACGTTTCCGGGAAAAAAAATGGTGTCTTGTTCCAAGATGGCCGCGGGACCTGGAATCCACCGACTAATAGTTTTGCGATAGTCCGCTTTCTATTTTCTTGTCTCCTCTGCTGCGTCCTGATTTGTTCCATGGCCCAGCATCGCGTTTAAAAATCGGGCGAAGGCCGATCCATCCCATTGCTGATTGCCCACGGTAAAGTCGGCGTCCCTAACTCAACGGATTGGATTTATATATCTGGCCACAAATTCATGTATGCTCATACCCCTTTTGGCTTCATTTTGTAGCCACCTAGCCCCCCCGTGTGTGCGCTCAGTTTTAGCAGTAGGCTGGGCCGGTGGCCTTTTTTAGTCTGCGCACTTGCGTTGTCTTGATCCTGTTAGGGAGATACGATGTCCAAGCTGACCCATAACATCTACCTAAGTCTGCATGGATTGCCTAGTTCGGTTTCTTCGGGCCCGGCTAATCTATTGCAGGCATGTGTTTTTCCGATGTTGCAATAGTCAATAACAAAGTTTTTCGACCAGTTCCCGCATTAGATTTAGCATATGCCCTTAGGATCCTTTAGTCCCCCTGAATGCAGTAGATCAGTGTTTCCCAAACTGGGGTCCCCGGACCCCCAGGGGTCCGTGACACATTCCCCAGGGGGTCCGTGGGAAACAGTTTGAAAAGCTTAAAAGCACAGAAAAGTTTCTTGTATAATTAGCAGCTTTTCAACAACAATAAAAGTGTCAAGATAATGCCAGTGATTAATGTACCTGCTGGAGCGTGAGGAGAGGTTTGTTCAGTGGCAGCTTTGACTTAACTAGTGTAGTGCAGAGGGTTAATGTGCCTACTGCAAAGAAAGTGTAACATGCATTTTAAAAAGCAGTATTTTATGTGCATAGGTTTGTGGTTACTGCTTTTGTCACAGAGATTCTTTCGTTACTGTGCACTTTATAAGTGACAATCGTAATGTATCAGAGGGACCTATAAACTGTCATCAAAGAGCTGCTTGCAAACTGCATGGTACCAGTTAGTAACTTATGTTTTTTCCCAGTTATTCATTATCCTGATGCAGCTAAAAAGATTTATTTGGGTGGGAATACATTTTTAATGTTAAAGTCAGTGCTAGCCACTGTGTTATGTTCTGAATCCTGAGTTTGTGCTTTTCCAGACCAAGCACTCTTTAAACATTTTATATACACACACTGATTTACATGTATGATTCAATGTCTCTATATGTGTGTGATGTAAAGTGCTCTGACATCCTACAATGGTATGAGAGATGCTATGAAACAAATGAAATACATGTGACGGAGGGGCTATTACTTCAATATAAAATACTAAGGGCCAGATGTACGATCCGTTTTTATATGCGCAAATGGATTCACAAACCTGTTTGCGCATGCAAAAACCTATTGAGCCATGTATATTGCCTATTTCGCGAGTGGCAATTTGTTTGCGACTCGCTAATAAGGTTTTGCAACTTTCTATTTGGAAGGGGCATTCCCTTCCAAATAGCGAGTCTCAAAACCACCTACTTCAAGTAGATGGTAATGCATTCGCAAATGCAAAATATTTTTTTAAGGGCAGGCAGTGGCCCAGGAACCTCTGCCTGCCCTTAGAAAATGAAACAAAAACGTTTCATTTTCTTTTTTGAAAATGCATGGTAAATGGGCTGCATTTTTTTTAAACTGCTTTATTTAAAAGCAGTCCCAGACATGGTGGCCTGCAGAGCCCAGCGGATAATAATCAAGAATCCTCAAACCGCATGTTAAAGATATTAATCAAATATGCCAATAGTGATCGGGCCAAGATGATGGAGGAAATTAAACAAATCAATGAGATGTTGGCCAAAGAGGCAAATCAAGATCAAATTAACATCTACAGAAAGGAAATGGCTGAAAGGCTCAAGAAACTAGCAATGACAATTAAAGAACGTAAAGCCCAGAAATTTATTCAGGATATAAAAGACTAT
Source organism: Lissotriton helveticus (assembly GCF_964261635.1). Classification (NCBI taxonomy): domain Eukaryota; kingdom Metazoa; phylum Chordata; class Amphibia; order Caudata; family Salamandridae; genus Lissotriton; species Lissotriton helveticus. Next base: position 154,382,270 of record NC_136073.1, read on the forward strand.
GACCGTGGGCAAATTTACACATTTGCTAAAAAATTTGAGAATGTGAGACGGTTGAAGATGAGTAGCGTTGCGCAGAAACAAAATGAAGTTCATTCAGGTGTCAGCAGTGTCCCAAGCTCGGATTTTGAACCCTCAGCGGATGAAGGCGGAAGTGGAGATGGCACAATGAGAATTCCGACAGTAATAGATGAATTTGGGTTTTTTCAAGAGGACCGGAGGTTCAACTTGCGCCCAAGAACCAATGTAACCTACTCAAAACCGCCAAGGGGAAAAGGCAAAGGAACAAAAGGCGGAAAGCCATGAAACAGCGTGAGAGCGTGACTGAACAGCTGCTACTCTCCAGCCAACCAACTGAAACTGCAGTAATTAATTTAACTGAAATTGAATTGTCGACAATAGAAGAAGATATTCTCAATCTTGGTTTATCATTTTGTCCAATGGCAGATTTTAATTACGTACAGACAAGGATTGACATTTTTAAATTTACAAGGCTTTTGAAATTAAAGAAACACTTTGCTATGAACCAGGGTCCAGTAAGTGTGGCATCTGTTCCTGGAACCAGTGAGGCCTTGCGGGGAGAACTTAATGCACAGGATATGGATCTATTACTGGAATTACAACCAACCGGAATGAGCATTGGCGATCCTAGAAATGAAGATTCATCTGAAATGATGGCCCAGGCAGATAATGTGGCAAGGATAGAGGGGATTGAGATCAACGCTAGTGATCCAACGGGTTTTAGACCAAGATCTCGCTTTATACCATATTCTACACGGGACACTATTGATATCTTCAATGACTTGGGAATCAATGACCTAAATAATCTTGAAAAATGTACAAGTGTGTATAATAAAAAATTCAGCAAACAAGAAAAAGATCAAGTTGCCCTTGTGAAAAAACTAAAAGAGAATGACACATGTATTATCCGCAGTGCTGACAAAGGGGGGAATGTGGTGCTGTGGGATAGACAAAAATATCTACGTGAGGCCTACAAACAACTAGATAACCGATCATGCTATGTGAGAATCAAACAAGAAGTAATGATAAATAGCCATATGCATTACAATAGTGAGTTGAATGATTGGTTTGGCCAGAATTTAATTACACATGATGAATACAAGTTTCTTAAAATAGATAATCCGGTCACTCCGGTATTTTATTTATTACCGAAAGTACATAAAGACCCCTGCAATCCCCCTGGGAGACCCATTATTTCAGCTATAGGGAGTGGGCTGGAAAATACATCGAAATTCATAGATTCCTTCCTCAATCCACTTGTCACCTTGCTACTATCGTATATACAAGACACAGGGGAATTCCTTAAATCTATCTATGATATTCCCTGGGAAGAAGATTTGATGTTTGTTACAATTGATGTCACTACACTCTACACAAGTATCCAACATAGTGACGGCCTCAATGCAGTGAGGCACTTCCTAGGGAATAGGCCCATTAAATTATGGGCTCTTACTCAGATGCTGTTGTCTATGGTTTCTACTTGTTTAAAGCATAATTATTTCATTTTTAACAATGAATTATTTCATCAGATCTGTGGCACTGCGATGGGCACCTGCTTCGCCCCCAGCTATGCTAATTTGCATATGGGCTGGTGGGAGGAGCAGGTGGCCCGGAAGCAGTGTCATGAGGAATGGGACAAGAATGTTCTTCACTGGAGTCGTTTTATTGACGACCTTTTTATAGTGTGGAAAGGCACTGTATTGGATTTTAATGTTTTTTTCGCTAAATTACAAAAGAACAGTCTGAATTTAAAATTCACTTGCACTATAAGTACAGAAGCTGTGAATTTTGGGATTTGACAGTCTATGTGAAAGATAACAGGCTACAGACTAAGCTCTATAGGAAGGAAACATCTAGGAATACCGTGTTACACGCGAGTAGTTTCCACCCTTCCAGTTTAGTAAACAGTATCCCCTATGGGGAGGGTCTAAGAGTATTAAGAAATTGTAGTGACCCTCAAGAAAGAGAGAAGGAATTGAAGACTCTAAATTTAAGATTTAAACAAAGAGGGTACAATGAGAGTTGTCTTAACAAATCCTTTGCGAAAGTGAGAGAACATACCAGAGAAGATGTCCTTTTCAAACCCAAAGTTAAGATGAAAAAAGTACAGGGTAATGAATGTAGGCTGGTCACTAATTACAACAAGTTGCATGGTCCAGTGAGGAATATTTTAACAAGGCACTGGCATGTGATTAAAAATGACCCTATCTTGGGTCCTATGGTGGCAAAGAGGCCTTTAATTAGATTCCGCAAGGCAAAATCATTAAAACAGATGCTGGTGAGCAATGTATTGACAAAGAAAAAGAGCAAGAAAAACAAATTGAATTGGATGGCTAGAAAGGATGGATTTATTAAATGCAGTAAATGCAAAGCCTGCGAACATGGTAAAAATGTCACCACTTACAAACCAGGGCTCTCCAACAGAATTAAAAAGATCAGAGGGCAATATGATTGCAAAACTGATTTCGCAGTCTACGTCTTATCTTTTGAGTGCAACCTACAGTATGTGGGCAGCACCACAAAACCGGTACATCAGCGGATATTACAACATCTAAGGGCGATAAAAAATGCCGACCGGACGTATCCTGTCGCTCGGCATTTTGAGAAGTTCCATAATCAAGACGTAAGGAGTCTGACATATTTTGTAATTGATTCCGTACCTGTTAATGAGAGGGGAGGTGACAGGACAAAGAGGCTGCGCAAACTTGAATCCTGGTATATTGTTGAGCTCAATTCTAAGTATCCGAATGGGCTTAATATGGAAGAGGATTTGCATACTCACTTGTGATTTTGAAAATGAATTATTTGACTATGAGAATGGTATATGAAATGAATTTTAGGCTTCCTGTAATCCAACATCCATATCTATTTTTAAATTGTTATATTTTGATTTAATTTAATGCACAGTTTTATATGATTTTCATGATGACTGAAAATGATTGCCCACTTGGGCTTAATGGATTTAAATGAGCTAATTTAGAGTTGCTAAAATTATTGAACACTTGCCCACTAGGGCAGCATGTGTAGTTGCATAATAATGGTGGCAAACGAACAGTTTCAGAGATTTGCATTTATGTACTATATAATATAGGTTGATTTTATGAAATGAGGTGATGAAACATTATAAAATCATGTAAATATTATTAGCTACCACAGAACTTTTAATTGAAAGTTTGTGCAACTCTAAAAGTAAAAACGGAAGTCTGTTTTCTAGCTCTATGGAATTTTTGGTAGCACATGACCGGTCACATGGTTATATCACATGTTAAATGTACTTGCAAATTTAAAAAACTTTATCCGTGAGCAAGCCTGCTGGGTCAGGCGAAACGCATTGGAAAGCGGCAATAAAGGATTTATATTGCACCACATTGCGTCGTCTCCTCTTCAGATCGAGTGTGGAGGTGGAGTTCTATATATATATATATATATATATATATATATATATATATATATATATCTTTTTATCTACAGATATATTGTCCTACACTCCGCTGCACATCTCCGCCCTGACGAAGGTGTAGCCCCGGCTGTGGCTTCACACAGAAACGCGCGTCGGCGTTGTTCGTGTGGGGGTGGTTGGATTGCCTTCCATCTCCAATTCTCTCCCCCCGTGATGATCCATCTCTACCTTGTCATCTAACCATCTTGTGGCGCATATGTACTGTTGTGATTATTTGTGCGTTTGATGTATGATGTTTTGTTTAAGGATGGAATGTGTGTTGGTATGACTGTGAGACTTGAACGGTGTGTGTGGGTCTTAATGTGCTGAGATTAGTTGTCTGTTTTAATGAAACTGACTATGACATGATTTGATATTTATAATGTATGTTTATGAATAAAATATTGTCTTTGATAATAAAAATATCAAATGTATCTTTGGATTTGATTATCTGACTCCATTTATGGTTGCTCCTATGCCTATATCTGTATTTTAGGATCTTCCCCTAGGACCTCATTTAAACATACTTGGCAGGTTCTCCTCATGTTCTAATGGAAGACAACTTGGAATACCAACATTTTTCCTCACTCTATCTGCAGCCGAAACTAAATGGCACGACTTAATATATTATTGCGAGTGCAAAAGCAAGATGAATGCAAAGAAGATTTTAAACAGATGTCTTGGGACACAAAATGTAAATTAATAGAACAAGATCCAATTACTTGTGGAAGGCATTTTGATTTTCAAGTTAGAAAATTGTTTAATGCCATTATAATGGCTAAAACGAATCCTATTGGAAAATTACGGGACTTCTTCTACAGAGTAGAATTTCAGTAGAGTTCACCACATGTACATGCATTATTATGGATAACACATGCTCCACAATATGGACTAGCAGAGTTACCAGAAATAATAGCGTTTATAGACAAATACATAACTTGCAATAAATCGCAAGATTCAGAATTAGAGCTCTTAATACCTCTACAAAAGCATGCACACACAAAAAATTGCAGAAGAAAAAACAAGCATACTTGCAAATATCAATATCCTAGATACCTAATGGCACAAACTATTGTGCTAGAGTCTTTAGTAGAAAATAATGCAAATAAACAGATGCAAAAAATATTCTAACTATTCATGAAGCAATGAATACGCCAGAGTTTCATACACTGGATTTTAACCAATTCTTAGAACTTATCAGAATGGATAATCAGAAATATATTACATGTATTCAATCTGTAATTGAAAAAAACAACAAATTTTTTAAAAGATTGCCACCTGAATGCATTATTAATAACTATAATACAGTACTTCTTAGAGCTTGGAGAGCAAATATAGATTTACTGTTCGTATTAGACGCATATGCTTATGCTCTCTACATAATATCCCATATCAATAAATCACAAAGAGGAATGAGCAAAATTATTGCACCAACTGCAAAAGAGGTTGCCGATAATGATAACTTTAAAGAGCAATTAAGACACATAGGCAATACATTCCTAAACTGCACAGAAATAGGTGCTCAGGAGTCAGCTTATCTAATACTTCAAATACCATCACGAAAAAGTTCACGCTCATTTGTATTTATTAATACAAGCCCCCTAAACAAAAGAACGTACTTACTAAAAGACATAGATGCTATAAATGCATTGCCCGATTCATCAACTAATATCCAATGTGACAATATTATAGTTCAATATTGCAGATGATCCAAACAATTAGAACAGTGTACATTAGCTGACTTTGTAGCAAATTATATTTGCAAAAATACAAAGAAATACTGCCAAGGCAAAAATGACAGTGAAAATCCACTCATAGCTCAGATGAAGAGGAACTCGAAATTGAAAGCATAGACCAAGTGCCTGAATATAACAACTTAGAACCAAACTATAGTTTCAATAAACGCTCTTCTCCAAAAATTATTCGCTACTGCAGGTCTAACAAAAGCAATGACTCTGAAAACTATTATTGCAAATTATTAATGCTTCATTATCCATGGAGACAAGAGAGCAAAATAATGTTAAATAGCCCCACATATTATGAAAGATATATGCAAGTAAAAAGCAGTGTAGATAATCAATATAATATTTATAATACAAACAACGAGATAATCACAACAATTACTAATATTAATGAAAATGAAATGCTAAATAGTGAGCCTGACCCAACAATAATATTCTCTTAAAATAATGCAGAAAGTGAGATCGATTAGAATAAAGAACAAATAACATATGACTTCTCACTAGATCTAGGTATCAGAAGCATAGCTGAAATAGAAACTATAACCAATAATATTTTAGAAGATGAAAAATATTATGCTATTATGCATAATTTAACAAAAGAGCAACTAAATTTTGTCTATCATCATTTAAACTGGATAAAAACAAAGGAAATGCCATGCCACACATTTTGCACTGGAGGTGCAGGAGTAGGGAAAAGCTTTGTTATTACTGCACTTTATCAAACATTGCTGCGGTATTATAATACTGAAGCTGGAGAAAATCCTAATAATATTTATGTATCACTTACAGCTCCAACAGGAAAAGCAGCTCACAATATCAATGGGAAAACACTCCATAGCACTTTTAAAATACCTGTATCACAAAGTTTAACTTACAAAGCATTTATCAAACATTGCTGCGGTATTATAATACTGAAGCTGGAGAAAATCCTAATAATATTTATGTATCAGTTACAGCTCCAACAGGAAAAGCAGCTCACAATATCAATAGGAAAACACTCCATAGCACTTTTCAAAATACCTGTATCACAAAGTTTAACTTACAAAGCATTAACACATGAACACAGAAGTAGTCTACAAACTCAATGTATGCACGTTAAAGTGCCAATAATTTATGAAATTTTTATGGTTGGAGGAAACATTTTACCTTTATACATAACAGACTGCAAGAAATAAAATCATCTAATCAACCTTTTGGAGGGGTTACAATATTAGCTATTGGAGACTTATCCGCTAAAACCAGTTTTCGATACCTATATCTTTGAAAATAGTAAAGACTCATATGGACTATTTAGTACTAACTTATGGGTGATACATTTTAAAGTATATGAATTAACAAAAATAATGCGCCAACAAGACGACCTTATATTTGCTCAATTATTAAACAGACTTAGAGAAGGGAAACATACAAGCGACAACAATAGACACATAAAACAACGTGAAAAACAGCATGATAATATCATTGCTAAATATATACCATATATAATGTCCACTAACAAAGTAGTCAATTACATTAATCAAAATGTTTTACCGCAGCATAGCCAGCAATATCTAGTTTATACTACAATACCAAAATATATTGTTACTTCAGATGTACCAGAAACAATTAAAGAAGCAATATTGAAACAATTACCAAAAGATGCTACAAAAACAATGGGCCTTTCATATACATTACAAATAGGTTAAAACTACCATATGATTTAACTTGTAATGTTAATGACGGCCTAACTAATGGAGCTTCAGGATTAGTAGTATTTGCGAAAATTATTAATCGTTCACCAATCATAGTTTGGATTGCATTTGATAATTAGACAATAGGTAAAAATGCACGTGAGCAAAACAAACACTTGTATCACTAAAAAAATTCCAAAGAATGGACACCAGTACATCCCATAACAAGACAATTTCAAATTACAAAGAATTTTATCACAATTATATGAAAGCAATTCCCATTACGCCAAGCATCTGCACAACCTCTACATAGGAGACAAGGTGAAACTATAGAACCACTTTATATACACTTTAATAACAGTAAAATACATCACTTGCATTATGTTGCTTTAAGCAGAGCTAAATCTATAAGTAACATATACATCAAGAACTTTAACGAGGAAAAAATGATAGTATATCCAAAAGTCACAGAAGAAATGCAAAGGTTAAGAACACACGTTATTACAAATATCTGTACCACAATTAGGAATATATAACACACATTTTAATATTATAGTGCAGAATATACGCTCACTACAGAAACATTTCAAATCTCTAATATCAGATACAACATTATAAAAGCTCACATTATTTGTTTAACTGAAATTAACACTACTACTAAAGCAGCATATAATAGGGTTCTTATTCACCAATACCATTATATTATTTTTGATGAATACCATCATCAACAAACAAACCATGGTATTATATTTTACTACAAGAAAAGGGAATTTTATTTTACCGATTTATGAAACACACCAAGAAATTGACATAGTACACTTCACACTGTGCCTAATGCTAAAAACTACTTAGTTAGGAGGAAGAGGTGTGGCGCCGCGGCCAGGGCGACTGACTCCGGAATCTGGGGATCACGGTTCGATCCCCGGCACCGGCGGCAGATTAGCCCAGCACCATGTGACTCTGGGCAATAGCTTGCTTAATCTTCCCAACGGCCCCCAGCGCCTAGAGACCCTAACGGATGAGTGTGCGCTTTACAAATGTGGATATTATTATTATTATTTATACTATTATACAAACCACCAAAAATATTAGTAGGCACATTAATACAAGCCCTCACTAACATTACTAAATACTACCCACATTTTCTCTATATTATTATCATGGGAGACTTCAACATAGACTTAAATAGTAAATGCCCAAAAAGTACAAAACTGCTTCAATTTATGAAATCAAAATTGCAATGCAAACAACATATAAACACATACACAACAGATTACCATTCATTATTAGACCACGTATACACTAACGAACAGCTAAAAGCATTTGGAACTTTAGAATCCTATTATAGTGATCACAAAGCATTATGGGTATCAATTTGAATACTACTAATTTTGTTTATTATTGCAGATGCTTACAGTTGAAGACATATTTAAGGAGCCAACAGATACCAGCAAGCCTTACCAGAAGCCAATACGAGTCAATGTAGTTAAATGCTCAGAGAAAACTTATTACAGAAATGCTAAAGAAGATAACAAAGTGCTATACCATTTAGCATTGGCAGACGCAACAGGAACAATCAAGGCAACTTACTATAATGAGGAGTATTACGAGCAAACAAAAGCAACTACTGGATTGCTCATGAGAATTTTTTTTGTCAAAAATAACTCAATTCCGATAACCAAACAAACAAAGATTACTGAAATTACTCCACTGCCATTAACAGAACGTATGACCGAAAAGGCTGAAAATATCTTACAACCTCCAGCACCTCCACCATCTACAATAAAGGATGTAAAAGGAGCACAGTTGAAGTCCTTGATTACTGTTTGCGGGACAATACCAGAGGTAAGTTCATTAACAAATGTATCATTGGATACCAACTTTTTAAACCTTGCATGATTCTAACCTCACCACAAAATACTTACAAAACAACACCTATTACATGCAGTATAAAATTACATTAAAAACAATGATGTACTATATAGAGCCAAAGAAAAACATCAAGATATTAATAATAAGCATTGCTTCATGTTCTTCTTTAGCTTCATACAATACACCATAGCACTTAACGTACTTTTATACTGCATTCAATAGACTATAAACAAACAATTACTAACACTTAACTTTATCACTTACAGCTTTTCTATGCTTTTTCTAACTTTCACTAACTATTCAACACTATTGCATATTTTGCTGATAATTTTACAATAGTATACCATAACAATAACGCAATATACATACGATAAGTATTGTCACCTATAATACACACAACACATAGACAATACTTACATTACAGCAGTGTAACTTTTACAATTACAAACTGCTACTCTTTTAAAATAATGTATTAATGTACAACAACTACAAGGCGATTTTTACACATAACACAAATTTGATATCTAAATACATTATACTAATAGTTCTACACTTAAGTGCCTTTACAGTAAAGCTTTATAATACTGCAACACTGCAAAAACACATTTAGTCTCTACATTTACACATTTGTTTATAATATATAAACAAATACTTAACTACTATATCTACACAACCACTATAATATACTAATTTAACAAAATACTACTTTTATTCTTCTCTCACCTCTTTCTAACATGCTGTCATTTTCACACTTCAATACACAACACATACATACTTTATTTTACTATGCTTTTATATTACAGTCTACACATATTCTACATGAATTACAGGTCTTTCCTTACACTTTCCAACATTCTAAACAGCATACTTTTTTATGTTTAAGTTACAAACAATAATTAACAAAAATACACATGTTGTTCAAATAATTACTGCAACAACTGTCTTTATATAATCAGCTGTTTTCACAAAATACTGCATTGCTCACAGTTTTACATTCAAAAACATGTTACAGTACTTTTTCCGTAAACATTTCACATACTATTTCATAAACAGCACTGTTTTAACTCACACTCTCTAATACTAACCTACTACTTCACTCTTCTACTCACTTCAACTTAACACCTACCTATATCAAAACATTAGCTACTAAAATTGCAGCTTTTAATCCTATACACAGCCTACACCATATTAATACATCACTATTTAATATACAACTAACAATACCTGCCTCATTAGTTTAATAAATAAGTTACTCTCAATAACAACCTCTATAACACTAACTATTATTATAACACCTTACACTAACAAAGTAACAGCAGCCAAAAGTTTCGTATATTCATAACGTTTTTTTTTGCAGGAAGAAGAAACAAAAACTATAATTATTAATGTAAGGGAAACGTTACTAAAGTCCATAACATTAAAAGACTTAACGGACTACATCAAAATTACATTTTGGAGGGAAGCGACAAACTTTCCAGTATGCATTGGACAATATATAAAAATTAATCATGTCACTGTACATGAGTACAAATACGACAAAGTGTTAAACACCACTAGACACAGCCAATTTCAAGTAAGTAACATTAATTAAGGAAAACAAGGTTGAATGTGGCCGGCTTTACAAACTCACATCCAACTTCCTTAAATTAACCCTTAGTTGTCAGCACGTAACAACAAGGACAAAGTTAGGTTACCCAATGTGAGAGCAATATTAAAATGCCACTACTTTAAATGCCAAATTGTGTATTTTATAGTGTCTGCACAAAGTATTCAAAAGTACTGCATTATTTATCTTATGTGCCAGCTATCATTACTTGTACTGTGTGCAGAAGGCTTTGTCCGTGTTCATTTGCATCTGTAAATATTTGCGAGAACACCTCATACACGCACCACCCATGACCATACATGCAACATAGCACATGCAGTTAATTTGTTTCTAGTATTCTGGACTTATATCGCCACTTAATTGCTTTTATAAGAAAAACCTAGCTAGTCCAACAACCTACTCTATTGACTCTCTACTAATTTCTACTAACACTCCTACTCTCTATTCTCTAGTGTCACTCTCTACTCACTTTCTACTTCTCTCTACTACTCTATCTCTACTACTCATTCTCTACTACTCTATATTACTCATTCTCTACTACTCTACTACATTCTAATACTCACTCTCACTCTCCTCTCTACTATTCACAATCTACTCACTCTATACGAATTTCTCTACTACTCTCTAGTACGCTAATACTAACTCTCTACTAATCAATATCTAATACTCACTCTCTATTGCTCACTATATTAATTATTTACTACTCACGCTCTAATAATCTACTACACACTTTCTACTACTCACTCTCTAGTACTCAATCTGTACTACTCACTCTACTACTCAATTTCCATTACTCACTGTATTATTCACGCTCTACTACTCACTCTCAACTGCTTACTCTATACAACTCACTATCCCTTTCTACTAATCACTTGCAGACATATTTAAATGTGGCCTGCTTTAAATACAGCCAACACGCAAACTCACCTTTAACTTCTTTAAAGTAACCCTTAGTTGTAAGCAGGTAATAACAAAGACAAAGTTAGGTGCCCCAAATGTGAGAGCAATATTACGATGCCACTAGTTTAAATGCAAAATTGTGCGTTGTCTATGCATCTGCAAATATTTGCAAGAACACCTCATACACGCACCACCCTCGTACCATACATGCAACATAGCATGAGCAGTACATTTGTTTCAAATAATCTGTACTTAAGTCACCACTTACTTACTTTTCCAAACAAACCCCTGCTTGTCCAAATACCTACCCTAATCACTCTCTACTAATTTCTACAAACTGTCCTACTCTCTATTCTCTAGTATCACTCTCTACTCACTCTCCACTACTCTCTACTACTCTCTTTACACTACCTTATCTCTAATACTCACTCTTTACTACTCTATACTACTCACTCTCTACTACTCTTTGACTTTCTAATACTCACTCTCTCCTCTATACTACTCACTGTCTACTCACTCTAAAGCAATTTCTCTACTACTCTTTACTACGTACGAATACTAACTCTCTAAGGACAAAGTTACGTGCCCCGAATGTAACAGCAATATCAAAATGCCACTTGTTTTTATGCCAAATTGTGTTTTTATAATGTTCACACAAAATGTTCAAAATGACTGCATTATTTGTGTTATATGCCAGGCATCGTTACTTCCACTGTCCACCTACTTACTTACTTCCACTGTCTACAGCCGACTTTGTCCCTGTTTATATGCATCTACAAATATTTCCAAAAACACCTCATACACGCACCACCCTCGCACCATAAATGCAACATAATATGTGCATTAACTCTGTTTCTACTATTCTGTACTGAAGTCACCACTTACCTACTTTGCAAAGAAAACACTACCTTGTCTTAACACATACCGTACTCACTCACTACTACTCACAATCTACTCACTCTATACTAATTTCTCTTTCACTCTCTACTACTCTCTAATATTGACTCTCTACTACTCACTCTCTATTGCTCACTATACTCATTCTTTACTACTCACTCTAATTATTTCTACTACATACTCTTTACTACTCACTCTTTACTACTAACTCTACTACTCACCCTCCACTAATTACTGTATTGATCACTCCCTACTACTCACTCTCTATCAATCACTCTCAACTGCTCACTTTGTACAACTTGCTACTCCCTCTCTACTACTCACTATCAAGAAGTTTAAATTTAGCCTGCATTAAACACAGACAACATGCAATCTCACCTCTAACTTCCTTAAAGTAACCCTTAGTTGTAAGCAGGTAAGAACAAGGACAAATTTGCGTGCCCCAAATGTGAGAGCAATATTAAGATGCCACTGGTTTATATGATAAATTCTGTTTTTGGAATGTCCACACAAAAAGTCCATAATTACTGCATTATTGCAATTATGTGCCAGCCATTGTTACTTCCACTGTCCACTTACTTACTTTTCAAACAAAATCTTAGCTTGTCCAAACACCTACCCTTCTCACTCTCTACTACTCACAATGTACTCACTCTATACTACTTTCTCTACTACTCTCTACTACTCAATCTCTAATCACTCTACTACTCACTTTTTCACTCACCCCCTAATACTCACTCTGTACACCTCACTACTTCCTCTGTACTACTCACTTTCTACTACTCACTCTCTACTAATCACTCTAGTACTCACTCTGTACTACTTTTTAACTACCACCTACTCTATACCACTCACCCACTAACACTCACTATCTACTACTAACTCTCTATCACCCACTCTATACTACTCAATTTTTACTACTCCCTCTCTCATAATTACTCTCTAATACTTACTGCTCACATTCTACTAATCACTCTCTAATGCTCTCTGTTCTCTACTACTCACTTCCAACTACTCTCTATTCAACTGCTCACTTTACTACTCTCTACACTTTGCTACTACTCACTATCTACTAATCACATTATACTATTTTTTACTCTACTACTCTCTACTCCTAATACTAACCCTCCACTACTCTCTACTCGCACTACTAATGTACTCTCTAATACTCTACTCACTGCTACTCACTCTCTAGCCAACAAATATACGCACTTGCTACTACTCACTCTATACTAACTCTCTACTACTTTTCTATAAGATATTAGCACCTACACTGGTACTTTTTTGCGTACTTACAAAGCTTTGTACAAGTTGACAATAATGCTTTCAAAAAATGCAAACTTTTAAAACTCTATAATAAAGTCTTACCTATCTATTCATAGGTCACAGAAGCTCCATCTGAGACTATTCAACTCAAAATATTTGGCATTGAAAGAATGGATCGAGAAACATCGACATTAACTACTAAAGTACTCAATACTGATACATATCAGTCCATGAAGATTGACAATAATATTTTAATAGACTACTTTAACATTTCAGAATATGTTAACAATGTATATGATGAACTATTGCCATTTCTGCCAAGAACATACAAAGTCATTTTCTGTAATGACTATCACAGAAATCATATAAGATATCTCATCAGAATAAGAATTGTTTGTACAAACCTCTAGTGTGAATTTTAAAAAAGTGTACTATTTATTTATTTATTATTTATTTAGGGATTTGTAGAGCGCCTGGTGACCCGAGGGCATCCCCGCGCTAAAACTGTGAAGGGAAAGCCAGGGAGGGGGAAAGGGGAGGAGCGAAAATTTACTTCGGGAAGAGCAGCGTTTTAAGTTGTTTGCGAAAGCGAAGGTAGCAGGGTTCCAGTCGCAGGCTGCGGGGAAGTAGGTTCCAACGGGAGGCTGCCTTTACGGAGAAGCGGCGGCCTCCAGTGCGTGCCCTCCTATACTTGGGGACATTTGCGAGTCGTTCGTTGTCTGATCGTAGTGACCTCGAGGCTTTGTACGGGGTAACCATTTCTTTCAGGATGGAGGGGCCCTGTCCATTTAGGAGCTTGTGGGAGATGCACATAGCCTTGAACTCGATCCTTTCGCGTACTGGTAGCCAGTGGAGTGCTTTGAGGGCCGGTCTTGCGGAGGATCTGGGGGGGAGGCTGAGCAGCATCCGAGCAGCTGCATTTTGCGTTCGTTGCAGCTTAGCCAGGGTAGATTCGGGGGCACCAAGATAGACGGCATTACTGTAATCCAGTCGGGCAAGAACAAGTCCCTGAATCAGCAATTTCCTGGAGGAGGGGGGGGGAGTAGTGGCAGAATCTTGCGGACAGACCGCATGAGTCCAAAGCAGGTACCAGCTGTTTTAGTAGCTTGGGTCCTCATGGTTAGGTCTGGTTCCAGCCAGACCCCTAGGCTCTTAAGTTCTTTCTTAGGGGAGGGCACCTCACCTAGGGTGTTGGGCCAAACAGAAGGTGGAATAGATGTCCATTTCTTGCCCATCAGCATGACCTCTGTTTTAGACCCATTTAGCTTAAGCGAGGATTCGCACATCCAGTGGTGGATCTGCTGGAGGCAGTGCAGAAGACTGTCTGGATGCTGGTCTAGGTGTGACAGTGAAACGACCAGTTGTGTGTCGTCTGCATAGCTTACGATCTTAAATTCGAAGGGGGCAACTACATCTTCCAGAGGAGCCATGTATGCGTTAAAAAGGGTAGGGCTCAATGAAGAGCCCTGGGGAACCCCATTTACCAGAGGGAGCGAGTCAGACCGAGAGCAGCCATCCCAGACCCGAAAAGAGCGGCCCGAGAGAAAGGACTCTAGCCACGCCAGCGCTGTGCTCCTGAGTCACGACATTGCCAGCCGCTGGAGCAGGGCACGGTGGTCCACCGTATCAAAGGCTGCACTAAGGTCCAGGAGGATCACTGCCACTGATCCCCCTGAATCCAAAATGCACCTTGCCTCCTCGATGACAGCGAGGAGGGCAGTGTCCGTGCCCTGGCCAGGACGAAACCCAGTTTGGGACTGACGCAGCAGTTTATTTGATTCAAGGAACTGGGATAGCTGTGCGTTGACCAATTTTTCGGCAATTTTGCTGATGCCAGGAAGGAGTGATATTGGTCTGTAATTGGCTAGGTCGGACGGGTCTAGTTGGGGTTTCTTTAGCAGAGCTTTGACAACCGCTCCCTTCCAGCCAGGGGGGACCAAGCCTTGAGACAGGGAGGCATTGATCAGCTCTGTGACTGAGGGAGCTATCACTGGGGCGACTGCTTTAAGAAATCCCATGGGTGCAGGGTCTAGGGGGGAGCCACTTTTCATTTTGGCTAGGGTTTTTTCGACTTCGTCCAGTGTGACTGCTCTAAAGGCGTTAAGAGACAGGCCGGGGGAGCTTCCTGTGCTGGTGTTAGGTGTGCTCGCGTCCTGATAGTGTGGCTGACTGGGCTGTGGAAGCGACTCCAAGATGGTGGTAATTTTGGAGTCAAAGAATTTAGCAAGTTCTTTACTCCTATCTGAGGAAAAGCTGGGCAGTGGTGGAGGGTCGGGATCTTTAGGAGTTCTTTAACTATTAGGTAAGATTCTCTAGCGGAATTGGAGGCATTTTTTATTCTGTCATCATAGTAGCTGGCTTTCGAAGTTTTCAGGGCGGCTTTGTACAGTCTGACAGTTCTCCGGTACGCGTCTTTATTTGAGAGAAGCCAGTCCTTCCTCCATAATCGTTCGGCTTTTTTGCAGTTTTTTCGGAGAGCTCTGAGTTCTGAGTTAAACCAGGGGGCCGAACCTAGCTTTCCGCTTTTATCTTCCCGAGTTTTCATAGGGATAATCGTATCAAGTGAGTCGGAGATCCACTTCCGGAAGTTATTGTCAGCTGAGACCGGGTTCCCGGTAAGGTTGGGAGTTGAAGCTTCTAAGGCAGTGGCCCAGTCCTTGATAGGGAGTCTGGACCAAGCCCTGTCTCGAGTATACGTAATGGGCTTGGGTGGCTTCCTCAGTTCTCCTGGGAATACGAGGGGGACCAAAAAGTGGTCAGTCCAGGGGAGAGGGCAAGCTGGTTTGGCCCGGAGGGTATGAACATTGGTGAAAACTGGGTCTAGCAAGTGACCCTTGATGTGAGTGGCTCCGTTGTTTGCTAGTCGGAGACCATAAGCAGCGAGATCTCGTGCCAGATCGGCGGCCCCTGTGTCTAGGGGATCATCAAAGTGGATATTGAGATCCCCTAGCACAGTAAAGTTGGAAGTGGAATGGGCGAGAGCAGATATGGAGTCCAATAGGGCGCTAGAAAAGGGGCCAGAGTGACCGGGGGGGCGATATATCAGTAAGCCTGTCAATGAGGTTACCGGGGACAGGCGGATGTTAAAATGGCAGCTCTCTGAGTCCTTGATGAGGGCATCACTAATTCTGCACAGGAGATGCTCTCGGTGCAAAATTGCCAGTCCGCCTCCTCTGCCACCGGGGCGTGGCTGGGATTGGATGAGGAAGCCCGGGGGCAGAGCTATGACTATATCAGAGTCAGAGTGCGGTGTAAGCCATGTTTCTGTTAAGAACAGAATGTCAAGTTCATGGTCTTCGAGCAGATGGTTAATGAGCAGGGCATGCATAGGGAGTGACCTACAATTAAGCACTGCTATTTTTAGGACTGGGCATGTACGAGGTTTTTGAGTTAGTTGGAGTTTGACCGGGAGGCAGGTGCCACAGTTAGTAAAAGTTCCACCTGAATCATGGACATAATTACAGTGTGTGCTTTTGGTGGGTCTGAGACTAAGTAGGTCACGCCTGGAGTAACTCACCTTCTTGGTGGGCCCATCTGACAGAGGTTCTGGCCCTAGGCCCGGTCGTGCGCGGACGGGCGCAGACGGGCTTGCCTTAGGCGCTCCCGCTGCGCTCGTCCGCTGCGCTTCCTCCAGTGGTCCATTTTATGATGAATGAGGGGAGGGTGTGGGCGTGGCCAGAAGGGGGCGTGGCCTCGCTGCACGCCGGGAATGGCGGCGATCAGGGGGCGTAGGTCGGCGTTTGGGAGGCGCTGCTTGCAGTCAGCAGGCTCCCTGGGCGATTAAGAAGAGCCTTTGCCAGGTAGGCGAATGATTTTGTAAAAGTACAGTAAATAACGCTCAAAAGTTTAAAATGTTTAAAAAGCGGCAATTTACAAGTGTGCTCCCGGCTTTCCGCCTCAGGAGTGGAGAAATGATCGACTTTGTAATTACACAAAGTTTGCATTATTTCCCATAGGGTACATTTTAGTAATGTGTGCCATTTACCTACAACTAGGTGATTAAACAGAGTTTGCAATATTTTCTATAGAATCAATTTTGGTATGTGTGCCATTACCTACAACTGTGTCATTAAACTAAGTTTGCATTATTTTCTATAGGGTAAATTTTAGTAATGTGTGCTATTTACCTACAACTGTGTGCTTAAACAGAGTTTGTAATATTTCCTATAGAGTCAATTTTAGTAATGTGTGCCATTACCTATGACTGTGTGATTAAACAAAGTTTGCATTATTTTCTAAAGGGTACGTTTTAGTAATGTGTGCCATTTACCTAAAATTGTGTGCTTTAACAGAGTTTGCAGTATTTCCTATACAGTCAATTTTAGTAATGTGTGCCATTACCAACAACTGTGTAATTATACAAAGTTTGCAGTATTTCCTATAAGGTCAATTTTAGTAATGTGGCCATTTACCTACAACTGTGTGCTTAAACAGAGTTTGTAATATTTCCTATAGAGTCAATTTTAGTAATGTGTGCCATTACCTACAACTGTGTCATTAAACAAAGTTTTCATTATTTACTATATCGTCAATTTTAGTAAAGTGCCCATTTACCTACAACTCTGTGCTTAAACAGAGTTAGCAATATTTATTTAGTCAAATTTAGTAATGTGTGCCATTACCTACAACTGTGTCATTAAACAAAGTTTGCATTATTTCCAATAGGGTCAGTTTTAGTAATGTGTGCCATTTACCTACAAGTGTGTGATTAAACATAGTTTGCATTATTTTCTATAGGGTAAGTTTTAGTAATGTGTGCCATTTACCTAACATTGTGTGCTTAAACAGAGTTTGCAGTATTTCCTATACAGTCAATTTTAGTAATGTGTGCCATTACCTACAACTGTGTAATTATACAAAGTTTGCAGTATCTCATTGTCCATACTTTTCTTCTTTTTTACTTGAACATTTTATTCCAGGCTTTTTACTTGTTATATAGACCCTGTCATAATCATGTGTATTTTTGGTCTTTGGCCCGGAGCGCCCATTGGAGCTTTGTAGTAAACAATATGGTTAAAAGCAATAGGAAATGTTAATGAATTTGTATTGTGTGTGTATATATATATATATATATATATATATATATATATATATATATATATATATATATATATATATATATGAATTACACTCTTCTCTCCTTGGATGTGATTGGATTATACACATGCATCCCACATAAACTAGGCCTAGCAGCTTGTAAACATTTCCTATCTCAAAGATCGGTATCATATCTTCACCACACACAAATGTTATTGAAAATCATGGAAGTCTGTCTAACCCAAAACTACTTCCTCTTCGATTGTAAGATCTATCGACAAATCCTCGGTACTTCCATGGGGACTTGCTTTGCGCCGTGCTTTGCGGGTCTTTTCATGGGGTACTGGGAGGAGGAAGTAGTATACAGATCAGCAATGTACAAAGAGAAAGTTATAAAATGGGTTAGGTACATTGATGATATTTTTGTAGTGTGATCTGGTACAGAAGTAGAGGCACAGAGGTTTGTAGATGATTTGAACATCAATGACTATAATCTAAAATTCACTAGCCAATGGGCGCGAGACAGTTTGGATTTCCTGGACTTAAGGTTAAAAGTAGAGGACAACGGACTAGAGAGTATCCTTTTCAGGAAAACCACCGCAGGCAACTGTCTGCTACACACACGCAGTTGCCATCAGAGTTCATTGATACAGAGTATCCCAGTGGGCGAGCTTCTTAGGGCCAAACGAAATTGTAGTATGGCCCTAAGTTTTGAGGAAGAAGAAAGAACCATGACTGAGAGATTTGTAGCTAGAGGCTATACACAGAAAACCATAAATAGAGCAAAATCAATAGTCTCAGAAAGAAGCAGAGACTCACTGCTAGTAGAGAAAGATAAAAATGAGGTTGATTTTGAAAATAACAAGACACGATTTATTACCACCTATAGTAGTCAAGCCTTTATGGTAAAACGTAGCCTGAAGAAATTCTGGCCGGTTCTTAAGACAGACCCAGAGATTGCGGAATATGTAGAAACATATCCCCAAATAACCTTTAAGAAATCAAAGTCATTAAAGGATAAGCTATGTAGTGCAGTGGAACCAGCTAAAGAAAAACCAATGGGGATACAAGGCTTTTACCCCTGTAGATGCTGCAAGGCGTGTAAGTACAGTAAAAACTGCAAGGAAGTAAGACTATCACCAAACACCGAACCCTTCAAGATACAGGAACATACATCGGGCAACACCGAGTTTGCGGTATATGCTCTGTTCTGTCCCTGTGAGAAGGCCTATAAAGGCAGTACCATACATAAGGCAAAGATCAGAATTTTAGAACACCTAAGGGAGATTAAGAACTGCGATAAAGCATATCCGATTGCAAGACACTTTCAGACAGAGCATAACCAAAACACAAATCTTCTGAGATTTTGTGTTCTCGATATTGTGAAGCATGATGAGAAAGGAGGAAATAGGGTACAACGACTACGGAGGCTAGATTCAAGATGTATTATTAAATATCAGACGGCGGCCCCGATAGGTCATAACTGTGATGAGGAGTTAGAGACCCGTCTAGGAAATGGAGGCCAATACTAATATCAGGAACTCTGTGCCAACGTTCTGTAAGAGAGTAGGACATTTTTGAAATTGTTGAGTAATGAAAATGTTTGGGAAATTGTTGAGGACATTTTAAGTAATGTGAGTGTTTGGGTAATAAAATCAGAAAATAACTTACGAGAATTTCTGTTCAGATGTCTGAGACGTCACCATGGTTTTGGAACCGTGAAGGTGTCTGTGACTTAGGGTATCCTAAGAGTATAAAGTTGTAATTGTCTCAAAATAACCGTAAGGCTTTTTAATCACGAATGGTGTTTTTTCTTTTGAAACTTATGAGGTGTTATGTACTTTATGTATTTTCATAGATCCTAAAGGAGAGTATGAGATGAAGACAATAACGAGATTATGACACCCTTCATTATGAGAGAATGAATGAAGAAAGTTGCATACTATAAATGGATTATAAAACTCATTGGATATTATGACGTCAGGCCCACTTGGGCAGAATACACTTAGAAGAATAAGAATTTTGTTTTGCATTGATAGCCCACTTGGGCAGGACACCTAAAGTCTCTAGTTGAGAAATGGTCAATAATATCGAAGATTCATATGTCAGGTTCCATGAATCTAGGATAAGAACACAATATATGTGCAGACTGAATGTAATGATAGCGGCGATTTGCTGGATAAAGTTTTGTTGAAGGAATATTTAGAAAAAATATTCAATGAATACCATAATGATATTGAATGGTTAAGCCAATTCTAAACTGAGAAAGAGAGTATAAATGTATATAATTTAAACACATATATGAAGTGCTGTGAAATTAAGTCAATTGAGAAATTCTTCTGCTCTTCGTTTGATCGATTTACTATATGATTTAGCAGCGCTAGTCTGCTTTCTATTTTTGTTTAAACAATGTCACATGTTTATTTAAAGCCTATCAAGAATGATACATTGTTACTCATGAGCAAGGGAGGAGATTTCCCGAAACGCGTCGAGTTTTGTTGCCTTTACACTGTAATAAAGGCTATTTTTCCAGTAAAGAGTGTTCGTGTGTTTCTGACAAACGAAAACGGTCAGGAGATTGAATTGATTTATAGGCTCGCAACCTACACACGAACCGACTTCACTAAGTGGCTCAAGCAGAGCAGAGCTCGGCGGCTGCCGAGCCAATTGGAATTTGAAATATATATATATATATATATATATATATATATATATATATATATATATATATATATTTATATATATCTTTTTATCTACAGATATATTGTCCTACACTGCGCTGCACATCTCCGCCCTGACGAAGGTGTAGCCCCGGCTGGGGCTTCACAAGGAAACGCGTCGGCGTTGTTCGTGTGGGGGTGGTTGGATTGCCTTCCATCTCCAATTCTATCCCCCGTGATGATCCATCTCTACCTTGTCATCTAACCATCTTGTGGCGCATATGTACTATTGTGATTATTGGTGCGTTTGATGTATGATGTTTTGTTTAAGGATGGAATGTGTGTTGGTATGACTGTGAGACTTGAACGGTGTGTGTGGGACTTAATGTGCTGAGATTAGTTGTCTGTTTTAATGAAACTGACTATGTCATGATTTTATATTTATAATGTATATTTATGAATAAAATATTGTCTTTGATAATAAAAATATCAAATGTATCTTTGGATTTGATTATCTGAATCCATTTATGGTTGCTCCTATGCCTATATCTGTATTTTAGGATCCTCCCCTAGGACCTCATTTAAACATACTTGGCAGGTTCTCCTCATGTTCTAATGGAAGACAACTTGGAATACCAACATTTTTCCTCACTCTATCTGCAGCCGAAACTAAATGGCACCACTTAATATAATATTGCGAGTGCAAAAGCAAAATTAATGCACAGAAGAAGATTTTAAGCAGATGTCTTGGGACACAAAATGTAAATTAATACAACAAGATCCAATTACTTGTGGAAGGCATTTTTATTTTCAAGTTAGAAAATTGTTTAATACCATTATAATGGCTAAAATGAATCCTATTGGAAAATTACGGGACTTCTTCTACAGAGTAGAATTTCAGAAAAGAGGTACACCACATATACATGCATTATTATGGATAACACATGCTCCACAATATGGAGTAGCAGAGTTACCAGAAATAATTGCGTTTATAGACAAATACATAACTTGCAGTAAATCGCAAGATTCAGAATTAGAGATCTTAATACCTCTACAAAAGCATGCACACACAACAAAATTGCAGAAGAAAAAACAAGCATACTTGCAAATATCAATTTCCTAGATACCCAATGGCACAAACTATTATACTAGAGTCTTTAGCAGAAAATAATGCAAATAAACAGATGCAAAAAAATATTCGAACTATTCATGAAGCATGGAATACGCCAGAGTTTCATACACTGAATTTTAACCAATTCTTAGAACTTATCAGAATGGATAATTAGAAATATATTATAAATAAATAAATATAAATATCCACATTTGTAAAGCGCACAATCACCCGTTAGGGTCTCTAGGCGCTGGGGGCCGTCGGGAAGATTAAGCAAGCTATTGCCCAGAGTCACATGGTGCTGGGCTAATCTGCCGCCGGTGCCGGGGATCGAACCGTGATCCCCAGATTCCGGAGTCAGTCGCCCTGGCCGCGGCGCCACACCTCTTCCTTATATATTACATGTATTCAATCTGTAATTGGAAAAAAACAACTACTTTTTTAAAAGATTGCCACCTGAATGCGTTATTAATAACTATAATACAGTACTTCTTAGAGCTTGGAGAGCAAATATAGATTTACAGTTTGTATTAGACGCATATGCTTATGCTCTCTACATAATATCCTATATCAATAAATCACAAAGAGGAATGAGCAAAATTATTGCACAAACTGCAAAAGAGGTTGCTCATAATCCTAACATTAAAGAGCAATTAAGACACATAGGCAATAAATTCCTAAACTGCACAGAAATAAGTGCTCAGGAGTCAGCTTATCTAATACGTCAAATACCATTACGAAAAAGTTCACGCTCATTTGTATTTATTAATACAAGCCCCCTAAACAAAAGAACGTACTTACTAAAAGATATAGATGCTATAAATGCATTGCCAGATTCATCAACTAATATCCAATGTGACAATATTATAGTTCAATATTGCAAATGATCCAAACAATTAGAACAGTGTACATTAGCTGACTTTGTAGCAAATTATATTTGCAAAAATTCAAAGAAATACTGCCAAGGCAAAAATGACAGTGAAAACCGACTCACTGAAACTAATTTTTATAGCTCAGATGAAGAGGAACTCGAAATTAAAAGCATAGACCAAGAGCCTGAATATGACAACTTAGAACCAAACCAAACTATAGTTTCAATAAACGCTCTTCTGCAAAAATTATTCGCTACTGCAGGTCTAACAAAAGCAATGACTCTGAAAACTATTATCTCAAATTATTAATGCTTCATTATCCATAGAGACAAGAGAGCAAAATAATGTTAAATAGCCCCACATATTATGAAAGATATATACAAGTACAAAACCAGTGTAGATAATCTATATAATATTTATTATACAAACAACGAGGTAATCACAACAATTACTAATATTAATGAAAATGAAATGCTAAATAGTGAGCCTGATCCAACAATAATATTCTCTTAAAATAATGCAGAAAGTGAGATCGATTAGAATAAAGAACAAATAACATATGACTTATCACTAGATCTAGGTATCAGAAGCATAGCTGAAATAGAAACTATAACCAATAATATATTAGAAGATGAAAAATATTATGCTATTATGCATAATTTAACAAAAGAGCAACTACATTTTGTCTATCATCATTCAAACTGGATAAAAACAAAGGAAATGCCATGCCACACATTTTGCACTGGAGGTGCAGGAGTAGGGAAAAGCTTTGTTATTACTGCACTTTATCAAACATTGCTGCGGTATTATAATACTGAAGCTGGAGAAAATCCTAATAATATTTATGTATCAGTTACAGCTCCAACAGGAAAAGCAGCTCACAATATCAATAGGAAAACACTCCATAGCACTTTTCAAAATACCTGTATCACAAAGTTTAACTTACAAAGCATTAACACATGAACACAGAAGTACTCTACAAACTCATTTTATGTACGGTAAAGTGCCAATAATTTATGAAATTTTTATGGCTGGAGGAAACATTTTTACCTTTATACATAACAGACTGCAAGAAATAAAATCATCTAATCAACCTTTTGGAGGGGTTACAATATTAGCTATTGGAGACTTATCAGCTAAAACCAGTTTTCGATACCTATATCTTTGAAAATAGTAAACACCCATATGGACCATTAAGTACTAACTTATGGGTGACGATTTTTAAAGTATATGAATTGACAAAAATAATGCGCCAACAAGACAACCTTATATTTGCTGAATTATTAAACAGACTTAGAGAAGGGAAACATACAAGCGACAACAATAGACACATAAAACAACGTGAAAAACAGCCTGATAATATCATTGCTAAATATATACCATATATAATGTCCACTAACAAAGAAGTCAATGACATTAATCAAAATGTTTTACTGCAGCATAGCCAGCAATATCCAGTTTATACTACAATACCAAAAGATATTGTTACTTCAGATGTACCAGAAACAATTAAAGAAGCAATATTGAAACAATTACCAAAAGATGCTATAAAAACAATGGGCCTTTCATATACATTACAAATATGTTAAAACTATGCTATGATTGAACTTGTAATGTTAATGATGGACTAACTAATGGAGCTTCAGGATTAGTAGAATTTGTCGAAATTATTAATCGTTCACCAATCATAGTTTGGATTGCATTTGATAATAAGAGAATAGGTAAAAATGCACGTGAGCAAAACAAACACTTATATCACTAAAAAAATTCCAAAGAATGGACACCAATACATCCCATAACAAGACAATTTCAATTTACAAAGAATTTTATCACAATTATATGAAAGCAAATCCCATTACGGCAAGCATCTGCACATACTATACATAGGATACAAGGTGAAACTATAGAACCACTTTATATACACTTTAATAACAGTAAAATACATCACTTGTAATATGTTGCTTTAAGCAGAGCTAAATCTATAAGTAACATATACATCAAGAACTTTAACGAGGAAAAAAGTGATAGTACATCCAAAAGTCACAGAAGAAATGCAAAGGTTAAGAACACACATGTTATTACAAATATCTGTACCACAATTAGGAATATATAACATTCATTTTAATATTATAGTGCAGAATATACTCTCACTACAGAAACATTTCAAATCTCTAATATCAGATACAAACATTATAAAAGCTCACATTATTTGTTTAACTGAAATTAACACTACTACTAAAGCAGCATATAATAGGTTTCTTATTCACCAATACCATTATAATATTTTTGATGAATACCACCATCAACAAACAAACCATGGTATTATATTTTACTACAAGAAAAGGGAATTTTATTTAACCGATTTATGAAACACACCAAGGAATTGACATAGTACACTTCACACTATGCCTTAATGCTAAAAACTACTTAGTTATACTATTATACAAACCACCAAAAATATTAGTAGGCACATTAATACAAGCCCTCACTAACATTACTAAATACTACCCAAAAAGTACAAAACTGCTTCAATTTATGAAAGCAAAATTGCAATGCAAACAACATATAAACACATACACAACAGATTACCATTCATTATTAGACCACGTATACACTAACGAACAGCTAAAAGCATTTGGAACTTTAGAATCCTATTATAGTGATCACAAAACATTATGGGTATCAATTTGAATACTACTAATTTTGTTTATTATTGCAGATGCTTACAGTTGAAGACATAATTAAGGAGCCAACAGATACCAGCAAGCCTTACCAGAAGCCAATACGAGTAATATGTAGTTAAATGCTCAGAGAAAACTTATCACAGAAATGCTAAAGAAGATAACAAAGTGCTATACCATTTAGCATTGGCAGACGCAACAGGAACAATCAAGGCAACTTACTATAATGAGGAGTATTACGAGCAAACAAAAGCAAATACTGGATTGCTCATGAGAATTTTTTTAGACAAAAATAACTCAATTCTGATAACCAAACAAACAAAGATTACTAAAATTACTCCACTGCCAATAACAGAACGTATGACTGAAAAGGCTGAAAATATCTTACAACCTCCAGCACCTCCACCATCTACAATAAAGGATGTAAAAGGAGCACAGTTGAAGTCCTTGATTACTGTTTGCGGGACAATACCAGAGGTAAGTTAATTAACAAATGTATCATTGGATACCAACTTTTTAAACCTTGCAGGATTCTAACATCACCACAAAATACTTACAAGACAACACCTATTACATGCAGTATAAAATTACATTAAAAACAATGATGTACTACATAGAGCCAAAGAAAAACATCAAGATATTAATAATAAGCATTGCTTCATGTTCTTCTTTAGCTTCATACAATACACCATAGCACTTAACGTACTTTTATACTGCATTCAATAGACTATAAACAAACAATTACTAACACTTAACTTTATCACTTACAGCTTTTCTATGCTTTTTCTAACTTTCACTAACTATTCAACACTATTGCATATTTTGCTGATAATTTTACAATAGTATACCATAAAAATAACGCAATATACATACGATAAGTATTGTCAACTATAATACACACAACACATATACAAACAAATTTACATAGACAATACTTACATTACAGCAGTGTAACTTTTACAATTACAAACTGCTACTCTTTTAAAATAATGTATTAATGTACAACTACAAGGCGATTTTTACACATAACACAAATTTGATATCTAAATACATTATACTAATAGTCCTACACTTAAGTGCCTTCACAGTAAAGCTTTATAATACTGCAAAAACATTTTTAGTCTCTACATTTACACATTTGTTTATAATATCAACAAATACTTAACTACTATATCTACACAACCACTATAATATACTCATTTGACAAAATACTACTTTTATTCTTCTCTCACCTCTTTCTAACATGCTGTCATTTTCACACTTCAATACACAACACATACATACTTTATTTTACTATGCTTTTACATTACAGTCTACGCATATTCTACATGAATTACAGGTCTTTCCTTACACTTTCCAACATTCTAAACAGCATATTTTTTTATGTTTAAGTTACAAACAATAATTACCAAAAATACACAAGTTGTTCAAATAATTACTGCAACAACTGTCTTTACATAATCAGCTGTTTTCACAAAACACTGCTTTGCTCACAGTTTTACATTCAAAAACATGTTACAGTACTTTTTCCGCAAACATTTCACATACTAGTTCATAAACAGCACTGTTTTAACTCACACTCTCTAATACTAACCTACTACTTCACTCTTCTACTCACTTCAACTTAACACCTACCTATATCAAAATATTAGCTACTAAAATTGCAGCTTTTAATCCTATACACAGCCTACACCATATTAATACATCACTATTTAATATACAAGTAACAATACCTGCCTCATTTGTTTAATAAATACCTTACTCTCAATAACAACCTCTATAACACTAACTATTATTATAACACCTTAAACACCTTACACTAACAAAGTAACAGCAGCCAAAAGTTTAGTATATTCATAACTTTTTTTTGCAGGAAGAAGAAACAAAAACTATAATTATTAATGGAAGGGAAACTTTACTAAAGTCCATAACATTAAAAGACTTAACGGACTACGTCAAAATTACATTGTAGAGGGAAGCGACAAACTTTCCAGTATGCATTGGACAATATATAAAAATTACTCATGTCACTGTACATGAGAACAACAACGAGAAAGTGTTAAACACCACTAGACACAGCAAATTTCAAGTAAGTAACATTAACTAAGGAAAACAAGTTTGAATGTGGCCGGCTTTACAAACTCACATCCAACTTCCTTAAAGTAACCCTTAGTTGTCAGCACGTAACAAGGACAAACTTAGGTTACCCAATGTGAGTGCAATATGAAAATGCCACTACTTTAAATGCCAAATTGTGTATGTTATAGTGTCTGCACAAAGTATTCAAAGTACTGCATTATTTATCTTATGTGGCAGCTATCATTACTTCCACTGTGTGCAGCAGGCTTCGTCCGTGTTCATTTGCATCTGTAAATATTTGCGAGAACACCTCATACACGCACCACCCATGACCATACATGCAACATAGCACATGGTTAATTTGTTTCTAGTATTCTGGACTTATATCACCACTTAATTGCTTTTACAAGAAAAACCTAGCTAGTCCAACAACCTACTCTATTGACTCTCTACTAATTTCTACTAACACTCCTACTCTCTTTTCTCTAGTGTCACTCTTTACTCACTTTCCACTTCTCTCTTTTACTCTATCTCTACTACTCATTCTCTACTACTCTATATTACTCATTCTCTACTACTCTACTACATTCTAATGCTCACTCTCCTCTCTACTATTCACAATCTACTCACTCTATACTAATTTCTCTACTACTCTCTAGTACTCTAATACTAACTCTCTACTACTCAATATCTAATACTCACTCTCTATTGCTCACTATATTAATTATTTACTACTCACTCTCTAATAATCTACTACACACTTTCTACTACTCACTCTCTAGTACTCAATCTGTACAACTCACTCTACTACTCAATTTCCATTACTCACTGTATTAATAACTCTCTACTACTCACTCTCTCACCCTTTACTGCTTACTCTATACAACTCACTATCCCTTTCTACTAATCACGCGCAGACATATTTAAATGTGGCCTGCTTTAAATACAGCCAACACGCAAACTCACCTTTAACTTCTTTAAAGTAACCCTTAGTTGTAAGCAGGTAATAACGAAGACAAAGTTAGGTGCCCCAAATGTGAGAGCAATATTACGATGCCACTAGTTTAATTGCAAAATTGTGTGCTTTCTATGCATCTGCAAATATTTGCAATTACACCTCATACACGCACCACCCTCGTACCATACATGCAACATAGCATGAGCAGTACATTTGTTTCAAATAATCTGTACTTAAGTGACCACTTACTTACTTTTCCAAACAAACCCCAGCTTGTACAACTATCTACCCTAATCACTCTCTACTAATTTCTACAAACTTCCTACTCTCTATTCTCTAGTATCACTCTCTACTCACTCTCCACTACTCTCTACTACTCTCTTTATACTACCTTATCTCTAATACTCACTCTCTACTACTCACTCTCTACTAATTTCTCTACTACTCTTTACTACGTACGAATACTAACTCTCTAAGGACAAAGTTACGTGCACCAAATGTAACAGCAATATCAAAATGCCACTTGTTTATATGCCAAATTGTGTTTTTATAATGTTCACTCAAAATGTTCAAAATTACTACATTGAGCTGAAAGCCATTTTGTACTTGCCAGCCATTTTAGTTAGCCATGTACTGATTCCCTCTTCCAGAGCCTTGCACATGCTCAGAGGGGCCTAGCTAGTAGAATGCATCTGCTCTTATGTTATAACTGTCAGACTATTCTTGCTGATGTAAGGAGAATAACTCTCCTCCCACTTTGTTGAGCAAGCAAATCTTGTATACCCATATTAGTCATTTTGCATGCTTACATGTGCCAGGACCTCCCCTTGGTTTATGCTGACTAATGTAACCTAAGCATATATTATGCCCCTGTTTTCTGTATTCCTTAGAATGCCTCCTACAGTTCCTGAGGGTACTGTGTGACGTAGTCTCCCTCACCTGAGGTGAATACAAAGATGTCTTTTATATTACAGCTTCTGTGCCAATCTCTTCTTTGTTGGGTTTAAAGGACTAGGTGTATCAGTAAGACCCCTGAGAAAGTTTCTATTTTCTTCAGCGCAAGGTAAGACTATTGGGCCAACCTCAGAGATCGAATTCCTAGGGATAGAATTGGAGTCAGTAAACGGGTGCCATGACTGCCACAAGGAAACATCATAGTGTTCAGGTCAGCATTGCAGGAATGACTGAGGAAGGATAAAGTTATGCTGCACCAGCTCCAACAAACGGTGGGGCAGTTAAATTTTGCACTAAAAGTCATTCCCTTGGTGGAGCTATTTTCACGACCACCGCTCAGGTTATGTCCGGTCTCAAAGAAAAGCATCATCAAAACAGGTTATCTAGTGAGGTCAGGGAGGACATGCGGATTTGAAAGCATTCCTGCATGATTTAAATAGCAAGGTAGTGTGTCCCAGCCCATCCAGATCCAGCCTGGAGATAGGTCTGATGACAGACGCTGCAGGTAGCGAAGGATGTGGTGCCATTCTATGCCCAGCATGGGTGGCGCAGCGCTGGGCAACATGGTGGGTGGAATCAAGGCTCAAAGGTGACATTGGTCTCTTAGAATTATTTCCCATCTTTGTGGCATTGTCCATCTGGCCAGAACAGCAGAGGAACCAATCCATTGTTTTTTGGTCTGATAACATGTCTGTGGTAGAATGCATCAACCACCTATCGGCAAAGAGTAGGATGATTATGTGACTGTTGAAAGAAATAATACTTATGTGCATGAGGAGGTTGAATTTTCTGTTTAGAGCAAAACATGTCCCTGGTGTATTAAATCATACTGCTGACGCGCTCTCTCGCTTTAAGGTGCAGGTGTTCAGGTCCTACCACCTAGAAGCAGCAGAGAACCCAACGCCTTTCCCAGACCAGCTTTGGCAGCTTCGTGCCCCCAGTTACCGAATCTCGTGGCAGCTAGCCTAGTACCCAGGACCAGGAGAGCTTATGAATGGTGTTTGGGGCCTACTGCAACTTTTTGGGAGAAGACTTGGCATGATACTGGGGCAGTGGGTCCCTTCTTGAGAGCAATGAAAGATTGGGGCGTTCAGTGGCATCAGCCCGCCGCCTTATAGCGTTGATTTCCTTTTTTGCAAGAATGCAGGGCAGGTGTGACCCCACCAGCACAATCATAGTGAGAAAGGCGCTGAAAGGGTGGCAGTGCCTGCAAGGTTCCCAGCCAGATGTGAGACGCCCGATAGGTATAGACACTTCGTCAGCATTGCTGGGTGCGCCGAGTCAGTAAGTGAAGAGGGGAAGTGCTCCTCCTCAAAGCAGCTTTTTCACTGACGTTCTATGGCGCTTTCAGGATTGGGGTGTAGTGTAGTTACTATATCCCTGATAGGCTCTGCACATTTGAATAATATACACTATAGTTTTTACATAGGACTAGGGTCAGTATGTCTCTATCGAGAACATTAAACTTAATTACTTGTGTGTGCCAGCTAACTCAAAAGTCACTAGAAACTTCTCGAATGAACAAGAAGGGATTCGTTTTTGACAAGCGCATAAACATGACAACTTTGTTTCCTTTAGAATCGGAACAATCTCAGAATCGTGGAAACAATACATAACCGTTTCACTGAGTCAGTCGTGCATACTTCATTTCTACAGAGTTACACTGAAATAGATAGATGGGCATTTCAATAAAAAGGGTTTATTGAACAGTCTTATTTCACGTGCAAGAGATATGAACTGCTACAATCGTAAGACAGAATGCGAAGTATAATACGTACAGCGTTAGCAGTAAGATGAAATAATACTGCAATAGCATGGCTTGTAGCTATGACATATATTCATAAAAATACATACATAAATAACACAGGCTAAAATACTCATCTGGTGCTTCTAAAATAATCCTACCCCAATGTACCTAACCTAAGTGTAGTACGAGGGAAGAAGTAGGTGCTGTTTAGCTATAGTCTAATTTAGCTGTAGTTGCCAAAATTTGCCAATAGACCCTCTAGGTTCTAGTCCGCTTCATACCTTAGAATGAGTGAGGTTGGAATCTCTTTCCGAGTCTCGATCTCTAACACCCCGCAAGGGGAGTCAGACGTACTGGAGCAGGATCCTCTGCGAGGAGGATGGCAGCGTCTGGTCAGTGCATCAGTTGGGTACTTGACTTGCTTCTGAACTTGCCATGGTGAGCCGCGTCGTGCAAGTAGGCAGCCGAACAGTGGACCGTGATTCACCATGGCAAGTGAAGGTATATTTATACCTTGAAGGTGTTTAGGAATGCCAGTCAAAAGTCGGGCATCAGAACATCATGAATGAACCCCTAAGGAATAGGTGTTCATGCATAATAAATGAGTTATTGGAGAAATCAATATCCAAGCAAGGGGAAGTCCTAAAAGTCTTAAGAGTCTGGTTATTCAAGAATTCGTTGTGACGTAGATGAACGGATGTAGGTGGCCATGCCTCTATTTGGTTAACATGGAGAATGCCTAAATAAGGGCTGAATTTCTATGTCCAAATAAGGGCAATATGAATTGTACCTCTATCAGGGCATAACTCAGGAAATCTATATACGGAATCTAAATCGACACACAAGCCCACCCCACTTTCGTATGAACGACGTTACTAAATCCAAAACATGTTAAAAACATGTTAAACATATCCAACAATGGAATATCACATGATTTGCTAAAAACATGTCCAAAAACATATTTCTAAAAAATGCATTTAAAAGTGCTGCTGTACACATTAAAGCAATGCTTCATTCTAAGCATATGTAGACGTTTGAATGCTACATGAATGAGTCATAAACATATATACATGATGAAATGGCTCGTAAATACAGAAGAAAAAATGCGGAAACCGTTAAGTTACATAAAACAATTGTTATTGACAAGGTGACATATTGTCTCTGAAATTGTTTCAAAGAATTCTGTTCTCCATGAATAGTTCTACTATCATTCCCAAAAAGGAAAAATACAAATTTGGGGAAAAAAATTAATCATTTATTTTGAAAAATGAAGTCCAAATTCAGAGTCTCTCCGTAACACTGTGTGCCTGAATCAAAAGCCAGTGTTTGGGGATGGAGAAAACATGAAATCTTCTACTTCTGTAGACAAAAAGTTGTCTACCGTTGTAGCTGAAAGTTGGATTACCTTGTTTAGAAGACTATCCGCACATAGATGAGAAGCATCACTGTCAGCATTGGTCGCATCAGCAATGTTCGTATCGGATGTTACCTACACGCCTGTTGTTTCCTCTCATACCTCAGCAGTAGCAATTTGCGTCTGCGAGATCTCAATGAATGCCGTCATCAGGATTGGTAGCCACTGGGAACAACACAGAGCATGGGTCCTTACCGGGTCCAGCAGAGTATCGATATCCGTAGGCATGACTGATGGGAGTATTAGACAGATGTCTAGCATGCATTCTTCACCGCAAAGCAAGCAGCGAAGAACAGGTAAGATGCAATCTTGTCAGATTGGTCTGAATGACAGAAACCATGTGGTATTTAATCCTCGTAGACGAGGTAAACCTAAAATTTGGATGATGCACTCATGACACTTCCTCTCCAATAGAGCGCTCTCAGTAGTGCTTGGAATGACGCTGGAGATTTGGCTTGACATATTGAAGCAGTAGGAGCAAAAATAGGATCCCTGCAACGAGTCCACAAAGTAGTGGCAGTCTGCCAAACACAGAGTGCACGAAGTTGGGAAAGATTACGAGGACTGCTTGAAAAGGTGCTAACAGTCCTGAACACACGGTCTTAAATACATGTACAATACCGCTCGTATCAGGCATGTTTAAGATACGTTCCAACATTTCTGAAAAATGTATGGGGCGGTTTGTATTCAAAAGGGCATGTATCTCGGCAGAAGACCTTGCGACTTGCAGATCATAGGTTTCTTTGACCGAGGTCAAGGGCACAGTTTGTTGTACAAGAATGGCTTTCATTCTGCTTAAAGTATCAATTCATATAGAAGAGATGTTCAGTGAAGGCCATAAAGGCGACTACCTGGCTTTCTTGGTTTGTGGAAACAATACTTGCATACAGCAAGTGACCCTGGATGAAACAGTCACTAGATATGAGATACCTGGCAACATGCCACTGCAGCTGTGATCATTCAACATGAGGTAACTTCCATTAAAAAGTAGTCCAAAAATTTGGATTAATCACTGCAGCTGGTGAGCCTTGCAGGTGACAGGATAAGTTTGCAGTGGAACCATCGAAGGCCCATGTCAATTAATACCCTGACAAAGGAGAGAACCGCTTAGTGAGTTCTCAAAGTTAGAACCTCTCAGAAACACTTCACACCCCCCACTCCAACATCTGTGTGTGTATGGTAAATCCCAGGATGTCTTGATGTATTATTTACCCAACCTTTTATATTTGCCTGCTGGTATATTTTTTTGGTAATACTGAAAATGGAAAATGGTAACAGGCAGAGTAATTTTACCATGTATGATCCACTCAGTAGCTAGTTTTTCTTCCACTGTGAATGGTTATTGTTCCAGTTTTTCAATGCTCAGCACCGTATAGTCTGCTCCCCTTTGTGCCATTTGATCGGTTTATCAGTGAAATTTAATTCTGAAAACAGTGACGTAGTGTTGATTAAACGCAAAGGCACATAGCCTGCACGCAAGTTTTGTAGCATCCAGCCTAATAGCATGATAGAACGTAATTGAGACTGACCATGTTGCAACACGACCAAGTCTTGTTCCATGATGTCTATGGCAGAAGACGCAATGCTTTCCAATGAATATATCCTGGATGACAGAGTTGTTAACCCATTGTCTACTACAGAGAGAGATTTCTCTAAATTAATACGATCAATTTCCCGTATTCATTCGGCAGTTTCTGCTTGGGTAAACTTCCATATTACATTATAAGCAGCGTAGATACCGGCATATATGAAACGTTTTTGACTTGGTTTTCATGGTCCTAGCAAGAATTCCCTATGGTCTGCAACATCTTTAAGTAAAGATAAGTGCTGTTTTACATCCTCAAGTGTAGATTTCTGCAGCTAATCAAGGCATAGTTTCCCTACACTGTATGTTGTTACTACCCCAGAATGCTGACTTTGAACATATCTTGGGTATTGCCTATTGATAGTGAAATCCAGTGTTTTGTTCAGGAATCGATTTTGACAGTTGTTTGTGACTGTGGGTCAGAAAAAACATTTTTTCCATTCTGGATCTGATCTGTTGTGATGCAAAATGTTATATACGTCAAACTCCCCTGTGTAGTGCTATTACTTGCAGGTATAGGTATAGTCGTTGTGTTCATGTCTTTTATCTTGGCTAACCCAAGGCAAGAAGTTTGTTGGACAGTGTCATTAAAAAGCATAATTTGCTCAGGGATGATACAGGCTCTAAACAAAGCTTCTACCCCCTGCACTTGCCATTCTTTTGTCCCCTAGACAGTTTTTGTCTCAATGTTGTCTTCCCAAAAGTCGAAACCTTGTCTAGACAGTTGGGCAATAAAGGCTGCAGAATAAATCTGTTTTGTATTTGTTAGCATATTTTTCGTTCCGGTCTTGTTCATATTCTTAAAATAAAATGATTCAGCATTGGATACATTGAACCCTGAAAAATATGGAAATGTCATTGCAAAAGTCTTTGAGCTACCCTTTGGAGGTATAGGACAATATTCCCATTGGTTATACATATATATATATATATATATATATATATATATATATATATATACATATATATATATATATATATATATATATATATATATATATATATATATATATATATATACACACATATATACATTACCTACTGGCGGTCGCCAGTAGGTATATATAGTTAGGATTTTTTCTCTATGGGATTTTTGAAAATTCTATGTCTAATAACTTTGGCGTTTGTGGACGGAATTGGCTGAAATTTTCAGGAAAATTGAACATTTTGTTTCTGAGCAGCCACTGAAAATTTGGGGGGGGTTTGTCAAGGGGGGGCCGAGAAAAAAGGGGGGTCCCAAAACGCGTTCTTCCCATGTTAATTTCCATAGGGCGGTTGGCCTCACTTTTAGCCCGAATGGCTGAATGGATTTGCACGAAACTTGGCAAAATTGTAGGGACTGTTAGCCCGATGTGCCTTTGCTAGGTCTCAAGATATGTGCTCCAGTGGATTTTGAGAAATTAACGTTCAAAAAAATATATATATCTGTAAGCGCGCTCCGGGCAGCGCCCCGGTTCGCGTACTTGACGCGTAACGGAACTTCGCGAAGCGAAGCTGATTGGCTCTCCGGTGTCTGTCAACATTCTAAACAGTCCGGAGCGGCCGCCATCTTGTCTCTCGGTAGGATCGAGAGACAAGAGGAGGCCAAAAGAAAGGGGGAAATGACCATAAGGGGGCATAGTAGATCCTTCCTGACCCCCTAGGTTTGATGTGGAGGCTTTAAAAGGGCCCGCGGGGCAAAATTTTTTTTAAAAAAAATTGTTTTTTTTGCGTGGGTAGCGCCCGGTACGTGCACCGGGAAGCGGTCCGGGGAGCGTACTATAAGGAAAAAAGAATGATAGACTATGATATTTTGAAATATTGTATGTTTATTGATTGTTCTTTTTGTTGTTTTTTTTTTTATTTAAGTAGCAATATTAATGATTATTAAATATAAATGTATTTTTGAAATTGTGCACAGTATACTATAAGTCTGACTTTACATTATAATCAATTTGGTACTAGTTTATGAATTACATATAAAAATGATTAAAGACTCAAACAATTTTTAAATATTAAATATAATTTTATTTTTCTGATTCTTTTTCAAAGTTTTATAGAACGTCTAACATTTGACTGTCCGATATGTCCTCTTGTTGAGTGAACATAACTTCCCACATTTGACCGTCATCATAATGAAGTATATGATCCACAGATTCTACACATTGTAGAAGTTCATGGTCTCGTGATTCATCCATGAATTCCAAGTCAATGGGTTCAATTATTTCCTCATTATTCATGTCTAGGACAATTTCAAAGGAAACGTTCTGTTCTCCTTGCATTTTTGTGCTGAAATTTGAATAAAAAATAAATATATCAGTAGAGATAGGGCACTGTTGGGTTTAAGTTCAGACAGGTACTTTTGAGGCATGAAGTAGTACTATTAAAAAGTGCCTGTGAGAAAGCCTATGTAAATTCATAATAATACCACAGAAACCTAAATCAATCCATAATTATAATAAACAAGCCTTTCTCAATGTCTAACTCTTACAGAGGGATAGTATATAACTATCTGAAAATGTTTTCAAATTTATAAAATAATATCTTACCTTTTAAAAACAAGTTAAGTTGTGAGTGAAAATGATCTTGCAATGTAGTTCAGGAAGTAGTAGTCAAAATGGCTGTATTTCTCTCACTTTTTTTATATATATTCAGGTACATAACCAATCAAATGTCAGGTAAAAAAAGTAGAAAATGAAAGTAACATTTTAATTGGTTGTCAATTCTAACACTTCAGATGTGTTTTGTGAAGTAATTTACCTCAGGGTATTTAGAGAGGTCTACAGGCTAAATGGCTAAATGGAATTCCAACCAAATTTGTGAAAATGGTAGGGATTGGTATGTAGTATGAGCTAATCTATATTTGGTGAAAGTGTCTCCAGGGTTTCTTCTGTAAATTACTTTCCCACCTTTTTTAATGGAGCGCTTCCCGGTGAGCGCCCCGGTACGCGAACCGGCAGCGTTACGGGAGTCCACCATTTTGTGTTTCGGTCGAATAAAGATACAAGATGGAGGGCAAATAATGTTCAGAATGGGTAGAAGGGGGCACGGTAGACGTATCCTGACCCCCTAGGTTTTCTGAGGGTGGCTGAGGAGGTCCATATGTGCGAGAAAAAAAACATTTTTTTTCCAATTTTCGCGGGTTAGCGTCCGGTGCGCGTACCGGGTAGCGCTCCGGGGAGCGTACTTTGTTGAAAATTAGTGAAAAAAGTTAGAGTAAAATAATAATTGTGAGTGATCAGATGTAGGGTAGGTCTGAAAAGAGCTTTTGGGTTTATGGTACATTTAGGTACTTATAAGTAGGTACCAATGCACAGTTTTAAATTCAGAATGAAAACTCTGTTCCCTTCATCTGAGAAGTGAACTCCATCTCCTCTGTAGATATCTTGCATGTAGTAACGTAAGTTATTGTTGTAGATGGAGCCCATTCCATGGTCTCTCATGTAAGCTGAAACAGATTTGTTTACATGCTTCCTCGATTTCTCAATTTGTGGACAAAATTGGTTTGACCACCTCCATTTCTGTCTTTGGCATATATTTGAATATACCAAGGCAGTTTGAGGAAAAAGTGCCATCAATTGCTCAAAGGTGTCCTTTAAAAGCATTTCCAGACCTACCCCAGTCAAAGTGCCTAAGTCATTTCCTCCACAGTGCACAATTAACAGGTCAGGTTTAGGCAAATGCATAAAGGTTTTCACCAATGGTATCAATTGGTGACATTTTAATCCTCTGTGGCCAAACCACTTAATGTCCACATCTTGTAAATTGAGGTTAGGTAAATTTCTGTTATCAGCATACCTCTGAGCCCAGTAGATGTAACTATGTCCAACAATCCAGACAGAAAACATGGTGAGAGAAGGTTCTGCTGCAGTCAGATGAAGTGTGGCAATGAAATGGCAGTTGAAAAAATAAGAGTTTAAAATGAAAAAAACTGTGGAGTTTCTGTGTTAATGAAGCAGTAGCAGCGATTGGTGGATTTTGATTGCTGAAAACAGAAAGTTAGGGTGCATGGATGAGTTCTTTGAAAGATGTAATTTGAATGGTCAAGAAAAAATCATTTTATGAAAGATTGCACTGGATACGCAGGTGTACTGAGAGTTCAGAGTTCAATTGAAACATTGTTGTGTGAACTTGCAAACATGAGAGGTCTTTCAGGAGGTGGTTGCTATGCAAAAAAGGCAGAAAGGGCAGAGGGGGGAAGGGTGTTGATTTGAAAAAAGTGAGGGAAGAGTTTTGATTGGGTGACATGAGAGATATGTGTGATGAATTACAGCTTTTCTGTGCTTTTTATGGCTGCAGACTCTGGAGTGCATACCTTTTGCTCTGCTAAAGACAATTTGGTGTGTTTCTGAGACTGTTTTGAAACTCATAAAGTATTTGCTAAGGTGAGAAAAGATTCATTTAATTTAGAAAGAGAATAGTATGGTTTAGGGAGAACATTATGAAGAAAGTTGTGTATTTAAAATGTTGCTTTGTGTCAAGTGTTTTACAAATAGATTTTGTTTCTTTGTGTTACATAGCCATGTTAAAAGTGATGCAAAAAAAGTGCAAGGGTCTTACAAAAATGCTTTCATGTGTCTTAGGGTATTTTAACTCACTTCCCCATGAATGTATGAATATAATTGCTTTACAAGTTGTGTTTAAAAACGTTTTTTGAAATCAATTAGGTTTCTTGATATGTACTGCTAGAGCTTCATAGGTTGCTTGGGGCATATTTATAAGGCCTTTGTGTCTCTCTGATGTTATTTTTCCCATTTTAATTTAAGACCTTTCCCTGTGGTGCAAGGTCCTTGTAAATACGCCCCCATCTGTGCTTGGCAAATTTAGATCTTGATTATTTGACTTACATAGCCATGTTAAAAGTGATCTAAAAATGGAGCAAGGGCTTAAAAAAAACGCTTTCATGTGTCTTAGGGTATTTTAACTAACTTCCCCATGAATGTATGAATATAATTGCTTTACAAGTTGTGTTTAAAAACGTTTTTTGAAATCAATTAGGTTTCTTGATATGTAATGCTAGAGCTTCATAGGTTGCTTGGGACATATTTATAAGGCCTTTGAGTCTCTCTGATGTTATTTTTGCCATTTTAGTTTAAGACCTTTCCCTGTGGTGCAAGGTCCTTGTAAATACGCCCCCATCTGTGCCTGGCAAATTTAGACCCTGATTATTTGACTTACATAGCCATGTTAAAAGTGATCTAAAAATGGAGCAAGGGCTTAAAAAAAACGCTTTCAAGTGTCTTAGGGCATTTTAAGTCACTTCCCGATGAATGTAGGTATATAATTTATTTAGATGATGTGTTTAAAAACGATTTTTGAAATCAATTAGGTTTCTCGATATGTAATGCTAGAGCTTCATAGGTTGCTTGGGGCATATTTATAAGGTCTTTGAGTCTCTCTGATGTTATTTTTCCCATTTTAATTTAAGACCTTTCCCTGTGGTGCAAGGTCCTTGTAAATACGCCCCCATGTGTGCTTGGCAAATTTAGATTTTGATTATTTGACTTACATAGCCATGTTCCATACAGTTCTAACCTTCTGCGTAGTCTTTGATATGCTAGACTCCATCTGCACTATGAGA
Organism: Lissotriton helveticus; assembly: GCF_964261635.1. Lineage (NCBI taxonomy): Eukaryota > Metazoa > Chordata > Amphibia > Caudata > Salamandridae > Lissotriton > Lissotriton helveticus. The sequence continues at coordinate 154,422,338 of NC_136073.1, forward strand.
TACCTAAGCAAAGGAAACACAGGTGATGTGATTGTGAAATGAGGAAAAGAAACTACACATTTTTCAATTACATCACATGTGTTTCCTAAGTTTACGAATGACATTGTGCAGATGAGGTTTAGATCTGTCCACGGACACAGAAGAGGTTTGGCCTTTGTTCAAGAGTGAAGTGGACATGACTTACTTCATTGGTAGGCTTTCACATGTATTATCTCCTCTGTACTCTTCAACAAACATATTTACAACTTGATGCATCTAGGCATATGTGTCATGCTGTAAAGTCCCGTGCCACATGAAACCGATGCAGCAGTAATGCAAAACATGCACCATGTTGCAAGACAGGCCTCATTTAATCTCCAACAAGATAAGAAGCTGAATCTTCTGTAAATGTCAAAATTGTTGTATACACTGCTCAACTTATGTGTACTCTTTGATATGCTAGAGTCCATCTGCACTATGAGATACCTAAGCAAAGGAAACACAGGTGATGTGATTGTGAAATGAGGAAAAGAAACTACACATTTTTCAATTACATCACATGTGTTTCCTAAGTTTACGAATGACATTGTGCAGATGAGGTTTAGGTCTGTCCACGGACACAGAAAAGGTCTGGCCTTTGTTCAAGAGTGAAGTGGACATGACTTACTTCATTGGTAGGCCTTCACATGTATTATCTCCTCTGTACTCTTCAAAAAGCGTAAATTTCATCTGCAACCCTGAGTAGGCCTCACCTCAAACAAACCTCTGGATAGGCCACACTTTATCGTCATCCTGAATCAATCATTTAAAATGTTAGGGACAGATTTATGATAGGTGTAAGCTTATTTTGCGTCACTGTGCGTGACTTTTGTGACGCAGCGGCGGTGCAAAAGATTTGCTATGTGGCGACATATTTACAACTTGATGCATCTAGGCAGATGTGTCATGCTGTAAAGTCCTGTGCCACATGAAACCGATGCAGCAGTGATGCAAAACATGCACCATGTTGCAAGACAGGCCTCATTTAATCTCCAACAAGATAAGAAGCTGAATCTTCTGTAAATGTCAAAATTGTTGTATACACTGCTCAACTTATGTGTACTCTTTGATATGCTAGAGTCCATCTGCACTATGAGATACCTAAGCAAAGGAAACACAGGTGATGTGATTGTGAAATGAGGAAAAGAAACTACAAATTTTTCAATTACATCACATGTGTTTCCTAAGTTTACGAATGACATTGTGCAGATGAGGTTTAGGTCTGTCCACGGACACAGAAAAGGTCTGGCCTTTGTTCAAGAGTGAAGTGGACATGACTTACTTCATTGGTAGGCCTTCACATGTATTATCTCCTCTGTACTCTTCAACAAGCGTAAATTTCATCTGCAACCCTGAGTAGGCCTCACCTTAAACAAACCTCTGGATAGGCCACACCTTATCGTCATCCTGAATCAATCATTTAAAATGTTAGGGACAGATTTATGATAGGTGTATGCCTCTTTTGCGTCACTGTGCGTCACTTTTGTGACGCAGCGGCGGTGCAAAAGATTTGCTATGTGGCGACATATTTACAACTTGATGCATCTAGGCAGATGTGTCATGCTGTAAAGTCCCGTGCCACATGAAACCGATGCAGCAGTGATGCAAAACATGCACCATGTTGCAAGACAGGTCTCATTTCATCTCCAACAAGATAAGAAGCTGAATCATCTGTAAATGTCAAAATTGTTGTATACACTGCTCAACTTATGTGTACTCTTTGATATGCTAGAGTCCATCTGCACTATGAGATACCTAAGCAAAGGAAACACAGGTGATTGTGAAATGAGGAAAAGAAACTCCACATTTTTTAATTACATCACCTGTGTTTCCTAAGTTTATGAATGACATTGTGCAGATGAGGTTTAGGTCTGTCCACGGACACAGAAAAGGTCTGGCCTTTGTTCAAGAGTGAAGTGGACATGACTTACTTCATTGGTAGGCCTTCACATGTATTATCTCCTCTGTACTCTTCAACAAGCGTAAATTTCATCTGCAACCCTGAGTAGACCTCACCTCAAACAAACCTCTGGATAGGCCACACTTTATCGTCATCTTGAATCAATCATTTAAAATGTTAGGGACAGATTTATGATAGGTGTATGCCTGTTTGCGTCACTGTGCATCACTTTTGTGACGCAGCGGCGGTGCAAAAGATTTGCTATGTGGCGACATATTTACAACTTGATGCATCTAGGCAGATGTGTTATGCTGTAAAGTCCTGTGCCACATGAAACCTGCGTCAGGTTTCATATAGGTGTTTTGTTGCAGGGTGGGTATTCATTTGCATGAAAGCCCTGTAAAACTAACACAGTGAAATTTAGAAGATGTCACTGAGTCAGCTTTATAGCATTGCTGAATCAAATCCTTACGCCTGTTTGAAACAGGCATAAGGAGTGAAGCACCATGCAATGTGTGGCTTCCTCCTGTGCATTGCAGTAGACATGTCGTGTTTACGACGTGATTCGTGCAATGTGCTGCTTTTGCGGCACAGATGCATGACGCATCTGTGCTGTTTTTATTCAATGGTGCTCCACATTGTAAATGCGGCACACCATGGGTGGCAGAGCAGCGGTGCACGTTAACTGGTGCATCCCTGGGGATGTGCCAGTTAACATAAATTTGCCCCTTTACATTTAAGTATGTGCAGGGGACACAGAGTCGGTGAGGCTTATCCAAGGTTAAGAAGAGATGAGTCCTGTTTACTGAAAACTTGGACATAGGTCTCACCTCTTCAGCATCGCTGGACATTGCTAAATAATAGCTGCAAAATGTTACTCTTGTTAAACAATTTTACTATTATAGTCTCTGAGATTTGTGCCTTACTCTGCAACATCTCATTGTTGTTCTCTTTTTTTTAAAATAACGACAACATCAAGCATGAGTGATAATGAGCAATCAGTTGATCTTGATCTTATCGTTGAACTTGTGATTGAAACATCAGTGGAAGTGGATCCCTTAGATGATTTAAATCCTGAGGATGATGAAGACTATGATGAGGATGCCGATATGTCAGAATTATATGACATAGGTTGGGAAGCTGACCTGCTTGAGCCTATGGAACTATAAACATTTATTTTAAAAATTTAGAAGAAATGAAAAGTAAAAATGTAAACCGTTTCATTTAAAATTAAACACATCTTCAAAAACAGCTTGTGTGAAGTGTCTTTAATAAAATAGGGAAATATGCTGATAAAAATAAGTTCAGATTCACATATAAAAGAGCAAAAGTCAAATGTAGAAGCATTCTATTTCTTTGCTACTATTTGTGAATACTAAATTTGCCAATGCACTAAAAATTATTCTTGGTAAAAATGACAAGTAGTGTGTTAAGTTTTTGATGACTGTTATTGATTTACTGTTTGGTAATAGTGGTTAATAAATTTTTTTATTATATTTTACCACAGATTGAACTGCAGATCATTTCAAAATTTGAGAATGCCGTCTAAGGATAGAATCAGAAAGGCTACAAAACGTCAAAGACAGCAGGTTCTACAATTACTGCAGCAGTCCTCTACAATAAAAAATCGTCAAGTCACCAAGAAAGCACCGGGTAAGAGAACGAAAGCATTCATAAGAAACATTTGTAAAAAAAAAAAGTAGTACTACAGAAAATGTTTTAGTCCAGAAAAAGAGAAGCAATTTAAACGGAAAGGAAAGGCCAATCCAAAATGTTACTGCTAGAGCAAGAGATAACTCCGTGCATGATAGTAGAAGGAAACAACAGTTTAGGGACATTCGTAAACAAATGTTCCGCAACAGGATAATTGGCAATTTGTTAAAAAATATTAAGAAAGGTCAACAGAAGGTGGTTTTTTATAAGAGAAAAAAAAAAGTTGAGAAAATTATTGATCAGGCATTCGAAATTAAGCGAAAGTTATTTATTTTGATAATCAATAGAATTAGGAAGCTAAACAAGGCAATTTATGATTTCAAAACAAATAGTAGATGGAAGAGAACAGTTAATCGTAGTAATTTTTGTGAAGTTTTTTCAGGAGAATGGATGCATAGTTCAAGTTGTGAGGCATTTTTTAATGAGGAGAGTTATTTCCAGGATAATGATTTGGTGCATGCAGTTGACACCAGTGGTCGAGCTTATGAGGTGAAAGATGGTTGTCCAGTTGAAAAAGAAAAACTTGTGACAACAGAGGCAGAAGAGATGTTAGGTAATGAGGTTTTAGGAAGACGTCCTAAGGAACCTGTGTACACCTGGAAGTGTAGTAGTATTTGCAGTGTGCGACAGGATTCCATCAATTTGCTTTGTGATTTTGTACGGACATTTAATAAGAAAAGTTTGAAGCAGAAAATGAAGTTGTTGCAAGAATTAGATCCTTGCAGAGTGAGAGAAGTGACAGGTTTGCATGGTCATTCACTGGCTTGTCTTTCCAGGAGAGTATGCCAGAGTGTTTTGTATCATTTCAGGTTGCTAGCTGTGCATCATAATAAAGTGAGGAAATTAGTTAGAATGTTGTATTATGCTAAGAGTCCAGCAGTTATGCTTAAACAATTATGCGCTGCTCTTTTGCATGGTTCTGAAATAGATGTGAAGAATATGTGTGAAGAAATTGAGTTTTGTTACTTTGGAAGTAAAGAGGAGAATGTTGAAATTGACCCACAAGAAGAGGGTAATGTGGAAGATAGTGTACAGGTTTCCAGTACAGATAATTTTCAGAAGGAAATTGCCACGTTTCAGGTGAAATCAAGTGAGAGGCCTAATTTCACTTGTGTGTGTTGTCGACGCACTTATTATAAGAATCAGACTAAGTTAGTGTATTTATATTAACCCTGGGCGAAGAACTACGCTCCGTTCGCGGAGCTTGCGGAGTTTCGGCAGCTCCGCGTTCCGCGGAGAACGCGTAGCTGTCGATAACTCCGCGATCCGGTGCGTAGCGTAGTTCTCGCGCGCTGAATAACATTATCGCGTGCGCGGCAATGGCTTACCTTCGTTCTGCATCCGTTTTTTCCTGGTCGCTTGTGCCACCATGTTTGGAAACACTCTCGCACAGTCCCGTGCGACTGTGCGAACGCGATAACGTCATTTTGATGCGAGATAGCGTCATAAGGATGCGCGAGGATGCTTTTTGGTAAGATCGAGTTGCCGAACACGCAGAAACTGCATTCTTGCACAGAATAACTCGCGAGCATGTTAAAACCATAATAAATTACCATTTTGGTTAGGAAAAAAAAGCAAAAAACCTTAAAGTTGTACCTTTGGCTTTATTTTTAGGGGGGAAGGACCCCTCTTTTTGTTTCTACTCTTGTTTTGCAGAGTAAGGAGGAAGGGCTCTTGAGTTTACAACTTCCTGTTCCTGTCCACCAGGCTCCTCCCAGTGCTTTGTCCATGTGGTGCTCACTTTCCTTTTGATTTTGAGCTGGAAGGATCACTTTCTGTCTGTGTTGGCTGCATTACTGATTTACCTTGGATTTAATGAGGACTTTTTGAATTGGAATTCTCTTTTTCAAGTAAGTTTGTGTAATGTATGAGTGATGTAGACTTGTGCTTGTTTGATTTGATTTTTTTTTTAACAACAGTATTCAATCCTGGAATGAAATTATTGATGGAGGCCTGTACTTTCATGAGGTCCCAAATTGTAATTTTTTTCTAACATTGCATTTTGTGGAATTTAAAATGTTTCTAATTTTTAAGCCAATATCTGACCCTAGTACCCCATGTAGTTAGTGTGTAGGCATGCATGAGTTCATTGTATTAACTTTCTGTGGTTGGCCTGGCCATGTGTTGGCGGCCATTTAATGTTTCCAGCCACTTGCTCTTGCCATAGGCCTCCAACCTTGTGGCCTACTCTGGCAGTAGGCCATAGGTACTACTCATAGGCTCATGAAAGTTAATCAACTGTTTTTGTGGTGTACCCTTAATGTGAAAATCATGGATGGCTTGGATTGATATAGAAAATCTTATTTTTATGTGTGGGGTATTTCTGGTTTTGGGTGTGTTTAAACTTTAAATACTCTGTCAATTTCTGCCATTAGGTAACCCTAGGAATACAGCTTGGGTAGTTTTGTCAACTTCGCGCCATGTGAGCACGTGAACTTACATTTTTTGTCGTGTTCGCGCACTCAATGTACTTGCTCGGGAAAGCGAACACGACTTTTTATTCCGTTCGCGCTGCCGAACATGCCGATTTAGCATTCTCGCGGACAATATGTCCCGAGTTGCATAAAAGTTTCTCAAAAATGTTGCAGGTCTTTCTTGTGCACCTAAAAAGTCCTCATTTATGTTATGTTCTCATTTTGGTAGTAGTTTTCTCTTTTTGGAGCATGGACCACTTCCATTTTCTCTCCTCTGTTATTTTTTTTTTTTTTTGGGGTGGGGTGACCAATTTGGGCGGTGGTGTGGTGTGTCCATTTTCTGAAGCAAAGCATTGTCCCTTTGCCATAGGCATTATTGTCTGTCTTCTCTTTCTTGTCATGTTGTTGTTGGTGGCCAGGCCATGTGGTGGCGGCCATTTTGTGTATGCTTCCTTTGTGATTTATTTTGCCATGTTGTTGTTGGTGGCCAGGCCATGTGGTGGAGGCCATTTTGTAAAGTTGTCCATGTTGTTGTTGGTGGCCAGGCCCTATGGTGGTGATCTTTTTGTGTATGCTTCCTTTGTGATTTATTTTGCCATGTTGTTGTTGGTGGCCAGGCCATGTGGTGGAGGCCATTTTGTGTATACATCCTTTGTGATTTTGCCATGTTGTTGTTGGTGGCCAGGCCATGTGGTGGCGGCCATTTTGTGTATGCTTCCTTTGTGATATATTTTGCCATGTTGTTGTTGGTGGCCAGGCCATGTGGTGGAGGCCATTTTGTAAAGTTGTCCATGTTGTTGTTGGTGGCCAGGCCCTATGGTGGTGATCTTTTTGTGTATGCTTCCTTTGTGATTTATTTTGCCATGTTGTTGTTGGTGGCCAGGCCATGTGGTGGAGGCCATTTTGTGTATACATCCTTTGTGATTTTGCCATGTTGTTGTTGGTGGCCAGGCCCTATGTCGGCGGCCATTTTGTGTGTCCTTCCTTTGTGCTTTTGCCATAGGCATAGGCCTCCAACCTTGTGGCCTACTCTGGCAGTAGGCCATAGGTACTACTCATAGTAGGGTCATGAAAGTTAATCAACTGTTTTTGTGGTGTACCCTTAATGTGAAAATCATGGATGTCTTGGATTGATATAGAAAATCTTATTTTTATGTGTGGGGTATTTCTGGTTTTGGGTGTGTTTAAACTTTAAATACTCTGTCAATTTCTGCCATTAGGTAACCCTAGGAATACAGCTTGGGTAGTTTTGGTAACTTCGCACCATGTGAGCACGTGAACTTACATTTTTTGTCGTGTTCGCGCACTCAATGTACTTGCTCGGGAACGCGAACACGACTTTTTATTCCGTTCGCGCTGCCGAACATGCCGATTTAGCATTCTCGCGGACAATATGTCCCGAGTTGCATAAAAGTTTCTCAAAAATGTTGCAGGTCTTTCTTGTGCACCCAAAAAAACAGAATTTGTCATTTGGTTGTTGTTTTGGGAGCCTGGGCAGGGGTTTCTTTGTATGTGTTTTTGCGGTGTTATGTTTACAACCTCTGTCTTAGCCATGGGCTATTTATTCCTTGCACATTAACCTGTCATGTGCAGCAGGCATCCTCGTTTTTCTGTCCATATTGGTATCTATAGGCCTGCTTGACTTTATTGGTTCTTTCTGGACTTCATGTGGCCTTTGAGCTGTGGTGCTGCTGGACTGGTATTATTAGTCTTCTGTTTTGTCTTTTATACATTGACCTGTGTGTCTTTCAATTGTTCATGTTGCCTTACTGCTTGTTTGACTGATGTTGTTCTGCCTTCTTTACTTGTAGGTGCACAAAAAAGACTGAGGAGGTGCTGGTTGTTTTTTCATCCATCGCTCGTTCTACTGCCAGACGGACGTCCTTCAGTTGTACGCCACGTGTGGTGTGTGACTCATCTGACCAGACATCTCTGCAATTTGTGCTGCTGTGAGCTGACTGACATCAGAAGAAGATGGGCCCTAAGAAAGCTACCAGGTCCTCCACCACAAAGAAAGTTGCTGCGAAGAAGGAACAGCAGAAGGAAGTGTCACTTAAGTCTGGTATGGACCCCAAAACCTTTTTTGGCACCCCAAAAGGTACGCCTGCAGCAGCGGGGTCTGGGGTGCAAGCTGGGACCAGCACATCTGCATTAGTGGGGGCAAGCCAGCATCCCAGGGCCAAGCACATGATGAGGGTCGAAGAGGTAGCCAGCCTTCTGCTTGCGAGCAGTGATACTGAGCCAGAACTAAACTTATCGCTGTCTCAAAGTAGTACACAATCCACGCAAGATGGAAGTGCTCAACAACCACCGCCAGCAGTAGATGTTCAACAACCACAACCACCGCCCGCAATAGGAATTGTTCACCCACAACCACAACCACTTCCCGCAACAGTTGTTGAACAACCACAACCACCGCCCGCAACAGTTGTTGTTGAAAAACCCCAGCCCGCAATAGTACTTCCTCAAGAACAACAACCACCATCTCCGCACCAAATAGTAGTAGTTGTTCCTCCCGAAGTCGGGGCAGTTCAGGAAGTAGAGCCTCCTTCCGAGCAAGAAGAAGAGGAAGCCACTTCTGTAGGTGATCTATTTCCTTTGAATTCACCAAGGGAAAGGAGGGTTAGTGCATCGAGTTCTTCGCAAAGCATCCCTTCCGATGACCTTGATACGGATTGGCAGCCACAACTATCTGCGCATTCAAAGGAGAGACATCCCAAGAAGACCATGCTAGGAAAAAGGAAGTTTCCAGGCAGGCTTGAACTTATGGAGGTCGATGTAGGTGAGCAGGATACTGCTGGTGATAAAGACGGGTCTGACACTGTCATCATCACAAGCGTTATTCCTGGTGCAGAGGATGTAGAGACAAACATTTTCACCCTATCCAGAAATGCTGCAATGACTGATGAGCAGGTACCACGCATAACTCCTACACACTCAACACCCACAGTAACACCAGCTCCAATTTTTTCAACAGCGAAGGCCCGGCAGCATCCGACATCCAGCAGAAGCGCCACTTCAACAGAAGGAGGTAGTGGCAGTACTAGGACTGAGCTGTCCCATAGTGAAATTCCACAATCCTCCAGTCCATCCGGCATTGGCAGTGGGTCCTCCTCTTCCTATGGCAGGAGACAAAAGTTTACCTCCCCAGTGTGGGACTTCTTTACGGTTCACCCAGTTCAGGAGAACATTGCTGTATGCACCATTTGTCATGCCAATGTTAGTCGTGGTAAGCTTGGTACAAACTATGGGACTGGAGGCCAAACGACCCATTTGAAAAAAACACACGTGATCAGGTGGGAGAACCACCTTGCAAGCTTAAAAAATGTTAGCACTCGTGTTGGTGGGGATACAGTGGTACAAGGTCCACTCATGGTTGATCAGGAGGTAGAAGAAGAGGGAGACGATGACCTTCTATCTAGGAGTGGTACACAATCGACCCCTGTCGCCAGTACTGGAGTGGTAAAGACCACATCCTCCGCATCTGCAACTTCTCAGTGGCACCAGAGTCAGCTGGAAACACCAAGGAGTGCAAAGTCTGCGATGCAAGGTGGTCCGTCTAGCACAACTCAAAGACATGCAAAGCAGCTTACCATTCCTAGCATGTTAAGGCAGGAGGGAAAGTACGAGCGGAACCACCCAGTAGCACGTTTATACAATGCCAAACTTGCGAAAATGTTAGCACTGGACCTTCTCCCATTTTCATTTGTTGAGGCTGTTGGATTTCTGGAATTAGTGGCAACCCTCTGCCCAAAATGGAACGTTCCCAGTCGCTACTATTTTGCCCGAGTGGCTGTTCCAGCACTACACCACGATGTGCTGGAATTGATTGGGAAAGCCTTACAACAGAGTGTTGTCCATTGTATCCACCTGACAACAGACATGTGGAGCAGTTGCGATGCTACAGATTTCATGTGCATCACCGCACACTGGATCTCTTTTGCAGGTGTTAAAGACAAGTTAACTTCAGGCCTCCGTGACGTTGCTGGAATTTTTAATGATACGCGCAGACATGCAACTATAGCCATGTTTGGTATGGACAAAAGTCATACTGCTGAAAACATTTTGTCTGACTTTAATGACAAGGTCTTTGAATGGCTGAAACCAAGAGGCCTTAAGATTGGTTTTGTTTCCACCGACAATGGCAGTAATGTAGTGAAGGCAATGAGAGAAGGACATTATTTCAGGGTACCCTGTTTGGCACACTGCATAAACTTAGTCGTGCAAGACTTTCTGAAAAATGAAGCCAAAGTCAGCAACATAATGGCCATCTGCAGAAGAATATGCACGCACTTTAACCATTCTTTCAAAGGACGGAAGCTGCTACGGGTCATTCAGCAAGAGCATAGGTTGCCAGTCAAAGCACTGATACAGGAGGTCCCAACACGTTGGAACTCAACTTATTTCATGCTTGAGCGTCTCTTTGAGCAGTACATCCCACTGAATGCTTATGTCATGTCAAGAAGATTAGGGGATCCTACTGTTAATCTTAAAGCCCTGACCATTGAGATGTGGCAGTGGGACCTCATTAAATGCATCACAGAGATGCTCCAACCCTTTGAGGTCTTCACACGTGCAGTTAGCAGGGAGGACTGTACTATGGGCCAAGCCATCCCATTGTTGTACATGCTTGAGCAACAGGTGAAGGAGGTCTGTGAAACATACGAAGGTGACGAACAAAAAGTTGATGCATATACCTTAGCCAAGGGCTTAGTCAACCGCTTGTGTGAAAATGTAAGGCTCAACAATATTGTGTCAGGTGAACATTACATAACTGCAACAATCTTGGATCCACGGTACAAATTACTTGTCAGCAGTAACGAAGTAATTCCATTTTCAGATGAGGATGTTGACAAGTACAAAACTTCCATAGCTGCGGAAGCTAATGAGTTAGAAACTGAACGGCTGTTACTTAAAGGCCTGCCACTGCCAGCCCAGGCCAGTCCAAGTACTCCTGACGCAAGTTCTTCACAGCGTGAGAGCAGTGCGTCTGCTTTCCAGCAGGCACCAACAGTACCAAAAGCAGCACCTACACGATCTGATTCAGCAGACCCAACCAAAAGCATAACTGCTTTTTTTCTACAGAAAGGGATGGGTAAGTCCGTTGCTGTTGCAAAGGGAAAAGAGGACCAGCAAAGCCGAGCACCAATGAACATTGAGCGGATGGTTCAGGCCTATCTGGATGACACAACAGAGGTGTTCATGGAGCAAAGCCCATTGGTCTATTGGTATGAAAGAAGGAGACAGTGGCCAGTGCTGAGCAGGCTGGCGATAAAGTATCTGGCTTGTCCTGTAGCCAGTGTCTCCTCTGAGCGGGTTTTCAGTGCTGCTGGTGCCATTGTCACATCGAAAAGGACTAGTCTCTCCCCCAAAAGCGTGGAGCGGCTGACAATGATAAAAATGAATCAACGCTTCATACCACCAGACTATCAAGTCCGTGAATCACCGCCGGATGAAGAAAGCGAGTGTGAAGAAGACGTCCTCACTACTGGGTTACATGACCTACTTCTGTCTGAACGCACAGAGTTTGAGGACGAGCTCCTCTTCCCTGACAACTAGGACAGGTATATTAAAGGAATGATGCAATGCATTGCATAGGATTGTTTAGCCGACTCTGAGCAAATGTGCATGGAATTAAAGTATACTAGTAGTAACTTCAGACTCACGTGATGGGCAATTTTCCCATGTTATTTAATAATATAAATTATTTATGCACTTGTGACCCTACTACTACAGGTGCAGTCAGTACTTAATTTATCGTTCGTAGTTCATGTTCATGTTGCACAACGTACATTATTTGGTGAAACAGTCCCCCCTCCACCCCCCCAACAAACACAAATGAACTTCAAATGTTTTCTTGTGAAAATATCTTTGTTTTATTTTTATATTTTCATAATGATAATAGAAAAATAAAATATATAACAAATGTAACCCCCTGACCCAGAGCTGTCCCTACCCTCCCCTAACCCCAACCAAATTTCAACCCAAATGTACACCCCAACTCCCACATCCCACCCACCAACAAAAGGATTAAAAAAGGGGCAAAAAACAGGGTCCATTTCAAAGCCGGCGGGCTTTCAGGTGTTTGTCCACCAGTATCTTCACACGCTCCTCTAGACCGTCCTCCTGCTTCTACCGCTCCTCCTCCAACTTCGCTACCCGGCGGAGAATCTTTGCTTTGAAATCACGGCACCTACACTTGCATGCATGTTGTTGTTGTTGTTGTTGTGGGGGGGCCGCCGAAGATGTAACAATGCGGCGGCGGGCGGCTGCCTGACCACGGCGACGTAGTCCTGCAGGCTTGGGGCCCGGGGCATTGGAAGAGGCAGCAGCTGCTGCCGCCGCCTCCTCCTCCTCCTCCTCCTCGGCCTGATCCACCAGCCGGCGGTAGGCCTCTACAATTGCCTGCAGTTTCCGCTGCCGGGCCCGGACTGCCAACTCCTTCCTTGTTGGTTTTTGGGAAGGAGTAACTATAAAGAAAGAAACAGAATTGTTAATCCAAACTCCCCGCAAATCAAGAACACAACATTGATTCAACACATAGTGGGCGGCACAGTAGCACTAGCAAGCAAGCTGAGTACCAGAAATTGTGTTGCGTCTATCTTGAACATTCTACAGCCTCTATTAATTTTTCGGACTTTTTGTCACGGCATTATGCCTGCCCTATTAGCATGGGTGTACTTCAACGGTCACACACATTAGAACGAACACCTGTCTTTTTCATATCTCCTTTTGTTCCGGGAAGGCGGGAACACTCTCAAAGTAACATTAATTAACAGGGGGCAGCTAGTAGCACATGTCTAGTAAAGACTATAATACTTTATACCGCGCAACAAACCTTATTTGGTTTGTGTTTCACCAGCAACGACCCATGCACCCAGTCGTCCCCTCCTTCCCTTGCCTTTGGGTTTGCCCAAAACACCGCTGCTGCTGAGACTATCCACTAACCACCGGTATTGGGTGTGTCTCCCAACCACGCTGGCAGCTGTGTTTTCCCCTTTACATGCTTTAACAACAACCCATGCATCCGACTGCTATCAGGCACTTGCATTACTGTAGTGGTAATGCTTAGCATGCTAATGACAAGTAAAGGTAACATCATATATTTTCCAGTAGAGTACAGTGAGAAAGTTTTCCCCTCCCACCAAGTAATGCAGATCACTATTGAATGTAACTTACCATCGCCCGCCGCTGTTGGCTCCCCCCCCACTGCTGCTGGTGTAGGTGCCTCTGTTCCTCCTGTCCCCGCCGGGATCGCTGAAGCTGCGCCGCTGTCCCCGTCGGCACTGGTCGATGGTAAGGGTTCTGCACCTATAAAAATAAGTACACCTTTTTAGATGGATGCACAGCCCCCTTTGTACTTGTTCACCAAGAATGGAGTTCTTCAAAACAGTGAAGTCCAACGTACGTAATCAGTATGAGTCCACATTGCATAGTACAGCAGAGTCAATACACATATTATTAGCATTCATTGTTATGGTATGGTACCCAAGCTCATCTCATCTGTCCTGCTACTCTAGTCCTTGGAAATTGGAAGTGAACTATGTAACCTTTGTACATCAATGTATCCAGTTTTGCGCATGTGTTAACTCGCAGCTTGTTGCGCAGTACGAGAAGACGCTCTGGGGCAACACATCATTGTTCAATGCATACACCTGAAGAGGTGGGAAAGTAAAAGGGCCCGTATTTAAGTTTTCTATGTGGATTGTGGGATAGAGTTTGCTTACAGGTTACAAATTCTTTTTAGCATGGCTGCATAAAACTGGCATAAATGTATTTAATACTCTCTAACGTGCACCACTTTTGTCATTATTTTTCGGCAGGTGAGAAGATTGCCTTCTACGAAGCGGACATTTCCATAGCTTACAAAAAAAGAGGACTATCTGACCAGTATACGTTGGTGAGAGGTCTCCGATAGTTGCCACATTTCCCTATTGTGCACTAGTAGCTGTACAAATGTTGATTACTTTATTATGCCTGTTTTAACTCTGGATTCTTTCTGGTGGGCCCTTCAACGTATTGGACGGAACAACTTAAAAACATTGATGTTACTTACTTACTTCTAACAAAATAAAGCTTTTGAATGACCACTTTGACTCTGAAGTTTATTTTCAGTGTCTGTTGTCTTAGAGACTCACACGAGTGAGTGAGCAAAAGGGGGTTTCTTAGGTAACGGTTTGTGTCCTAAAAGCATTCGGCATCTTGGTATTGGGGTTCAGGAGTGTGATTTGAACAATAGACCAATGACTCAGGCCATATAGGCTGACGTTCAGTGAATTGTGCGTTCCTCAGAGTTCTGTGACTGAGGTGTAAGTAAGGTCCAACCTGCCTATCAGTACCAACAACATCCAATTTTCGTGTGCATAGTTACATAGTTGTGTAATATGTATATAACTCCATAGGAGATAGAAGAATACCCACAAGACTAGTAGTGGTATACTAACGTTTACAAAAATACTAGACAAACATCATTCTGGATGCCTACTTGGTTGCTGTCAATTGACAAAGCACTGCAGACACATTACAGAGGAAAAAACAAGCACTGTTGGACTTACTGGGGACAGCAGCAGGATCCTCAGTAGAGGAGCTCTGTGTAACTGGTGGTTCACCCGCCGACTCGGTCCCTGTATTCTGCTTGCCCCTGGGTTCTGTGGTTGATGTAAAAATTAAAATAATAAACAAAGATAAAAACATTGAGTGATGTGAAACATAGACATCATTGCAAATCACACTGCTACAGTGGAACAGAGCCGGAGGCAACAAATCCATGCCAGGGGCCGCAACGCAAATATGTATACATCCTTAGAGTATTATTAAATTAAGGATATCTATTGGTGCGGTGGCCCCTGAAGTTTGGTGCCCCTGTGCAGTTGCACAGCTTGCACATGCCCCCTAGAGCCGGCCCTGGCTGAGGTAAGAAGAACAAAGTAACGTTAGCATTCTTTGCAAGAAAAGGATTCCATTCATGCAGAAGAGAAGGCAGTGAAAAAAATGCTACAATATGCAAACAACGTACAATTATCCATCCACCGCTATTTCACTGACGGACAAAGGAAGGACAAGACTCTATTAATAGCATTAACTAACTTCAGTTCTCAACAATAAAGAAAATCTCACATCAATAAACAGCAACAGCTAGCGCCAAGTTGAAACAACACGCAAGAGCCAGTGAAGAAGAAGAACACTGTCATACAATGACAGTAGCTATACCAGAATACATCGCAAATGTAACTAGGGGCAACAGTCATCGCGTTACTTATTCAGCCAATATTTACAAAGATACAATAACAATATTTATACAACTATATATATATATATATATGTATATATATATATATATATATATATATATATATATATGTATATAAATATATATATATATATATATATATATATATATATATACATATATACATATATATATACATATATATATATACACTTTATTTTTGGGGTAGCCACTCACCAAGACCCACAACCTCCACACCAAGCAGGTCCAACAGGTCCTGCTCCCGGTCCAAAATGTCGGCCCAGCGGTGGGACAGCTGATGGTGGGTACGCCGGATACCGGAGCAGCGGAAGACTGCACGGCGCACCTTCGCCCACCGCCGGAGACGCTCTTCAATGCGCTGGTATCCGGAGCCGGGCCTGCCGCCTGCTGCCAAAGTCAAGGGGAGGTGACGTTGGATAAAAAAGACCAGGGCGGCCACCTCCTCCTCCCCAAAAAGTTGGCGGGGCCTCACTCCTGCCGGGCGCATTCTGCCGCAAGGCAGCCTGGTTTTTTTAGGCACAGCCGCCTTGCCCTTTGAGCCGCCGATTCTGCTGGCACCCTTCACCATGGTTCTGGGTGGAGGGGAGAAGGAAAGTTGAAGACAAAAAGGTTAGGGGAAGAAAGAAGAAAGATAAAAGAAGGAAGTAATATAAAACAAGAGAAAAGTTGCAAAAAAAGTGGTAAAAGTAAAAATAAAATGAGAAATATAAACCTAGGCACAGACAGAAATAGGTAAGAAGTAAAGAAAGTTAGAAAAACTGAGGGAAAAGACCAGGATGGAAGAGATAGGAGTGAGATGCTGAAGTAGGCCCAAAACCATAGCCAGAGTGTGAAATCGAAGATGGCTCTGCCCGTCGCGACCGCCGCGGTAAGTTCGCGCGATATTTGACGCGATCACGCACTTTGGCAGTGCGAACGAGAAGATGAGTTCCCGAACATGTCTAACACAACGCGAACACGTTACTTGTGACCCGGAACCGGAAATAAGGGAACGCAAGCGGGCGGGACAAACCTCATTGAGTAACTTAGCGCGCTAGCTATTGCGAGCATGCAGGCAGCGCCCCGAACACGCGCACCGCGCTCCCGAAGACGAAAAACGGCGCGCGAACGGGTCTAGCAAGCTACTACGCATGTCCGCGGAGCTACACGTAGCTCGCGGAGTGCAAGTGCGTCTTCGCGTAGCTTCGCGGAGTGCGGCTACGCGAACTACGCCCAGGGTTAATTTATATGCAAAAAGTGAAAGGGAAAATAATAGTGAATGGAAGGATTTTGCAACATACTTGATGGTAGAAAATTGTTTTGATTTGGGATTGGATCAACGTGTGTGTACTTATTGTTGTAACAAATTAAATCAAAACCGGATGCCTGCTAGAGCGGTTCATAATAATCTGGAATTGGTTGAGATTCCTTCTGAATTGAAGGATTTAAATACTTATGAATCTATTTTGATTCAAAGTATCCATCCCTTTCAGGCTATTGTACGAATGGAGCCAAAGACAGGGAAATTGCCTCCATCAGATTTACAGAGAGGATTAAAGGGAAGAGTTGTTTATTTGCCTCTAGATTTGAAGAAAAACATTAACACAATTGGAGTAGAAAAAGTGGAAGAGGAACCTCTGGTTATCTTAGTTAATGGGGTTCCGACAAAGAATAAGAAAATATGGCAAGATTTAGTGGATGTTAGGAAAGTCAAAAAGGCAACATTGTATTTGAAAAAAAATAATAAGTACTATAAGAATGTATATGTTCCAGAAGAGGAAGTAAGTGAGGAAGAGGATAGCGATTTGTGTGCTGGTCAAATTGAGAAAGTAGAACCCTCTAAAAGTGAAGAAATATCGGAACATTATAGTGTTCATCCTTTGCATTCCAAGGAAGTCATGGGGAATGCTATTGAGTTGTTTCAAATGAAACAAGCCAAAGGGAGTCCCATTAGTGTTTGGGAGGAAAGTTTGGAAGCTCGGTGTTTCCCACAGCTATTTCCAACAGGTCAAGGAGGAAGATATGATGAGCGACCTCATCAAATTCCTGCTTCTGAATACCGGACTTTACGATTGTATGCAGAAGATGCTAGGTTTCGACAATGCATTCCCTATTTGTTTCATCTCCTGTTTGAAAGCGATCTGTCTGGACTGTCATATGCAGTGAACCACATCTTGAAAAGTGGTATACAGATGCAAAACATCACGGCAAGTGACTTTATGGATAAAGTCAATGTCCAAGACAGAATTTTGGATTGTCACCTGATTAATCTCATGGCGTGTCAGCGTGGTACTAATGAGTACTGGTACCGTCGTCATGGTGATTTAAAATGTATGCTGAGGAACTTAGGAACTCCCACATGGTTCCTCACTCTGAGCTGTGCCGAGTATGGCTGGGAAGACTTACTTGAATTTCTATGAGAGGCAAATGGAAACATTGAAAACATCGAATTCAAGACACCCGGAGAACTGTGCTCTTTGGATCCAGTGAATGTATGCAGGTACTTCAATCATAGATTTGAAGCTATGATGTCTTTCATCATGAATAAGAAGAATCCACCTCTTGGAGAGGTGTTGGATTTCTTCTGGAGAAAGGAGTACCAAGCAAGAGGTGCTCCTCATATACATATGCTGCTGTGGATCAAGGATGCACCTAAATTTGGGACAGATCCAGAAGACTTAGTGATGAGTTTCATACAACAGTATTCTACGTGTGCTGTTCGAAACGCAAAGGAGAAGAAAAGCCTAAGAGAACAAGTTCTACGTTTCCAAAGCCATCGTTGTGGAAAGTACTGTCGTCGTAAATTCAGAAACAAGGACAAGTTCTACACCAAATGTCGTTTCGGCTTTCCACGACCGGTGATTTCTAAAGGAAGAGTAAACAGTTTGATGTCTTCGCTGCGACATAATGTGATGAAGAAATCACCTAAAAACACATACAATTTGAAAAGGAACGAAGACTCCAAGTACATCAACGACTACAACCCAGTGATTTTGTCCATGTGGAATGCTAACATGGATATACAGTTTGTGGCTGATAACTGTATGGCTGTGGCTCGGTATGTGACATCTTACATCACCAAAAAAGAAAAGACAGAATTGAAGGATATGTGGGAGGACATTTCCCATGAAAAGAGCCTCAGTAAGAAGTTGTACAGTTTCAGTCTGAAGATGTTGTCGCATCGAGAAATCGGAGCTTACGAATGTTCTGACCGGTTGTCTTCAGCAAGTCTCTATGCCAAATCTAGGAGTATCGTTTGGGCGAGTCTTGGTCTTGCTGCAACGCGTAATCGAGTTCTGAAACCTGTGCGGGAAATTGAGTATTTGGCGGAAAAGGAGCCAAACAGTACCGATATTTTGAAGACCAACATGTTGGATACATATTATCCAAATCGAAGCAGTCACCTCGAGAATGTTTGTCTGTATGAGGTTCTACAAAATTACATATTCAAGAGGAACATCAACGAAGATATTGATAAAGGAGTGTATGCTGTAATTGGAAGTGAGGGATGTCTGGTCAAGCAAAGAAAATGCCACTTGGTAAACCATCGAAAATTGAGTGGCGAATCTCCTGAAAAAAAGGAGTTTTTCCATTTAGCACTTTTGCAACTTTTTAAGCCTTGGCGTGCAGAAGAGGAACTGCTTGGAGATTTCCTCTGTTACGAAGACTCTTTCACTGCCGCCAAGGAGACCATAGAATGTCCTGCTTTTCCCAAATATCTTGAAATGTTGAATGCGGAAATCGAGCAGGAAGCAACGATTGCAACCGAGATTGCCAGAGACAGTTCTCAGGACAGTCAGAGTTCTGTTTCATTGAGTCAGGATCCACTAGGAGGACCTGTTATCGAAAATGAAGCTGCCACTGCCATGAATGAAGTGGAAAGAGCCATGGCACATGCTCAGGAGGATGTGGTTAACTTAGAAGACTTGGAAAGACAACTCAACGTTGAGCAGAGGAAAATATATGACGAAGTTACCAAGCAAATTGATCATGGATTAAGTCATGAGAAGAAAGAGTGCTCATGTACGTCGTTGAAGCCTGTCCGACTGTACGTGAGTGGAGAAGCGGGAACTGGAAAAAGTTTCCTCATTAAAGCAATTTCATGTTAACGACCGCAATGCATTAATATCGCTGAAAACTCAGCGATATTCATGCATTACCGAGCTAATGCTCTTAGCCATGTTATCCACCTCCCATTGGATAACATGGCTAAGAACTGCTCAGGGCAGGTGGTAGCTTTTGGAGATATTCGCCCTTATCTCGAATATTTCCAAAAGTTGATAATAGGAGATAGCGATGTTAGCGACTGTTTCCAGTCGCTAACATCTTGGCATGCCCACTTTGCATGTCATTAGTGATAAATATCACTCACATGCAAAGTGGGGCCCAAGATGGTCGCTATCTTCTACTAGCCGTCGCTAACTGGTGTTAGCAACAGCTAGGTAATACACATATAATTTTATCTCCGCGAAGCGGAGCGCTGTTACAGATATATATCTTGTTTCTGAACGTTAATTTCTCAAAATGCACTGAAGCACATATATTGAGACCTAGCAAAGGCACATCGGGCTACCAGTCCCTACAATTTTGCCAAGTTTCGTGCAAATCCATTCAGCTGTTCGATCCTACCGAGAGACAAGATGGCGGCCGCTACGGACTGTTTGGAATGTTTACAGACACCGGAGAGCCAATCAGCTTCGCTTCGCAAAGCTCCGTAACGCGAAAAGTACGCGAAGCGGTGCGCTGTTACAGATATATACCTTTTTTTGAACGTTAATTTCTCAAAATCCACTGGAGCACATATATTGAGATCTAGCAAAGGCACATCGGGCTACCAGTCCCTACAATTTTGCCAAGTTTCGTGCAAATCCATTCAGCTGTTCGATTATTATTATTTTTATTTTTTTTTGCCCCGCGGGGCCCTTTTAAAACCTCCACATCAAACCTAGGGGGTGAGCGACAATGTACTATGCCCCCTTATGGTCATTTGCCCCTTCGCTTTGGCCTCCTCTTGTCTCTCGATCCTACCGAGAGACAAGATGGCGGCCGCTACGGACTGTTTGGAATGTTGACAGACGCCGGAGAACCAATCAGCTTCGCTTCACAAAGCTCCGTTGCGCGAAAAGTACGCGTAGCGGAGCGCTGCCCAGTCCGCTGTTACAGATATATACCTTTTTTTGAACATTAATTTCTCAAAATCCACTGAAGCACATATATTGAGATCTAGCAAAGGCACATCGGGCTACCAGTCCCTACAATTTTGCCAAGTTTCGTGCAAATCCATTCAGCTGTTCGATTATTATTATGTTTTTTTTTTTTTGCCCCGCGGGGCCCTTTTAAAACCTCCACATCAAACCTAGGGGGTGAGCGACAATGTACTATGCCCCCTTATGGTCATTTGCCCCTTCGCTTTGGCCTCCTCTTGTCTCTCGATCCTACCGAGAGACAAGATGGCGGCCGCTACGGACTGTTTGGAATGTTGACAGACGCCGGAGAACCAATCAGCTTCGCTTCACAAAGGTCCGTTGCGCGAAAAGTACGCGTAGCGGAGCGCTGCCCAGTCCGCTGCTACAGATATATATCTTTTTTTGAACATTAATTTCTCAAAATCCACTGAAGCACATATATTGAGACCTACAAAAGGCACATCGGGCTACCAGTCCCTACAATTTTGCCAAGTTTCGTGCAAATCCATTCAGCCGTTCGGGCTAAAAGTGAGGCCAACCGCCCTATGGAAATTAACATGGGAAAAATGCGTTTTGGGACCCCCCTTTTTTCTCGGCCCCCCCTTGACGAACCCCCCCAAAATTTTCAGGGGCTGCTCAGAAACAAAATGTGCCATTTTCCTGAAAATTTCAGCCAATTCCGTCCACAAACGCCAAAGTTATTAGACATAGAATTTTCAAAAAACCCATAGAGAAAAAATCCTAACTATATATACCTACTGGCGACCGCCAGTAGGTAATACACACATATATATATATACACACATATACATATATATATATATATATATATATATATATATATATATATATATATATATATATATATATATATATATATATATATATATATATATATATATATATATTTCTAGGCATTGCAGATTTGTGCAAAAAATGATTACCACAATGGTTATAACAATACATTTGTTCATAGTCTGATGAACCCACTAAATATGCATGATTTGTGAATACTGCAGACATTTCTAGATCAGACATCATATTATTAACAGTCTCGAAGTCCCAAACATCAGAAAAGGTACCAGAGGTAATAAAGTCACTTAATGAAATCTTGAATAAGTGTGGAATCTTTAAAAGCTCCGACAGGCCAAAAAGGTCATAATCAGTTCTGTCCCAAACTATACCATCTGGTATAGGAACGGTTGTGATGTTCACTGCTGACAAGTCTCTTTGATCATGATGGGATGATTAGTGTGGCTGGAGAAGTAAGTTCACTTTTTTACTTGCTGTGTCCATTTGAATATATCTTCCATTTATCAGCATACCCAGAGTTATCACCAGAGCTAACCAAAGTAGAAAGAAGAATATTCCCAAAACAATCCATAGTTCAATCCATGGTGAAACCAGATAAGTCTTTTTCACAAGATGAAAAAAGTCTTTGTTTGTTCTTTGAAAGTTGTTTGTGCTGGCGTTTTTTTCAGGTTCACTGGGATACTCAGAAAACGTATCAAAGTTAATGAAATAGGCAGAGGCAGACATGTCAATGGTTGGAATTGAATCCGCGTTTGTTGAAATCGCTGGAATCACTTGTTACTTCATTGTAGACAGGTGTATCAGGACAAACTGTTATTTGGGTTTCAAGAGGAACGAGTTCCAAAGTTTTGCTGCTTAGTCCTTCTTTTCTCACTGTAGAGTCTTCAAAGGTAATGAGTCTCTCAGTTTGAACATCTTGCATTGTAGCTAGAGGAGTGCGTCTGCTACATTGTCGGAGTCCACTTGGCCTACTGCTTAGTATCAGCCACATAGTGTGGTTTGGTCAGGTCGATGGACACAAATCTTTCCTCCTTTTTACCAGCAAGGGGTGGCATTGGTACTGTTCTTGATCCGTGGATTGCTAGGACAGGTACTAGTTGTCTGTGAGGCCCAAATTCCTTCTTGTCTGTGATCTTTTCTCGGACTAGATCACCAAGCTTTGGGATCCAGACAGGCCTTGCTGGGACAGTCAGGTTTTCCCCAGTGGTGGTAGGCTTCAGGAGCACGTTCCTTTGTTTTGATCTTAGTTTATTTAAGTCCTGTAAAATAGCCAAACGATCGTTGATGTCAAATTTCTTATTTTCCACCACTGTTCCATGACAATCAAGGACAACATTCTGGTCCCAAATAGGACCTCATATGGAGTGACACCCCCTAGAGAACTTCTTGGCAAATTGTTTAATGCACATTGGACCCCATAAAGATGTTTGACCCACCCGTCACCCGAACCTAATACCCTAGCTGTTATAGACTGCTTTATACCATGTTTTCCACAACAGAATTTCCCTCAGGATGGAATGGAGAAGAATGCCGCAATGCTACGCCCAAACTGGCAATGGCTTCTTTGTAAGCTCGAGAGCTAAACGCAGGGCCCTGGTCAGAGTGTAGTGTGCAAATTGCGTATGTGCCGATAAAGACTCGCAAATCTTTTATAACAGTACGAGCATCAGCCGAGCGCTGAGGCCACATCCAAAGGAACCTTGATTTAGTGTTTGTGGGACTACATTCGTCCATAAGGACACCTGCATGTAGATAGTCTAATGATGTGTAACAATGGTGTCTGTACTGGGCTGGCTACGTTGTAGACAGGTGCCTGGTGGCGTTCCGTACTGAGATCTCTATTGCAGTCTATGTAATTATCGATGAAAATGTGAACCAGTGTATTAATTCCTGGCCACCAGTACATCTATTTTAATGTTAATATTATTTTAGAGATCCCCTGATATGTCAGACCCTCTCCCAGATGTGCTGCGTAAATCAAAGCTGCTCTTCGTTCCATGTTTGGTATTACCCTATCCCCCACTCGAACAAACGGAACGCTGTTCACATCAATTATATATAGGGATCCCGGTTTTCCGTATTTACGGATTTTTACATATAAATACAGACGGAAATCGATATTTCCTTTGTCTGTATTTATATTTATAAATGGCAAAATACGAGTAGATGTTGCCACGCTGCCGAGCTCCAGTGCAGAGTTTCCTTGCCACGCCCCTGCTTCCAGGAAATCCCTTCCAATCTTCCAATCAGGGTCTTTTAGTGCCCTCGTGTGGACCTATGGGCTCAGGGTCTTTCAGTGACGACCGTCCTCTTCAGCCAATCCTGGTGTGATCCAAGCGTCACTGTGTGGTGGCACCTCCGGCCCCTCCCTCATATCCTTTATCCTTTATTTTGGGGGCTCATCTGCCTATTTATCCTGTTTTCCTGCACTACGGACCACTGTTTGCCTGCACTTCCTCTGCGCCAGTCTGCTGCTTCCCCTAACTCTACGTTGCACCCTCTCTCATCTGTTTGTTTCCATCGCTTCACGTTCCTCTCTATTTGTTTCCCACTCTGAACCCTGAGTTGCTTTCCCCTCGTAGAAAACACATGCACTCTGATGGAGTGCTTAAACATAAAGAAAAAAGTAGTGCCTTAAAAGCGAGAAGTGAAAGGACACAAGTAATGCATCAATGCTTTAGCAGAAAAAACAAAGATGAAGTCAAGACCAAACAAGCTACCAAATAAGAAGCAAGCCAATGAGAGTGAAAATGAAGCCAAACTATAGTATGCAATGTGCGGGCTCTAGGCCCACTGTAAGCTGACAAAATGTCTCTCAAGAGACATGGGCTATCCATTAGGCAAGACCTAAAAACAACAGCACACCCCTTGACCATATCACAGAGTACACCCCCTTAGTACCACAGCAGGGCTCCCATAATACCACAGCACGTACATTCACAGAAAAAAGGAACTAATGTGTTATAGAAAAGCAACATAAAGCCATCTGGGCCAGGAGGGTTGTTAGCTCGGAGCCTGGTTATGCTAAAGATTATCTCTTCCAGTATGATTCCATGGTGTCTGCTTGGGATTTCATACGTTTTGTGATACTAGCTTTTGAGAACTATTCTCACATTTGTTTTGGTGACCTGTTCTCAGCTGCATATAGTGCACTGTGTTCCTTTTAATTTGTTATCAGTGTGTGTTGCGTTGCCATTTTTAATATGTTGTTCCCTCTGCTCTCCGTCTACAAGCAGTTGCACATGTGTTTTTTGGGGCGTGTTTGACTATATTGGCATCATTGGCATCATTTTACAAGGAAAATACTAATTTTGTACTGGTATGATATTGTGCTGCAATCTTCATGGCTCATGTTTGCTTTTTATTTATGTGTGCCATTTTATATAACTCATAGGACATTCTCTCTACTCCTTCCCTTGTTTGAGCAGCAGGCAATTTTGAAGCAGGCCTTAGGACTTCTGAGCAAAAAGAAACATGCCAATATAAAATGTTAGTGCTATGTCATTGTGTTGAAAAATTAACATTGATCAAAGTAGTGTGTGTGGAGGACCGAGCACTATGCTGCAACTTATACTGGTGTAACATGTGACGTATGGTGTTTGTAGGAGGTAATTCTGCACTATATGTGAGGGGTCTGTGTTCACTGTGTGTGTCTTGCTTCTAGTGTGTTGCACTCTCCTGACTCGCCTGCTGCTGCAAGGTCCTGACGTCACTTCCTGTTTAACACTTATTAAGGTAAGCCTGTTAAGTTTAGGGTTCAATACTTCCTTTAGGTGCCCTGTTTACCTTTGCACTTCCATGTAATTATTAGCACACTGTTTAAAAGAGAGGTTGTCAATTTTGAATCAGTGGGCCCACTCGGCCTTTCATCCTTATCAAGTCGATAAAACACCTAGTTTTAAGTCAGTATGGTGTATGCCTACGGTGATGGTAACTGTTCAGAGAAAAAGCACATCATAAAACAACCAACAAAACACCATTTTTTTAACTCTGTCTACCCACTGGAAAGACTAGAATTTGAAACCTAAAATAAAGCTTTTTTTTAACTCAGAGGAAATCCGAAACAATAAGGCAACCACTGCTGTGAGTCTTTCTGCCCTAAGGGGCTAATTTTGAAAGTTTTCATAGTTTGGCAATGATGTCATTTTGCTTCATTTATTTTTGTGATATGACAGATAGATGACCAATAGCAAAAAAGATTGCAGAGGTCAGATTACATAGCAAGTCACCATCACCTCCATCTCGCTCTCCCACACTCTCCGCATCAGCAGAAGCACAAGCGGAGGATACTTTTTCTCCTATCTCACAGCGAAGACATGGAACAACCCCCACCCTCCCTCCCCCCGCCCTCTAGCTCCAGACTGCCCCATCGATTCTGGAATTTCAAAATGATCTCAACACCTTGCTATTTAAATGATTCTCTCGGACTCTGCAAGTGCCTGGACACCCTCGCGGGTGATTCGCTGAGCTCTATATATTAACTTATTGAGTGAGTGTGTGAATATATCAATGAAGAAACAATTGGTATAAACATATTTTGATAAAGACGAAACTATTTGCAACTAAAAATGTACAAGCAAAGATCAACGAGAAACATTGATGGATTTGAAATCCTACATACCCAATTCCGCAGTGCAGATAATGGCTGAGTGATTTGTCATGGTCACATACAGTATTTTAAACATCAAACCAATGGCTGCTTAATTATTGAATCCTTACATTTATAGAGATGGGCCGCAAACACAAGGACATTGATGATTACGTACAGGAGTATGCAGAATTTGAATCCCTATCGCTTAAAGGGATGAAAATGTTCGCCTGCAAGTCATGTCGAACAACTGTTGACATTGAAAACAGGGCAGCGGATAACATCAAAGCCCGCCTGAGCAGCAAAACCCGCAAGAGACTTTCCTCTCGTAAAAAAGGCCCGCATGGAGCAAATGACCATGGAGTAATGCACAACTGGTGCACGCCAAAATATTGAAGAGGCTGCGGATATCCCGCACAAGTTTGTGAAAGCTCTGTGTGAAGGTGCTGTTTCACTTCACCAGACTGGTGGTCCAATTAGAGAGCTGATTAGGCAGCTGTGCCCTGCAGCAAGGACAATGTGCAAATATAACCAAATGTATGAAAAATATCTCCCTGAAGTGTTTGAAGCACAGCTTGGAAACATACGTCAAGCTGTAGCAAATGCCCCTATCTCTTTAACAATTGACGAAACCACAGAGGCACATGGTGACCCAGCCATTGGAACATTGGTCACATATTACTGTGATGATGAAGAAAAGGGTCGCCGCTCAGCCTTAGTTGACATCACTGTATCTGATGAGTGTAATTCTGCTAAAATTGCCTTAATTGTATAGTGTGCTTCAAAAGTTGGATAAATCATTGCATGATCTTATTGCAATATGTTCTGATTCTGCATCCTATGTGACAAAGGCAGTAACTGATTTGCGCGCTGCTCAGAGGATTAATTCCATCCATGTAAAAGATCCATGTCCTCTTATACATGCTGCCCTTTCCTATGCTCTGTCTAAGCCTGAGAACCGGGACATATATGATTTTGTTTTAAAGGCTGGAGCAGTATTTAAGTATGCGCAAAACTTAAAATGCATTTATTCGCAAGGAAATGTAGACCAGAGAATGAGATATCCAAGGGCGGTTGTTGTGATACGATGGTTCAGCTGGTATGACGGAGCAGTAAGACTTTTGGAAATATGGCACTATTTCCATGCTTTTGTAAACAATGAGGAAACCACTGGATCCAAAATTGATCACCTACATAAACTCCTTGGCCACAACAGTGCAAACCACCAATCTTTCTATGTGAAGTTGCATTTCATTGTTAAAAACCCTCACTGGTATCATCAACATTCAGAAGAAGCTCAAGTCAGAAGAAACACATACCCACCAAATATATTCAGCCATAGAGGTTGACATGGCTGTGGCATTGGAGCAAGACTATACGCAAGACCATTGCAAATGTTACCACAAAAAAAGCAAATGCCCTAATAAAAGAGATGATTACTTTTAAAGATGCACTGAAAAACAAGTGGGATGCTGTCCTAGCTCATAACATAACTGAGCAAATGAGTTACAGCTCTTTTTGGGAACGGGTTACAATCCTTGACCCATTCAATAAAGTTCAGTGTAGTCAGGATTACAAAGATTTATTCATGTTGGTTGGAGCTTCTGATAATGCAATGAATGTTGTAGAAGAAAAATTCAAGAAATATGTAATGTACCCTATCTCACAAAAATACATCAGTGCAATGACATACTGGCGTTTTCAGAAGCAAGAATGGCCACCACTGTGTAATCTTTCTTTGAATCTCTTGGCCATTCCAGTATCATCAGCAAATATTGAACGGGTTTTCAGTGGTCTTCATTTCATTAACAAACCAGACAGAGCCTCAATGTCCACAAAGTCTCTTGAAATGCACATGTGCTTGTACTACAATGGCAAAGTTTTCAGATGAATGTATTGTGTTGACCAATAACAACCGGGCGCAGGTGTGCATTGTCAATTTAAATAAATGCGGAAAAATACTAGCTGTAGCGTCGTCTTTTGCTTGTGGCAAAAATAAATGTGGAAAAATACAGAAAAAATGCCCAAAAAAGAAATATGGATAACTACAGACGGAAATGGCAAAAAAAATACCATAAAACCGGGAGCCCTGATTATATATAAGAATTTGAGTGGAAACTTTTTAGGTAACGCTGCACCGCTGCCTTTGCTTGAAGCATTGACAGCCAGTATTATTTCACTGTCTGTTTTCATTTTTGAACAAGTGATTGCAGCTACGAAAGCAGTTTGCACAGCCCCCTTCTCGGCTTCAACAGCCAATGAATTCCCTTCAATGTGAACACCATCAAGTTGATGACTCAGCGTGTGTATCAGGTGAGTGTTTTGCAGTCCGTTCCACAAGTGAACTACTTGTTCCCAAAGCGTTTTATGCTTGATTGTGCCACCTTTTGCATCTTTGAAACCATTTTGAAGCCAATTCTGTAAATATTCATTGTATGATTAAACACAGTAAAAAGAATCGCACGCTATGAGTGTGGGGGATTCGCGATCAGTATTCTCAAGTGCCATTATGAATGCTTGTAGTTCAGCTCGCTGAGCTGTACAATCTCATAGAGATTGTGTTTTTGTGACCATAGGTCTGAATTTGCCATCGCGCATACAACCTTTAACGATCGCATATGCTGCACTATAAGCTTGCTTACCTCCCGTAGCGGGTTGTGCAGATCTGTCAGAAAAAATAATACATTCATCCTGGTCTCGAGGTAGAATTTCAGAAGTCAGAGGACATTTGTGTTCATATTGTAGGAATGCTTGTGTTTTCAAATAATGATCAAGAACATATTCAACATCAGTTGCAGCAAGAGAATTAACCCATTGTATCCATATTGGATGTAAGGCTTTTGCATTCGGAATGCTAGCTTTTGTAACTGCCTCTAAGGCTGGTACCTGAGTTACGACCATAATGCCCTGTGCTAGGGCTCTTTCTTTTCCTACACCGGTTTGTACTGCTGTCAGAATTTTTTCTGTTGGTGTAAATTTCATTTCTGCTTGCGCGAACAAATGTGATTTGTATGCAATTGGTACTTTTTCACCTTCGTTAAAAGTTAAGTAGGTGAATTCGCATTGACCCGGAATGATTCGGATCACTAAGTTGCATACGTTTAAGCGTGTTTGTAAATGTTTTGTTGCTAACATGTCTGTTTGAAGTGAAAGCAACATTTCTGTGTGTTCTTTTTTCCAAAGTGCGTTTTTAAAATCAGGTTTGATTAATTCGTAGAGAGGTTTAACCCTTTCTGCGTAGTTTAGAATGTAAGTTCTTCCAAAATTCAGGAAACCTAGAATCGACTACGTTTTTCTGCGTTTTTGGAGGTTGGAGCAGCTAACACTTTCCTAAAAAGTTGGCTGCCAGGCTTTTGTCTTCACTTGATAGTTCATATCCTAGAAAAGGATGTTGAGATGGGCAATTCTTGATTTTTTTAAATTGATTTTATAACCCTCAGAGGTGAAGCCCAGTATAATGGTGTTCACCATGTCCAAGTGCCTGCTCAGGTTATCGTCTGTCAGATAGATATCATCTACATATGACAATGCCTCGTCATAATAGGTTTGTAGTAACTCTGTTACCCTTGCTGAGAATAACCCCGGACTAGTCTTGAATCCTTGAGGGAGACGACAGAATTGACGTTGGGTCCCCATTATTGAGAAAGCGGTCACATACCTACTTTCTGGTACAATGTTTTGACAAAAGAAACCATTTGAAATATCTAATATGGTTTTATATTTTTCACGCACAATGTTATTCATTAATGCTGTACTGTGTGCATTTTGCACTGCAAATGTTTTACAACAAGGGTTTAGGTGTCTGTAATCCAAAACAAGACCATATGTATTGTCTGGTTTGGAAACAGGAAACAAAGGATTTTTCATTGATGAGGTGCATGTTTCAATCACCCCTTGGTATTCAAGTTGATCTAAGATCTCCCTGGCCTGGCTTTTTGCTTAATTGGATACTGCCTTTGTGCAGTTGGTGGAGTTTTTTAACTGGATTGTGTGGTGAGGTGAGTCCTCATCCCATCCTACATGATTTTTGTATAATGCTGGGGCTTGGGCGACTGCCCATTTCCTGGCATAAGTATATTTTAAATGTACTGGAACATGGTTGGAGAAGGCTGGCATAATGATGTATTCGCCATGTGGACACTCGCTAACAAATTCTGGTGGCCAGTCCCGTTCTGCTAGAAGTATATCATAACCCTTAGAAAGTCGCTCCCAAAAGAGTGCTTTCACTTTTCTTGGTATGTCTCCCTCCATCCGGAGCGTTATTTCATATTACCTTTGCGGAGAACTAACCCTGGTGTCTGCAGTCTCAACTTGAATGTCTTCATTCAAATCCACTGTCTCCAGAACTTCCTTCAGGTTCTGGCGAGCTATTGATACTTCTGCTGCACTGTTCAACATTGTCTGAGCCCATTCTCCGTTCTTGAGTTGTGTTCTCAGAATCCTCTGCATGTCTAATCTTCAGACCTGCTACCTTCTTTTTGGAAAATTGAGGTTTTGGTTTGCTTTTCTGAATGTGTTGATTGTCTTTGGACTTCACATGTTCTTCTTTTTGATCTGACCGTCCTCTTCTTTCGGATGTCTGTGACGATATCTGGGTGCCTCTCGCAGCGGTTTCTGTGTGCTTGAAGCCTTGCTGGGTCCTTTCCTGCCTGCCTGTACGCTGAGGGTGAGAGGGAGCAACCAGCATCACCTGTGCTCCTCCCCTGCTCCTCCCCTGCAGCCTTCTTTACCGCTCGCGGCCCCCACTTTGCGGGAACCTATCGCAGTGGTTTCTGTGTGCTTGAAGCCTTGCTGGGTCCTTTCCTGCCTGCCTGGATGCAGAGGGTGAGAGGGAGCAACCAGCATCACCTCTGCTCCTCCCCTGCAGCCTTCTTTACCGCTTGCGGCCCCCGCTTCGTGGGATCCGCTCGAAGCGGTTTCTGTGTGCTTGAAGCCTTGCTGGGTCCTTTCCTGCCTGCCTGGACGCTGAGGGTGAGGGAGCAACCAGCATCACCTGTTCTCCTCCCCTGCTCCTCCCACTGCCGCCCACTGCCTATATTTTTGGTCACGCACACCGCCGAGTGGGCGTGCGCCGGGCTAAGCCCGGGCAAAGGGCAGGCCGTCTGTGGCCGTCCGGGGCCGGAGGAGGCTGGGCTGGGCCACCCCCTGACATCGCTCCTTTGAAGGTACTGTACCGTTGTGTTTGTACAAGGACACAAAAACTATGGGGAAAAGGAAAAGTACAGAGGATGGGAGTGAGGCCATGGGCATGTCGACTAGGGAGAGAAAGAAATCAAGGAAGACGAAGTCCAAGAAACCACTACAACACGCAGGGGGGAACTGCGTTATGGACCGTATCGACAAACTAATCGAGGAATGTGGGGAGTTGTTATCTGCTAAGCCCCCTTTATCCAGGAGGGAAACAGTGGGTGGTGGCGGCCCTGCAGATGAAGGGGGGAGTGGATCTAAGCGGGGTTCCGCGGTGGTCCCTGATATGTTCTTGGGGAAAAATCAAGGTGGCAGGGCCCCAAGGCCAGGGAACACTGAGGGGGTGGATGTGAGTACTGGCTCTGATATAGTGCATGAATCCATCTCTACTACTGTGTCCCCCTCTGTGATCGACCCGAAAATTTCCATCTGCAAAAACAGGTTTGCTGTCCTATCACAAAATGCTAGTTGTAGTTCTATACCTGACGCTGAATTTCCCCAAACCATGACTAAGGAGATAGTTGTGCCCTTAGGAGACAGTGAACTCCCACTGGTAGGCCCTCATGGTTCCTCTGTGTCAACAGAGGAAAACATCAATCCTCTGACCCTAGTGGTAAAGCATCTGTGTAAACTGGTGGAGGACATACAAGCCAAAATTGAAAATCTCACCGCCACAGTAAATAACATTAGGTTGGATCCCGGCCCCTGTCCAACCTGTACAGCAAAAGCGGAATCTAGTGGAGCATCTAGAGGACAGGAAAATGCGGCCGCTGAACGCAGTGGGTCCTATATAAGCAAAGGAAGCTCCCATACTCATCCCGGGATTCTATATAGTGAAGCATTAGGAGCAGTAAGGGGCGTGCAGCAGGGGCACCTTGGTCATCCAAATGGGGCCAGACCAGTAAATGTAATAGCTGGGGAAAAGCATCTAGGGGGAAAAGGGTGGTGGACCCAAACTGGCTGGTAGATCCACTGATCAAAGGAAAGCCACTAGCCACATAGAGAAAAAAAATACAGCCAAGTGCAGTGGTGACCAACTTACTAATGTCCACTCGATGAAATCACAAAAGTATATATGGTGAATGTCCCCAAATTGAGCCCTGGCAAAGAGCGAGAATCTAGGGAATCTCTAATCAGCAAGGCAATCCACTAGATCAGGAACGTCAGGGGTTGCCTATCTGTAATTAGAGAGGACATTCTTAGAGTCCAGAGGATCACTTATCAAGTAGATTGTATTGAATTGATCCTTAAAAGTATAGATATGGCAGACAATCTAATTCAGCTGGAGTTTAGAAGCTGCTCCCCAGACCACTCTACGATACAAATTAGATCCTCCCCCCCTCAGAGAAGGTTGACTGGAGTTGACAAGTGAGTATGCGGGGACGAATTGGGTAGCTCTGGCTTAGATTGTAATGATTGACTACCCAATGAGGCTGCCCTAGTAGGCTTTATCAAATGTTTGCCAGCGGAAAGCCAGAGCCCATATGTAGATTTTAACTCAGGCATCACCTGTATACCAGTAATTCCCAGGCCATTGGTGGATCACGATATCAACACGTCCAACTCAAATATAAACCCGAAGTCTAGCCTCTCACTTGATCCATCCAAATCTAGATTGATTCTATCATGGAATATTGCAGGTTTACAATCGAAGGTTGAATCTCCAGAATGGGCCTCATTCATTAATTTGCATGACATCTGCTTATTCCAAGAAACCTGGTTACTAGAAGCGCAGCACTTTCCCGGGTATTTGAATTTTAGTGGACCGGCGGAAAAGGGCGAGAGAGGGCAACCCTTGGGTGGTCTAACTATCTAGATTCGGCAGGTTTTCGACATCAGCATAAAGGTACTCCCTTCTAAACACAGGGATATACAGGTCCTAAACCCTTAAGTTTAGAAATAAAAAAACGATGGGTATTTATAACCTGTACGCGAGGAGCACAGTGGGTAAGAAATCAAAAATCATAGTCTCCTTAGAAGAACTTATAGAATGTTACTCCCAGCATTCATATATAGTTCTAGCAGGTGATTTTAATACGACTTTCAAGCCCTTGTTAGGTGGCGATTGGAATATCTCTGATGAGGAAGACAGGCAGTGGGGAGTCCCAACACTTGAATTGGAGCCCGTTAAGAGGTGGACCGAGCAATCAACCCAGATTAATTCACTTTGTTTCAATAAAGGATTGAGACCTACCAATGGCAGGACATTGCAAGATAAGCTAGGTGCCACTACTTTCAAGAGTGGTCCTCGCGAAAGCAGAATCGATTATATCCTGATAAGTCTCGGATTATGGAAATATCTATAGGATATGTCGATCATCAATAGGGCCTAGAGTGATCATAACCCTTTATGTATGTCTCTGTCATATTGGAAGGTACCCACCGATGACAGGGGGCTGGTTGAAGGGTCTTCCTCAGATATAGTCATTACGAACAACATGCGCCGCGTAAAATGGGCCAAAGTGTTGGAATGCCAAGTGCATATACATTTTATTTCTAGCAAGGTACGATGGAGATGGGGCACAAGCCAGCAAAGGGGACATGGTTTTATCTCTAGAATCTGGCACCAAGATACACAATTCCTTCTTTGACAAACTAAAAAGTTTGTTTGGCAGGCCAAGCAAGCCTAACAAAGAACATATCTACCACCCCCAACGATGGTATAACGGGGAGTGCAGGCATGCCCGGATCGATCTGGGCAGAGCCATCAAAAGTGGATCAAGTATCAGTGTGCGCCTTGCAAGGGCAGCCTACAAGAGCACAGTATCTAAATCTAAGCGTGCCTGAGATGAGCGTAGGTGGCAAGAGCTCAAAGAAGCAGGTGCTCAAAAAGATTCGAGAAGTTTCTGGAATGTACTCAAGTGGGGATGTGATGGTAATCCTGACAAGCCTCAAAATTGGGTAGCACTAGATGAATGGGTGGCCTACTTCAAGCCACAATATGGCAAGGGACCGGATTTATATCTAAATTTAGAGGTCCCATTCACACCTTTTTTGGGAGACGTATTTAATCTGGGTGATGTACATTGTGCCCTAGACTTAGTGGTTCCAGGCAGAGCGCCAGGTATAGATGGGGTCCCAGCAGATATTTTTCTGCACGATAGACTCCTGGGGAAATTATATACTGTTGCTGGCAAATTCTATAGCTAAAGGTGCTCCAGTACCTAAATCATGGAGTGGTGCGGAAATCATACCAGTGTTTAAGAAAGGGGATACATCACTTCCTGGTAATTACCGCCCAATCATTCTGATTGATACTGTGCAAAAGATTTTTGGTAGGCTGATTTTAAACAAGGTACAGGAGTGGGAAGGAGAGCAGAAAATCCTATCACACTTACAAGCAGGATTCAGAGCCTCTATTAGCACAGTCAACCAAGTACTGCATTTTGCTATGCTTTACTGGAAGACAGTGCAATTAGGCGGGGGCAGTCTATAAGCTGCCTTCATCGACCTAAGGGCAGCATTCGACCTTGTCCCGTGTTTAACCCTGTGGTCTGTTTTAAATGATATGGGCATGCCTCGTGCCCTTCTCTCACTAATAACAAGACTCCACGAACGTAACTACGCGCAAATTAGGTGAGGTCGCCCAGGAAACGTTACTAGCCAGTTTCCAGTAGAAAGAGGGGTACGGCAAGGCTGTGTCCTTGCCCCAACCTTATTTTCCATGTATATAAACGAAGTGGCAAAATTATTGATCGAAGCCAACGTCGATGCCCCAATTTTAGCTGGAGCCAAAGTGCCCATTTTAATGTTTGCTGACGATTGTCTAATCATCGCAAAAACACCGAGTGGATTGCAAAAGGCATTAGGAATCTTCGAAAACTTTTGCACCAACTGAGGTTTGGAAGTGAATGTTTTAAAATCAAAATGTATGTCTTTTAATAAACACACGTCTTTTAAGGGCATTGTAACCATGAACCAACTACCTCTAGAACAAGTCGAAGCATTTAGTTATTTGGGCGTTAGCATCCAACATGATTTATGCTGGAACCAGCAGGTTGAGTTGTCAATGCTCAAGCACCGCCAGCTTGCCGGAGCATTGAGCCTGGAACATGCCAGGACCCTTACAAAACCAATTACTCCCGCTCTTTCAGTTTACAATAGTAAAGTGATTAGCTCTGCCCTCTACGGTGTTGTGATTTGGGGGTTTGAGAACCTAGGAAAAATGACTGTTTTTGAAAATAGGTTTCTAAGAAACATCATTAAACTGCCTCAGATTATCCCTATGAGCCCTCTTTTTTGTGATTTGGGAATGAGACCAATCGCTCTAATTGCTTCTCTGCGTCCAGTTTTATACTGGAGGCGGCTATGGTCAACCCCCAAATTGAATCTATTTGCTGCTGGGTTCATGGATGTAATCAAGAGTGATACCTTTCACAAAATCAAGTGGTTATCTAGAGTTGGTGGGATTCTCGTGGATTATGGTTTAAAAGCCGTGGGAGGACCCTCTCAATGCTAGGTTCCCCCCGAAAAAGGTTCTTAAGGGCTTGTACTGGGAATTTATGGCCTCCAAAGCTTTTAGGAACATTGCCCCACTTTCATTGGGGATTTTTCTCGACTTCAAAGACGAGGTAAACCGTGAAGCCTTCTGGGATGACATCACCAAACCTCTGGATAGAAAGCTCTATTTTCAACTCAGAATTGGTAGCTTACCAGTTAGAGCGTTCACATCCAGATGGTCAGGGGGGGAAAAGGTTGCCTGCCCCGGTTGCCCGGCATCATTGGAAACAATTAATCATATGCTTTTTAGGTGTCCTGCGTATGCTGTACCTCGGCAGGTATGGCTACGCCCAATGTGTAAGCTACTGGGCACCAGGAGTGGTATGCTAGCCACCAGAATAATTCGTACCAGTAACAATCCCCCTGTGTACATAGCTGTGGCAAAGTGCCTAGGTTGGGCGTGGGCAATCAGAAATAAATTGATGGTGGGGTAATCCTTTTCGATAAAGACCTATAAATCTGATGGTTAATTATGCACTTTAGTACCAGTGAATTGTGTTGTATATAGACAAAATGAATTTTAAGCTTCTGTATTTAAATTTTTTTTTTAATATCATAATGAATTTTATGTATCTTATGCTTTTATGACAACCGTCGAATAAAGCTTGCCTGACTTGATATCTGAAAGGTACAACAGTAACGTGTGTCAGTATCTTGATACCTGTCAGGTTTTCTCAAATTATCCCTATTCCTGAGGTTATACCTCCTTTCAGAGGGCTCCTTTTGACGAGACCTACCTCGGGATTGAGAATCTTTCTCTTTTGAATGTTGTTTATTATTTTCCCACTTTTTTTAGAATAGGTAGAATTGTTTTTTGTAAAGGCCTTTTCAGGACTTTCAGACAGTTGTGGTTTAAATGGTTTCCCACTCAAACTGTCTCTGCCTAATTCTTCATAGGATTTTCAATTATTCTGGCTAGTTCTTGTTGTTCTGTTACATCAAATTCCCTTAATTTATGGCGGATTGCCATTGATGCTGCTTCTTCTTTAATATTAGATAATATGGAGGCAAGATGGCGGTTTGTCTGGAACCGTAGTGCACACGCAAGCTCAGCGCTCCGATGACCGACACAGTGTGTACCGACAAAGCCTGCTGAAAATGATACGAAGGCTTAAACGTTGTTAAAAACCGATGCGAGGCAGAGATGCCAGAAGAGAAATGTCAAGAAGCAGGGAAGCCAGTTTACAACAGATTAGCTACTCTCGGCACGGTGATCGGCTTGGCGGTTATCCGCTACATACTGAAGACAATCCCTAAAGCGAGCAAAGGATTCAGCACCAGAAGCTACCTTGTGGGTTGTGCTGAAGAGAGAAGCGACGTGGACATGGCTCCCAAAATCGCCGCGGTGTCTGCAACGGCTGTGGCCTGGGCTAGAGCTGTGAGACTGGCACAGCGGGAGATCGCGGAGCGGGCCGGCAGGATAGATGGAGGAAGCGCAGATGAGGCTGTTCAGGCTGTTGTGACACCTGAAGCGTGGAGGAGCCACGGCCCGGAAGGGAAATCTGACCAGCCCATCGGTGGCGGATCTGCTGCGCAGGGCCCCAGAACGGCTTCCGGATGGTGATGGGAAGCGCAAGCCTGTAAACCCTGGCGAGCAGCAGACTGTGGAGCTGGGGAACAAAAGCCCTGGTGTGGGGGATACATATTCAGAAGGACTCATTGCTCCAAATACCCCTGAAGTATTGATACCAGTGACACCAAGAGAGCATATTAGGGAAGCTTCAACCCTTGTTCTCAGCGTCAGTGTTCCCCGGGTGGCAGACGTCAGAGAAAACGAAGGTATGCAACCACCTCCCTCCCTTACGATATGGAACAATGACACTGGCATAAGAGGTGAATGGGGGGGGGGCACTCAACATAACTGCTAGTAGCAATTCTAGAAGTAATGACCAAACGCGGTCTCCACAAAATTCGGCTTCAGATCTTCAAGCACCTCAAAACCCCCAATCTATGGTAGCAGGCCCCAGCACAGCTGTAAGTACCAGCAATACTGATGTTGCTGACTCGAATAAAATAAAATAAAATAAATATTGATATCAATGCAGACTTTGAGAAGGACCCTAGTGATTTTTTTTCCTTTTCCGAGGAAGCAGAGTGGTCTGATGATACTACGTCATGCTTGACAGACGAAAGTGTTAGTGGCGAGAAAGCAGAAGTAAAAGCTGCTAATGCTAGACCCAAAACGACTGAAGCAGAAAAAGAGACGTAACGGGGGGACAGACCTAGATTAGGACTATACCCCTACCAACCAACTCACGAGTCCCTCATGCTTGCCTAATCTTTCACAACAAACAGAGCACCCAGCACTCGCAGACCCACCGGCCACAACCCTTGATACTGTCCTTCAAGCAATCGCATCTCATCGCGAGGAGACCTCGCAGGACGGGCGCAAGGCACAGGCAGCCCTACGTAAAGTACAAGGGGTTGTGCGCAAACTGACCAAGACCTGTAACACTTTTGGGGATCGACTGAACAAGCTTGTATCTAGAATAGTATCTAATGAGTCAGGAATTACTTCGAACCAAGAACGGGTAGAATCGCATGAGGCTGAGTTGGCAGATGTCAGGTGGAAACTCGAGGAATTCGAAAATCGCCAGCCCAGAAATAACTTACGTATTTTGGGGTTCCCCGAGGCAGCGGAAGGAGAGGATATACGCTTATTTGTGGTGAATCTTTTTCTGGACTCATTGCCTGAGCTATCTAGTTGGAACTGGGATTTAGAGGTTCAGCGCGCCCATCGTATGCCATTCACTCTGAAGCTGCCAGCGAAACCCGGGGCATACCCCCGCGCTATCCTTGTATTTTTTTGGCAATTTTTTACTCCGCCAGGCAATTTTTGAGAAAGAAAGGCCTGAAGCGAAGCGCACTAGGAATGAGATTACCTACTTTGTGCGTCCTGATTTTTGCCATTCCACTGTCGAAAGACGGTGGAGGCTACGCCAGCTAATCAAGCCATTTCAGGATAAAAAGGCACAGGCCTATCTCAATAACCCGGCACGGCTTAAAGTAATCTATAGGGGCCAAATAAAATTTTTTATTTCTGAAATAAAAGCTAAAGAGTACCTTGATGGGCTAAGCTAAGCTAGGTCATCTTTTCTGAAATCTGAATAATGAGAAGAAAACATAAGAATGAAATAAAATGAATAGCTTGTAACATATCTAATCTATTGGTTGAGTCTCTCGGGGGGGGGGGGAGAGAAAACAATGAAGCCCAGTATCAGCATATGATATGAATAATTCGGTATTTGTAAGTGTATAAACCGAAAAATATTAGGTCGGGCTCTGAGCACTTGTTGCATGCTCATCACCACCAGACTCTAATAGAGTCTGTATGCCTCACTATGGGTGTGGGGAGGGAGGGGGGATGGGTGTGGGGAGGGAGGGAGGCGGAAGGGGAGGGGGAAGGGGGAGAATGGTGGTGGGAGGGCAAGGGGCTAAAACATACAAAAAAAGCAACTCCAATTTGAAAATGGAATTTAAAAATGATATAATTAACTTTGTAAAATTAACAAAAGATGCACAAAAGATCAACATATCTGGGCTGGGAAAAAAAATACCAATCTGGGATTACAGGCTCTAAGGAAACTGCCTAGCAAATTATAATGGAGAAGATAACAATATGTAAATGGAATGTGGCAGGGCTCAATGATAGAAATAAGCGTGCCCGCTTGAGCGGAATAATTAAGCAAAATTCGACTGACATAATCTGTCTCTAAGAGACTCACCTGCCATGGGATAAGAGGGATCTATTAAAAATTAGTGGATACAATCTGCTGGTCTGCTCCACACAAACATCGAATATTCGTGGTGTAGCTATTTTAGCCAAAATCTCCCTAGGAAAACCATACGTAAGGCAGCGGACACTCAGGGGAGATGGGTTATTGCAGAGCTGGCCCTGGGTATAACTATTTGCTCAGTCTATGGGTCAAACCAGGATGACCCTTACATTTTTGAAAGTCTAGAATTGGAACTTGCTACCTGGCCAGGATCGCTTGTATTTTGTGGGGATCTTAATATCTCTTTAGGGTCAGCATTTAGAAAACAGTGCCAACAAATGTATTCAGGCCGTAAACAAAGAGTATTTAATGCTATCAGTCAGCTTAGAGATAGCTGTGATCTTGTGGACATCTGGGATCATAAAAACCAACCCGATCCAGGATACACTTACTACTCACACCCCCACAATAAGTGTGTCAGAATAGACAAGGGACCTGTCTAATCAAGCAACAGTGTGTAAATGGCCGAAAATAATTTCCGATCACAATGCTTTAATTCTTACAATTGATCTAATTAGTTTTTACCAGACAACGCTCGAACTGGACTTTCGATAGGAAACTCTTGGTTAATAGAGACTACATAAGCTTAATAACTAACTGGGCGCAAGGATATTTCGATATAAACCGTTTTAGTGCTACTAGGGGGGTGGTTTGGGACTGTTTTAAAGCTACTCTTATGGGGAGACAATTAGTTATGTGGCCAGAATTAAAAAACAACATGACAATGAAAATCATTTACTGATGACAGAGCTAGCCAGAGCTGAGGAAGAACACGTTGCATCAATAGCTCGGGGAGAGGATGGGAAGCATACGATGCGCCGAATGCTGCTATTAAAAACAGATCTAAATAGCAGGCTTACACAGAAAGCGGCAGAAACCTATCGAGCACATCAAAGCAATATGTATGAGAATGGAGAGAGGGCCGGGAAACAACTTGCTCTACGCACTAGACAGGGGATTTCTTATAATATGATTACATCTATTAAATCAGAAGGCCATGAGTACACTAAACCAGCTGACATAGTTGAAGTATTTCAACAGTACTATCAAAAACGTTATCAAACGGATAGAATAATCGACACTGATGAAATTGGAATATTCCTAAGGGAATTTACAACTAGCACAGGATGGAATAGGGCCATAGATATCACAACGAAAGAAGATCTTAAGAAAGAAATCACCCTTGCAGAACTACAAACTGCTCTATCCTGCCTTGCCTCAGGGAAAGCAGCAGGCCCCGATAGAATCCTCATAGAGTTATATAAAATTCTAGGAGCACAAATACTGCCTTTCCTACTGGATCAGTTCATTGGTATAAAGGTAAACCCGCAGATCTTCCATCATCACACCGTCCAATTTCCCTTATCAACTCTGATTCAAAGCTATATGCTAAGATCTTGGCTAATCGGCTCGGTAGGTTGTTGAACGTCTGGTCTCCCCCTGGCAACATGGCTTTATTCCCGGCAAGGGTACCATGGACCACACTCGAAGAGCTATCTCACTC
This sequence comes from Lissotriton helveticus, assembly GCF_964261635.1. NCBI lineage: Eukaryota > Metazoa > Chordata > Amphibia > Caudata > Salamandridae > Lissotriton > Lissotriton helveticus. Next base: position 154,463,187 of record NC_136073.1, read on the forward strand.
TTTGATATCATGGCTGGGACGGGGGGGCCGGATATCGATGATCCTTCTCGATGCTGAGAAAGCCTTCGATCGGGTGTCGTGGGAATTTCTTTTGAGCAGAATAATCTTGGGCCCAGGCTTGTTAAGGCACTTAGAGCAATTTATCAAGAACCAACAGCTAAGCTTCAGGTAATGGGTATTAAATCCGGGATAATTAAGAAAACCAGAGGAACAAGGCAAGGCTGTCCTTGCTCCCCGATACTGTTTGCTATGTATATTAACCCCTCAATTGTGAAACTTTTACAGAGTCACGCAATAAAACCAGTTACGGTTGGTATATATGATACAAAAATACTCGCTAATGCTGACGACGTGGCAGCACTAACACCAAACCCGTCTGAAGCAATTGTGGAAATAGAGGCTATTACACAGACATTTGGTCGTTATTCCGGATACTCTATTAATAAGGACAAAACGATCATCTTATGTAGAGATAATATAGATTATGTTGATCCCAGAAAAGCAGAAACAGCAGTTTACCTTGGGGTATGTATAAGCACAAAGATCCAAAATATTTGTAAACTAAATTATGAACCTCTATTGACGAATATAAGAAAAGATTTGATGCGAGTCAATAGCCTACATTTGTCAATCATTGGTAGAGGAAACTTTCTAAAAATGAATATACTTCCCAGGGTATTCTATCTGTTCCGTGCCATACCTTTACTTATTGAGGACAATATTATTAAATCTCTTGAATCACAAATGGCTAACTTTATCTGGCAGTACGGAAAAATCAGGAGGTCTCTGAAATATTTATCGCTGCCACAAGATAGGGGTGGTCTAGCAATCCCTAATATGATGGTCTATCTATGGGCTTCCCTTTTCCAACAAATGGCTCCACTTTTTTACGCCTCGGATGACACTGAGAACACAGTGGGCATAGAAATACCATACATTTTTGAACTGTCAATTGGAGAGAAAGCCCGAGGGCTCTTGCTGAGACAACTAGAGCCAAGGTATTTAAAAACAATGAAATTCAAAGTCATCAGTATTGCATGGAAGGCATGGGGAAAGTCTCTAAATATATGGTAATCCATAAATTCAACAGGTATACTCCCTTGTGGCATTCCTCGCTATTACCTGGGCAGGCTAATGACAATATCGCTAAGAAATGGGAAAGCCTGGGGATTGTTACAGCATGGGACTTTTTGGGAGATGACCCAAATGTTGATTTTTAAACTTACAGAGAAACTTTGAGGTCTCTAATAATGACTACTTTAAATACATTCAAGTTAATGCTATTTTGAGTCTAAAAATTCCAAAAATTACACTAGAAAAAATCCCACTCCTAGAGACTATAAATAAGCACACAACCAGAATTGGAACAATATATGGTTTGCTTCTCGAAAAACTTCAAGACAGCCTTGAACATACGGAAGTATTATGGGCTGGTAAATTGGCTAACCCAAATGATGTTGATATGAGCCTACTATTAACATCACGCTTGCTCTTATCATCTAACCTAAAGGCCTAGCTATATAAAACCATCTATAATTTGTATTATACCCCTGCTAAGCTCCAAGCATGGGGTAAAAGGTTAAATGATGAATGTCCTAGGTGTGGACAGGGCCCAGCTACCCTAACACATATGTTTTATGAATGCAAAAAACAAGCATCTCTTAAGAAAATGCTATCTGAATTTTGGGAAGAGGTGTTTGGGCATCATGTGGTGGAATCACCCACCCTTTATATTCTTGGCTACGATAGTACTCTTGATTTAAACATAGAAGAGGAATCATGTGTGTTTATTGGTACAGCGGTTTATAGGATAATACTGGCAGCACACTGGAAAGATGTAGATCCACCGATCTTTCAAATGTGGTTAACTCACTTCCTAGGGGTATATAACCAGGAAAAAGCTATTTATGCTACTAGGGGTAGACATACTAGAATACGTGGTAGTAAGATCTGGTCCCCAATAGCAGCCTGGAGTACGACCACAAGAAGTGTATAAGATAAAATGTGCCCATTATAATATGTATTTTATTGAGTTGTTGGAATATAATGACTGTAATGTATTGGACTGTATATCTTTGCTATTTTGTATTAATTAGTAAAATCTTTCTTTTTATAAATTAGATACCTGTATGTTTCTTTATCTATCTGTATATGTATTAATTGGAGTTGCTTAATTAAAAAAATATATATATATTAGATAATATTATTGTTGAGACCTAGTCGAAATTTTTCAGTAACTTCATACCTAAATTCAGAGCAGGCTCGGCCCCGTATTCGTTTTGTATCTGTTTCAGGGTGTCAGGTATTACCGCCATAGATGGAGCAGTCTTCTAGATGTGGCGCTGTCCCCATTGGTAAACAGATTATTAGAATTGAATGTTTCTCATAAGGGCTGGTATTAGGAAATACCGCTTCGATTTGAGTAATCTTTTGAGCTATCCAGAACGGAATTTGTTCAGGTTTTGTGGGCATTTTACCCATGACTGCATATAAAGTCTGTGGTGTGATGTTTAGAGCATTCCCCTGGTGAGAGGTTTGTCTTGGAATGGCTATTATTGGTTGGATTGTGAAAGTCTGCATGACATATTGAACCAATTGTCTATACATTTTAATTAACTCTTTGAGTTGAGCGAGTAATTCTACATCTGTCATTTCTTCAATGTCAGGATGAGGTGTGTAGCCAGCTAAAACCGGCCATGTTGCTCCTGGTCTACCTAGTGGACCAAGCCTGGTAATGTTTTAGGGCACCTTTAAACCAGAGAGCATGCTTAAATTAGTGCCTTACCAAACTGTTGGCCGCCATGTAGTGTAGTTCCTATATCCCTGATAGGCTCTGCGCATTGGAGTAATATACACTATAGTTTTGACATAGGACTGAGGTCCGTATGTCTCTATCGAGTACATTAAACGTAATTACTTGTGTGTGCCAGATAACTCAGAGGTCACTAGAAACTTCTCGAATGAACAGGAAGGGATTTGTTTCTGACAATCGCATAAACATGACAACTGGGTTTTCCTTAGAATCGGAACAATCTCAGAATCGTGGAAACAATAGATAACCGTTTCACTCAGTCATTCGTGCATGCTTCGTTTCTAAAGAGTTACACAGAAATAGATAGATGGGCTTTTCAATAAAAAGGGTTTATTTCTCATGCAAGAGATATGAATTGCTACAATCGTAAGACAGAATGCAAAGTATAATACGTACAGCTTTAGCAGTAAGATGAAATAATACTGCAATAGCATGGCTTGTAGCTATGACATATTCATAAAAATACATACATAAATAACAGGCTAAAATACTCATCTGGTGCTTCTAAAATAATCCTACCCCAGTGTACCTAACCTAAGTGAAGTACGAGGGAAGAAGTAGGTGCTGTTTAGCTATAGTTTAGTTTAGCTGTAGTTGCCAAGATTTACCAAAAGTCCCTCTAGGTTCTAGTCCGCTCCATACCTTAGAATGAGTGAGGTTGGAATCTCTTTCCGGGTCTCGATCTCCAACACCCCGCAAGGGGAGTCAGAACACTGGAGCTGGATTCTCTGCGAGGAGAATGGCAGCGTCTGGTCAGTGCGTCAGTTGGTGACTTGACTTCCTTCCGAACTTGCTGTGGCGAGCCACGTCGTGCACCTAGGCAGTCGAACCGTGGACAGTGATTTACCATGGCAAGTGAAGGTATATTTATACCTGGAAGGTGTTTAGGAATGCCAGTATTGACGTAAAAGTCGGGCAAAAGACCATCATGAATGCACCCCTAAGGAACAGATGTTCATGCATAATAAATGAGTTCTTGGAGAAATCAATATCCAAACAAGGGGAAGTCCTAAAGGCTTCAGAGTCTGGTTTTCCAAGAACTCGTTGTGACGTAGATGAACGGATGTAGGTGGCCATGCCTGTTTTGGTTAGCATGAAGAATACAAAGCGCGAGGCTAGATGAGCCCGCCTTTAGGGCCCGGCCCCCCGGCCCACACCACGCCATTTCAGTGGCCCAGGTATCCGGCTGGCTGTCCTATGGGCAGGCAGCCTAGGAAGTGCTTCCGGTTCAGGGAGGGGTGACGCACGTCCGGTGGGGCCGTGGGGACAGAGGCCATGACCTATTTAGGTCTAGGTCACGGGCCACTCGGCCTCTTTCCCCGCCAGCACCGGACCTGCTCGCCCACTCACCTCGCCCCCTTTGTTAACCTTGCTTTAATCTGGTAACATTTCGACCCAGTAGCTTCCCCACTCCCGTAGTCTTGTCCCCTTCATCGCCGGGAATTACCGAGGAGGAGCGGAGTGTGGGCGATCCGAGGCGAGCTGAGGCGGAGAGAGCGCCGACCAATTCATCAGGTGAGGTGCCGGGGTTTGCCAAGGCTGCGGGCGGGCGCGGGTGTCCTGAGGCGAGGCTTTTGCCCCCCCCCCGCCCACTCCCTTTTTAACAGTACGCGGAGCGGAGGGCTTCGTGGGGGCCCGCGTGCGCTCGCAGCTGCCTTGAGCGAGGATAGCTGAGCTCCGGCACCGTCGCCTGGCGACGTGGTAGGTAGGGGGAGGGGGAGGGAGCTCAGGCGGCGCGGCGTGCAAGTGAGCTTGCCGGAAGCGGCCGTAGCCTTCACCATGCCGGCCAGAGGGCAGAGTCACAAGCGCAAGGACAAAGATCCGGAAATTGCGCAGTTGCTATCCCTTTTATTGAAAAAATTCAGTAACAAAGAGAGCAGCGAGGGGGAGGCTGAGGAGCTTCCTTCGGAGCCCGAGGGAGAGGCTCCGATCACGGTAGAGCGCCCGCGCAGGCAGGGGGTCCCGCCCAAAGCTGCGTTCCCACCTTTACCAAAGAAGCCTAGAGCGCAGAAACTAAGGGGTAAACGCGCGCAAAAAGAGAAGGGGGGCAATGGGGGCACAGGAGCGATCCTTCCACCTAGGGTTCCCTTGGAGCCGGTAATTACAATTGTCCCCCCCCTGGCTCCACAGCTGCCAGTAGTACCTCATTGCACACCATCTACACCGGTAGTGCCTCCTGCTACAGATGCGCCTGGGGGGATTTTGGACGAAATTCGGGGGGCCATAGCAGCGCTGGGATCTGCCCCGGTGGCACCTGGGAAGGCGGATGGGACTCCATTACAACCCGGGGGCGCGGGGTCTGGGGGCGCCTTGAGTGAAATTCTAAGCGCGTTAAAGGCCCTGACACAAGGACAGCCCCCTCTGGGTGGAGCAGGAGCATTGCCGAGTATAGCGGTCCCACCCCCCCCAGTACCAGCAGTAGCTTCTGTGACAGCGGCAGTCGCGCCGTGGGCCCCGGGAAGAACAGACGAGGGCCCCCTTGGCGAGATTAGGGAGCAACTAGCCTTGTTGGTTAAAGCGCATTCCTTGATTGGTCCGGCTGCGCATCCAGTGGTAGCAGCCCCTGCAAGCGCTCCCAGTTCTTCAGGAGGTAAGCCTGAAGGGGTGAATTCGGTGCCCGGAGGGGGGGCGATGGCCGGAGGAGGCCAGGGATATGTTCTATCTAAACCGGGCCGTTTGGCCATTCACGTATCTCCTGAAATGAGAGAGAAGATTTGGAAGGGAGAATTCGTGGATATATTTGCTTTGATCAGACCCAAAAGAGTTGAGGTGGAGAGCAAAGACAAGGAAGGAAAGGACAGCTCCTTTAGGGATAAGAGACCAAGGGTAGAGGAATCTATTACAAATTGGCTCTTTGGTTTCCAGGTGTTTATGACAGTGGTCATTGAGAAAAAAACGGAGTTAGCAGGGCCTTTGATATATTATATGCATAGGATTTTGAAGGCGCACACGACGCATGGTGGCACAGCTTGGCTGGATTACGATAGGGATTTCAGGTGGGAAAAGGTGCAGGACCCAGACATGGGTTGGGACCAGGTGGAGGTCAACGTGTGGCTAGAAAGTGTGAATGGCAGGTCAGGCGGATCCCAGAACAATAGGCAGCCCTTTCGGACTTCCTTGGGTGGGCCTGGAGAGAAGCGAGGGGCATGCTGGGCATTTAATAGGAAAGTGTGCACCTGGTCCGCCGAGAAGTGCAAATTCAAACACGCGTGTTCCTTTTGCGGGCACCCTTCCCATCCAGAATTCAAATGCATTAAAAAATCCAAGGAGCGGGGAGGAGGGGGCAAAGAGGCCAATCCCTCTCAGCCATAAGCTGCCCACTCCTGTGGACATTGGGAAACTGATTTTCTGGCTGAATCAGTACCCTGACCGGTCGGCAGCCAAATTGTTGTACTTTGGGTTTTGGGAAGGGTTCCGCATTCCGGCACAGTGTGTCCCCCCGGTCGGGTATTGCAATAACCTGTTGTCTGCAAGGACCCAGCCTGCAGTGGTGGAGTTGAAAGTGGAAAAAGAGCGCGGACTGGGGCGCGTGGTGGGTCCTTTTGGGGCCCCTCCACTCCCTGGTTTCGTGTGCTCTCCGCTGGGAGTGGTACCGAAGAAGGAGCCGGGGCAATTTAGAATGATTCACAATTTATCAGCTCCAAAAGGAGAGTCTGTGAACGATGCTATTGACCCGGCCCTTTGTTCGGTGACCTACTCTTCTTTCGACGTAGCTTTGAATAAAGTGAGGTCCCTAGGGCCCAACGCCATCATGGCCAAGACAGACATAGAATCAGCTTTTCGCCTGTTGCCTGTACACCCTGGGGATTATCATTTGTTGGGGTTCCAGCTGAACCAGCAGTTTTACTATGATAAGTGTATGCCTATGGGGTGCGCTGTCTCTTGCAGGTATTTCGAGACCTTTAGTTGCATGCTCCAATGGTTGTTCTCGCATAGGACAGGGTGCAAGGAGGTTGTCCATTATTTGGACGACTTCATGGTGATGGGACCAGCCGCTTCAACAGCATGTAAACAGGCGTTGGACCAACTGGTGGCCTTGTTCAGTGAGTTTAATATCCCTTTGGCTCCGGGCAAGACGGTGGGCCCGGCGACATGCATGACTTTCCTTGGTATTGAGATTGACACTGTGGTTGGGGAGTGCAGGTTGCCAGCTGACAAGGTGCAGGCTTTTTCCCAGGCCATAGATGCGGCCTTGGCGGGTCCAAAGGTAACGCTACATCAGTTACAGGTCTTGGTAGGGCAGCTGAACTTCGCACTCAGGATCATTCCTATGGGTCGCCCCTTCTCTAGATCTATTGCCAGGGCCATGGTAGGCCTAACTCAGAAGCATCACAGGGTGCGTCTCCGGGCAGAGGTGAGGGAGGATTTGAGGGTGTGGCGCGACTTCTTGGCGAACTTTAATGGCGCTGTTGTCTGGCCTTCCGCCCCGGTGAGTAACTCTGAGTTGGGACTATACACAGACGCTGCAGGCAGCATCGGTTTTGGGGCTATTCTTGGTCCTCAGTGGTGTGGGGCGGAATGGCCAGAAGAGTGGCACAAGAACGGATTGACGAAAAACGTAGCCTTTTTGGAGTTGTTTCCTATTCTAGTGGCGGTGTCCGTATGGGCAGAGCGCTTCAGGAATAGATCAGTGATATTTTGGTCAGACAACATGTCTGTGGTTGAGGCCATTAACCGGCAGGGGGCTACTTGTAAGAATGTACTGAGATTATTGAAACATCTGGTGTTGGCATGTTTGAAATTGAATTTGATGTTTAAGGCAGCACACATACCAGGTGTTGACAATCATGCTGCTGATGCTTTGTCTCGTTCCAAGCTACAGGATTTTCGGAGGTTCCATCCCGGAGCAGAGGACCAGATGACAGTGTTCCCACCATCACTGTGGAAGATTGGAGCCCCGCTTTAGCGGGGCTGGTGTGGTACTTTAAATTCTGGACTCATGTAATAAACTTTGTCGTAACATAACGATTTTTATATCAAAAGACCGAGAATGGCCAGTACGCTATGTACAAGCATTCTCGTTATGTTCCAGTAACCATTTCACCTCGAAATTGTCATTTTCGTTTTGAACCCTTGGCATCCATTTTGTGTACAGCAGCCATGTGGTGTGTTGCCCTTTACATAGGCTATAACACACAGCTAAATTCGATCCCAAAAAGCCACGTACACCTTGATTGACTTTTTCCTGACCTGGACCAGGTGAAGCCATTGCCCCAGGCCGAGCCTGTTTGGTCAGTTCCTCTCCCAGTGGCCGAGCAAGATAACATCAAGGCCCAACATGCCATAAACCTTTTCATCGCGCACGCACCCTGCCTATCTTACTTCCATCTGTCCCTGTTCCTGCCTCCACGAGCTATTTATGCCATGGGCTGTGATCTTACTGTTTTGGGGTTATCCGGCCTTGTCAGCTAAAGAATGTATTCATTATGTGGACATTGTTTATGGCCTGGACTTATCTTGAAAGTGGGTTTTGCATCTGTGTGCACGTTCTGGGAATGTATTTCAAATATGTGCCTAAGGCATAAAAAACTGTATAAAAGGACTGTGCGGAGTCCATGAAGGCAGGCTATCTCATTCAGTCGCTTTTAGGCGTGGCTGGGCGACGTAGCCTCACTGTTGTATGTAATAAAGATGTCTTTTCATATTTCAGATTCTCTGTCAATTCCTTTGCTGCTTTTTGAATGGACTACCTATTGGTAAGACCCCTCAGTAGGAGTATGTGGATTTTCTAGAACCACAAATGGCGCCCAACTCGCGGCTCGATCATCCAGTGGCTATCTGAGGATTAACTGTGTCAGAGGATGGACAACTGCTGGGGAAGGCAAGACAGAAATCTACAAAAAAGGTACTCTGTGCACAGAGGTTCTGGGGGATTCTCTGTCTTTGCGGCTCAGTATGTTTTTGATTTTTTCTGACTCAGAATCTCCAAAAGATGCCACTCTTGATTGAGAAACCCTTTCTTTTTGGCGTAAGTGTTTTTTTAAGAAAAGAGACTGTTAGTGCAGTTGGGAATTGGCAGTTAGAATTTGGACAACTATTTGTTTGCTATAGCTTTGATAGGTTTGTATAGGTTTGGATATGCGAATTGCAATTTGTGTAGGCGGATATGAAGAGACTTTTCTCCATCTGCTCCAGTTGAAGTATTTGTGGGTCGCGCCCATTCTTTAGTTTTGTGGGTCGCTCCCATTACTTAGTTCTTTGGTACTTTGGAAGTATCTGTGGGTCGCGCCCATTATTGCGCTTAAGATTATTTGAACATTGCAATTTTCAATAACCAAGGGTTTTGTAAATTTACAAATGTATCGATAGAGATAACCCCTTGAAGTTTAGAAGCTAGATTAGTGGGATATAGGATGCCTGATCTTAGCATTTTTGGAGATTTGTGTTGGCCAACTTTGGTATACGTTTGAATTTGCCGGCTTCCATTAGGGAATATCTAAATAGGTTTAGATATACAAACATATTTCTTCCTTGGTGATTTTGTATCCCCAGGGAATTAAAATATGACATAATGCAAAACAAGGATCCTTTGCTCTGGGCAATTTTACATGCAAAACGATTTTTGGTGTTCTGCCACCTAAAGCTAGTGTATTGAGTGTATTTTTGGTTTCTTGCACATACAGTGGTCTGTTGCGCTGTTTATGCAGTCTTTTCGAAAACTATTGAGAAGTGTTCCTTGTAAATATGGTTACAGCTACGTACAGTCTGGACTGTCCTGTTTTCGTCCTGAGTGTTGAATTGTGAGTTTAAATATGTGTTTAAATGTGTGTTTAAAATGTGTGTTTAAATGTCTATTTTGTTTGTGGGTTTTGTTGTAAATTGCGACAACGCTATTTACAAGAAATGGTTAGAGCGCGCTGTATTGTGTGTCTTGAATGTTTCAACACTTTCTGTTTCTGTTTGAAATGAGCTCATGTGTGTATTAAGAGTTTCTTGATGTTCTTCGGTTTGTTGAGTGAAATGTTGGATTAATTTATATGAGGTCGAAAATTACATGAACATGAAGCAGTTTACCATGCGACATGCTAAAATCGCTATATGTTGCTATTTAATTTATAAATTAAGCAAAACGCATATGTGCAAAATGTTAAAGGATTGAAACTAGATAAAGTTAAAATTCACATTCACTAGGAATATGAAGGGCCTCAAAAATAATTGTGCCTTCGGTAGCAAAACGAATTTGTAGCGGTTTTTGAAAGGCAAACATTTCAGCTAAAGTACATTTTTCCTTGCCAGATTTAAATGCATCTTTTTGCACGTGCATTTTTAAACCGTTTTCAGTAAAACTAAAAGCGTGCTCAGGTTTCAGTATTTCTTTCAGGTTTTCAGCCTTTCCTGCCTTAAGGCAGCAGATGTTGTTTTTCGAGGGCCGTACATTGCATTGGAACGTTTTTAGCACAGTTGGATCTTTTTAATTTTAGATTAGTGTTTTAGAGGGTTACAAAATAAGGTTCTGTGTATCACTAGAAAACATCCAAATGTGGTTTTATTCTCTTTAAGCAATTTTTAAAAAGTATATTTTTTGGTTCTTATGCTAAATACTGATGGCCTTTTAAAAAGTGGCGCAGAAATGTGACGCAGGAAAATGTCATGTTTAAAGTTAAGCTTTTGCGCTTCGGCGCATAAATGGATTCATCTAAAATGATAGGCAAGGGACGCAACTCACCTTTATATGTGGAATTCTCATAAAAAGATAATTGGTTTCTTTGAAAGAAAAATTATTCAATATGAACAAAATTATCTGAAAAAAAATAAGTGCTTTTTAATATCGTTTTTTGATATTTATAAAGCTTAGTACTCATGCTATGACTCCCTAGCATTAAAATTTGATTTAAGTTATGTGTTACTGAATAATTAGGTAATTTGCATGTTGGTTTTCGCTTGGCGCAGGCGTAAAACATTTTTTTTCTAGGATTTACTTGAGAGATGCCCAATGTTCAACCTCTGTAATGTGTAAAGGACATTCTGAGGATGATTAATATGCAAAGCAATCATAGGATATTAACTTTTAAGTTCCCTGAATGCCAAAGTCGAAAATGGGTAAATTAGACTATTTAAAGAGGCATTCTTGCCATTAGAGTAACTTTTACAGTGTCTTAAGCTTTAGTAAATACATACATTTAGGTATCATATAAGTTTGCCAGTTATTCTTATTTGGGGTGCTATGCTGCCTCAGTGAGCCAATGTGAATGATGCACAGGTTTTGTTTAATATCAGGATTGAAGGTTCTAGCCTTGGCAGGGCCTACTTGGACATTCATGTTTAGGGTTGGTGAAAAGGGGTATCTTTGCATAGGGTGGTAACAAGCAGTTGTTTTAAGCTGGTATGCTGTGTTGTTGTGCTCAGCAAATTCTTCACAGTGAATGTTTTAAAAATTCTAAGAATAAGTGACTTTTAACGTTTTAAAGAAGTCATTTATAACATGTGTTTTTCAATAGGGTTGATTATTGGAGGGTTAAAAAGAGTGGGACAGTTTTTGCATTTGTCAGCTCCAGGGACGAATAGGAGGATGGTCAAGGAACGCACGAAGTATGTCAGGCAGAGTTTGACCTGAAGGTCAGTGAGGTGGGGGTTAGGAGTAAGTGAAACCAGATGTTCTGCTGAGGGCCTTTCGGACCTCAGGGCATTTTGGCGCAGGGGATGTAGAGTGTCTGTGAATGAGTTCTGCTTTTTGAGAAGTTGGAATTAGTATGTTTTTGGAAGATGGTTAATTACAGTTGGTATTTTGTATGTTATGGCAAGTCAGCAGTATGTTGAAAAGAGATGGGTTTTTATTATGACTTCTTTGCAAGGAAATGTTCGTGTTTTTTCATGATTTAGCATTTTCCCCTTTATGAATCGTCCCTGCTGGTCGACACTGTAAGTTTTATTTGACAGTTCAATCTCCAGTGCTGGTGATGATCTGTCAAAAGGGTGGGAGTAAGCGAGAGTGTAAATTTTGAGATTAAATGAAAGTGTGCAATTTTGATTTTTGATTCTAAACCTGGCAAATTAAGCAGGCCTGCATTGATGGGTTTTGGGCTGCATGAATACATGCGTCACTGCTTAAGTTATTGTGATTTGTCCATGCCTTTTTGTGCTTGCTATACTGCATGTATATTTGATGGCTTGGTATATGTTGGCTGTGTTTTATGTTGCTACTTAAGAAATTATTACAAGTTTGCCTTTATTGCAAGGAGGCATGTATGACGATATGTGTCACTTTTACAATAATTGGGTAAAATTTGTATTGACACTAAATTTCACAGACATGATGTTTGCATGCTGTTGACACGAATAGACAAACACCTCACCAGTGTAAGTCAAAATTTGGCCATAATAGTATTGAAGTAAAATAAAAGAGATATACATGAGTCATGATATTGCCCTCTCCCTTATGGACCAGGTAATTCTAAATTTATGTATCCTTGATTGGACCTAAGGATGAAATTATGGATTTGTGGCTCTTGTTAAAGGTGACCTAAACGTTTCATTTTTTTCCCTGCAGAAGGAACTGGACCATTAACTGACATTACCGTATATGGTGTAAGGGCGTGGTAGAGTCCAAATTTCTGCACTATTTGTGACTTTTGTGTCCATGTTTTTTGGTATTATGTCACAAACTTGACTATCACCCAAGAATTTTGTTCTTCCTATAGATTTTTCTTTTGTTGTTTCTCCCCTGACCGATGCCGCATCATGCTTAGTTATTGGGGATTTTAGTTGTGTCCTATTTTCATTTCCTTTTTCCATATTCCTTTCACCAGTCAGCCCATTTATTATTATGGGTGTATTGTTTATGTGCACACTTTTAGACTAGAGTGATGTATCAGGGATCCCCCATGTTATGTAAAAAGTTTTTTTCAGACTGATCGTCGGGGTAGTGACAGGCTGGTTAACTGACCCAATGTTATAGTAAGACACGTTTTCCATCTCAATAGGAGATATCTTAAGCTTACCTTTTTAACATGACTTATTTTAATTCCTCAGTTCTCTTTTATTCCTGCTGCTTTAATTTGTGGTGGGATCAGATGTGTTTTAATCATGCAAATAGCGGGACTCTCCAGTTCTGGTCTTGTTGTCTGCACATTTGATCATTAGCCTTTGTATTGCATAGTGCACTTAATGCACATTTTTAAAGAGACTTTTCTTCATGTCCTCGATATTCTGTATTATGTCATTCCTCTATTTGAGATGTTCTAGATAAGGAATTTAGGAGCACTTAATCATTGAGGAAAATATGTATTTGCACCATTAGACAATGCCACGATATGTAAAAACATCCATTTAGATAGAATTTTCATGTAGTTATTTACCCTTAGATGATGAAGGATATGCTCTCACACGAAAACCCAATTGAAAAGCCCAGAGACACCGTTTGCCTACTGCCTTTATGTTTGAAATTGCTTTTTGAAAATGACAGGGCATTCTAGACCAACATTGTCCCATGGCGCGTGGCCACTCCTTTGCAGATTGCAGGCCACTTGCTTTCAGTCCCCTTGTCAAAACCCATGAACTGTTTTTTGTGCTTGATTTGAAGGAAACTAACAGTTGTCACATTTCCTATATCACTAGGTTCTGCGGGAATCTTCCAGAGTCAAAGGAAGAGTGATACCCTGCAGACCTGTGATCGAGACTAAGCACACTCTCCATCAGTGACAGATGAAAGACAGATTTCTTGGCCCTACAATTCCTGCAACCAAGTAGTGTGACAGCAATCATTAGTGTGACAGCGATCATCAGCGTGCCCCCAATGGTACCTCCCAAGCAAGCCATTTGTTTCATCAGAAGGCGTTGTAAACAGAAAAAGAAAAGAGGAGCTGGTTTCAAAGATGCGAAGGATCCCTGTTGTTGATGGCAGGGCTGTCATCCAGTTTGTTCAGTTTGTTCAACTGTCATGTGCTTGAACCTCTGACAGCGCGTGGTCCCCTGATCCCCTTGGCCTGAGTTTTTGGCCCCCCACACACCTCTTTTCCCTTTGCTCCAATGGAAAGGCAGTGCACCCAAGGATCCACGTTTGGAAAAAGGCACTACATTCTGGTTCCCATGAGAGAGCAGCTTGAGCGTCCTCTGACACTCTGATGAGTGTTGGAGTCTGAAAGTGCTGCTGATCTTGCTGGGTTGTTTCTCAGTAGTGCTTGGATCTGCATGAAATGCTTTGTGCCCTTGATCAATGAAGGGTGCATAATCTGTAGTATCTGCCACGAAGAAGAGACACTGGTGCACTGCCTTGAGACATTGAGACTTTGTAATTGAGCTATGAGTGTTTGCCAGGAGGGCACTCCAACGGATACTGAGTCACGAAGAGCCTGAATGGAGAGGCCCAACGCGAAGAAGACACTGGAAGTGGATTTGATGGACAATAGAAGCCTACCAGCAGAGGCTTTGACGGACTCTGGGTATTTTCTGTGAGCTTGTATAGAATTGGAGTTTGGAAACTAATTTTTGCAGCTTTGCTAGCATTATTTTAAAGTACTATTCCCTTGAGTAGAAGCAGAATAACGTCCATTTTTTGTGAAAGAGTATTCCCTTTTCACCTCAGAGCATTAATGAGAGTCACCACTGTTTCACTTGAACATATAATGAATTACAGAAATGCATGAGAAGACCTAAAATGTACTAGATAATTTTAGGATTTACGCTTGCTTAGGGTTGTGGAAAATTATGATTAATTTGTAATAGCGGTCACTACTTTGTTCTTATGTTCCTAATGACGCGTTTTCTAGTGTGTTTTAAGCAGGCATTGTCTTTTATGGGTGGGATTGTTTTTGCTGCCCAAATCACATCTGCACCCACCTCCCAAACCTATGTCTTTTCCTACTTCTACTTCTTTTCATCTTTCCAGATGTTACCCGAACACGGATAGTTAGGAGATCAGAGTTTACTGATAAATCCCTTTTGTACCGTTTACATCAACACCAGTTAGTAGTTGAACATCACTTATTGTTGGGTGTGTGGTCTTGTACCACATACTACAGATAGAGGCACTCCCTATTTTTGTCCTGCCATATATGGCCTTTGTGCTACTGCGTGTGTAGGGAGACCTGTCCCGAGAGAGTCGCTAGGTAATAGGATTACGCTTCAGTAACATCTTGAGGATTTTTTATAAAATATAGATCTGGACCCAGACTAGCGTGAGTATAGGTTATTGCCTATGTAAGGGCAAAAGGTGCGTCTGTGGTACTTTAAATTCTGGACTCATGTAATAAACTTTGTCGTAACATAACGATTTTTATATCAAAAGACCGAGAATGGCCAGTACACTATGTACAAGCATTTTCGTTATGTTCCAGTAACCATTTCACCTCGAAATTGTCATTTTCGTTTTGAACCCTTGGCATCCATTTTGTGTACAGCAGCCATGTGGTGTGTTGCCCTTTACATAGGCTATAACACACAGCTAAATTCGATCCCAAAAAGCCACGTACACCTTGATTGACTTTTTCCTGACCTGGACCAGGTGAAGCCATTGCCCCAGGCCGAGCCTGTTTGGTCAGTTCCTCTCCCAGTGGCCGAGCAAGATAACATCAAGGCCCAACATGCCATAAACCTTTTCATCGCGCACGCACCCTGCCTATCTTACTTCCATCTGTCCCTGTTCCTGCCTCCACGAGCTATTTATGCCATGGGCTGTGATCTTACTGTTTTGGGGTTATCCGGCCTTGTCAGCTAAAGAATGTATTCATTATGTGGACATTGTTTATGGCCTGGACTTATCTTGAAAGTGGGTTTTGCATCTGTGTGCACGTTCTGGGAATGTATTTCAAATATGTGCCTAAGGCATAAAAAACTGTATAAAAGGACTGTGCGGAGTCCATGAAGGCAGGCTATCTCATTCAGTCGCTTTTAGGCGTGGCTGGGCGACGTAGCCTCACTGTTGTATGTAATAAAGATGTCTTTTCATATTTCAGATTCTCTGTCAATTCCTTTGCTGCTTTTTGAATGGACTACCTATTGGTAAGACCCCTGAGTAGGAGTATGTGGATTTTCTAGAACCGCACTGGTAGGTGCCTCATTGAGTGACCGCACTCGGAAAGCATATCAGCAGAGTTTTTTGTATTACAGGTCATTGGTACAAAAGGCTGGTTTCTCATGTTGGCACACTGATCAGGCAATGTTTCACTTTCTGCAGCAAATTAGTGATCAGGGCAGGTCACTTTCGTACGCTAGGACTCATGTAACTTCCGTGGGGTTTTTCGCCAGATTAGCAGGCCTGTACGATCCTGGGACGTCTTATGTAGTCAAAAGAGCCTTAACGGGGTGGGCCAGGAGGGAAGGCCCCAAGCGAGACAGCAGACGGCCTTTAGATGTTGGGACCTTACAAGTCATGCTGAGCGCCCTCCCTAGACTATGCACCTCTACTTTTGAGGGCACGCTATTTGCAGCAGTATTCTCCCTAGCCTTTTATGGTGCATTCCGCCTGGGGGAGATTGTGGGAACATCTCGCAGCGACCACTGTGGGGGCTGCAGTTTGGGGATACCAGTGTTAGAGCGGGGTCTTTGGAAGTAATCCTGAGAAAATCTAAAACCGATCAGTTGGGGAAAGGGGCAGTGATTCAGTTGCGCCCTGCGCCGGAGGCGCCTATTTGCCCGGTCGCGTGTATGCAGGCATATCTAGCCATCCGCCCCGGGGGGAGGAGTCAAGCCTTGTTCATTCATGAGGGGGGGGATTGTGTGTCACAGTACCAGTTCAAGGCAGTGCTGCGGATGGTCTTGGTAGATCTGGACTTGGGGGACTCTGGTTATTCATCCCATTCATTCAGGATAGGGGCTGCCACTTTGGCAGCAGGAGCGGGTTTGTCATCCAAGGCAGTGAAGAAGGTGGGCCGTTGGTCGTCCGACTGCTTTAGACGATACATGAGGCCTGAATTACTTTGACTTCATGCAATGCCATGCCCATGCCTGACTTTTCTATTTCTTCTCCGATTACTAGTATGCCTGGGAAGGTGGTGTGGGTATTGGGACACTCGATTGTTCGGCGAGCAGCGGTCCGATTGCAGCAGCGGCGAGTGCGGAAACCACCTGGGCTGTAAGGGACAGAATTTTTGTGGCACGGTGTGGGAGGAATGCGTATCCGGCACCTGCGGCGACTTGTGGAAGACATCAGAGCACGTGAGGGGCAGAAGTCCCCCGCATTGATCATCATCCACCTGGGCGGCAATGACATGGTTGACAGGGGCCGCCTGGCAGTCAAAGAAGCACTGCTCACAGAATTTGCTTGACTTGGGCGGACCTTCCCCCAGGCCAGGATAACATGGTCTTGCATGATCCCGCGACGATGGTGGGGCGATGGAATCCGGGCTTATCCGCTAAATGTGTCAGTGAGACGTCTCAACGGGGAACTGGCAAAGATGTGCTCAGGAAAGGGCCGCTTGCTACATCTCTCACACAAGATGATCTCAGGACCTAATATGTTTCACCATGATGGAGTACATTTATCTGATACTGGTATGGACACATGGATTAAAGGGATTTGGTCATTTGTGCTGAACTTGGCTGCAGGGGGGAAGGGCGACGGACCTTTGGGCCCTAGTCTCCCTTGTGGCGGAAAAGAGACATTTGACCACTGATAGACTTACAAAATGGAGGGGAGTCCGCCTTGCGCACTCCCTATGCCAGCACTGAGGGGAGAGAGGGTAAGCTCTCCGCAGGGGGATGGAGACCACTGGCTGGGGAGGCAAGGGCGTCAGGTACGAGCCTCCCAGGCAGCCTGGTGGACGAGAGGTGGGGCCCTGGAAATGGCGGACAAGGACCCGAGGGCTGGGGCCCATCGCTCAGAGGCGCAGGTGGGTTGCACCTGGCGCGGGCATCTCTACCTGAGGGGATGCGAACCTGAGGGCCCCTTGGTGCTGGGGGAATCAAGAAGTTATGAGCAAGTGCAAGATAAAATGTGTAATAAAAGTTGAGAAGATGAGTTATAATAACGAGAAATGTTGCTCATAATTTGATAAATGTTTAATAATCTATATGTCATGTTTATGAATTTGTGATTAAACATGGCCTTTTTTACACCCACCATTTGCTCCAAGTGCATTGATTGGTGGGGAGGCGGGTGTGGAGCATGCTGGGGGATCCGGGCCCTATACAAAGGGCGAGGCTAGATGAGCCCACCTTTAGGGCCTGGCCCCCCGGCCCACACCACGCCATTTCAGTGGCCCAGGTATCCGGCTGGCTGTCCTATGGGCAGGCAGCCTAGGAAGTGCTTCCGGTTCAGGGAGGGGTGACGCACGTCCGGTGGGGGCGTGGGGACAGAGGCCATGACCTATTTAGGTCTAGGTCACGGGCCACTCGGCCTCTTTCCCCGCCAGCACCGGACCTGCTCGCCCACTCACCTCGCCCCCTTTGTTAACCTTGCTTTAATCTCCCGCCCACCCGTCCCCTTAAGGCAGTGAGTTGAAGGTGTGTGTTGCGGAAAAGAGACATTTGACCACTGATAGACTTACAAAATGGAGGGGAGTCCGCCTTGCGCACTCCCTATGCCAGCACTGAGGGGAGAGAGGGTAAGCTCTCCGCAGGGGGATGGAGACCACTGGCTGGGTAGGCAAGGGCGTCAGGTACGAGCCTCCCAGGCAGCCTGGTGGACGAGAGGTGGGGCCCTGGAAATGGCGGACAAGGACCCGAGGGCTGGGGCCCATCGCTCAGAGGCGCAGGTGGGTTGCACCTGGCGCGGGCATCTCTACCTGAGGGGATGCGAACCTGAGGGCCCCTTGGTGCTGGGGGAATCAAGAAGTTATGAGCAAGTGCAAGATAAAATGTGTAATAAAAGTTGAGAAGATGAGTTATAATAACGAGAAATGTTGCTCATAATGTGATAAATGTTTAATAATCTATATGTCATGTTTATGAATTTGTGATTAAACATGGCCTTTTTTACACCCACCATTTGCTCCAAGTGCATTGATTGGTGGGGAGGCGGGTGTGGAGCATGCTGGGGGATCCGGGCCCTATGCCTAAAGAAGGGCTGGATTTCTATGTCCAAATAAGGGCAATGTGAATTGTACCTATATAAGGGCATAAAACGGGAAATCTATATACGAAATCTAAATCGACACACAACAGGGGAACTGGTGGCAAAAAATAAGAGGGACTGGCATAGGGGAATGCAATTCAGTCACGTGAGGGTGCAAGGGGAAACCTTGTTCATTTCTATTTCCACATCTAAGACCGATCAGGAGTGTAGAGGGGACGGGTTGGTATTGCAAAGGGCATGGGGGAGTGTTTGATGCCCCTTCTCTAATATGGAGGCATTCCTGGCACAAAGACCAAGGGGCGCGGGGACCGTTACTAATGCATGATGATGGAACCCCCGCTCACTACATTTCAACTCTGGAGGGTCATGGGTGTGGCCATCAAGGCAGCCGGTTTGGACACAGTCAGTTTTGGGACTTACTCATACAGGATTGGGGCTGCCACCCAGGAAGCTGCCAGGGTTTTTCCGGGAGCGCGGTGCAGAGGATTGCTAGATGGCCCTCAGACTGTTACAAGCGCTATGTGCGGCTGTATATGCTCTAATGTTGGTTTTGTGTCACTCACTGTAGTTTTTCTCTTTCTGATTGACTTGCAGTTTCCTTATCATGTCCGGCAGGAGGGTAGCTTGCATCGGTTTGTCGTTTGTCAGCGCATGCTGGACCCCAGGTACCCACCTGGGTGCGAAAAGAAATGGAAGTGTGGATTATTGGTCACTCATATGTGAGCAGGTTGAGGCAATTTTTCTTTTAAGGCAACTATGCACACAGAGCAGGTCAGGACGGTTTTAATGTCTCTTTTCATGGTCAGGTAGGGCTACGCCATGAGCAGCTTAGAGGTATGTTGTTTAGGTTGCTGGGCAAGACCTGTGTACCCCCTGCAGCGATTATCTTGCATATAGGGGGTAATGACTTGATGCATCTAGGCAGGAAAGGCGTAGTAGAAGCCCTGATTACAGAGGTGGGGTGGTTGGCAAGGAGAGGCCCCCAAGCAGTGCTGGCCTGGTCACACATGGTCTCCAGATTTCAGTGGAAAGGGGGTGAGTGTCTGGGCCCTGAATCATTCAGTTAAAAGGATGAACAGGGTTGACAGCTTATTCCAATCCCCGACGCTTCAGACAAAGGAGCATGGGTGAAATTGTGGGGAGACGTTTTTCCTACAGGATGGCGTGCACCTCTCCAAGCAAGGTAATGAGTTTTTCCTGGAGAATTTACTTGCCTGGCTAGTAGGGGAGGGAGTGCGTTGTGTGTTTGTACGTGGATTGTCTGTCGATCACCCCCCACCGTGCAGAGGGGGTCCCGGCTGTGTGCACGCTCTCACCCCCGACCCGTCGTAAAGGCCATGGAGAGTCCCCTGCCGGAGGGCCAGTCCCTCCTCAGTCTGTGTGCTTCAGGCCTGAAGAAGGCTGCCATTTACATTTACATTTACATTGTTAGGCTCATGGCTAGTGCCAACTGTAAAGTGTCAGCGTCGCTCTTCAAGCTATTCCTTGCCCTGTCCCCGGCTCAGAAGCCCAGCAGCAGGCAATCCCTGCTGGGCCTGCCCTGGCTGCAGGAGCGGGGACTAAGGGAGAGCAGGGTCGTGCAGAAATGCGTGGCTTTGCAGGCAGCTGCGGCCTCCCACCTTCACCCTGTGACTTTTCTCTTCCAGACCAGCAGGAGCTTTGCAGCCGTCATCCAGGTGCTGGACGGCAAGCTGCGGTGAGTACTGTACGGCTGCCTACTCTGTTTAACAGCTTTAATTTAAAATGCGGGTGTCTGTGTGGGTTATACATACTTGGGATGTGCGAGGTGCAACTCTTGTTTAACAGTTGCTGCAGTACTTTAAGAACGTGGTATTGTTGTGGAATAAATAACAATAAGAAGCAAGTTACTCATAGAAAAACCAAAGGGGATGATGGACGGAGCGTTGACAATACAAACACTCACCCCCAGTCAACTGATCTGGGTTTAATCCATCACCGTTCTTTAGCTCACTCCGCCACCCCAGTTCAGACATGGCCATATGCAAATCAGTCTGACCCTGTGCCTCATGGGAACAGTCCAGCCCGAACTGCCAAGCCATGTCTTCCCTGGACCGGAACCAAGCTTCCCAGTACCGGTTTCTGGCATTACAGCCGTCTTCAGCCGGGCTTACTTGAATCCAGTGGCAAAGTGAGCAAGGGACTCACGTCTGAGCATACCCTGCCAACTTAGGGCGAACAAAGAAAAACCAAAGGGGATGATGGACGGAGCGTTGACAATACAAACACTCACCCCCAGTCAACTGATCTGGGTTTAATCCATCACCGTTCTTTAGCTCACTCCGCCACCCCAGTTCAGACATGGCCATATGCAAATCAGTCTGACCCTGTGCCTCATGGGAACAGTCCAGCCCGAACTGCCAAGCCATGTCTTCCCTGAACCGGAACCAAGCTTCCCAGGACCGGTTTCTGGCATTACAGCCGTCTTCAGCCAGGCTTGCTTGAATCCAGTGGCAAAGTGAGCAAGGGACTCACGTCTGAGCATACCCTGCCAACTTAGGGCGAACAAAGAAAAACCAAAGGGGATGATGGACGGAGCGTTGACAATACAAACACTCACCCCCAGTCAACTGATCTGGGTTTAATCCATCACCGTTCTTTAGCTCACTCCGCCACCCCAGTTCAGACATGGCCATATGCAAATCAGTCTGACTCTGTGCCTCATGGGAACAGTCCAGCCCGAACTGCCAAGCCATGTCTTCTCTGGACCGGAACCAAGCTTCCCAGGACCGGTTTCTGGCATTACAGCCGTCTTCAGCCGGGCTTGCTTGAATCCAGTGGCAAAGTGAGCAAGGGACTCACGTCTGAGCATACCCTGCCAACTTAGGGCGAACAAAGAAAAACCAAACTGAAATGCCAGAAACCGGTCCTCTGTAGCTTGTTTCCGGTCCAGGGAAGGCATGGCTTGGCAGTTCGGGCTGGACTGTTCCCATGAGGCACAGGGTCAGACTGATTTGCATATGGCCATGTCTGAACTGGGGTGGCAGAGTGTGCTAAAGAACGGTGATGGATTAAACCCAGATCAGTTGACTGGGGGGTGAGTGCTTGTATTGTCAACGCTCCGTCCATCATTTCCTTTGGTTTTGCAAGTTACTCATAGCCAGGCGTGACAAGTTTTAAATGTATTTGCCTTCCTGCCGAATCCTATTGTTCATTAATATATGTAATAAATGAAGACATTTTCTGTGAGATTGCAGAAGTAAAGTGTGCTTTGTATTACATTTGTTAACACTGGAGTATGAATTATTGTGTGGACCACGTTTGAAACAGAGTTAGTGCCTGATTGAGAGCCGTGGAAAACTGTGACCCGAGCCAACATCTCTTTGTTGACAGAGCAATGATAAGTGGTCTATTGACTGCGATAAAACAGGCGCCCTTGCTTTCTTTTCGGCAGACAAATATGCTGGAATTCAAGGGGGTGGAATAACCTTGTAGCTACTGTGACATGTGGATTTCGGTGCAGAAAACACACAAATCTGCGAATGCCTTTTTTTTTATTTCAAAAGTTTTTATTAGAAGAAGTTTTTACAAACAGTACAGAGTAAGCCGATCGAAGGCAACACTGGTAAATGTAAACATACGTATCAGTATTCTATTCCTCATTACCAAGAGAAATCTCAGGGTCTATCACATCTGGAAAAATTCAAAATTCTGAGATGTCATATTTTTTAGGTGTGATATAAGTAGACTTCCCGGAGTCAGGCCCTCGACAGAGAAGGGCTGGAGGAATCTATGAACCTATGTTCTTTATAAACACCAGCGCAATTTTTCTTGGTTTGGCAGAAAATGTCCATGAGTAGGTAAAATACATTAAAAACTGATATGGAAGCCGCAGTCAATGTTGCCTCAAAGTTACCTTAAGAAATGAAAGGCAATATTTCCCTCCATGTGTTCCCATACCTGGCGTGTCACGCAGTTGGGTGCTTACTTTCCCTCCATGTTAAAGAACAGTAGATATTTGAGCACCCATGCTAATGTGCTGCATAACTAAGTACATATAAGGTCCCAAAGGCGAGACCGATTGCATTGCAAATGCCTGTTTTAATTGATGTTATTACCAATTTGCAATCCTTTATAACGCTTATCTAAAGGGGGTGGGGGCAACAGGAAAGAATAGAGACAGATAATACTGACAAAGAAAGCAGCCAGGAAGTAGTGACACAATGGGTTGATTCTCAACACTTTCAAGACAATTGGGGGTTCATGCCCTTTTGTAAAGTTCAAGACCTCCAGGTTAATGGCAGGGTTTTCACCTTACCGGTTGAGGCCGGTTTAGGAAGGTGAAAGGAAATTTGGGACCGATTCTATGTATAAGATATAACCTATTTTTTTTTTATTATTATTAATGGAGAGTAGGCAAGCGGGATGCTTGTCAGTCACTATGGTGATATCCTAATTCATTATTTAATTAATTAATTAAGTGGGCTATTTCTTGCAATTTTTTCGTTGTTAACGATCGATGACCTTGTAATGCATGTTATATTATTGCTAAGTGTAATTACTTGTTGTCTTTATTTTTTTTTAATTCCGAAGTTCCGAAAATGATTAAAAAATACTTTACTTTCGCTAGATGTGGGGGGCTACCCTGGGGAGGGGTCACGTCCGAGAAAATAACGAGGATCAGATTGAAACAAGAGAGGTGGACTTCTTGGATGACGCAGTCACTGGCAGAGGCGCAACTAGAGCCAAATTTCGCCGGGGGGGGGGGCTAAGAAAAAAATTCGGGGGGGTGGGGGGGCTGAACCTTTAATCAGTAGGCAGAGTGGAGCTGTAGGGGCTCCAACAAGGGGTGAAACAACATGAAGGCCTAATTAACATTCAAATGGCTTTTAAAGACCTGTCAAACGTCCGGGTGCTGCTGTGTGTGTGCCCGGGATCGGTCTCATCCCGGGCTGCCACATACGAGGGGGGTGGTGGGGGGGAGGGGCTGAAGCCCGGTGAGTTCAATGGGTGTTGCGCGCCTGGTCACTGGTAGGAAGGGGTTGAGGGGCGTTAACATGTTCTACTTCGGGTGTGGGCTTCCCTTTCTTCTGGTTCTGATGGCAGCACAGAGTCCTAGTCTATAGCTGTCCCGGCTTCAAGCGTTTACGTCATAGGTGGACATCCTTTAAAAAGTGGTGTCTTTTCAGCACGGGATGCGCGTGCGCTGTAGGCGCGCGAAGAGCTGTCCACACATTAGGTGTTGCTTCCTGCTGTGAGTGGGGCGTGGGGGCAGTGGAGGTGTCCGCTCGCGCTTGCCTCGCCTGCCCGGAGGATCCTCACACCTCACCAGCCCCTCACTGCTCGTCAAGGACAGACGGTCTCGTGCCAAGTGTCAGCCAGCCAGCAGGGGGCTCATTTGCTTATCCGTGCTAAAATAGTAGAGTTCTCTTCCCAAGACAACACCTTCGGAAGTGTGAGGGATCGGCCGTGGCATATGTCCAGGATCACACATATACTGCACAGAGAGTATGCCAAGCGCGAGCAGAGCATCGGCAAGCGCGCACTTAGGGCCCGGCCCCCCGGCCCCCGCCCCCTCCCTGATCTAGATAGGGGCGGCCGGTCTGCCCCAATGGGCGACCGGCCGTTTATCACTTCCGGGGCAGGACGCACTTCCGGTGTAACAGAGGGCGGAGTCTGGTGACCTATTTAGGTTCTTGGGGCAGGGACCCCGGCCTCTCCTTCCTCTGTTGCACCGGATCGTGGGGGCCTCCCAGATGCGTCCCCCCTTCCACAGCCCATTTTGTATAGTTTTAAACTCCCAAATTCCCGAATTCCCTCGTCGGAGTTGGAGGCAGAGGTTCAGCGCAGCCGAGTGCCTGATGGGAGGCAACGAGGAGGAGAAGCGCGTCGGGTTGCAGCCGTCCATCTCCAGGTAAGGGGTCGGGGGTGCCGGGGGGCCTGTATGCAGCCACGGATTGCGGGAGGGGTGCCCGAGGCCGGCGATAGCATTGAGCCTACTCCGGTGGTCTGCGGCTGCCGGCAGGGCCCCTGGGCCTACGGGCTCCTTCTTGGATGACGTGGGCGGACTGTAGGGGTCGGGGTGCGGGGAGTAAACTCCAGCACATCCCCAGGACGGTCTCTTGGCCTCGCCTGGCCAGATGGGCAGCCAGGGCAGGAATCCGTCATGCGTTGTAGCACACTCTTTAGAATGAATCATCTGCAAGGGCCCCCCCTTTCGCTCAAATTGTAGGCCGTCGCTCCATTTATTCTATAGTGAGGGTTGGCATCAGCATACATATTGTAAATGATATGGAAACGGGCGTTTCGAAACGTATGCTGTATTTGGGCCTACATACCTTCTTTTAAGTCCTTTTCTTCAAAATATAGTTTTAAGGGCGGGACAAACTACTTCGAGTTTCTTCGTTTATTTTCTTTTGTTGATATTGCTCCGGGCACTAAGTGGCCTTTGAGGACTACAAAAAATATGCAACTCCATTGTCTGATGAGCGCGGGCTGCCGGTGCCGCGCTGGGAAGTCGGGGTGGGTCGGGGTTGGCCCTCCCTGCTCGGAACCGGTTCCCGCGTTTCCCGCCAGAAACGAGGCTGTTTTGTTAGTGTCCGGACATCCGGGGGCCTTAATTACAAGGAAAGGGAGACCAGGGTGCGAGAATCGTGCTGTAAGTAAATATTTGTGTGTGCGGGCGTAGCAGAGGGTCGGTGGGGCCTACTCAGCCTTTCATCTTTAATAGTTGCTTCAGTAAGCTCTGAGTCGAAAACGTGCTGGTTGTCGAAGGGTCTAATTACTGTGTCAGAGTGTATATTCGACTGGTTTCTTCTGACGAGAAACCAAAGGTATGGGCTCTGTTTTCCATGATGTTTGAGAAATCCTCATACTCCATGCCTGCTACGGGTTGAAGCCTGTCGGTACTCACACGGTTGTGGTCAGTGTTTATGGAATAACAATCCAGTGTGTGTGTGGCACTCTGTATGTTTACCCGTTGATCGATTACCCTAATGTTTGCACATGGGTGTAAGTTACTTGGGTGCTGGCGGGTTGCTCCTTCTGACCTATGGGAAGCTGGTGAGCTCAGTTGGTTGGAGCGTGGTGCTAATATCGCCAGGGTCGCAGGTTCGATGCCCGTACGGGCCAAAAGTGTAATTTTCCAAGGTAAATCAAAGTAAATTTAAGTTAGCCCCGAAAAATGTGTTCACATCCAAAGGGATTGTTGGTTTTAATCTTCAGTTCCCATTGCTCCTTGGCCACTGAAGAGGGAACGACTATGAGATCTTCATGAACCATTTACTAGGCAGTTCGCGAAAAACATAACCAATTAATCCAGATGATGGCATCTAACACATTGTGGTTTTTGGAGAATATAGGCAGATGTGACATCACATGAATAAGAACGCGCGGAGACATGGTAGTAATTTGGTCATCACGTGCCAGGCAGCTGACCTATGTCTGACACTTTCTTTAAATAGCAACCCCACAGCATAACATGCCTGTGCTCCTGTGAAACATCAATGACCGCTCGATCTTCAGAAAGATTCCTCTCTTCCTTGAACAACATCTTCAGAAATTCAATTTGAGAATGCCCGATTACATTTTATTTCCTTTGTCTTTAGCACCAGAAAGTTGCTAGTTGGGCGATTCGGCCCTAAGAAACACTCCCAACATAACATTACGATGCAAATGTTCCCTTTGACAAAACTTCTTGTCCACATGACCATGAAAAGGACTTGCCTCAACAACAACAAGGCGACTAAGATTGGAATTAGAAAATGAGGGGTCTTTGAATATCATACTAATGGTCCTGCCAGGGTAAAGGCTTTGGTCAGTGGGAAGGCCATGTCACTGAATAGGGTGGGGACGCGGAGAGCATAAGCTGCTCAAACGATGAGGGTATCCACATTCGCCCTGTGTCGGCGGAGTATGCTAGAAGCCACATCTTTCATCAGTGCTTCTGTAAATTCTCCTACCACATCTCTCATGAATGGTAAGATGTTTGCTGTGTCCTGATATAATTTCAGCAGCTGACTTTGCATCTTCTTGCTAATTCTATTTTGATTTTCCTTTAATAAGGGTTTGGCCCTGTGTGGACATTTTGAGCCAATATTCCAAGTTAGGTCGCCCTCAACAACTGATCGGGGTAATGGGCAACAATATTTTTGCGGGAGAACTCTGATATAAGTACATCTCCTTTGATTGACAGTCAAACCTTTTAGAAATTATTATCGGCTCAATCATAATACTTACCTCCTTTTTACATAGTCCTTTATTCGGGCGACTGTCATTTCCATGTTTTGTGACTAACAGGTGTTACTATTACTCAGTTCAGGGTTATTCAACGCTCCTACCTCAGAATGATGGAAGGCGTGGTTAGACTTGCTGGCAAGGGCCTATCACGTCAGCGAGGTACATAACAATAGCACGTGAAAATAAACGGCAGAGATGTTAATACACACCCAATACAATATACATAAGAGGAACTGCTTGAATCCCTCATGAAATAAAGGGAATATGTAGATTAAGACGGCAATAACCTTAATGTGATAAGGACTGACATATATTTGCTGCGTTTCTTTTCTTCAGTTGGGCAACTGAAATGTTTTTATCCGGGGGTGAATGCAAAAATGTCCAGTATTGACAATCATTCTAAAATATGCTTCATGAACGATGTCCTCGGAGGAGTGGCTCTCGGGGGCGTAGGTGTTACAAGGCAAAGGCTGGTGAGTTTCATCTCTTCAAAAATTGGGGTTTTAGCAATTTTAAGGGACCCCCACGGAAGTACTGTGACCTTTGTGTCTGCACCTGTGAGAATTTCGGTAATCCATCCTGGAGGTAATTGTGGGCCATGGTTTCTTCACATCCTGCTCCTGATGGCTGGGTTTGGTTTGGTAAGTGCTTATGGTTTGCAGATCCACAAGAAGACCATAGAGGAACTTAATGGGAGCAGACTGTCGTAGGGGGACAAGTCTTTATTGGTTGTCAGTGGGTATTTATTAATGAACAAAGGGATTAGGAGGGGCAGAACGTGCAAGAGTTCAAGTTCAGCGCTGAGTGATCTAAATGGGACAGGAGTTCTCCCTTACCAGCGAGTAAAGAGGTTTATTGCTAGTACTTAAGACAAATGAGGATAGCGCCATGTGGGTACCTTACATAGTGGTCTTGATAGAGCACGCGAGGCCACCCGACCAATAGTTTTCGCCGTTTCCGGCTTCAGGGCCCATATACTTTCAAATCACCATATACATCGATCAGGTGACTTCACGAGCTCTACCAATTTGTGTGTGTGTTCCCTACTATTATTTCTCAGTGCACCCGACTTACCATCCACCGATGCGAGTACCTAATGACCACAATGAATCAGGGAGCTAGCTGTAAAAGAAAGGCAGCAAAATACAAACCCCACCAATAACATGCAAAATACTGTTGAAATGACCACGGACAACTGGAAGTTTAAAAATGTTTATCTAAAGTTCATTTGCTTCGTGTATAAGGTACAGTAAAATAAGGCAATCAATAACCAAGATAACGTAAATGATATAGCTGTAAAGAAACAATGACAGAGTAATCATTGAAATACTGATATAAAGTATAACGAGAAGATACTATGTTAATCAGAATTATTTTAGCAGGGGCAGACTATGTAGGTATAACTACAGGAGGGCCTATAAAGAGTAACACGCTTCACTTAAGGTGAACGGGCCTTTGAACAATCTAGGCAATGAGGTTCTAGACCATATCAGAAAATGACAAACTGCAATGCAAAATATAATTTCTAACAAGTGTGAAGACATAGGAACAAACTTATGTGAAAAATGCAAATGACTTTCAATATTTGCGGAAAGACATGGAAAAATAACATATGCAATGGTGAACTTTATTAAAGCAAAAGTTAGAAATTCAGAAGGTGCAAGATTTTAAGAGGTTCAGATCAATATTTACCTAGAAAGGTGTGGAAACCAAACCCTGGCCACGGGTCAGTTAAGGACAGGAAACCCTCAAGGAAGGATACCCTTCAAAGGACAGCAGGTGCAGAATGGACACCCCGGGTAGGACAGGATACCCTCGGATAAGGAATCAGGACAGGACCTCAGGACAGGACAGCAAACCCTCAGGACAGGACCTCTCAGGACAGGACCGGAACCCACAGTTCGGAAGCAACGCCTGCGCTCCACCCGCTCTGCAGCTATCGATCAAGACCCCGATTGGGTCAGCGAACTCCCAGCAAAGTGCTTCGCCAGCACTTTAAGGTTCAGTAGAACCTTAGTCTATGGTCAAATTCGGACAGAGTGCTCCGCAGCGCTCTGTATCTTCAGTCACCTATTGAGTACGATGGGTCAGTGACAGGTCAGCTAAACCAGACAAGTCGGACGGTTCCCTAGGGGAACCCAGGGTAGATATACAGTTTGGGGACAGTGTACCACCCCCCAATGTTGCAAAGTGTCAGAATCCCTCAATTTCAATTGGTCCTAAGGTAGGATTTGGGTAACACACCAATCACAATACAAGATTTTAAGCCTTCATTAGCATACTTGGGTACCGCCTAGCAGGTTTGGGGTTCCCAGGAGAAACTGTGCAGAAACACAATGACATTTTAACATTGTAACGTAGTAGGGTCATGTGACTCCGTTCAGCCGAACTTGCAGGTCATTTCTCAGGAGCATCTTGCCCACTACTGCCAGCTGGCTAAGTTCCATCAGCCAAGGTTGTCAGGTCCCCGGAAAGTCGCATCTGCGCAGAAGGGACATCCAAGATGGCTCTCAGTATAGACAGACCCCCATTCCCCGCGGTACATGAAAAGTAAGCGAAAACAAATTAATACATAATAATGTCATCATGAAAACACATCACAGGGTTTGTACTTTTAACTCATCATCAAGAAATAAACTTATGCGTTCTAAATGTTAGCTATATTGATACGGCACAAGAGCAGTGGCACGAGCAGTACCACATGATGAGCACAGCTATGAATTACGCATGCGCATAAATTTCCCTCCACTTCTGCAGACGCGTCAGGACACGTGAGTGTGGCTGACGCATGCGCAGTAACTAAAATACAAGCGGCGGCCATGTTAAAGTACACAGGGTAAGTGTATTAGAAATACACGTAGGCAAGCTTCATAAACTTTGCCTAAACAAAAATACCTTATTACACATAAACGAGGTTCTTGACTTCGGCAAACCGCAAAATATGCGAAGCTTTGCTTCATCAGTCTCAGGGGCTTATAGTTATCGTGTACATACGGTTCACGGTACTGCTAATTCCGGAGTGGAAACCATATGATAAGCTGCGTTATTAATTCAACCCAAGCCCCCCCCCCCCCAATATGGCAATTATGATCCTGGAAAGTAGGCCAGATTCGGGTAAATAAGAAGTAGCTAGATTCCACTGGTCTGGTCGCCTTGTCTGATAACATAGGACCCCGCCTTCAAGTGGCGTGTAGTTCCCATATACCCTAGGTGGGCCCGTCAGGTTGGGATATCATAGACTAGGTTTTGTAGGCAGACAGCCTCCATGCTCCCCCCGTATACATTAGGCTCTATGGATCAGCGAGCGCACAGAGTCTCTTGAATCTCCGCCTAGTTTCTAGCATCCCCGGAACAGGACGGCCCTGATCCCCAAGAGCATGGAAACTATACAGTCACTCAGGCTCACTTAGTTTATCTCAGGAATACACAGGATAAAACGGGCTGTCCGTTTCCATAGAAATGTATATAACCGTTTCCCTGGCGCGCGGCAGGAGTTGGTCAGGCCTGGGGTCCTACTTGCAGTATGTTGACTGTCTGTAACAGTACCGAAGCAAGCCGTTCAGAGTAGTGTTAGCGGGACTGGGACTGAGCGTGTTGGGATACCCGGCCCCTCCCAGGCAGGATAGGTAGGGCAACGCTAACTGCAGAGGCAGGCTTTCCAGGCAGCACAATGGAATAGGTCGGGCGCTGGTCGTCCAACGGTGGCATGAGACCCATTGGGCCAGAATGGTAGTGTCAGAAATGCTAATGATTTGCCAATGACCATACTTGACTTTTCTATTTCTCTCCTGTTCAGTAGTGTGCCCGCGAAGGTGGTGGTGGCACGAGGCACTCGTTCATGCGACAAGCTGCAAGGCTACTATGGCAGTGGCGAGTGGTATGGCCGGTAGGCCTGAAGGGAACAGGGTTCCTGTGTCGGGGCGGGCGGCCCCGGAAAGATGTCGAGAGCCTGGAATGTCTTGGTGAGGCGGCTCAAGTAGGAATTGCCCAAGTCGTGCTCAGTGTGGGGCCACTTGTGTAACATTCCACCCGAATGGTCTCCAGTCTCCGGAGAGGTGAGGTATCACAAGGTTGGAGGTGACCAGGTGGGCTCAGTGAAGGGCTGCTGGTGTCACATTCCGCACCAAATGGTTTACCGGTGAGGTGATGTATCGCAATGATGGAGTGCAGTTATCAGGAATAGGTACATAGAGCTGGGTAGAGGATTAGGGTCTTTCATGGAGAGCGCTGGTGGGGAAGGTGGCGGACCTGTGGGCCCTGATCACCTTTGTGGCGGTAGAAAGACCTTGGAACAGTACAATTGACCGACGGAATGGACGGGAGTCCGCCTTGCGTACTTCCTAGGCTAGCACTGAGGGGGGAGACGGTAAGCTCTCCGTTGTGAAATAGGGCCCCGGCGGGGGAGGCTAGGGCGACAGGTTACGAGCCTCCTGGGTTCCTGGTCAGCCTGGTGGTCGGAGGGTGGGCCCCTGGAGTAGGCGGACAAGGATCAGAGGTTGGGGGCCCACTCCTCATGTGGCGCAGGTGGGTTCCGCCTCGCGTGGATGCACGACATGGAAGAGGGGAGCCAGAAGCCCCCCTTAGTGCTAGGGGATTAGAATCTTAATCTGGCGGATGAAGATCAGGAAGTCAAGAATAAAATTGTGTTGATAACTGTATGTAATGAATTTTGAAATGCCTTGTCATGTTTATGAAATGTCAAAAAATATTAAACATGGCCGTTTTACACCCACACAAATCTCTGTTGTTGATTCTCATGTGGGTCGTCAAGTATGAGGAGGGAGCGGGGAGCATGCTGGGGGATCCGGGTCCTATGCCAAGCGCGAGCAGAGCATCGGCAAGCGCGCACTTAGGGCCCGGCCCCCGCCCCCTCCCTGATCTAGATAGGGGCGGCCGGTCTGCCCCAATGGGCGACCGGCCGTTTATCACTTCTGGGGCAGGACGCACTTCCGGTGTAACAGAGGGCGGAGTCTGGTGACCTATTTAGGTTCTAGGGGCAGGGACCCCGGCCTCTCCTTCCTCTGTTGCACCGGATCGTGGGGGCCTCCCAGATGTGTCCCCCCTTCCACAGCCCCTTTTGTATAGTTTTAAACTCCCACCCACCCGTCCCTCTAGCTCAGTGGATTGGAGGGGCGTGTTGCGGTGGAAAGACCTTGGAACAGTACAATTGACCGACGGAATGGACGGGAGTCCGCCTTGCGTACTCCCTAGGCTAGCACTGAGGGGGGAGACGGTAAGCTCTCCGTTGTGAAATAGGGCCCCGGCTGGGGAGGCTAGGGCGACAGGTTACAAGCCTCCTGGGTTCCTGGTCAGCCTGGTGGTCGGAGGGTGGGCCCCTGGAGTAGGCGGACAAGGATCAGAGGTTGGGGGCCCACTCCTCATGTGGCGCAGGTGGGTTCCGCCTCGCGTGGATGCACGACATGGAAGAGGGGAGCCGGAAGCCCCCCCTTAGTGCTAGGGGATTAGAATCTTAATCTGGCGGATGAAGATCAGGAAGTCAAGATTAAAATTGTGTTGATAACTGTATGTAATGAATTTTGAAATGCCTTGTCATGTTTATGAAATGTCAAAAAATATTAAACATGGCCGTTTTACACCCACACAAATCTCTGTTGTTGATTCTCATGTGGGTCGTCAAGTATGAGGAGGGAGCGGGGAGCATGCTGGGGGATCCGGGTCCTAAATACAGTGCACGACTTTGTTCTGTCCCAGCCAAAGGGAATAATATCAGGGGTGGTCTTACTGCCTCTGTTGTACTCTAAGCATCTCTCTTGATAATATTAAAATTTCTTAATTATAAAGAGTGAGTCATTTTCCAACAAGGTTTACTTTTACCTCTCACCCTACTGAGCAATTTCCTTAACTGGCCCAGACCGAGTTTATTAATCGGCGAATCCAGGCATAAAAAAGTTCAGGCTGAGTGGGGGCGCCCTTAGTCCTTTAGACCAAGGCTCGCCAAAACAGCTGTTTGACAGTCACGATGTCCCCTGCCATAAGACCAACAGTCCTGACCCCTGGCCCTCATAATATAATTAGAACTTGCATACTCACAGTTTAAGCTACATTTGTCTCGGTGTCACCGAATAACTTAAACTCAGCTGTCAGGGCAGTGCACAGTCCAGAGGAAAGCTATGCGAGTACGAAAGTGATGTTTACTGTTTCCGAAATTAAAAATAAATGTTACAAGAATAGTCAAAGAAAGATAAATGAATTAATATATCACGTGGCCTGTCTGACAAGCCATTGAGAACAAGGCAAAAAAGATAGTTGAGTCAGTGCAATATACATTCTAAGAATGCACTAAAATAAAAAACAACAACTGCAAAGCAGAATATTGGCCAAACAAAAAAAACGGAAAACAGCAAATGTCGCATTATAAAAATTATAATTTCCTAATATTTTCTATAAAAATTGCTTTTATTTTAAGTAGATCTATATCCACGGCACCGAAGCACCACCAGAATGTTTTCTAGTAATACAAACAACAAGTATAGGACCCGAACCCCTCAGTATGCTCCCAGCCCCGCTCCCATCCAGACCCACAAATCAGTGATTCAACAACCATTGTTGTGGGTGAAAAGGGCCATGTTTATTACCATAAAAACATTCAAATAAACACAACAATTCATAACTAGCAATTCAATAACACTTATCAAACTGTATTAACATTTCTTGACACATCACAATTTACATATATGCTCAACCTAATATCATAAATCATCAGCATTTTGTATAAAAGATGTTATCTATGGTTCCAGCACTAAGGTCCTTTAGGTTCACACCCCCCAAATGAGAACCGTGCAGGCGCAACTCACCTGCGTCCTTAAGAAGTGCGTCCCTCCCATCTGGTCCTTTTCCGCCAACCTAGGAACCCACCCCTCCACCTCCAGGCTGATAAAGGGGGGATTCTTAGGGTATAACCTGGGGCCGCGGCCCCATGGCTTGGTCTGTAACGTGGCACCCTTGTCCACCAGCCGGTGTACCCATTCCGTCTGAAGTGAACTTACCATCCCTCCCCTCAGTGCTGGCCAAGGGAGTATGCCGGAGGACTCCATTGTACGTGCTCTTCCATTTTTAATGCAATCGGTCTCGCAATTGCGAGATTTTAGGCTATTGGCATTGTAAATGATAACGCCATTATATATGTCTTTTTCAAAGCAACACATATATAAAAGGCATTGTCATTTCTATTGCTAATAGCTCAAACTCTCACAAATGCAAGAACACTTTAATGGTAGCCGCACCCCTTTCTTTAGACATTGCTCAAAATATTGTAAAGCGTATACGTTAGTAAAGCGCGCCATTAGGGCAAGGAACCCAGGGATCCCGGCTATGCCCTTGTGACACCGGGCCGTGGGATTGGACAGCGGACCGGCAGGTATCCCTTCCCGGGCAAGACGTGATGTCACTTCCGTCCGGGACTGGCGATGAGGGGGAGGGGAGTTGCTGGGGGCCTTTTTCGTTCACCTTGCCCAGACCCTCATCCTCTCTTTTCTCCAGCGCTGGGCCCGGTTACAGTGGACTCCTTGGAATCTTCTTCGCATTGGAGAGTCTGCTTTTTCTTTATTTCCCCTGCAGGTGGTGGACGTCATCTCGAGATCAAGGATAGGGGCCGGCGATCGTCGTGGGAAATCCGGACGCTTATGATAAGCACAGGATCTCAGCGAGCGCGCCCTTAGGGCCCCCCTGGACCCACGCCACACCCCCATAGTCCAGTCCAGTAGCCGATTGGCTACTGGCCGGAGGAAGTACTTCCGGGTCACACATGACGCGTGTCCGGCCGGAGCAGGGAGCATTAGGGGCTCTACTCTCCTTGTGGCCGTGTATTTTTTTCTACTCTCCTTGTGGCCATATATTTATTTTTTTCTACTCTCCTTGTGGCCTTATATTTTTTTCTACTCTCCTTGTGGCCGTTTAATATAAATTGTTTGTAACAAGCAATAAGGAACCTCTGAACTGACCTATATGATTTTAGAGTGACTAAATCTATAAACGTAGGTGGATGCAACACATATAAAAAGTTTCAAACAGACATATTATTTTTCATATTGTTTATTTTTCTTTTTTGCTATTTTCTTTTTCAATTATCAAAGTATAAAGGTTTTTATGGCATTTTTATGATTACACTACAAAACTTAACAAATTCATTACATACAATAGTTGAAATATAAAAGAGAAACTTGACATTAACCCCAGATATAATTAAATAGTGCACATTATCTCATCATCATTCAATCCTGAACTATCTCACCATGACAACCACTCATACATACTCATACCAAAACTATATAGAAACAACTACGACAACAAGGGAAGGGAGTAAAACTGAGATTCTAGGAGTATTCACAAATGTTTACATTTGCAATTCTATATCTTGATGCTCCATAGGTTATACATTGCTTTTTTATTTTTTATTTATTTTTCTCTTCTCATGTGTAGATCTTAGGTGTATAGGGCCTACGTACGTTTTGGTGAACATGTAGAACTTATATCACCTTCTTCAGGGCCAAGATAAACAAAGAAATAAACATGAATATAAAAACTGGGGGATCTTCTCATCTGAAAATGAATATATAACACATTACATATTTTAGTGTTGCATCCTGGTATCCCCAACATACTCAATCTTATACATAATATTTACAAGGTGTGCTATGAGGTAGGCCAGAAGGTAGCAATTCTGGAGCTATCATATGATAGAGAGGGTTATGTCTGATTGTACTTATCCCTGGTGGACAGAGGGAATGGTCAGCGTGCCCGCAGAGTACCAACAGTGAAAGAAAGGTAAGAGAGAGCCAGAATTGCTCCTAGAGTGCAGTCATTATAGTTACATGTAGTGACAGAATCCTTCACCAGAGAATAAAACATTAAAGTATACCTACATGGGAATAAATGTAGCTACGTCTTATATTAGAGACTCAGAAAGCGCGATTTCATTATCCAGAGCACAACTCTGAAAAGAAAAATAGTTCTGCGATCAAAGGTCTTTTATCCATATGACATTTGTCTTTGATAAGCATGTCTCGAAGGAGGGCTAGGAGGTAGAGACAAATATCCTCCAGTGACTTACAATGTGCATGATATTTGATGTCCTCTCTTGCTTGTTATATGTTAACGGGAGTGCCAGAGGAACGATGTCTACTTAGGGACACCAGAATGTAAGCAATCATAGCCTGAAAGGGAGCAACAGACATAAGCTGTAGGCTGTCTGGTCATATATATGTGCTCACCTAGTGTGTGATCATACGATGCCTCCATTTTTCTTTTTATTTCAGAATGCGTTGGCATTCAGCGTCAATCCTTCTGCGTTCATGTAATTTGCCTGTCACAAGAAAAAGCCCTATTGTCAAGCCTAGATCCTGGGCAGGTAGCAAAAGATATTAATTATATCTATATTGTATGATCACACACTAGGTGAGATTAAATGTTGTCATACTGAGTCTTGCAGATTTAGTCACTCTAAAATCATATAGGTCAGTTCAGAGATTCCTTATTGCTTGTTTCTTATTGTTACTCCTTCCTCTAGACCTAAAATTAATTGCGGGAGAAAGCTTTTCATATCATTATATAAATTGTTTGTACCAGTTTGCTTCAGACTTACCTCATAAAATTGGGGACTCAAATAGAGCCCGCACCATTACTAGACCTAGGCAGCAGCTTTGTTCTCTTTCTTAGCATTAGGGGCGGAGCCAGGGGGTGCTATTTAGGCCCTGAGTTCACTTCCACATTTTCTCTTTTTCCCGCTCTTGACCCCTGGATCAGTGGAGCGAAATTGATCTGTGAACTCGAAACGCAGTCGTCTTGCTGTCTTGGGGGTTAATCGATCCTCGTGGAAGTTCGGATTGCGGTCGGCGGCTATCATAGAAGCGTCTTGGGCGTCGCAGAACCGGAGTTGAGGTGTCTGGGGCTGTGGGGAGCGCTGAGCGGCCTTTGGGGCACGGTGTGTGGCCAGAGGTGAGTCTTCTAAGGACCCTTGGCCTCCGCAGGACCCCGGTGGCGACACAGTGCCTCCCTTGTGTTAGGTTTGTTCCTGGTAATCAGGTTTGATTCGAAAGCTCCCTCTAGGATCCAGGGTTCGTGTGCAGGGTGCTATTTCGGGCGCGTTAAGCGTGGGGGGCGAGTTGTTGTGAGCAGTAGAGCAGTGGTATTTTTTGTGCGCTTTTATCCCAGTGGTAGCGCTGTGTGGGCTGTTGCGCGTCGGGCATTCCTTATTTCATCGCAGCGGACATTGGTTTAGCGTGTGTTGTTATCTTTCGCACACTTTTATCCCTGGGAGTAGCGTGTGCCGGCGAGCGGGTTCTGAGTGAATAGACTTGCAAGGATAAGGGTTCAGGCCCGGGTAGTTCATCGTATCCATCAGTCGTACGTCTCCCAGCGGTAGCGTGGTGTGAGCTGTCTCAGGCATTCCTGTTAATTGCAGCGGATATTGGTTTGGCGTGTCGCGTGATTTGCCATTTCGTTTTGCTCGAATTAGTAGCGGGATCAGGAATCTGATTTTAGGACAGCGGGTCCCGCGGTAGTACTTCCTTAGCTTTCGCGCGTTGGTTAAGGTACGGCGAGTGGTTCAATTAAGGCGGGGTCAGAGTGTGAGCGCGTAAAATATTGTCACAGTTAGGCGCTCATTGCCCGGTGTAGCGGTGTGCAGCGCCGGTATCAGGAAGTGCTCCAGGGTCTGGTAAGGGGCGTTTGAGGCACCTTTAGGGCACTTTGCCACAAGCACTCTTCTCGGACCTTGGCATTAGTGCTGTGATATATCTTGCTTCTTCTGGCCTGTTGGTAGCGCGTTGTAGGGAGTTTGGGCAGCGTGTCATTCACGGTGCAACCGATCCATTTTCTGAGTTTGGGTTTAGCGCGGGGTTCTCAGTCAATGCGTATGTTACATCGGGGTCTAAGGCAACATTAATTTACCCATTGTGTCTCGTGCTGTTATTTAACGCCAGGAGCGGGGGAGGTTTGATCAGATTAGACATCACAAATTGTTCGTGAGCTGGTCAGTAAGCACAGAATGCCACCCAAACGCAACCAGAAGAGAAAGGAAGGCGAGTCAGAAATAGCACAGCTTTTGGAAAGCGCGATGCTCGAAGAGCACGCTATTAGGGCCCGGCCCCCTGGCCCCTTGCCACGCCCCACTCACTGCGGCTGGGTCAGCCCAATGGGCAACCAGCTGCCGTAATTCCTTCCGGGGCAGCGGTGACGTGTGACAGGAGGGGGTTGAGACTGAGGCCTGGGACACCATGCTCTGTCTCTTTCTCTCCTGCGCCGGGACCGCGGGACTGCCCTCGCCGAGCAATCCTTTTATCTCTTCACCTGGGAATCTCGTGGAGCAGCATCGGCCAAGAGGATCGGCATTGTTGGGGCACCACGTGGACTCCAGGACCCATATCAGAGGTCAGCAGCGTTGGCGCATAGGATTTATTTGGGGCTGGAGCGGTTTTCATCTTGGATGAGGACCCGCAGTCTCGGAGGCTCCCTTTGAGCGTACTGCAGGAGTTGCGGCGGAAGCGGATTGCTGGTGAAGCTCGGGCCGGCTCGTGGGATAAGGTGTCGGGGGGACTTGAGCAGCCGAGGGAGGTGGGAAGGAGCAAGAAAATAGACCGCTGTTGCGGGGGCATCTCCTACTGTCCGCGGCTGCCGGGGGTGTCCCGCAAGATTTTGGCGTGCATTGAATTACCAGCGCCTTCCTCATGACCTGGAGCCTGGGGCAGGGGCGGAGGGTGAACGTGCACGGTGGGAGTCACTCGCTGTAGGAGAGTAGGGTCTGCTATCCTATGGTCACCCCATTTTTTTGATTTTTCTTCACTGGTTTTCGACTTAATGTGGCTGTGGGACTGCTAATCAGACCCACAGCCCCGCTGTTCTCTCTCTAAATTCACAACCATGTACTTTAGGTACATCACCAATTGGGATTGGGTCACCTTATGAGCCCCTGTACTGTGTACTATAGGTACCCAGGGCATAGGTGCATCCAAGGCCTACCAGGGGCTGCAGCATATCGTTTGCCACCCCTGGCTGGCCATCCAAACTGACACAACTGGCTGATCACTCAGCTGGGGCAAGGTTGTGTATTCACCCCTTGCTTAGATATAGTATACCTATGTCTAAACCTATATCTGGACACATATACACCTATAAATCACTCCTATGGCAGGCCTTAACAATCCTGGAGGCAGAGTGCTTGGTTTTATGTGAGATGGTGCTCTAGCATGAGCTGAGCCTGTCTGCAGCTTTCGGAACCATGTCCTTATAGCTTTTCTAGGATATTGCCATACCATATACTCTTTAGTGCATTATAATCCTTGCGGTTATTGCTAACTTTGGTTTGGCTTTATCAAAACATGTTGTGTAAGGAGTCATACGCTTTGGAATACTACCCCCTCGCCAATTCTGGCGACGGGGGTAGCATTCCACCCTTCTAGAGGGAGAAGACATGTTACTTCCATTAATCCCGGTTAAAGTTAACCAAAGCCTCAGCATCACAAAATGGATGCTGCTGCCACAGACACAAGTCTGGCCTCCTGCTGCAGGGAGCCCTTCCAGCGAGGGAGGCTTGGACAATAGGTTTCCTGTCACAGGGAGGTGCTAGCACCACCCCAGACAGGAGACAGTGGATTGGGGCAGGGAGGGCTGAATGAAACGAGACACTGCCTGGGGCACACAAGGTGTCCCATGCATAGTCCAGTTCAAACCGGTGCTTGGGCACTCCAGCCCCAGCTCTGTCGTGAAACTGGACAAAGTGAAAGGGGTGTAACCACCCCTTCCTGGGTCCCACCCATGGGAGGGACCTAGCAGGTAATCCAGCCCCTTGATTTGGAATAAAGGTAGGAGCTGTGTCCCAAGACTTTAGATCATCCTGACTGAAACTTTGATACGAAACTCTGGACCCTTCGTCATCCTACTCGACGTAGAAGACTGAAGAATCTCCCTTGTGGTCAAGGAGTGACCACCCTGTGCAAGCAGGCACCATCAAGCGCTCAAAGGATTGCTTTGTTGTTGCTCCCGCCGGAGCTCGAACGACAGAGACCGTCAAGAACCGGACTTCCAGACATCGAACAGCCCGATCCACAGCCACAGCAAAGCTGAGACCCGTGGAGGTGACGTGAGACCGGCCATCTTGGAACGCCAGCGAAGTGCTTTCTGTGCAGCTCCTGAGGCACCCTCGAAACTGTGCATTGGGGATTGAGAAGCCCCAGCCCCCAGCATCCTTTGCACCGAAGATCACATCTCCACACTCACCGAGTGCTGCATGGGGCCCTTTTGCATTTTCCTGCTCGACGCGTCTGTCCGGTCACTTGCCCGTTGGCTAGTGGCCTCTGTGACGATAAACCTTTGAATTTTCAACTCTGGTCTGGTTGCTCCAGACTCGCCCTTGCTCCCCTGAAAAGGAGCAGCCCATCAGACCTTCCTGGTCTGATCCAGAAGCCATCTTCGATTCCTGCGTGAGTTGCATCTGTCAAGGCCTGTTGACTCCGAATCGAGATCCGACACCGCCAACAGCAAGAGCCTTCGTGGGACAGTCCGTGCCCAGCACCTGGTCGTCATCGACACCTCCTGGTCCACGTGGCAGCGGAGACAAGCTTCACGACATGACTTCACCTGATTGCAACCCGACATCGCCTGGTTCCTTCCTGGTCACTGGCTAGAGACCCAGACTCTGTCCCCTCTGCTTTCAGGTACTCTACATCTTCGATCCACCCTTGGATCCAACCGGACTCTTCTCTCCTGGTTGCCTGCAGCATCTTTTCTACAAGGCTCCATAGAACTCCACGACGAAACCCGACACACTTTGACACCTATGCACCCGCTTCCTGTGGGTGAGGTAACGCGAGTACTGCGGTGCTCCTGTAGAGATTTACATCCCTAGTGTCCTAGTTTTCAGTGGTTAAGTTCTAGTCCAGTCGGAAGACTTCCAAATCTGCAACTTTCTAACTTTCTGCACCCATTGACTTCTATAGGTGCACGCGTGTGCATTTAGATACTGCACCCGCATCCTGTGGGCCTCACACGTCCTAACTGTTGCTAGTCCAGTGTAGCCCCAGCGATTCCCAAGGTCCTAGGCCTTACCATTGTTCGTGACGTAGTTCTTATACCACTATTTTAGTATATGGTTTTAAAGGCCACCAGGGCCTATCCATATTTGTGCAACTTTTGTATGTTATATTAAGTTACTTGTTATACGCTTGTGCTCCTGTGCTCATAAAGAGTTAAGGGGATTTATTTAGAAGTAAATACATATATATTTTGAATATATAACCTGTGTGGTGTCCTTTCATTTGGTATTAAAAGGTTTGCATATGGTAAAACAGCTGGCTTCACATGCCCTCTTGAGTTTAGCCTAAGACTGCTTTTGTCCATGCAACCCCTAGGATAGCTGGTCTATAAGGTTGACTTTACAACCATCAACATAAGGGTTGTTTGGACTGGTGCAAGGTGCT